>NC_059161.1:89014449-89627449 GCF_019923935.1 Bubalus bubalis | reverse complement strand
CTCTTTAGTTCTTCCTTACTTTCTGCCATAGGGTGGTGTCATCTGCATATCTGAGGTTATTAATATTTCTCCTGGCAATCTTGATTCTAGCTTGTGCTTCATCCAGCCCAGCGTTTCTCTTGATGTCCTCTGCATATAAGTTAAATAAGCAGGGTGACAATACATAGCCTTGACGTACTCCTTTTCCTATTTGGAAACAGTCTGTTGTTCCATGTCCAGTTCTAACTGTTTCTTCCTGACCTGCATACAGGTTTCTCAAGAGACAGGTCAGGTGGTCTGGTATTCCCATCTCTTTCAGAATTTTCTGGTTTATTGTGATCCACACAGTCAAAGGCTTTGGCATAGTCAATAAAGCAGAAATAGATGTTTTTCTGGAACTGTATGATTCCACAATTCCACTTATGTGTACATAACCAAAATATTTGAAAGCATACTCTTTCAGAGATATTTGTACACTTATGTTCATAGAAGCATTATTTATGATAGTCAAGAAATAGCAACCTAAATATCCAATCACAAATGAATGGATAAATAAAGTGTGGCACACACATACATGGACTATTATGCAGCCTTAAAAAGAAAGTTCTGACACATGCAACAATGTGGATGAACCTTGAGGACACTATGTTAAGTGAAATAAACCAGCCACACAAAAAAAGACACTGTATGGCTTAATTTACATAAGGTAATTAGAGTAGTAATTAGAGTAGTCTAATTCATGGAAACAAAGTAGAAGGGTAGTTGACAGGTTGGGGGAGAGAAAAGTAGGGAGTTGTTTAATGGGTTTAGAATTTCAATTTTGCAAGGTGAAAAAAGGTATTTTATATATGTTAGATATATTCTCACTGATTGCACGACAGTGGGAATATACTTAACACCATATATCTGTATGTTTAGAAATGATTAAGAAAGTCAATTTTATGTGTTTTTTTTTTTACTACAATTTAAAAAACTGAAAAGATAAAAAATGTTATGAAAAATGTATATAATAGGTACCATTCAGTCATTGAACTCCCATTGTGTGATAGGAATTGGCACTTTCTGAACATTATCCTACTTAATCTCCATAATGACCACACAGTAGCTATTGAATCAACGCTTGTTAGAGGATAATGTGGCCGTGCTATTTTAGAAGTGAACCAGCACAGAGCATGTGACAGGTTTTTATCGGCGGGTCCTGACACCTAGTGGTGGTTGGTACCAGTAACACAAGAGTCTTTAGAGCAGCAGGCTAAATCAAGGGTCACATTCAGTGAAGTCCCTTCCAGAATTTAATGAGAACTGACTGTAAGAGTTTTAGCTTGGCAAGAAAGAGACACATTTATATTGAGGCCAGTTTAGGGTGATTCACAACAGCCGTGAGTATGTGTTTGGAGATCAGAGGTAGAAACAACATTGGGAATGCTGGAACACTCTACTTGAAGGGAGATATTATACTGCAGTCATTTCTTTGATGACATGACCCTCAAACACTTTTTTTTTAAACCTTCTTCACAATGTTGGATACATTCTTCATTCACTTTCTTTTGCCTAGTCATTTGTCCCCGCCGCACCCCCCCACCCCCCGCCCCCACCTTTCTAACCATTCATTTGTTTGCCTGTCTACATTGTCTTGTAAAACTCCTGGAAGAACTGGTGGGCCAGCTACTGAGAGTCTGGACTAAAAGGAAAGAAACAAAGTATGGGAAACCATGTGAGATGAATCTTCAGATCAGCTAAATTAGCCTCAAAGGAAATGGATGGCTTTAAAAGCTGAATTTAATTGGAAGGGGGTTTTAATACTACTAATTTAAACCCAGATTGATGATGAAAAGCCTTAGATCCATAAATTATTTGCAGGAGTTTCACCATGTTTTTACAGTGTTCATGTCTCTTAGTCTGTTTCAAAGGGTGGGGAACAAAACCAGGAAGTTTCCTGTTTAACTTAGAATAAAAGGAATGGGGCTCGTAAGGCTGGTGCCTTTCCCAGTATTACAAATGGAATCAGACTGTTCTGTTCTCTCTAGGCACTTGGCAGACAGAAATGCTGAGCTTGAGCGAGTGAACAGAATCAACCAAAGCTTACAGGACGATTGGGAAAGGAGTGCTGTCATGAAGAAGCATCGAGACTTGGAGGAGAAGGCTTTTGAGCGGTAATACCTGATTGCATCTGAAGTTTTATTTGCAAAGCAAATCCCCTCTGCATCTTGTTTAGTTCCTACTAATCCTGGGATGACAGATAGGTTTTAAGTGTCAACTTCAGTTTATTAGCATTGACTACCTAGAGAGCTTAGTGAGGAGGAAAGAATTCTGGGTTCAGTGGGAAATACTGCTGTGACCTGGGACGGCAACTGCTGTGTTGTATGCTATATGTTTGCCATCTCTGTGCTGATCTTTGCCTCTGTGTAATAGGTTTGTTTTCTTTTTGTGGAGGCTGGGGAGGCCTGGGGAGAGGGGAAGAGTGTGGAAATTCTCTTTGGAAATAATTAGCTGGAAATAGGAATTAGAAATAGAGTGTTTCTGCCTGAATGCATATTAGGCTTATGGAATGATCTCATAAGAACAGAGTCATGGGGCTGTGGTTAAGACTGGCAATCAGAAGTGAGATGCCCAACCAAGAACACCTTCCTGAAATGTATTATATTCCCGCTCACTCTTCCCTGCTATCTATTTACAATCTAGAGTCAGGGAATCTAGATGTTTTTAAGAATTAACACTAACTTTAGAGAGGCAGCTAATACTTTTTGCCTTATTTTTTATTATTTCTAAGGTGGGGAAATTAAACATTGGCCTGACTTGGCTAACACAGGAATTTGGGGGATCAAATAAAGAGATAGAAAATCATTATACTTTAAAAATTGAAAATGCTTTACACATATAAGGTATGATTTCATAGAATATTAAAAACTTGAAGAAACAAAGTCTATACAATCAAACATTACAAAAACCTGAAAATACCAAAGTAACATTCAATTGCTAATTATCAACAATGCTTTATCATAAAAAATTGTTACAGTGGATCTTGATCTGTAACTAACCTTTTCCTTTTAGATTTTAAGGCATTCCTCACCTATCTTTCTAATGGGCAGAACCCATATTTTGTGACAATGAAAGTATAAGGGATGATGTGGAAAACAGATTTCAAAGAAGTGGGGTTGTTTGGCCTAGAGAAGAGGAAGAGAAAGGGAAGTTGGATATTTTAAACCATTGTCTTAATGTTGTGAAAAAGCAGGTAAAAGGCAATAAGATTAATTAGTGTCAGGGAGATTTTAGTTGGATTTTGGAAGAAGGCTTGGCTAATGTTGCGATAAAGGATAGTGACATAACACACGCTTGAGTGGCAGGATGGCCCGACTGCTCCATGGCCACAGCAAAATGGACCTCTCACCTTAAGACGTAGGGCAAGCTGTGGGCAGGGACTCAAGTGAACGGCAGACAGGGAGGAGGAATTGGTTGGTGTTAAAAAGAAAACAAAGTAAAAGCAAAATTAAGGTTCATGTGTATGCGGTTGGCTTCCCTGATAGCTCAGTTGGTAAACAATCCACCTGCAATGCAAAAGACCCTGGTTCGATTCCTGAGTCGGGAAGATCCCCTGGAGAAGGGAATGGCTATCCACTGCAGTATTTTGGCCTGGAGAATTCCATGGACTGTATAATCCATGGGGTCGAAAAGAGTTGGATACTACTGAGTGACTTTCACTTTCACTTTGTATGCAGTTAGTTTGTGATACTCCTTCCTATCCCCAAAGGAAGCCAGGTAGGTCTCCCCTGCCCATTGACAAGGCTGTCTTTTTTTTTTCCTTTGAGGATTATCACTGATGTGTTTTTTTAATAGAATCCCACCTGTACAGGAATTTTGATAGGGTAGAGGAGAACACCGTGGAGACTCTCCTGCATCATAGAGGAAAATGGCTGAAGTGGAAAAGCAGCCATTGCCATCCCTTCATCTCTGCTTCCAACTGCTTTTGTCCTCTTTCTCTGTCTCCACTTTCTCTCCTGCCCTCCACTCACCAGAGGCTCCTGGCCCTCTGGGTCTTTTCACTGAAATCTAGTCTTCCCTGTCTTCACTGTTTGCTGATAACCAGCAGCTCAATGGCTTGATCTTCTCTCAAAAGCTGTCTCCTGGGAAGCCCGACAGGTGAAGGTCCCACACAGGGCCAAGCAGCAAACACCAAAGCTCTGGAGTTTTCCCATTGCCACTGACTGTGTGCCTCTGGGCAGGTCTTGTGTTCTCTGAGGGTTTAGGTTGGGTGAGGGGAGAAGACTTGGGGTCAGACAGGAAGGTACCACTCAGAGCCTGTTATTGACCTGGAAGGAGACGCGGGAGATGCCTTACCTGGGGTGACCAGCAGGTGGCGGCGCAGGGTATCACGGATGGACCGGAAGCTCCTGGAGGGCGGGGACCCGGCGCTGCTCCTGCACGCCGTCCTGGCTCCAGCTTCCAGGTGAAGCGCGCAGCAAGGACTCAGGGGACGCTGGCCGATGACGGCTCTTCCTCCGTCTCTGCAGGGCCTCCGACAAGCTCTTCCTGCTGGACCAATGTGAGAAGTACCGGCGCTGCAAGCAGTGCCAGAGGCGCACCTCCAACAGGGGCGAGAGCAACCTGTGGCCCCTCAACAAGTACATGCACGGCTCCCGGCTGTTCGTATAAAACCCAGAGTCTGGGCCTGCGTCTCCTGGGGAAAGTCTTTTTTTTTTTTTTTTAAGGGTGATGGTGAAACTTCATGTTTTTACTTTAGAGGGGAAAAAAAAAAAATTACTGTGCTATTCTGGTGCTTTTTGGAGTAGATCGGATTCCTATAGACGGCTTCTTCCTGCTTGTCTCCCTCCCAACCCTCCCCAGGCCACCAAGGAGCCTGGACTGGGAAGTGGAACCCCGCTTCACTGTGGTCGGGAGTGGGGTGCTGACCCAACCCACCACCCGCTCTGTGACTTTGTTTAGGAACCTTTATTTTTCTTCACCTATAATGAAGAGTGTCATAATAAATACTTTCTATGAGTTTTGACTGTGCAGAACAATTCGTGATGGTGAATCATACCACGCCTCCCCCAGCCCTAGATTTTCCCAAGGCTGGAAATGTGTGAACCTCCCGAAGGTAGGTCAGGCTATTTGCTTCAGGCGGTCATAGCAATGCTTCTGGAGTTTTCTAGTTGATGACACACCTGGGACTTGTTGGGATCTCAGGGATATTTTTCCCTTGGTGAGCTTCTGGCCAACCATTCCACCATTTTGCCTGTTTCTACACCACTACTGACTGTAGGTTTATTGTTTGGATAAGTGAATACTGTGAGGGGAGCCTGGCTGGCTTGCCAGGCTCCACTTTCTTCTCTCATTGCATCCAATCTTTTTTTTATTGAAGTATAATTGCTTTACAATTGTGTTAGTTTCTACTAACACAAAGTGTTATCTGACACACAAATATGTATGTATATGTCCCCTCACTCCTAAGCCTCCCTCAGTCCCACATCCCCATCCCACCCCTCTAGGTCATCACAAAGTCCTGAGCTGAGCTCCCTGTGCTATAGAGCAGCTTCCTGCTAGCTGTCTGTTTTACACGTAGTAGTATACATTTGTCAATGCTACTGTCTCAGTTCATCCCACCCTCTCTTACCCTCCCTGTATCTGTTCTCTATATCTGCATCTCTGCTCCTGCCCTGCAAATAGGTTCATCAGTACCATTTTTCTAGATTCTGTGTATACCTGGCATCCATTCTTAAGCTGTACGTGCTATGGGTGAGGAAGAGCTTCGTGTTGAGGCACTGATTTTCAGTTAAGGTATATGTGCTCTTTTTTAAAAAATATTTTCTTTTTCAAAAATTAAAATTTGCTTGCTTTTAATTGGAGGGTAATTGCTTTACAATATTGTGTTGGTTTCTGCCAAATATCAACAAGAATCAGCCATAGGTATATGTATGTCCCTTCCTTCTTGAACCTCCCTTTCACCTCCTATGGTTTATGTGCTCTTAACCAAAATTTTTTCACTTATCTTTACCCTTTGGCTTTCTTCTCCCTGCCCTGTCTTACCACTTCAGGTGAAACAATGAACAAAGCAGAGCGATGTCTGGATTTCTGATATGTAAAAGCTAGGCAGAAAGTCCCTTAGACACTCTGCTTTCTGCCTGCAACGTTTTTCTTAGAAAGAAACGTGGGGAGACACAGAACATTGTGCTTCCCTGGTGGCTCAGTGGTAAAGAATCCGCCTGCCAACGCAGGAGACATGAGTTTGATCCCTGGGTCAGGAAGAGCCCCTGGAGGAGGAAATGGCAACCCACTCCAGTGTTCTTGCCTGAGAAATCCCGTGGACAGAAGAGCCTGGCGAGATACAGTCCATGGTGTCACAAAGAGTCAGACATAACTGACTAAACAACAATCTAGAACATTGTTTGCCCTACTCCAAATACAAAATAGGAATGTTTTGAGCCTTGAATAATTGGGAAAGTATTTACTTAGATTGATATTGGGCAAATTTTGTTGCTGACGTTATCTTTTTCTGTCGAAACAAGTATGCTCTCTGGTGACTGGAACTGTCTGCAGTTCTCCCCTCCCGCATCCTGTATTAACCTCTTGCTTCCATTTCCCCAGAAGACCCCTCCATGGGGGTTCCATCATCCCCAATATTTGAAACAATAGCCTGGCCCCAGAACTGCTTGACTTGCTTGAAAAACCCATCCCTGCCACACCCTTGGAGTACTTCTCTGTCTCTAATAAATAATAAATTCCTATAATAGCATTGTATGAATATATGTATATATATATATATAGAGAGAGAGAGACTGCCTTGTTAAAGAAAAAAAGACTTTAGGCAATGTTGATATGTTTGGGTGAAAAGATTTAAATTCATAGGTATTTTTACTGTAGGAACTGAACTTATAATTTATTTTTTTTTTTTAAGTATTTATTTATTTTGACTGCATCAGGTCTATATTGCAGTATACAGAATCTTCTAGTTGTGAACCGTGGGATATAGTTCCCGACCAGGGACCGAACCGGGACCCCATGCATTGGGAATGTGTGTCTTAGCCACTGGACCACCAGGGAAATCCCTGAACTTATAATGTCTTACCCTGGGTAGCAGTACTGACTCTGAGTCTGTGTCAAGCACCAAGCTAGTGACCTGGAGATTAAGACCTTTTCAGTCCTTGCCTGCCTTGGAAGCACTCACGGTGTAGTGCAGAGATGTGACTTGGAAAATCTCCATATAACAAAGCAGATACCTAATAGTGCTGTGCATTGCTTGTTTTGGAAAAGCAAGGTCGAGCCCTTGAGGCTGGTTAGCTTGACAGGGAAAGCTTTTGAGAGAGAGGAGGCCTGAGCTGAGTTTTTAAGGAGAAATGGGAAATAGCTAGGTAAAGACCAACAATGAGTCATGGCAACAGATGCCAAGGCCTGTGCTCCTGTCTGTTGAGACTAAGGTGGAGAAGTGGTTATGTGAGCTAGGTTATAAAAGCTAATTAAAAAAAGATCATTCAGTCATTTTAAGAATCAAATTTTTTTGATGTTCATGAACTTTAAAAAATTTTTATTTGGAGGATAATTGCTTTACAATGTTGTATTGGTTTGTGCCCTACAGCAACGTGAATCAGCCGTAAGTATACTATATCCCCCCCCTTGCGGGCCTCCCTCCCCAGGTCACCCCTAGGGTCATCACAGAGCACTAGGCTGGGCTCCCTGTGTCATACAGCAGCTTCCCACTAGCTGTTTTACACACGGCAGTGTATCTATTTCAATACTACGCTCTCAATTCTTCCTACCCTCTCCTTCCCTTACTGTGTCCACAAGTCCATTCTCTGTATCTGTGTCTCTAAGAATCAAATGTTATTATAGTCCTGAATTAAAACAGCTGATTTCATACAAAAAAAGAAGGCACAGTCTTTTTTTTTTGGAGCAAGTTTTCCTAATTTGGTATCTTGTTCACTGATCTTAACTGCTAATATTGTTTTAGTTCAATCCTGCTATTAGGCCAGACTCAATGAGAATGTCTTTTCTAAATCAATTTGAATTACTGTCTTCAAGTTCTGTCATTTCTGGAGCTATGGTACTGCCAGAGAAGCTTAATGTATCAAAGGAGTTCCAATTTCAGTGGTTTTTAATGTTTTGGACAGTCGGGAATCTTTTGAGAATCTGATGGAAAATATGTATGTACTCTTTCCTAAAAATATGCACATTTTCATATACAACATGTTGCATGTGATTAGGGGTATCCTAGAACACCTGGACCACAGGTTAAGAACTCTTACTCTAAACAGCTTTCCTTCAATGTTATTACAAACTCAAACTATCAAAAGTGAGCAAAGTGAAGGACTTTGCTTTTGAAAATGCCCTGTCAGTTCTAGGGAACTATGCCCATTTTTGCCTTCCTCTTTGACCCTATGTAAAAATAGTGCGATGAAATTGGAATGGCTGTTAGAAAACACTCCAGTAGTTTTCAAAATGTTTTGAGTAAGATTCAGTAAAAGAAATACACTTCATATTGAAACACAGAACTTGTGCACACACGTAATGAGACAAAAGTTTTACAGGGCTCTCCTTACCCCACCTATCTGCAATGGATTCTGATAATTTCTATTTTATTTCATTAAACATTTCTGATTAGATTGAACAGAGCTGATTTAACAGTCTGCTAGTGTAAATAGATAATTTTCAGTTTGATAAACATAGTTTTAATTGAATTCTTCCCTCTCATAGTACTTCGTAGTTGGCTGGAATTCATTAGTGGTTGAGATTGTATTATAATGGTATTCGACCAGGAGACTGAGAAATGTTTAGGTCCTGTCTGGTAACCAGACTGCCTTCTCCTGAGGAACTTTAAGAAAGTGGCCACCTTGTTAAGATCCATTGTAGGATATTGACTTTTTTTTGAGCAAGCAAAGTCTTGACATTCAGAGTGCAAGTTCTATCTCGTCTGTGGGTAGAAGAGTCAACCTCATCTCTTCCAAAAGCTTTCCCTGTCGATCAGACCTGACTGCAAGGGCTCTGCCTGGCTCTTCCGTAATTCTCAAAGCCTGTGTTTCTTTGGGTGTTTTTCACATGTGTGGCTTGAGAGTAAACCTGAGACTTGTGTCGATTCACACACAGAATTTAGGGATTTCTTTCCCAGCTTTCTCCTCTCTGGAATTTCTTTAATGTTCTCCAGTGTCTTATTTCTAGTCCTCTGTCTATAAAGCCAGAGTTTTTCTTGGAGCTTTAGGAAACCAGGGCAAACCAGAAGAGGAGCAGTAAGTGACGAGACAGAAACAAAGGACAGAGATTGGTCCCAGACTCTTCTGGCCGTGGGGTGCCCTTTCCTGCTTCCCCTGGCCAGGGAGACAGGCTCTGAGCGCCTCAGGTACTTGGAACGCCGCCACCATCACCGCTGTCACGCTGCAGCTCATGCCTGCAGCTGGTCTTGGCGCATGCCAGGGAGGGGGAGGAGGGCAAAAAGGGCCTTCCCTTTACACTCTAGTTCACAGGGAACCCTTTTCCTGTTTCTCTGGCCAGAAGAGGGGATTTCTCTTGAGTTTATGCTCTGTGTGTCAACTGGATCTTAGATTGTCCTCAGGGCAAACCAGAAGAGGAAAATTCATCACTGTGCTAATCATTCTTTAGGTTTTGACTTGCTTACATAATCCCCCTGCTATTGTTTGCTTTTTAGAGTCCTACTTGCTTTCTATATTCTGTTCAGTTACAATCAGTCAAAGAGAAACCCTGTGGTGTGCTTACTCCATCTTGGCCAGCACCAGAAGTGTTTTATTTTGGTTTTGAGTCTCTATTCTTCTTCCTTTCACCTTTCCCCCAAACCAGGAGGGTATGTCAGTCCTTTCATTTAAATTTTATTAGTTAGGATAGCACCTTAACAAAGATTAAATACTAGTAGCTTAACCACCATAATAAGTAGCTTAACCATTTTTTCAAGAAACAGTCTATGAGTACATAGTCCAAGACGGTAAGGTGGTTCTACCAGATTCCCCTGTGGTTTCCACCACTGGTCAAGGCAACTGTTTCTGGTAGCATCTCCTAACTAGCAAGTTGGAAGAAAACGGCAAGGTAGCCAGTGTGCAATTTTTTTTTTTTTTAAGGAGTATAACCTGGAAGTGGTACCATTATTTCTGTCCATGTCCCATTGGCCAAAATTTAATCACATGGCCACACCATGCTGCAAGGAATCTTGGAGAATGAAGTCTCCAGCTTGGTGGCCATGTATAGTGAAGTACTCAGGGAATGTTAGTACTAAATATAGGGGAAATAGATCCTATTGGACAACTGCCAGTCTGCCATATCCTAAAATTATGGCCGGAAGAAGCTACGAAATACCTAACAATGCCAGCTATGATATTTTTATTTTTGGAATATAATTGCTGTACAATGTGTTAATTTTTGTTGTACAGCAAAGTGAATCAGCTATATTTATACATATACCCCTCCCTCCCCACCCCCCTCACCCCCACCCCTCTAGGTCATCATAGAGCTCAGAGTTGAGCTCCTGTGCTATACCACAGGTTTCCACTAGCTATCTATTTTACATATGGTACTGTGTGTGTCTGGAGAAGGAAATGGCAACCCACTCCAGTGTTCTTCCCTGGAGAATCCCAGGGACGGGGGAGCCTGGTGGGCTACCATCTATGGGGTCACACAGAGTCGGACACGACTGAAGCGACTTAGCAGCAGCAGCAGTGTGTATGTCAATCATAATCTCCAAATTCATTCCACCCTCCCCCAATATTTTAAAAATCTTAAAAAAATATAAAGCTGCAAAAAACATCTCTAGAAGCAGACACAAAGTGGAAGCAAGAATTCAGAGAAGCAAGCATCAGCTGGTGGGTTACCTATGACTTGGGCCTTTTAAATTAAGGCTAGAGATACATTTAAAATTTTTCAAATAATTTCAAGCTTACAAGGATTCAAGAATGGTAAAAATACCCCCCTCCCACCCCTACAACTAAATAAGGGTAAGTTGATGACATATCCCTTATCACTTCTAAATACTTTATTCTTTTTTCTTTTTTTCTTTTATTTATTTATTTATTTAAATTTTATTTTATTTTTAAACTTTACATAATTGTATTAGTTTTGCCAAATATCAAAATGAATCCGCCACAGGTATACATGTGTTCCCTATCCTGAACCCTGAGAAATATCAATAACCTCATATGCAGATGACACCACCCTTATGGCAGAAAGTGAAGAGGAACTAAAAAGCCTCTTGATGAAAGTGAAAGAGGAGAGTGAAAAAGTTGGTTTAAAGCTCAACATTCAGAAAACTAAGATCATGGCATCTGGTCCCATGACTTCATGGGAAATAGATGGGGAAACAGTGGAAACAGTGTCAGACTTTATTTTTGGGGGCTCCAAAATCACTGCAGATGGTGATTGCAGCCATGAAATTAAAAGACGCTTACTCCTTGGAAGGAAAGTTATGACCAACCTAGATAGCATATACAAAAGCCGAGACATTACTTTGCCAACAAAGGTCCATCTAGTCAGTGCCTTACAAATAAGGATCAGTTCAGTTCAGTTCAGTTGCTCAGTCATGTCCGACTCTTTGCAACCACATGAATCGCAGCACGCCAGGCCTCCCTGTCCACCACCAACTCCCGGAGTTTACTCAAACTCATGTCCATCGAGTCGGTGATGCCATCCAGCCATCCCATCCTCTGTTGTCCCCTTCTCCTGCCCCCAATCCCTCCCAGCATCAGAGTCTTTTCCAATGAGTCAACTCTTCGCATGAGGTGGCCAAAGTACTGGAGTTTCAGCTTTAGCATCATTCCTTCCAAAGAAATCCCAGGACTGATCTCTTTTAGAATGGACTGGTTGGATCTCCTTGCAGTCCAAGGGACTCTCAAGAGTCTTCTCCAACACCTCAGTTCAAAAGCATCAATTCTTTGGCACTCAGCTTTCTTTATAGTCCAACTCTCACATCCATACATGACCACTGGAAAAACTGTAGCCTTACTAGACGGACCTTTGTTGGCAAAGTAATGTCTCTGCTTTTGAATATGCTATCTAGGTTGGTCATAACTTTCCTTCCAAGGAGTAAGCGTCTTTTAATTTCATGGCTGCAATCACCATCTGCAGTGATTTTGGAGCCCAGAAAAATAAAGTCTGACACTGTTTCCACTGTTTCCCCATCTATTTCCCATGAAGTGATGGGACCAGATGCCATGATAGTTTTCTGAATGTTGAGCTTTAAGCCAACTTTTTCACTATCCTCTTTCACTTTCATCAAGAGGCTTTTTAGTTCCTCTTCACTTTCTGCCATAAGGGTGGTGTCATCTGCATATCTGAGGTTATTGATATTTCTCTTGGCAATCTTGATTCCGCTTGTGCTTCTTCCAGCCCAGCGTTTCTCATGATGTACTCTGCATGTAAGTTAAATAAGCAGGGTGACAATATACAGCCTTGATGTACTCCTTTTCCTATTTGGAACCAGTCTGTTGTTCCACGTCCAGTTCTAACTGTTGCCTCCTGACCTGCATATAGGTTTCTCAAGACGCAGGTCAGGTGGTCTGCTATTCCCATGTCTTTCAGAATTTTCCACAGTTTATTGTGATCCACACAGTCAAAGGCTTTGGCATAGTCAGTAAAGCAGAAATAGATGTTTTTCTGGAACTCTCTTGCTTTTTTGATGATCCAGTAGATGCTGGCAATTTGATCTCTGGTTCCTCTGCCTTTTCTAAAACCAGCTTGAATAGCTGGATAGTCTCCCATAAAACCACATTATAGCCACCAAAATCAGAAAATCAACATCTATTTTTACTATATAATCCAATAACTCAATTAAAAATTTGCCAGTTGTTCCAGTAATATCCTTTAAAATTAAAAAAAGTTATTTTACTTTTGGCTGCACTGGGTCTTTTTTGCTGTGCAAGGGTACTCCTCGTTGCTGTACACAGGCTTCTCATTGTGGTGGCAGGTAGCATCAATTGTGAAGCGTGGGATCTAGGCATATGGGCTTCAGGAGTTGTGGCATGCAGGCTCAGTAGTTGTGGCTCACAGGCTTAGTTGCCCCAAGGCATGTGGGATCTTCCTGAACCAGGGATTGAACCCATGTCCCCTGAGTTTGCAGGCAGTAATGTCCTTTTAAGCAAAAGGGTGCAATCTGTGATCATGGTGGCATATTTAGTTGACATTATTTTCCTAATCTCCTTCTACCTGAATAGTCCTCAGCCTTTACTTGAGTTTCACAGCTGACACTTTTGAAGATTTCAGTCCTTCCACCTGGATGTATGATTTTTCCTCATGATCAAATTCAAGTATTTTCTCAGGAATATCACAGAAGTGCTGCTATGTTCCTTGTATACCATTCTATCAGGTGGTACCCACTCAGTCTTTCTCATTACTAGTCATGTCAACTCTGATCATTTGAATAAGTGATACCAGCTGGGTTTACCACTATCAAGTTGTTTTCTTTTGTAACCAATTGATACTTTATGATAGGTATTTTTGAAAGTAAATAAATATCCATTCCTCATCAAATTTCACTTACTAGGTTTAGCACATACTGATGTTTCTTTGCTAAATATATAATTGTGATGATGGTTGCTAAACACAGATTTTTGTAATTCCACTATTGCTGCTACATTTATTAGTTGGCAGTCTACTCTAAGGTAAAGTGTTTTCTTCTCCCTATTTATTTATATCCATGTAGACTTAAGGTTTATTTTATTCAATGACTAATAATTCAGTACTATTATTGATGTAAAAATCATGATCAGTGGGAGATCTTTAAGCTGGCTTCTGTGTTTTTTGTAATTTTAAATAATTAAAAAAAATTAGAATGATTTTCGAGAATTCCTTTTACACTCTTCACTCAGTTTCCCCCACTGTTAACATCGTCTGTTTCTATGACATATTTGTTATAACTAAGGAATCAACCAGAGAAGGCAATGGCACCCCACTCCAGTACTCTCGCCTGGAAAATCCCATGGATGGAGGAGCCTGGAAGGCTGCAGTCCATGGGGTCGCTGAGGGTTGGACACGACTGAAGTGACTTAGCAGCAGCAGCAAGGAATCAACATTGGTACTCTACCATTAATTAAACTTCACACTGTATTCAGATATCACTTGTTTTACCCTGATATGCATAAAATGTCCTTTAGCTGTTCCAAGATTCCATCTAGTATAGCATGTATCATTTGGTCCTCAGGTTATTTTTAGTCTCCTTTGGTCTGTGTATTTTTTGGTATATGTCCTTTTGTCATATGCCTATCATTTTTTGAACAATTCCATAACTTTGTCATAATAAATGTTCTAGGCTAGTCATATTTTTGCTGCCCTACCTTTGGAATTAGCCATTTCCCCTAGGGGACTTTTTAATGGAGAATGGTATTAGGAAACCATGATCTGAGTGCTAGTTGTTCTCATTGCTATTGGGTTGTCATTGCTTTAGGCCCTCTCTGCTCTCTGAAGATGAAGCTGAGGAATTCACACACACAGACACACCTATCTATAATTCTATATATATTGAAATTTTGAGTTTACAGTGATACAAACAATGCCAACCCCAAATCCTACAACTAGTTATACTTTTTCCCTTTCCATATGTGTAACTCCTGTCTGAGCAGGGAGAAGGCTAATTCCCATTATTCTCAATGTATTACTAGATAAACTCTTATGTAATCTTACTGTATAAACCCTTATGTAATCTCCGATCATCACTGCTTTCCTCCATTGTACATGTCCTCTGTACCCTGCTTGAGCTCTGACAGCCCACATTAGGTTCCAACTGCCAGCCCACCCTTGCTTAAATGTCCTCCTCATCCTTTTCCCCAGACTCCAATATCTTCTGCATTCTCCATCTCTTATCTACCTCACAGACAACTATCTTGCTCCCCTCCATGTAGTAGACTCAGTTATTAAAGAAGAAGTGAAGGATGGAAGAAAGAGCAAAGAATGAAGGAAGAGGAAAGAAGAAATGGGCCCAATATAGGCCAGTGAAGAAAGCCTATACATTTTAGAAAATTCTAAAACTATTAGAAAGTTAAACTGAAAACAAGGAATATCTTCAAAGGTCTGAGAAAATGTCAATGTAGAAATGCATACTCAGTGAAACTATCAGAAATGAAAGCAAAGTAAAAGAATTATAGAAAAAAAAGTTTATTAAAAAAACACATGTCTACCAACAATAAAAAATTTTTCAACAATGAGAAAATGCATATTTTTAAGATTATATAAAATATTTACCAAAGTCAGTCATACAATAGGAACTAAAGAACTGCCCCAAAATGCTGTTAGGTAAGAATACTCTTAGAAGAGTTGAGATGCAAGAAATAGTGAGCAAATAAACTGCTAACATATTGGGCAAATTTAAACAAACCCTGATTTTTATAAACAATGTCATAAGTGAGGTTTAAAAAAATGCTTGATGGCATTAATTAAAATATGTTGAGCTGGGCTCAATAATAACTGCTGGGCTTCCCAGGTGGCGCAGTGGTAAAGAATCGGCCTGCCAATGCAGGAGACACAAAAGAGGCTGGTTCCATCCCTTTCATCCCTGGAAGATCCCCTGGAGTAGGAAATGGCAGCCCACTCCAGTATTCTTGCAGGGGAAATATCACGGACAGAGCCTGGTGGGTTACAGTCCATGGGGTGACAAAGATTGGGACAAGACTGAGACAGTATGTCTGTATGACTTAGAGTTGTAACTGCTAAGAACTTTAAACCACAATTACACATTTTCAAAACAGTGGAAAGAAAATATGAACTTAGGGGAAGAAAAACCTTATTCTAAAAGAAATCGAAAGATAGAAATACACAAAATGTCAAATAGCACAAAATGAGAAAAACAGATGCAGAGACAGCAATTAACATGTAACGTAAAACAAAATAATGTATAAAAATAATGTAAATAGACAAGTTCTTTAAAGACAAAGTTTGTCAGACCGAATCGAAAAAAAGCCTAGCAATATGTCATGGCTAAAACATGAAGCCGACAGAGGAAGCTACAGCAGAGTCAACGGACGGGGTTCTTCCACTACCTTTCCTTTCCCACCTATCTCGGTTCGCCTCCGACTCTCTTCAGCCTCTCCCAGGTTTTGACCCGGTCCATTCCCGTCCCCAAGTCCCTCCTCACCCACTTTCCTCCCCGGCGGGAGACGGGGAAACGAGGAGGCTTAATGTCCAGCCCGTGTCCCTACACCAACCGGCTCACTCCCCATCGGCCTCCGTGGCGACGTTGCCGGGGACGGGCCCTACACTGTCGCGCTCTATTTCTCGGCCCGCCCTTCTGCGATTGGTGAGGAAGTCAACGCTGACTATAAAAGGAAGGGTTTGTGACGCAGGCGCGCCTCGGGGAGCGCCGATTGGCTCTCTTGACGCGAACGCTCGGCGGATCTCGGAGTCGCGCCGCCGTTCTCTCTGCGACGACCGCCATAGCTCCCTCCTCTTCAGCCGACGCCTCCGCCGCCTGTGCTGCGAGCCGGCTGTATGGTTAGGCCACAGTCTTTAATGAGTAAACTAAGTCCATCCTGTGGTGGTGTTGGTCACACATTTATGGATTTTCTGAAGGTCCCCGGAGACTACTGCCAGGCACAGCACGACCTTCATGAGAAGTGAACTGTAGAAATTCATCACTGCTCCACCAAGAAGACCCCATAGGAGCGTCAACCTGGACACAGACGTGTGTTCTTGAAACCATTGGAGCCTTTTACAAGAATTCCGACCCGGATGGGGTAAACCTCGGTGCTCTTCCTTTCCATTGACTCAGTCTTACTGAACTGAAGGATGGCTTCGTGTTAGGAAGTTCATTTCATTTCCTCGTTACTCCCAATTTCGTATCTTAAGCATTGAGAATTTCGAGTGGGGCATATTGCAATAGACTTCAGCTTCTTTACATCATTTCTGCGTTCAGAAATTTAATTTTTTTTCCCCCCGTAACTGTAATGAGTTTTTTATTTTTTGTTTTTTAACTAAATTAACATGGCTCCACTGAACCGCCCAGCTCCTGTGGAAGTCACATACAGGAACATGAGATTTCTTATTACACACAATCCAACGAGTGCAACCTTAAACAAATTCATAGAGGACCTTAAGAAGTATGGAGTTACGACAATAGTAAGAGTGTGTGAAGCAACTTATGACACTGCTCTGGTGGAGAAAGAAGGCATCCAGGTTTTGGATTGGCCCTTTGATGATGGTTCATCACCCTCTAACCAGATCGTGGATGACTGGTTAAGTCTTTTAAACATTAAATTTCGGGAAGAACCTGGTTGTTGCATTGCTGTTCACTGTGTTGCAGGTCTTGGGAGAACTCCAGTGCTTGTCGCCCTGGCATTAATGGAAGGTGGAATGAAAAATGAAGAGGCGGTCCAGTTTATAAGACAAAAGCGGCGTGGAGCTTTTAACAGCAAGCAACTTTTATACTTGGAGAAATATCATTCTAAAATGCGGCTGCGCTTCAAAGACTCCAGTGGCCATAGAAACAACTGTTGCATTCAATAAAACTTGCCTGCCTCGTGCTGTTGCCTTGGACACAGAACTTGAGACAGGACTTAATTTATCATATATATTAGCATAGGCTTAATGAAGGACAAGTCTAATGAAGCCTCCCATAGGAATACTGAAAAGCCACAAATGTGACAAAATTGTAGCCTCTTTAGCTTACTACTATTCCCATGCCAGAAATAATATATAAGAAACTGAGAGATTAGGTACCAAAAGTCAGCACAATACTGGGATAATTTTAGTATCATGTAGATTTAAAACCCTAGGAATTAAGAACAGCACTGTAAACCATATGAGGTTTATTCCTCTAGTCATCTCAAACTATCACAAGACCTTTGTGGTTATTTATCTGCTCCTGTGTTTACCACTACCTGTGTACATCAGGTTTGTGTGACAATTGATTCTGTTGAATTCTTACTAGGACTTATGGTGATTATTGTCTTTCTATAAATCTCATTTTGTGCTGTTGTGAAAGGCTCCAGTTTGAAAAAAAATCACATCTCTGAAAGTTCATGTAAAATATACATCATACAGAAACGTGTGTGTGTGTAATATTTTTAGACAAAAAGGCTTTACAATCTGTTTACACTTGGGATGCAGTTTTGAAGGGGAGGGCCTGAAGACAGAATGGGAAGAGGCTATGGAAAATTTCTACTAGAAATTCCATGTTGCCTTAATCTTGTGCAGGATGTATAGAATAGTTCCTTTTATTTAGTAAACTTTAAAAAGGGAAAGATACTTTGTAGCTGAAACATTTCTTAATTATAAAATTTTTGAATGTCTTGTAGTTCTTCAACACACCTATTGGAAGTTATTAACTATTACTTTTTTTTTTTTTTTTTTTTTTTTTGGGGTCGAGAGGTTCAGACACGTCTCCACGAAGGGACGCAGTCTGACACCAACTTTATTCAGCATCTCACATTTATACAGAAGAGCGTGAGAAAGACAAGACAGTTAACATTTTCTTTGTTTGACCTACACATCTTACAAACAGTCACAAGAAATCTTGAGAGCATGGGAATGGCACCCTGTTATTATTTCTTACACCAGATAATATTTCTCTGTGCGTGAGAAGTTTGCACAGAACTCCAGGTGCCTGCATTAACTATTACTTTTAAGTGTAGTATTTTTTCCTTGTCTTTTCAACCAAAATAGAAGAGAGTTTCTACTACTAAACTGATCAGACATCTAACATTTTATGATTTTGAACTGTGTAACTTAATAGTTAGATACTTGATACTTTTTTTTATTATGGAATTGATAAAATGGTGGTATATATTAAGGTTAGTTCAACCATAGATTCATAGTGTGTGGAAATGTAGTTCTGTGGGAGAAATAATTTGTTAGTTTTTACCTTTTGTCAGCTAGTACAAGAGCTTAAATATCTAAATAATGAATTATAGGAGAGTGAGATGAACTAAGCAAGATGGTATAGCTGTGTCATTTTTAGTAAAAGTAGAAGCAAAGGCATGACTAGAGATAAAATCATTACTTAAAATTTCAAAAGTTACACTTCACCAGAAAGTTATGTATCAAATAACATGGTTCAAAAATCTACAAAGCAAACATGGAAAGAACCACAAGGAAAATTGACAAGTTTACCAGAGTGATAGGAAATTTTATTATTTTTCTTTCAGAAACAGATCAAGTAGACAAAAATTAGTAAAGATATATATTTGAACAAAACAGTAAGTTTGATCCCATGAACATAAGGACATTGCATCCAACAGTGAGCATCCATATTCTTCTAAGAGTACCTGAAATATTTTATTAAATTTGACTATATATAAGATCATATATAATTTCAGCAAAATTCTAAAACATTTGAATAACACAAGTTTTCTGACTACAATTAAGTTAGAGAAAAAAGTAACATTTGGAATTTTGAAAATCTGTGTCTAGAAACTTCCACTTCTAGACAGGATGTAGTAGGTCATGGCAGCCCAACACCCTCTCTGCAACATCCATAAAAATATGGATAAGTTTCAAGAATCATATGTTTAAGGATGTATGAGAGCTGTGAGAGCAGCATGGACTAGGTGAACAGGAATTCCGAACAGGAAGGAGTTTCTCCTGAGGTGAGTGGCCGTTTTGTTTGCTGGGGGCATTTACTAGGACATGTTTGCTGGGACGTGGACTAAGGATCAGGCTTGGTTCTTGCAGCAGGGTCTCTACTGAGGGGAAAAAGAAACCCAGCGAGGCTTCTGGTGGTCACATTGGGGCTGGCGCAACCGATTGGAAAATTGAGAGGTTTGGCCAGTTTCATGTTGCAGGTCAAGTTTCTCAGGAAACAGAGGTTTGCACTTGGAGGCTTACTGGAGCATCATCTCAACAACACTGTGATGGAGCTACAGAACCAGGATGCTTCAGAAGCCAAATGGTGATACATACAGATGCAGCAGTAGCATTAGCCAATCTCCCAGGGAGCTGTGAAGCTGGGATGGCCATTTAGGGGTGTCCACAATTGTGGCAAGGGGCTTGGATCTTTGGACTCCAGTCATTAGATGCAGGCTGTCCCTGGGGATGAGGGCGTAATCTTGGATGAAGCATCATCTTTCAGTCAAGTGCAGCTCCCAGGCAGCGCTGTGAGCCTGCAGCTGATAATACTGTAGGCGGCTGGCCATGAATGCGTGTTTTAGACCGTTCGAGGGAGCTGGGTGGTACCGCCACAGCATCCACAGGTACAGCCACTATACTGAAGGACACTTGCTGAGTTCTGGGACCAAGTATGAGAGGCTGGGGAGTTAGAATGAAGGTTTTTAAAAGATGGAGGGAAATTTCCCTCAACTTCTTGGTGCTTAGACAAAGCCCTGCTAGAAGAGGTTCTAATTTTCCCCAACACTTAGACTGCTTCTCTCTCTCTTTTTTTATTATAGCCATTCTGGTGAGTGGGAAGTGGTATCTCATTGCAGTCTTAATTTTAATAAAACTAATGTTAAACATCTTTTCATGTACATGTTAGCCATTTGTAATATATCAATTCAAATATTTTACCCATTTTTTTCAGTTGGGTCTTGTCATCTTACTGAGTTGTAGAAGTTTCTTATATATTCTGACTCAAATGCCTTTATCAGATATATAATTGGCAAATACTATCTCCCAATCTGTTACCTGTCATTTTCTTTCCCTTAATGGTTTGTTTCAAAGTACAGAAGTTAAAAAATTTAATGAGGTACAATTTATCTATTTTCTCTTTTATGGATCATGCTTTTAAATTGTATCTAAGAATCTCTTCAATCAGTCACAAAGACTTTTTGGCTATATTTCCTTCTAGAAATTGTACAGATTTTAGCTCTTACATTTAGATCTGTGGTCCATTTTGAGTTAATTTTTGTATATGGTGTGAAACAAATATCTCTTTCTCTATGTATGTATATATATATTTGCATGTGGATATCTAGTTGTCCCCAGCATCATCTCTTCAAAAGACCACCTTTCCTCCACTCACTTTGGTAACTGAAAAATCAGTTTACCATAAATGAAGGACTCATTTCTGAATTCTCAACTCTGTTTCATTTATCTATATGAGTACACGGTCTTGATTACTGTAGCTTTATGGAGAGTTCTGAAATTGGATCATGTACATCATCCTTTTTCAAAAGTTTTTACTATTCTACATTTGCATATAAATTTTAGGATCAATGTGTCAATTTATACAAAAATAGCCTGTAGGGATTTTGATAGGTCTAGTGTTGAATTTATAAATAATTTGGAGAGAACTGCAGCCTTGATAATATTGAATCTTAAACATGTACATGGAACATTACCCTTAAATTTAGTTTCTATCATCAATGTTTTATAGTTTTCATTGTGCAAGATTTGTACCTCTTCAGTTCAGTTCAGTCGCTCAGTCGTGTCCGACTCTTTGCGACCCCATGAATTGCAGCACGCCAGGCCTCCCTGTCCATCACCAACTCCCGGAGTTCACTCAAACTCACGTCCACCAAGTCGGTGATGCTATCCAGCCATCTCATCCTCTGTCATCCCCTTCTCCTCCTGCCCCCAATCCCTCCCAGCATCAGAGTCTTTTCCAATGAGTCAGCTCTTTACATGAGGTGGCCAAAGTATTGGAGTTTCAGCTTCAGCATCATTCCTTCAAAGAACACCCAGGACTGGTCTCCTTTAGGATGGACTGGTTGGATCTCCTTGCAGTCCAGGGGACTCTCAAGAGTCTTCTTCAACACCACAGTTCAAAAGCATCCATTCTTCGGTGCTCAGCTTTCTTCATAGTCCAACTCTCACATACATACATGACCACAGGAAAAACCATAGCCTTGACTAGACGGACCTTTGTTGGCAAAGTAATGTCTCTGCTTTTGAATATGCTATCTAGGTTGGTCATAACTTTCCTTCCAAGGAGTAAGCGTCTTTTAATTTCATGGCTGCAATCACCATCTGCAGTGATTTTGGAGCCCCCCAAAATAAAGTCTGACACTGTTTCCACTGTTTCCCCATCTATTTCCCATGAAGTGATGGGACCAGATGCCATTAAATTACGTATTTTTTTTATTTTTGATGGTATTGTGAATGCAATGTTTTCTTAATTTTATTGCTAGTGTTCACTGCTAGTCTATGGAAATATAGTTCATTTTTGTACATTGACCTTGCTTTCTATGAGCTTCCTAAACTCATTTGTTAGGAGAGACAGGGAATGAGGAAGGGGGGGAGAGAGCAAAGCAAGTGCTGTTCTGTTCTTTGGCATTTTCTGCTTACAAGAACATGTCATCTGTAAATAAAGGCAGTTTTACTCTCCCCCCCACCTCCCCAATCTGAATGCCTTTACTTTTTTTTTTTATTGAATTGGCTAGACCCTCAATGTTGACCAGAAGTGGTGGAAACAAACTTCCAGATCTTAGGGAGAAAGTATTCATTCTTTCACCTATAAGTATGATGTTAGCTGTTGGTTCTTCATTAGGTTGAGGATGTTCTCTTAGTTTGTTGAAAGTTTTATCATAAACAGGTGTTGGGTATTTTAAAATGCTTTTTCCACATCCATTGACATGATCTGGTGATTTGTGTCCTTCATTCTAGTAAGATCATGTACTATGTTGATCAGTTTTTAAATGTTAAAACAACTTAGCATTCCTGAGATAAATTCCACTTATTTGTTGTATTTAATTCTTTTATATAGATACATTTGGCTTGCTAATATTTTGTTTAGAATTTTG
Source organism: Bubalus bubalis (assembly GCF_019923935.1). NCBI lineage: Eukaryota > Metazoa > Chordata > Mammalia > Artiodactyla > Bovidae > Bubalus > Bubalus bubalis. The sequence continues at coordinate 89,604,884 of NC_059161.1, read as the reverse complement.
CATCTATATTCATGAAGGATATTGGTCTGCAGTTTTTGTGTGTTGCTTTTTACCTGGTTTTGATATCAGGGTAGTACCAGTATTATGGAATGATTTTGGAAGTATTCCATCCTCCATTTTCTGAAAAAGTTTGTGAAGGATTGGTATTATTTACACTTTAAATATTTGATAAAATTCACCCATGAAGAATTCTTGGCCTGGGCTTTTCTTGGTGGGAAGATTTTGAATTACTAATTCAATTATTTGACTTGTTATAGGTCTATTGATTTCTACTCTAATCTTTGCTTATTTTGAATTCTGTTTGCTTTTCCTGTTGTAGTTTCTTAAGGAGAAACTTTGTTATTGTTTTAGGACTTTTATTCCCCCCCCCCCCGCCCCCCCCCCCCCCATATTGGCATTTAAAGCTCTAAAATTTCCCTCTAGGTACTATTTTTAGCTATAACTCAATTTTTTGGAGAAGGCAATGGCACCCCACTTCAGTACTCTTGCCTGGAAAATCCCATGGACGGAGGAGCATGGTTGGCTGCAGTCCATGGGGTCGCCAAGAGTCAGACATGACTGAGCGACTTCACTTTCACTTTTCACTTTCATGCCTTGGAGAAGGAAATGGCAACCCACTCCAGTGTTCTTGCCTGGAGAATCCCAGGGACGGGGGAGCCTGGTAGGCTGCCATCTCTGGGGTCACACAGAGTTGGACACGACTGAAGCGACTTAGCAGCAGCAGCATTAATTTTTATTTTTCTTTATTTAATTCAACATACATAATTTATCTTGTGATTTCTTCTTACCATGACTTACTTAGAAATATACTGTTTAATTTCCAAAGAGTTGGAAACCTCCCATTTTCTTTTTTACTGTTGTTGATTTCTAATTTAGTTATTAACTCTGTCCAAGAAGACTTCCTGGAGTCAAATGTATTTGCACTCCAATGATGAATGATGTCTCCAGGCAGAAAGCTGGTTGAACTGAAATGTAACTGATAAAGGGCAGAGAAGCAGAGGGAAGGACTTTGCAGGTAGAGACGAAGCATGTGTAAGGGCACAGGCCTGGAAACACATGTGCTCAGTGCCAGCAAGATGATCCCTGTGCTTGGAACACAGGAAATGTAATTATCTTCTTTTTGTTTCTGTCAGTATAGCTAAAGTTGGTCATTTTAGTTGATCTTGTCAGCCTGTTTTGGTTTCACTGATTTTCTCTACTATTTTTCTTTTCTGTCACATTGAGTATAAAAAAGGTGCAGTTGGGATACAGAGGAAGTTGTGGGACAGGACGTAGAAAAGATCATGTGAAAGGCTCCCTGGTGTCCAGATTCCAGCTTCACTCTTCAAGCCCTCTTCTGACCATGAGAGGTTTTCAGTATGAGGCCACAGATTACAGAACGGGGATGTTTCCTTAGGGTATTCCTGGCTGAGCACCAGCACCCAGGAAGGAGGTGCTGGAAGAGTAAGACCTAGGCAGGGGGTGACGTGATGTCTCTGCTAATCGCTCTTCCAGGATCCCAGGCGCCCCCCTGGCCTGTCCCTGAGGAGTGGCACATAGGGCCGGCTCATGGTGGGCAGTGGAGACCCTCAGGCTGAGCCGGCAGCAGGAGGGCGGACAGTGGTAGGTCTCTGGGCATGGATTATTCTTTCCGGTGTCACTCAATGAAAGCGGAGGCTGGACGCTGCTATGCCAGTAGATGTTAGCAATTTAGCAGGGTCTTCCATTGTGGGGGCCGCAAGCTCATCCCCCCCAGCCGCCCAACCCTCCCCATGGTGTGGGCTCTGCTGGACACGAGGGAGGTGAAGGCTATGACTGAACCTGGTATAAAGAGACACACAGACTGACAGCCTCCTGTAGGAAAGCTGTTCCAGTTTGCTGAACTACTTCAGAGTGTGAAGGGCAGAGGAGAGCATCCCTGAGTCAGGAACATGAAATCAAGTCTTCCCTCACGCTCCCCACGGTGCCCTTCCCCTCACAGCCTCTCTTCCTCCTTGGTTTGCTGACTGTCCCCACCCACGTTTCTCTGGTTTTCCTTTTGGTAATAACCACAAAGGCATGCCCACACTCAGCAACCCACAGGGCAGTGACCATTTCTGACTTGTGAGTTGCTTCGAGCCAGACACTCAGCCCTCACGCCCTCTGAGTCTTGAAGGGTGTGTATTCGTCCAGCAGAGACTGAACTCCCTGGTGGGTGGGTCGCCATGAAGCCTTCTCTTATGCTCTCATAGGAAGGATCCTCTCCCTTCTCTGAGCACATGACCTTTATCTGCAGTTCTTTCAGGGACTTAACCACTTTCTCCCTGGAGGCAAAATGCCTTGTGCCCATATCTCATCTCCTCTACTAGACCCCAGACCTTGTCAAGGCAGATTCTAGATTTCCACAAGGTCTAGCCAAAAGTTAGCAATTGGTGGATTAAGAAATTCTTGGGAAGGAAGCCTGAGGAGGGTTACAGAAAAGTGAACCCAAGGCTTCCTTCAGGGACAAAGCTCTTACTCATCTTATGCCTGGGCCTCTCCCCTCACACCAGAAAGTTCAAAGGAAAAACACAATGACAAGGATGGCCATTTTTGAACCCATTTATATTGTCAGTGTTACCCTGGGCTTCACCCAGCCCTATCCCAGCCTTTGAGGTTGCATCAGATGGTCTGGACATTCATGGCTTCCTCGGGCCAAGTGTAGCTGTCCAGCGTAAAGGAGTCATATTCTGGAGTATAGACCAGGGACCTTACAAAAGCCTCCTTGTCCTCGGGCTCTGGGTAGTAGGAGGCCAGGTTGTGTTTGTACGCGAAGTCAAGGACCTAGGGAAAAATACGTGTGACTGAGGAACTGGCTCTGAGGAGGAGCCTGCCTGAAGACGCTGGCTTGGGAGCTTGTGGAAGGGGATACACCCGCGGCAGGCATGTGGCCCCTGAAGCCACTGGAGAGGAAGGAGCTAGAGCTTTCTGCCTCATAAGGGAGCTCTGACACAGTGGAATAAACATGGTCTGGGTCAAGAGGCTTCAGGCTAAAGTCTGCTTCTGCTTCAGACTGCCTGTGGGTCCTTGCTAGTGATGCCATCCTGGCTGAGCCTCAGTTTCCGCATCTGTGAAGTGGGGGTAATGACAGTTTCCTCTGGCATGGCATGAGGATAAAGTTAGGTAGCAGGCAAAAGTGTTCAGTACCTGATACTGTCTCTCCTAAATGCGGCATGAATTGAAAGAACAGCTTGGACAATGTTCTTTGGGTATTAGCTTTGGCTTCACAAGAGGATGAAGCTAAATATCCCTGAAAGGAAGGAACTGGACAGCGTGGAGCTGGACTATCAGCTGGATGGTTGGGCTTGAGGACAACAAGCCCCACAGTCTGATTCTGGAACCCACATGGGACAGCTCTCGGGGAGTGCATGCTGTCTGTTGTGCAATGCGTTTTCTTAAATTACTCTTAAAACTTATAGAAAATGTAAAATATATATTAATAGAAATTATAGAAATAATGGTATAATAAACCCTCGTGTATTTGTTGTCCAGATGAACATTATCAGTGTTAGGTCAGTCTTTAGGGCTATGTTCTGGTTCTCTGAATATCCATCATCTCTGCATCATCTGTTGGGTGGCATTTAGACTATTCCATGAACTTGATCACCCCGTGGCCCAGCCATCCTGAGAGAAGGAGAAAGCATGAGCATCTACTCTGGCCAGAAAGGTGCCAAGTGTGGAGCTTTTCCAAGCTGTTCTTTTTTAATGTCCTCCAAAACTTTGGGAGTTGTTGTTTAGTTGCTCAGTCATGTCCAACTCTCCGCGACTCCGTGGACTGTAGCCTGCCAGGCTCCTCTGTCCATGGGAGTCTCCAGACAAGAATACTGGAGTGGTTTGCCATCTCCTTCTCCAGAGAATTTTCCCAACCCAGGGATCTAACCCACATCTTTACCACTGAGCCACCAGGGAAGACCCAAAACTTTGGGAGAGAGGAATTTTTTGGAAAAGAAGGAAACTGAGGCCCAGGGAGGTGCAGTGATTTTCCTGAGGTGCCTCTGCTGCTTACTGGCAGGGCTGGGACTCCACAGCCCAAGCTCTTTCCATGATGCTATGCAAGTTGACCTTTCTGTATAAACGGGCACTTATGATTCATTTTTAAAAAATCCCACCCACGTTCTGGTCCACAAAACTATGGACTTTGATGACCTTTCTGCCTGGTGTCTGAGGGGAAGCGCAGGAGCTTCCCAGAACTGCCCTGAGTGGGTGTCGGGATGGGGCTCGAGCTACAGGCCAGAGTTTGTCAGCAGCCTTTGGGGAGCATGCAGTGTAGGCCAGGGAGCCAGGACGTGTCCAGCGCTGCCCTCCCCTCAGTCCCCCTAAAGTCAGACAGAGTTGACGAATGCCGCTACCCATGTTAAGGGGGTGAGGAGTCCCTTACTTTGATGGCGATTCTCAGAGACACGTCTCGGATGGTGCTGAGGGGCGGGTACAGTCTCCCCTGTGACAGATGGTGCTCAGAGACCTCTTGGGCAATTTGCTGGGGAGAGACAAGGGGGAGGAATAAGCTGATTTTCTGCCTTTCCAGAACAAGCCCGACCCAGTACACTGGAGACTCACCTTGCCCCTCACAGGTGGCCAGTCACTTCAGTTTCCACTGTTGTCTCGCCACCTCGTGGCCCTGGGGTGCTTAAAGCGTAGGCTTACAACAAGGACACACCCTTTATGTCCTCTGAGACTAGCTGAGGCTTTAAACAACATGAGGCGCTCTGAATTCTGAAGGAAAATCACTAGGGCCAAGATGAATAAACTAGTGACTTGCAGAGCAGCTGGTAAAGAACCCGCCTGCCAGTACAGGAGACGCAGAGACGTGGATTTGATCCCTGGGTCGGGAAGATCCCCTGCAGAAGGAAATTCCGACCCACTCTAGTATTCTTGCCCAGAGCATCCCATGGACAGAGGAGCCTGGCGGGTTACAGCCCCTGCGATAACAAAGAGTCAGACATGATTGGGCCAACTAAGCACGCAAGCACAGAGCAGACTCCGGGACCCCCCTGGCTGGCCTAGCCTGTTGCCTTGGGACGCCTGAGTCCCTCACTTCCTGAGCTCCAGCCCCTTCCACATGCTTAGGAGCATCCTGGGCGTCCATCATGACCGTCCTGCGTCTCTGTATTCAGGGCTCCTTGATTCGCTGTCCCAGCCCTGGCCCTGGTGAAGACTAGCTGCTTCTCCAGCAAGTGACCCCACAACAGGCAGTACCAGCTCCCTGCATAAATGCTCCGAGCCTTCACCCTGGGACGCCCTCCCTGATCCAGGGCTGCTCTCTGAGGGGCAGCCCTCCCCTGCAAGCCTCTTCCTCCTGCTGGGGGCCTGGTGCTCATCCAGCCTTGCAGAACAGCCTCTTTGATGTGGCTCTGAATCCACCCCCACCCCGCCTTGTGTCAAGTTTAAATCTAGGGAAAAGCCACATAAGAAGTCTTGTGTCCCGGAACAGACCGAGAAAGGAGCTAGTCTTGCCTCAGAGTCTGGCAGACGGGAGGGACGTGGGCCGCGTTCTCATGCTTGGCTTTCTCCTTTCTGTTCACTCAGCCCAGCCTTCACAGAGCCCTGCGATTCGCCAGGCTTTGTGCTAGGTGCGGAAGGCCATGGCGAAGAAGCCAGTCTTTTCCTTCCCGGAGGCTGGCGTCAGTGGAAAATGAACGATTAGAGTGACGGCAAGGAGAGGGGACAGATAGGCACAGAGGAGGGCAGGGCCCAGCCCTCCAGGGGCCCCCCTGGTGGTCCAGTGGTTGAGACCCCATGCTTCCAGTGCAGGGGGTTTTGTTGTTTAGACGCTAAGTCATGTCTGACTCATTTGAGACTCCATGGACTATAGTCTGCCAGGCTCCTTGTTCATGGACTTCTCTAGGCAAGAAGACTGCGGTGGGTTGCCATTTCCTCCTCCAGGGGATCTTCCCAACCCAGGAATTGAACCTGAGTCTCCTGCATTGGCAGGTGGATTCTTTACCACTGAGCCACCAGGGAAGCCCTCTAATGTGGAAGACGCAAGGGGATGCAAGTTCAATCCCTGGTTGGGGAACTAAGATCCTATATGCCTCATGGTGAGGCAAAAAAGAAAAACAGAAAATGAGGCAAGGCTGGTGACATGAGAGAGGAAGATGGAGCAGCTGAGGTAGAGGCAGGCAGCAGAGAGAGAGGGTAAGACTGTTCAGAGAGAGAAGAACCAGGTGCAGACTCACTCTTTATAAAAATTAAAAAAGGCGTCCAGAAGAAAAGACAGAAGCTAAGACCTGAAGGGCCAAGTATGAATTCCTTGAAGAGAGGAGAAGGAATAGCACATGAAAATTCTTGGAGGGAAGAGAGAGCGTGACTGTGAAAAGGATGGATAGGCCGATGGCAGGGGGAGGGAAGGAGGGCCTGGGATGAACCGCATGAAGGGGTTTGGACTTTCCTGGGAGCACCAGCGAGCCATATAAAGTCTGAAGTTTAGGAGACAAGGGGGCCTGTTCCCGGCTTTGAAGGATCCTCTTTGTGGAGCTATCGAGGATGGACTGATCAGAGGGAAGCAGGATTCCCAGGGATAGATCTGCAGCTAGAAAGCTCCTGCAGTGACGAGTTGGATCGCGGTAGGTGTGGTTGCTTCTAAGACGCTGGGCATTGCCAATGCTCTGCTGTGGCTTCAAGGCACGTTGCCTGGGGCCCTCCTGGTGCACTGCTCACAAGCCAAGTGACCCCTCTCGGTGCCTGTTTCCTTGTCTATAACACAGGGATGATCGCTGTATTTTACCAGGCTGTCAAGATGACATGAGATAGTGCATGTAAATCTCCTAAAATACATATTACTTTTTATATAGAGAAATCAGATGCAACTGAAGTTATCTTAATTTAAAAGCACCCTTTTCAGAAATGTAACCTGCCAGGACTTTGAAGACCAGACCGTCAGCTCCAGGGAGGCAGGGGCCTTGTGCTCATAGCAAGTAACTGAGAAGTAGATTGAGGAGGGGTTCCTGCGTAATTCATGGACACTATTCTGGAAACGATGGAGTGGAACTGTCCCACAGCACGAGGTGGGGGTTGGGCAGATGTTTCTGGGGGTTGCAGAGAAAGGCTCTGGAAACTGTGTTTCTGCACAACAGGGAGCCTGCTTGCAGGCCAACTCCAAGCAGGAAGTGACTCTTCCTATCTAGTGGGAGTTTCAGACAGTTCTGCCCATGCCACCAAAACACCACCACCACCAATCAGAGCAACCAGAAGAAATACAAACACAAAATACTTAGACAAGAGGGACAGAGAACTACAGCACAAAACCAGAGCTAGTGTGCACGAGGCTTGCGTGAGGCTGACGGGCCTCCAGGAGACATAGGAAGAAGGAACTTGGAGCGTGAAGCAGTTAGTTTCTTGTGGGGCTCATAGGAGCAGGACTGGTTATGGCTGTGTGGAAGCCGTTCTGTGTCATGCTGGTTTGGGGCTCTCCCCAGTGCCGTGGTGAGAGGGGAACGCAGACACAGGCCAGAGATCACAGTTGAGCCTTTGGAGCTCACTGGGGATGAATATATTTGATATGTTTATAGTTTTGAGAGTCCTTTGGACTGTAAGGAGATAAAAACAGTCAATCCTAAAGGAAATCAACCCTGAATATTCACTGTAAGGGCTGGTGCTGAAGCTAAGGCTCTAATACTTTGGCCACCTGATGTGTAGAGCTGACTCGTTGGAAAAGTCCCTGATGCTGGGAAAGGTTGAAGGCAGGAGGAGAAAGGGGCAGCAGAGAATGAGATGGTTGGGTGGCATCACCAACTCAATGGACATGAGTTTGAGCAAACTCTGGGAGATAGTGGAGGAGAGAGGAGCCTGATGTGCTGCAGGCCATGGGGTCGAAAAGAGTCGGACACGACTCAGCGACTGAACAATGACAACAACATAGTTCGGATTAGCTTAAATTTCCAACAGAAACATTTCTATTGCCGTGGTTCCTCAGAGTGAAGATAAATGTGAAGTGCCTGGTATTTAGTAAGCGACTGATAAATGTCAGCCACTGTAACTGTTATTAAAAACCATTATTTTGAATGTGGGCTGTCATTCTCAATGAATTCTTTCATTGTTTTCACCATGCCCAGTAAAGAGCCCTTCTGGGAGCTTTTCTAGTAAGGCACCTGGAGCAGGTGGACATCCATGTCTGTGCTCAAGATAGGCCAGAGCAGGCCAACCCAGCCTGCAACCTTCCTTATAGAAAGCTGCCCTGCTGCTGCTGCTGCTAAGTTGCTTCAGTCGTGTCCAACTCCGTGCGACCCCATAGATGGCAGCCCACCAGGCTCCACTGTCCCTGGGATTCTCCAGGCAACAACACTGGAGTGGGTTGCCATTTCCTTCTCCAATGCATGAAAGTGAAAAGTGAAAGTGAAGTCGCTCAGTCATGCCCGACTCTTAGCGACCCCATGGACTGCAGCCCACCAGGTTTCTCCGTCCATGGGATTTTCCAGGCAAGAGTACTGAAGTGGGGTGCCAGTGCCTTCTCCGAGAAAGCTGCCCTAGTGGGGCTTATTTTGCTACCAGTTACCAGTAACATGGCCAGCACCCACGGTCGGAAGAATCAATTGCTTGTCATGGTTCATGAGCCCACTGTTTGAGGTGGCTTTGGTGGCATTTCTGTTCTTGGCAGGCACACGGGTACTGTTGGGAGGCAGGGAGTCCCGCCAGGTATGTCCCCTCAGTGCCAGGGCCTCCTGCCAACACCCCCTCCCACCGACTCTTCCTTATCCCACTTCGCACCCCTTAGAGCGTGTGTTTTCAGAGACGTTCAAGCCTCAAGGTGATCTTGAGAGAAGCTTGACATTGGAGCCCTTTGCGGGACCACTGAAGGACTTGGTGGGCAGGAAGTAGCAGAAACAAGACAAGGAGTCTTCAGGGAGCAGCGTAGGCCCTCCTGGGAGCATGCAGGAGCAGGGAACAGGGATACCTCTGCTGTCAGGAGGAAGATCTCATCCGGGATGTGCCGGATCCCGCCGGCAATGACTCCCAGGGCCACGCCGGGGAACACGTAGGCGTTGTTGCCCTGCCCCGGAAAGAAGGTCCTGCCATCCTCCAGAGTCACGCTTGGAAAAGGACTTCCACTGGCAAAGATCCCTCGGCCCTGGGGGCGGGAAGAAAACCAGAGACGGAGCTTGGAGACGGGTTGCGGGAGTGATGGTGGCCTAGTCTGGTCTCCCGAACGTTGACCCCTCTCCGTCTTCTCCCGAGTGCTTGGCTTTCTGCTGAGGACGCTGCGGGTGCTAAAAGCAGGCCTGTTCATCTGACCGGAAACCGAGCTCCCACCAGGCTCCCCGGCGGCCACAAAACCAACGGAAGGGGAAGGCATGCCTTTCTAACTTGTCACCTCCCCAGAGCGCCAAGCCAGGTGTGCAGAGTCTACCAGCACCTCGAGTTCTGGTCAAAGCTCTATGTGAGGGAACCCTGAGCACCAAGGCATAATGGTAAGAGCCGTGGCTTTGGAGCCAGACCTGGGTTTGGGGGCCAGCTCCATTGTTTTTCCCACCCTACTCATAGGGTGACTCATAGTCACTGTTACTGTGTCCTCTCAGCCTGGGGCAGGAAGCACTCCCCGCTGACCTCGGTGACCCGGTAGCACTTCTCAGCCGTGCACTCGGCCTTGCTGGTGGGGTTGCTCAGGGCAAAGATGATTGGGTGCTCGTGGAAGGAGGCCATGTCCCTCAGGATCTGCTCCGTGAAGGCTCCTGCGATGGCAGCAACACCTACGGGGAGAAGGGGGGTAGTGGGGATGCCTACGCTTTATAAACACCCCATTCCTCTCCTGGTGGTGCTGGCGGGCAACTAGATACAGCGCAGAAGGCTCAGGAGTCTTGGGGGATGTCATCGGCCATGGGGACAACAGAGGATGAGAGAAAAGGGTCTTCCTGCTTGAGCTTGCTGAGACCCCCTGTTAAGTCCTAAGGGACCACTGGTCTGTCCCAGGCCCCTGGGCAGTGAAGACACACCTGTGAAGACATTCCTGGCCACTGGCCTTTAGAGTGGGCTGCTCCCCCCAGGAGAGGGGTGATGCCAGGGTCCCCTCCAAGGAGCTCATTTCATCTTGGTCAGAGAGACCAGCCTGCATTTTTCCACTCTATGGAGTAATTCTGCATCATGAAGCCCAGCATGGTGCCTCCGTTCTATGGTTCACATGCAGCAATAACTCAATAAAAGTCAATAACTCAATTAAAGCACTGAATTGGACGTGAGGGGAAAGAGCTGCATCTCCACGGGTTGCTGAAGCCCCCTTGTTGAGCCTCAGTCTCCGCCTGCAAGTCAAGAGAATTAGCTGGGCTGAGCAGTGGGCTGCCCCCTCCTCCTACCTATGATGGCCGTGGGCTTCACCAGCCTCACCACCTCCTCCAGGGAGTTCACTTCGGGGTGGTCCTGGGCAAACATCTCCTTCTCATGGTTCAGGTGGCTCCTCCCCTGCAGGGAAAGGAAGAACACGATGCAGCTGTGGTGGTGAGAACCACCGGGTAGGGTGGGGATGTTCCGGAGACTCTTAGAACCTTTCCCGCAGAGCCCTGTGCTTTGGGCTGAGCTGTCAGAAGTGTTGAGGCCCGTCCTCTAGATTGGAACTTAAGATGGAACCTAAGGATTTGAAACGTGCGTGTTGTGTGTGTGTGTGTGTTTCTTTAATCCAAACCACATATGGAGAATCCAATAAAGCCTTTCTTTGAGCTGCTCAGGTTGTGGCTTCCTAGGCCAGGACAGAAAGGCTTGGAGGAAACGCCTGAGTCTAATTGAGACTCTTGACCCCGAAACACATGCACACAAGCCCTGTGAGGGATGGGGGCCCAAGTCACCCACCATCAGGGTGTATTTGACAAAAGCCATTAACCTCCCCACGGGGTCTCAAGGAGTCAGACACACGATGGAGGGACTGAACTGAAACTGAAATTAACCTCCCCAGTGCCTCCCTGGTGGCTCAGATGGTAAAGAATCTGCCTGCTGTGCAGGAGACCCGGGTTTGATCCTTGAGTCAGGAAGATCCCCTGGAGCAGGGCATGGCAACCCACTCCAGTATTCTTGCCTGGAGAATCCCACGGACAGAGGAGCCTGGTGGGCTACAGACCATGGGGTCGCAAAGAGTGGGACATGACTGAACGACGAACACTTTCTCTTTCATTAACTTCCCTATAAATAAGAATAAGCTGGGATCCAGAACTGGCTTGCAACGGCTGGCTGCTCCCAGTGAGCTCGAGATTCTTTCCACTTCTTCCTTTACAAATTTTATTGGAGTCTAGTTTATTTACAGTGTGTTAGTTTCAGATATACAGCACAGTGATTCAGTTATACATATGCATATATTCATTCTTTTTCAGGTTCATTTCCCATATAGGTTATTACAGAATATTGAGTGGAGTTCCCTGTGCTGTACAGTAGGTCCTTGTTGGTTATCTATTTTATACCTAGCAGTGTCTGCATGTTAATCCCAAGCTCCTAATTCTTCCCTCCCTCCCATATTTCCCTCCCTCCCACATTTCCCCTTTGGTGACGGTAAATTTGTTTTCCAAATCTGTGAATCTGTTTCTGTTTTATAAATAAGTTCATTTTTTGTGTGTGTCATATTAAAAAATTAGATTCCACACAGGAGTGATATGTGCTATTTGTCTTCCTCTGTCTGACTTACTTCACATTGTGTTAGATTCCTTCCATTTCTTCACATAGGAGGCAGTGGGTCACAGGCTGGTCAAGGATGACTCCCCTGGGTCAATCGGTCCCACGAGAACCGGAGTGAGAATGGCAGTTCTGACAGACCGTGCAGGAGGGGCGAGCTCAATGAGCAAAGCAATGATGAAAGGTGGGCGAGAGCCAAGGGTGGCAGCCTGCGCCCGAGCCTGGACCACGCTCTGGAAGGCTCTGGGGCAGGAGGCGGGGTCCAGGTCCCGGTCTCCTCCAGTGGGAGTCTGCCCTGAGAGGGTCTGTGGCTGCTTCTGGGGGATTCCACTATTTTTGGCTGAGACCCTCTTGTTCCCATCTCTGTCCTTAAAAAAAAAAATATCTCATGGACACATCCTATGTTAGTGGAATTTGGGGAATTAAAACATGGAGCTCTGAGTGAAATCCTAAGGAAGGAGGCCATCCAGCTGGGCCCTCAGCACACTGAAGTCAGATACTGGACTGTCTCCCTTACTCATTCCTTCACCAATGCCTCAGATATCAATTATGTTCTTATCACATGCTGGACACGGATATCAAGACTTACAGCCTCACGGGGAGGGAGACCAGCAGAGGGGTGCCAGCCCCATAACGTGACAAGTGTAATATTAATACACGAAGGGCAGAGGGCAGTTTCCTCTAGGAAACTAATTGAGACCTAGATGTTCAAGAACACTGCTTGAAGGAGGTGACGGAAGACAGGGAGGAGACAGATGGGCTGAGTGGGCTTGTGGGAAAGGAGGTGGGCATTCGTTCCAGGCAGAGGAACAAAATATGCAAAGATGGGGAAGAGGGGGAGCATGTCACTTTGGGACAGCTGTGGTTTAATATGGCTGGAGGTGAGTGCAAGACAGGAAGCGGGGAGATGAGGCTGGGAGCAGGAGGCAGACACATTCGCACGCACATTCAAAGCTTTTGGACAAGAGTGGTTAAGGCTCCTGGGGGATGAGTCATTTGTGGAGATTGGGACACTGCTGTCCTTCTGCTCTCTATTCTGTCTGAGCAGTTTGCCCCCTGGAAGATCTCCTCCAGTCCCCTTCCACTAGTTGCAGGTCTCAGGAAAACTGCAGGTCTCCAGACTGACAGTACCTTGACAATGAGCCCCTTGGAGTCCACCATCCAGATCTTCCTTGTGGCCTCTGCTTTGGGTACACCTTCTTTCTCTAGGGCCATGACAAGGAGGTGGGCAATGCCCATGGCTGCCTGCGAGGTGGTGTTCAGACAAAAGGCCAGAGCTACTCAGGATTTATCAGACACTTTGCCAAGATCCTCCCTTCTTCCCCCACTCCTCCCAGGAGGCCTCGTTAAGTCCCTGCCTCGAGATACCCAAATGGTGGGGCCCAGGTGGGTGCAATGATCACCATGCTTCTGGGCTGTTTCCTCTCCTCTGGAGCCCAGAAGGCGTCCCCTCCTTGTTTCTCCTCCCCGTATTCTTATTCTCCTTCTGGAGTGACTGTAGAGAGCCCTTGGTGGGACTCACCTCACCAGCACCTTGGAAAACAAACACGTGATTGGAGAGCTTGTTCTTGGTGATCCGCAGAGCAGCCAGGATCCCTGCCACGGCCACAGAGGCTGTGCCTGCAACAGAGTGGACTGCGATGACCGTCTGGCCCCCCGGCCCCACCACCAAGACCCTTGGCAGAGTTCTCTGTACCTAGAACCTGTGATGGAACAAGCAGCTTTCCCTCGCCCTCACAGAGTCAAGCCTGTAGGATGCAAGTTGTCCAGCAACTCTCTTTCGCATAATCCTCTGCATCAGGGGTGTGTCGTAGCTCCAGTGCTCCAGAGCAGGTATTAACAAATATTGTTGCAACGAAAGAGAGACAGAGCTGCTGAGGGCGCAGATCCTTCAGAAATGAAGGTCTGGGTCATCTTACTAAGGGACACTGGCAAGCTGAGGTCTTGTCTGAGGATAAGAAAACATGGCATGGGAGACTGAGGGAGAAATAAATAAACATCAGCCATGGCTGCATGACTGGTTATAGAAACGAGGGATGTATTAACTATGCAAATTTTCTTCTTTGACTATCATGTGATTTAATGGTTCATATTAACTAATTTAGTCTCCCTTTTCCTCTTATAAGTTTTGTTGAAGGTTAATTCTACAATTCAGCCTTTTAAGAGAGTTTTCAAATGTGACTGAGTTGGAAGAGTAGTTAATCTTGCCCAGATTTGGGTAGTGTGACTATCTTCCAGATATAAATATGTCGTTTGAAAAAAAAGTGCACACTGTCAGAGTTGAGAGTTAATGCTTATTTGGGGGCAAAAATAAGGACCTTAGCCCTTTCAAATAGCTCTGGGAACTACTCGGAAGCGATAAGGGGGAGGTCAGTATACATGTGATTTTAGGGAACAGGGTACTGCAGTCAAGTACATATTTTGGCAGGAAGGCTGCTGCTAGTCACAAGGTTATTCCTGGTCACGAGAAGCGGATGTCTCCACTAATGATTTTATGCTTTTCTAGATATGACAAGATGCAAGAAACTGGGTTCATAAAATCTCCTGAAAATACCTAACTATCTGAAGGCCTGTTCTGCCTGTTTTTCCCAGGGCACAGAGGACTCCATCCCTTATCACTGCCCTGAACCCCTTTCAGGGTGTGTTGAAAGTTGACGACTGCAGGGGCCAGCGACTTCATTCTTGTTGAAACAGATGATGAGCGACATTCTTTAGCTGGTAAACAAAACAACTGTAGAGAGACTTTGCCTCTCCCCATTTCAGGGAGAAGGTAAGAATGTCTGCACCGGTTGGAAAGATAGTTGCATTTTATTAGGCATTTTGTTAGAATTGTTTCTATTGTCGTCTGAAAGTATCAATGTGTAGAATAGGTGTGCAAGGATGCTGAACAGCCAAAAGGGTGGGCTCTGCCAGTTACTGGATAATTGTTGCTCCTTGGTCTGCAAACCACTTTCCAGCCTTACCAGCTGGCTTTATGGCGGGCTCTGCCAATAGGGGGTGCCAGGGGGTGACCGAAAGGCTAAATGAGGAGGGAAAGAACACTTTTTTCAGCATCATCCCCACCTTAGAAGATTGCTTGGTAAAATATAAGACATTCAGTTAAATTTGATTTTTAGATAAACAAGAAATATTTTTTTTAGCATGTGTTCCATGTTTAGTATAAATATTCTAAAAACTTATTTGTCTGAAACTCAAATTTAGCTGACCATCTGCATTTTTGTTTTTGCTAGATCTGGCAACTCCATTGCCTTGGTTTTGTTTTTACTCTTACAGCAGCAGTTTGTTCCAGAAGCAGCAGTTAAATCCAGTTTGCACTTTATCCACCACTTCTAGAACTAACCTCATAGCGCTCCCCACTGCATCTTCCCTATGTTACCCCAGCCTATGGGGGTGGTAGCAGATCCTTAGTATTTCTTCTTGGTTTTTCAGTTCTTTAATGTATAATCCACAAGTCTTTATGTCAAGTTTTCTCTGTTAAAACCACTGATTTGGATGCTGACAGAGTCACAGTAAAGTAACTGCAGCTGGCAATGCTAAGCATCCAGGATGATCAAAGAAAAGGAAATTCAAGTGGGATTGTTTATGGCTGGTTAAAATTATACAAATCAAAAAGAAATCGATATTATCTCTGGCTGGTGAGGGAGGAGGGAAAAGAGTAAAGTCCCAGCCCACATTCCATTCTAAAGAGCTACAATCCTTTTTGGAAAACTATTTCCCAATATAAACCAAGGCATAAAATGTTTTTGCCCTTTGACCTCATGCTTCTACTTTTGGGAATCTATGTATGAAAACATCCAAAAGGTATGTTGTAGGGTATTTATGACACTGTCACTTATAACACAGAATGACTGGAAATAATAAACATCCAACAAGAGTGACGTTTAAGTCAATTAGCTAATGTAGACACTTAGTAGGATATTGCAGCCGTTAAAAATGCTCCTTATGATAGCAACACAGAAAATGCTATCAAGTTAGTAACTGACAGCACGTATTGTTCAGAGTGCTTTATAAGTCTTAATGTAAAGACATTTAATTGTCTCATAATCATCCCCATTTTACAGATTGGGAAAGTGAGGTATGGAGCAGTTTGCTGAGTTGGCCAAGATCACATAACAGAGTGAACTCGGGGAATCAGGCTCTTGGGCTGGTGTTTTTAACCCCTAAACCATATTTCACTGAATTAGTTGGAAGGATGTGCGTGTGTGCTCAGTCGTGTCCAGCTCTGTATGATCTATGTAGCCCGCCAGGCTCCTCTGTCCATGGGATTGTCCAGGCAAGAATACTGGAGTGTGTTGCCATTTCCTACTCCAGGGACTCTAAATAAACACATTCACTCGCTGTGGAGATGCCAGGATTGAATCCAGGGCCTCATACATGCAAAGCATGTAATTAGTTGGAAGGAAGAGAACATTAAAGTGGTCTACATAACCATGATTCTAACTGTATCAAAATATACACACAGAATCTGGATGGCACTGTAAAATACTAATGGTTGCAGGGTGGGAATAGGAGTGTATTTTTAATTTTTGTGTCCAGTTTTCCACTGGACAGAGCAAGTTTTCAGCTCATCTAATTCTATTTCAGGACAGCCTTCTGCCTCCTGAAGAAAGGCAATGAAAGAATTCTAAAGAAAGGCAATGCCAAAGAGTGTTCAAACTACTGCACAATTGCGCTCATCTCCCACACAAGCAAAGTAATGCTCAAAATTCTCCAAGCCAGGCTTCAATAGTACATGAACCATGAACTTCCAGATGTTCAAGCTGGATTTAGAAAAGGCAGAGGAACCAGAGATCAAATTGCCAACATCCCTTGGATCATCAAAAATGCAAGAGAGTTCCAGACTTCTACTTTATTGACTATGCTAAATTCTTTGACTGTATGGGTCACAACAAACTGTGGAAAATTCTTAAAGAGATGGGTATACCAGACGACTTTACCTGCCTCCTGAGAAATCTGTATGCAGGTCAAGAGGCAACAGTTAGAACCATATGTGGGACAAACAGACTGGTTCCAAATCAGGAAAGGAGTTCGTCAAGGCGATATACTGTCACCCTGCTTATTTAACTTATATGCAGAGTACATCACGAGAAACGCTGGGCTGGAAGAAGCACAAGCTGGAATCAAGATTGCCAGGAGAAATATCAATAACCTCAGATATGCAGATGACACCACCCTTATGGCAGAAAGTGAAGAACTAAAGAGCCTCTTGATGAAAGTGAAAGAGGAGAGTGAAAAAGTTGGCTTAAAGCTCAACATTCAGAAAACAAAGATCATGGCATCTGGTCCCATCACTTCATGGGAAATAGATGGGGAAACAATGAAGACAGTGAGAGACTTTATTTTTGGGGGGGCTCTAAAACCACTGCAGATGGTGACTGCAGCCATGAAATTAAAAGACACTTGCTCCTTGGAAGAAAAGCTATGACCAACCTAGACAGCATATTAAAAAGTGGAGACATTACTTTGACAACAAAGGTCCATCTAGTCAAAACTATAGTTTTTCCAGTAGTCATGTATGGATGTGAGAGTTGGACTATAAAGAAAGCTGAACGCTGAAGAAATTGATGCTTTTGAACTGTGGTGTTGGAGAAGACTCTTGAGGGTCCCTTGGAAAGGAGATCCAACCAGTCCATCCTAAAGGAAATCAATCCTGAATATTCATTGGAAGGACTGATGCTGAAGCTGAAACTCCAATACTTTGGTCACCTGATGCGAAGAACTGACTCATTGGAAAAGACCCTGATGCTGGGAAAGATTGAAGACAGGAGAAGGGGATGACAGAGGATGAGATAGTTGGATGACATCACCAACTGAATGGACATGAGTTTAAGTAGACTCCGGGAGTTGGTGATGGACAGGGAAGCCTGGTGTGCTGCAGTTCATGGAGTTGCAAAGAGCCAGACACCGCTGAGCAACTGAACTCAACTGAACTCAACTGAACTCTGCCTCCCGAAAGGAGATGTACAAAACATAGGACACCAGGTGGCGCCAGAGATATTTCATCAGAGGACCTCTCAAGGACCCTGCCTCTTGATGGAGCTTTTCCTCCTTGGATGTCAAGTATCTTTGCGGTTAAACCTGCAGGCTGAACAACAGCTTACCTGCAGAAATTCAGTGCTGGATGGAGAGCATGACATCCAACAATGGTACGGATGAGGAAACTGAGGCCAGAGAAGGACAGTGGCTTCCCCCGTCAGTCACCAAGTAAAGAGAAGTAAAGCAGGAAGTAAAGCAAAGTAAGCCCGCTTCCTGGTCTATGCAGCTCAGACAGCCTTTCCTGACTCTGGAGTTGAAGGCAGCAGCAGTGGCCTCCTGGGCTTTCCCTGGGGGGGGGGGGGGGGGGGGGACCTGAGAAGCAGGTGGTAGTGGAGGTAGAGGGAAGTGAACTTAGGTCGTGGACATAATTGTTCAGCTGTGACTCTGAAAGTGGTGGAAAACACAAAAGCTCGGGAAATCTGATAGAAAAGAGTCAAAAATGTCCAAAGGATACAACGGCAACCTCTCCTAACTGATTGCTCTCAGTGTGACCTTGGCTCTGTGCTGTGTATATGCTTGCCTGCATTTATTTGTTCATTTATTGTTTATGACAACTCTAGGAAATAGGTACTATGAGCATTCTTTTTTTCCTCCCCTCCCCCCCCCTCTCAGAAATGAAAAGAGAAGTTCAGGAAAATAAACAGAGCCAGGAGAGAAGTGAATTCTCTGACCACTAGGCCTATCAAACCTCTGCCTCCGGTCTCTACACTTCGTCTTTCCTCCTGTTTCATGGATGAATGATCCCTGCTCTTAGCGAAAGCCACCTCCATGCGTGGACTGGACCTTACCATGTTTACCTACTCCAGGAGTTTGTTTGGTAGTTCTCTTCCGTTTTCCTCCTCTGGCATCCTCAACTGCTCCCTTCCTAGTGGACCACTGCCATCAGCATGCAAGTGTGTCATCAAGTTGCCATCCTTAAAAAGCCTCTTCTTGACCCTATGTCATTGCCACCCCGTTTTTTTTTGTTGTCGCTATTGTTTAGCCGCTGAGTCATGTCCGACTCTTATGTGACCCCACGGACTATAGCGTGCCAGGCTTCTCTATCTGTGGGGTTTCTCAGGCAAGAATACTGGAGTGGGTTACCATTTCCTTTTCCAGGGGATCTTCCTGACTCAGAGAGTGAACCCATGTCTCCTGCCTTGGCAGGTGGGTTCTTTACCACTGAGCCACCAGGGAAGCCCACCCTGTCTCTTACTTCCCTTTACGGCCAAGTTCCTTTATAGAGCGTAATATACTCATTGTTGGCTCCCTGGTGGCTCAGATGGTAAAGAATCTGCCTACAATGCAGCAGACTTGTGTTCAATCCCTGGGTTGGGAAGATCCCCTGGAGAAGGAAATGGCAACCCACTCCAGTATTCTTGCCTGGGGAATTCCATGGACAGAGGAGCCTGGCGGGCTATAGTAGACGGAGTTGCCAAGAGTCAGACACGACTGAGCAACCAACACTTTCATACTCATGGTCTGCATTTCCTTTCTTCTCAGTCTCCCTGAAACCCAGTCCCGTCCAGCGACTCTCCTGTCTTGATGCCACCAGTTCCTCCCCCTTGTCAAGCTCAGGGTCAGTCCTTAGCCCTCCTCCTCCCTGACTTTTCATTACCATTCGATACTGGTGTTCATTCTTTCCTATGGAAAACTCTGCACATGGCTTCTGGACCCTCATGGTCATTGGCTCCCTTGCTGGCTACTTCTCATTCTCCTTTCTGGGATCTTCCTCCGAGGACATCCTCTGAAGAGGCCAGTGACCCTAATCACAGTCAAGAACTCAAGAGGGAAAACAGAAGTTCTCAAATCCTGTATTAGAAAGTTTGGCAAATAAAGTCATCTCCATCACTGACTTTCATTTAAGTTTCATTAAAGTTAATGAGGAGGAGGGTCTTGGGTTATGCATTAAGGATTTAAAAACAGAGAGGAAGGAAGCTGCTTAGCTTTCTGGAAGCAATCACCTAGAGAAGCCCGGGGGTCCAGGGTTATGTTAGAACATTGCTTGTACCCACACACACCATGGGCAGCTGAAAGCATGGTTGTTTGTTCCTCATTCATGATGAAAGAAAAACAAATTTTCCCTTTCAGAGAGAGCTTTCCATAATTGCACTTCCCGCAAACTGAGTACTGGAGGTTGTAGGTACAGGAAACAGCATAGAAGGACAAGCTGAAAATGTAGTTGCTATTGGGCTTTTAATAGTCACTTTTAAATTTTATTTATTTTTAATTTTTAATTAATTGTCACTTTTGACAAAGTTGAAGAAGTTTCTATCCTAAACCATGGGTTATCAGAGAAAAGGGGAAGAACTAGCTGTGTCTCAGGTGAGACGAGGCTGCCGTCCTGGGCAATGAGAACAGGGAGTTAGGCTTCGCCAGGGTGTGGCCAAGGGGCCTGGAGGCTTGGGGCTGGGGCACTGGGCGGCCTCTTGAATAAGGTTGGGCCCACTTTCACAAGTGGGCTGGTCACCCTCTGGTGGCTCAGATGGTAAAGAATCTGCCTGCAGTGTGAGAGAGCTGGCTTTGATCCCTGGGTTGGGAAGATCCCCTGGAGAAGGGAAAGGCTACCCACTCCAGTATTCTGACCTGGAGAATTCCATGGACAGAGGAGCCTGGTGGGCTACAGCCCATATGGTTGCAAAGAGTCGGACACGACTGAGCGACTTTCAGTAGGGGGAGGGGCAGCAGACCCCTGAAAGCTGGAAACAGCCCCCCCCAGTGTCCTGGAAACAGGGCAGACCAGCTGGACAGATGTCAGAGCTGGGTTGTTTGTTCTTCCTGCTCTGCCCCTTTCCCATCATCCCTGCACCGGGGTATTTTGCAATATCATGCCAAGTGGGTGACCGCTGCCCAATGTCACTCCTGGGCTCCTGGTGAAGGGTGGGGTCATCCTGGGGGCTGTGGAACAGGTTTGGCCCTGGGCAGGGTATCCTAGGCTGAGGTTTGAGTCTTAAGGACAAAGAGAAATTAGCCAAGAGCAGAAGAGAGTTCCACGCAGAGGGACCAGCACATTCAGAATCGCGGAGTTGGCAGAAAACTCATGGAACTGAGGAATTCAGCGGGCTGCAGAAATAGGGTGGATGTGGAGAGTGGAGAGAGGTGAGGTGGAACCCGCTTCCCTTCTCAGCTCCCCTGTCCTGTGCTCACACTGGTCCCCTACCCGCTCCCATCAAAGCCGCTCTGTTTCAACCCTCCTTCTCTCCCAGCCTTATGTGTTGGGAGCCTACGGTGCACCAGGCGTTTCAGTACTTGGTACCGGAACCGTCTCCGGTTACATGCCCGTTCTGCCTCTACATCACTACAGCCCTTATGATAACCTGGGTGCCATAAACAGAGGGAGTGGCGGTAACAGTGGATCGGCAGAGTGTCCAGCCAGCCAGGACTGATGCTCACCTTAGCAAAGCATCCTGGTCTTTCTGGCAGTACTGGCTGAGTGCCTTTCGTGGCTGTCAATACGATCATGTTCCTTTTACAGATAAGGAAAAGAAGACTGTGAGGAGTTAAGCCATTTGGCCAAAGTCCCAAAGCAGAACAGTTGGAGATTTCGACCTAGGCTTGTCTTGGAAATACAGCTCAGGGGTAGAGCATCTGACGGCAGACCCAGGCTTGTCTGAATCCAGCGTCTGATGGTTAAGCACCTGGGCTCACAGATGAAAACTTGAAAGCCTGAGGGCTGACGGTGGCCCGGCACACACTGCAGGCCCCCTGAGCGGCCGTCTGCTCTCAGGAATGAGGCAGGTCTTGAGGGCAGGGAAGGTCCAAGGAGGACTTGCAGGGCGGGGGAATGTTCTGGAGCTGACAAGCCAGCTGGCTTTCCTGGGTCCATGAGGGCAGCCAGCCATGGGGCCTGGGGCCCGGCGCTCACCAGGCCAGCAGCCTCCTGGAGCTGGCTTCTTGGGAAGGACACAGCTGGTGAGTACCCCGGGCGTGACCATTCCTATCACTGTTCTCCTTCCAGGTCTCCCTCCTCTGCTATGAGTAGGGATGCTTCTCTGTTCCCAGCTGAAACAACAAAAGTCACCTGAGCCTCTGCCTTTTCCAGAAATTCCTGACGAGGCTGCCAGCAAATGAGTCAGTGCCGGGACGGCCGTGCTCACTGAGAACCAGACTGGGTGGAGGAGGCCTTCCACCAGCCCGAGTGCCCTGCTTGCTGAGGACCAGCCTGGGTCGAGGAGGCCTTCCACCAGCCCATGTGCCCTGCTCGCTGAGGACCAGCCTGGGTGGAGGAGGCCTTCCACCAGCCTGCGTGCCCTGCTTGCTGAGAACCAGCCTGGGTGGAGAAGGCCTTCCACCAGCCCAAGTGGGAGCAGGCTGGAGCAGACATGCAGCCCTGGGGGCCCCTTGACCCTCCAGTTCTGGGGCCCCAGATGCCCCGCCGGGGGGTTGGCCACGTGGGCTTGGTGACTCCCAGGAGGGTGGAGCAGCGGACTGGCTGGGAGACGGCTTGAATCTTCCGCTCAGCGCCAAGCACAGCCCTGCCCTCCTGGAGGGTGGACCCTGTGGCCTTTACTCATATCTTTTCTTATTCCACGGAGAACGTGAGGCTGAGCTGCTGTTCCTTTTGTTGACTTAAAAAATATTCATGACTTAAAAGTTGGGAATTAGGTTTTATCTGGTGGGAATTTTTAGGACTTCATGCCTGGGAAGACAGCATCTCAACTAGCCCTGAAAGAACTGCTCTGAGGAGCTGGGAGTGAGGGGTTAGAGGGGGAGAGGAGCCAGGTTACCTAGAAATTTGCAACAAAGGGCAGGTAATCTGAACGTCAAAAGTACTTTTGTGAATTCAAGAAGACCAAGTATCTCAGGTTAAGGAATGTAGCACTTTTCTGTGTACGGAAAGATGCAAGAGTCTGGGCTCTCTGAAGCCATTCCTGTCACACGTATCTCAGCTGTGGGGCCAGGATCCTGCATTTTTCCACGTCCTGAGCTCCCTTGAGCTCACTGTAGGGGGTGGCTGCAGTCTGATGGCTGCTAGATCACAGGTATTCTTCTCCTTCCTGAGTGCCCTTGCTGCTGCTGCTAAGTCGCTTGAGTCGAGTCCGACTCCATGCAACGCTATGGACAGCAGCCCACCAGGCTCCTCTGTCCACAGGATTCTCTAGGCAAGAACACTGGAGCGGGTTGCCATTTCCTTCTGCCCGCTGAGTGGCCTTAGGGCTCACCAGTTCACACGGAGGACTGCCGCTGCATTCGCTGATGACTGCGATTGTTTACCGATAAGGCAGGAAACATCCCGCTTCTCGATGTCATTCCACTTCTCGATTTCACACGGGCAGCCTGGTCCCAGCCCCTGCCATTATGGGATTCCAGAAGATTCTGACCACGCATCCTGCTAGAGGCCTGTCCCCAGCGACCACATGGGGCATGGCTGTGGTGTCGGTTTACCACTGGGATTCCTCCCACACTCCCTCCCTGTCCCAACGCTCTCCAATTCTGCGCACGCAGGCACCCTTTCTATTTTTGAATTGATGCTTTTAAACTGTGGTGGTGGAGAAGACTTCTTGAGAGTCCCTTGGACAGCAAGATCCAACCACTCCATCCTAAAGGAGATCAGTCCTGAATATTCACTGAAAGGACTGATGCTGAAGCTGAAGCTCCAATACTTGGGCCACCTGATGTGAAGAACTGACTCACTGGAAAAGACCCTGATACTGGGAAAGCTTGAAGGTGGGAGGAGAAGGGATGACAGAGGATGAGATGGTTGGATGGCATCACCGACTCAATGGACACAAGTTTGAGTAAACTCTGGGAGTTGGTGATCGACAGGGAGGCCTGGCATGCTGCAGTCCATGGGGTCACAAAGAGTCAGACATGACTGAGCAACTGAACTGAACTGATATAGTTACAGGTTTCTTTTTACTTTTTATTTGCAAGGAAAGGGGAGCAGTTCTTCCATGTTTCCCCATTAGCCCCGGGACTCCTCACTAGTCTTCTAACCACCCGTACACAGCACATGCTTCCAGTCCTGGCCCCTCACTCACCAGCTGGTGACTGAGTGAGCCCGTCCCTTTCCCCAGGCCCCTTACTGAGAAATCCTGGATGAGGTGAGATAAGCCCAGAGGGACCACCCCTCCCACTCCAGTCACATGCTGGCAAAGCCATAGCAGGAAGCAAGTGCCTTCAGCTACTTCTAGCTCACTGAACAGGGAACCAAGTCGACTCTGAATGAGAAGATGCTCTTGGAGTGTTCCAGGGCTCGGTTATCACTGTGAGAGGCACTCATTCTAGCCAAGTTACATTGCTGGTGTATAGTCACTAAGTTGTGCCCGACTCTTTGCAACCCCATGGACTGTAGTCCACCAGGCTCCTCTGTCCTTGGGATTTTCCAGATAAGAATACTGGAGTGGGTTGCTATTTCCTCCTCCAGGAGATCTTCCTGACCCAGGGATCGAACTTGCGTCTCCTGCTAGGCAGGCGGATTCTTTACCACTGAGCCACAGGGGAAGCCCCCAGCCAAGTTAAGGGAAGGCTTTATCCTGCTTCCCTGACAGTGATACACCTTGTGTTCAGAAACTCCAAGAGTGAGTTGTGGCTGGGGAAGGCCATTTTTATGGTGGCTGATGCTTGGGTCTGATGAGTCCTAAATCATAGCATTGTTGAAAATATCATTCGTGTCCCTAATCACCTAATTCTTATTTTCCTCTGAAACAGTAATGTTGTATATTTTACAGATGAGGAAACTGAGGCTTAGCAAAGTTAGAGGATGTACCGAAGGTCACAGAGCTAAGAATTAGCCAAGTGGGACTCGATCTAGACATACTGCTCTGTCTTCAACAGCTGCTGGCGGTAAACTGGCTCTCAGGGGGCCCCGTCCCACCCTGGCACCCAGGTGAGCCTTGGGAGGCCTCAACCCGAGTGGCTTTGTCAGGCTGGGTGGAAACCTACCTTGGATGTCATCGTTGAACATGCAGTACTTGTTGCGGTATTTGTTGAGAAGGCGGAAGGCGTTGGCATTGGCAAAGTCCTCAAACTGGATGAGGCAGTTTATTCCAAACCTGTGGGGAGGGAGAGGAAAGGGCACGTGATTGCCTCCTCGAGCTGGTCCCTGGCAGGTGTCAGCCTGTCCTGGGGAGGGGGTGGTGCAGGCCAGGGGCTGAGGGCACGGCTCACTCTCGGGGTGTGTGCCATGTGGCGGGCTCCTGGACTTCTGGCTCTGCCCACCCCACTAGGGAGGAGGATGGGGAAGGCAGAGGGTATGTATGGGACCTGGAGGCCAGCCAAGCACATATCATTGTCTCTAATGTGGGCTGGTGGGCTTCCCTGGTAAAGAATCCGCCTGTCAATGCAGGAGACACGGGTTTGATCCCTGGGTCGGGAAGATCCCCTGGAGGAGGAAATGGCAACCTACTCCTGTATTCTTGCCTGGAGAATCCCATGGACAGAGGAGCCAGCCTGGCAGGCTACAGTCCACGGGACTGCAAAGAGTCAGACACGACTGAACGACTAAGCACGGTGCCTTATTTAAAATCTACACTAGAACTGCCTCCTAGATTTCAAGGTCAGAAAGAAGGTTGTGTTTCCTAAAAAATGACCGGCCTGGTGACCCGTGCTTCCTGTTAGCGCTGCGTGTCAGGAAGCCAAGAGCTGACTTCTGCCCTTTCACAGCAGGTTCCTTCAGCCAAGGCTCCCTGCACGTGCCTTCTCCTGACTCCATTCTGGCTCTTGGATCCTGCTTTTTTGCATTGTATTGTGTCTTCTTGGAGTCTTTCTGGAAGCAAGTGTGATGTGAATTACTAAAAATGACAATCCATGAGCCAAAAGAGATGTCATCTCATGGGTCAATTTGTGACTGACAGCATCTGCAGTCATGTTCACTGAGAAAAAATGCCCTGATTGATCTGTATTGGGGTGTCTAGGCATGAGGGCAGGAGAAATGCCTGCTAGTCCCAGTCGTGTGAACTGGAGGCCTGGGATCAGCTTGGGACCAGCTGTGGAAAGAAAGACGTCTGCCCTTGCGGCTGGGCACACGTGGTGGGTGTCCTCTGCTGTTGAGGCGTGTGTCTGATGAGGCTGGGCGCTGTGCAGGGGGTGGAACACTGAAGTGGCCCAGAACACACAGTTTCCAACCTCAGAATTCTGTGCATGGCTTAGCCTTCTTTTTTGTTCCAGAAAATTTACCCACTTTATTAACACATTGCGATTGCTCTACATTTTATCATGCATGCTCAGTCGCTTCAGTGGGGTCCAACTCTTTGTGACCCCATGGACTGTAGCCCATCAGGCTCCTCTGTCCATGGGATTCTCCAGGCAAGAATACTGGAGTGGGTTGCCATTTCCTTCTCCAGGGGATCTTCCCAATCCAGGGATCAAACTTGTGTCTCTTTTTACATTGGTGGGCGACTTCTCCAGCCCTAACACCACCTGGGAAGCCCACATTTTACCATCTTACGTAGAAAACACTGGAAATACAAGCTGCTTTGTAAAACCAAAGACGAACATTGAATCCAAAGATAAGCTATGCTTTACACAATAGACCCTTATCTTGTGGCTAGTATTAAATCTTAAATACCTACTTCTTTTGTTAAAATGATTAATCTACATATTCCTAAATTACACCTGCATTACAAACACGGCTCAGTAATTTTCAGAAACTGTTTCTAGAGGCTTGTTCTAAAAGGAGGTGTGCAACCAGAAAAAGGAGAAAGCAAAAATAAGTACAGTAGAAATGCATGCTCCTACCACGGTCCTTCCAGAAGCTTAGTGAGTTAGGGCTGTTGATGGGGGATCTGGAGACAGGTTCATGTTACTGAGCCGAAATGGACAGGTTCATGTTACTGAGCCGAAATGGAGAGGTGGTCACTTGCCACAGTCCGTCAGGAGGGTCAGGAGGCTGGTGGGCTGCAACCGAGTGGTCTTATACCTGTCACTTCACTTCTGTGTTAGGCCTCAGTTTGCTGTCTGTCGACAGGCACCATAATACCTATCTGGCCAACTCTGGTGGGCTGTTGTGAGGGTTCAGAGCTGGGGGTGATTTGTTTATTCACTCATTTTTGGCTGTGGTGGGTCTTGGCTGCTGTTTTGGCGGTGTTGGGTCTAGTTGCGGTGGGCGGGGGCTTCTCTAGTTGTGGGGTTCGGGCTTCACACTGTGGGGGCCTCTCCTGTTGCAGAGCTCGGGGTCTGCAGCCCAGGCCCAGCGGCTGTGGCGCTCAGGCTTGGCTTCCGCGTGGCACGTGGGATCTTCCCGGACCAGGGATCGCACCCATGTCTCCAGCACTGGGAGGCAGATTCTTTAACCACTGAGCCCCCAGGGGAGCCCTGGGGGCGATTTTTGTTTTTTTAATTTATTAAAATTTTTTTTGATCTTTGGCCACATTGTGCGACTGGCAGGATCTCAGTTTCCCAAGCGAGAATTGAAGTCCCTGTAGGCGATTTTTACATTGTAAGGTGCTAAACGTGTGTCACCCTGACCACAATTCTTATTTCCCGTCACAGAGCAAGTGCTGCTGGGGGCAGGGGTGGGGAGCTAGCCGTGTCTCCTGACTCACCATCCCTCTTCTCCTTGTACAATGAATATAAATGTTTTTTTTTTTTTAAAAGCCCTTCGCTGCATAATTATAATGCTATGCTCGCCAAACCAAAATTTACTGTGAATTTTTGCTCAGGGTGTGAATTTCAAGTATTTGGATGGGGACTGGGGAACAGAATGTCTCTGGTGGCTGGTGACATTTTGATATATAGCGTCCTCACAAGACTGCCAGTGTTGCTCCCCCACTAGCCTGGAGCTAAAATGCCGAAAAGGTCAAACGGCGAAACACTGTGATACACGTTCTCCTTTCTCTCCCATCTCTCTTTCACACATACAAACACAATCTGACCTTTAAGCAACCCGCCTCTTAGGTTAAAAAAATAAGGCAAGGATTAGAAGTAAATGCCTGGGTTCAGTACCTTATTCCTCTTTCATGTCAGATTCAGTGTCACATAAAAGAACCTTCCCAGGCAGCAATCTGATGAGATATAGGGTAAAATCTCATTCATTCAGGTCACTTTAATCTAACTTGGAATTGGGCAAAAGGCTATGTGAATTGCCCATCCAGTAAACTAGTTTCAGAGTTCCTGGACCTCCTTGGATTTAAGGGCCTCCAGGGACCCTGTCCACCATGGATACCATCCCCATGGCTGCTCCCTGGACCTTTCGTCACCAGGAGCAACTTCCACACGGCCTGGATCAGCCTCTGACCACGGCCTTTCCTTCCACCTCTCTCTCTGCCACTGTGCCTGTTCTTCATCTCCAGTGAGACCTGTGGACCTGTTACCATTTTCCCCCAGTCCTTCAGTATTTGTGGCACATAGGCTTGGTCACTCCATGGTATGGGCGATCTTAGTTGCCTGACCAAGGATCGAACCTGCGTCCCCCACATTGCAAGGCGGATTCTTAACCACTGAAACACCAGGGGAGTCCCCTGCCAACTTGTTAAACTGGTTAAAAGCCAATTAAGAACAAAAACACAGTTTCAAAGACTTGTTAAACTGATTAAAAGCCAATTAAGAACAAAAACACAGTTTCAAAGTGAAGATTTAAAAAGCTTCAGTGGCAAAAGCACTTCTCTCAATTCCTCCATGTAGATCCAAATACAGGTAATGAGTGGACCATCATACCAATTTCAATGTTAATGATAATATTCATTAAAATATTTCTACCAACAGCAGCAGTAACAAAAACAGCTAATGGTTACAGATGGAGCTGGGCATCTGGTTGAGTTCTTTAGAAGCATTATCTCAACTAATCTTGCCATGACCATATGTGGTAGGTGTCCTTTCAGAGAAGCAACTCTCAGCTACAGGATGGTCAGTTACTTGCCCCGGGGCTATTTATTCTCCTGCAATTGAAAAGTGGTGGAGCTGCAATCTGAACCTGGCTCTGTCTGACTCCAGAATTTAGATTTCACAGCAATATGATTTTTGTAAAAGATAAAGTAGATGTTAGATTTCTTTTGACACTAAACTGGGAAACAGGAAAATCGTGTTCTCTTTCTGACATAAACTTGGAGTTTTGGATGAGTCCCTTTCTCTCTGGGTCTCAGTTTCTGCTCTGAGAGCCTTAGGGGAAGAAGCAGGAGCTACTTAACATAGGGTTGGAATAGATACACCAGGGGCTTCACTCAGATAGATGGTTAAGTCCAAAGTGGGGTGGTCTGACCATTCCTGCTGAGGGTCACATGTGACAGGAACACCAGTGTTCCTGAGTCTTTTTTGAGCTGGCTCAGAGCAGACCATCCGAGTGAGCAGGCCTGAGGCAGCCACTGTCCAGGTCGTAGGGCAGGGTTAGGCCCCCGCTCAGACCCCCTGCTCAGGGCCCCGGGCAGTTTCCTGATTTTGGTGCCAGCGGCGTGTCACTGGCCTTCCACCCTGCCAGAAGCTGGGCCTCACCGGGGAGGTGGTGGTTTATCTGTCCACTTCTGCACTTGTGAACTCTTCACCCTGAAGCCCTGGCAGGGATTGAGGAACATCTAATGCTTCTGCGATGGATGAAATTCCTGTGATGGAGAAACAGGCGCATCCCCAAGCCACACACAGAGCTGCCCAGACTCCTCTACCCTGGGGACTTCGCTGGGAAATGGCCTTGGCGCTACCAGGGAAGGCACGCTAAGGCCGGGGCTCATTTAAAGACACAAGGCTGATGGGTGGATGTTACAAGCATTTTTCCCTCCAGCCCTCAGGCAAGAGGAAGGCTAAAAATGGCAGCTTGTGCCTGGGAGCCCTAGGGAGCTGAATGCAACAGTGAGAGGGGACCACGCCAGGGCCCACCGAGCTGGGGACCTGCTATCTAGGCTGCAGGGTCAGGAGATTCTCAGGTGGCTGCTCCTCCCCTGCAGCCAACCAACCAAAGTCAGCTGGAGAGATGTGGTGAGAGCCAAACATTCCAGGGGCTGCAGACCCGGTTTCTTTGCTCCGTAGGTCAGGACCTGCCATTCTTTTAAACACCTGGGGCTGACCTCTTTCAGGCCTGAACAAACACAGGGGACCTGGGAAGAGCAGGTGGATTTGCTCAGCCTGCCCCCAGACAGAATGACTAAAATCGACCCCTCACATTTCCATGGGAGCCCATTCCATGCCCCTAACAAAACAAACACACATACACACACACAAGACTTCCCAGTGGAGTGCACTCGGAGGACATCAGTTACTCACCGGGGAAAGCTATTTCTTCTGTTTATTTTGTCCTTCCAGGAATTAGAGCTGACAGAATCACGAAAGCACTAGATTTTGGTTTCTATTTTACCCAGTCCATTAAATTCTAGTCCCTTGAGATGCTCTCAGAAAGAGGTTACAGGGCTCAATCCATCTGGGAAACTCTGAATGTTCATGTAACATGTACAATGTATTATATTAAAGGCTCTGAAAAGTCCTGCATTAAGAAACCTGTTTAACTCAGCATTTTCTAAACATATTTCACTAGAGACCTTACCCTTCTGGTGCAGCTTGACAGACATAGCTCTCTGCAGAAAGAACTCTGTACTGGGGTTGCGGTGTGTGTGTGGGGGTGAGTGGATTCAAGGCAAGGCCATCTGTCCCTGGGATTCCTGCAGTTGTTACTTCTGGCCAGGGTCCTATAATAATGTATCTCACCTCCAGCCTTATTCCCCTCCTGCCAATCCATCTACTCTATCTTTCTAAACACAAATTCTTGCATGCCATTTCTGTTCTGAAAATCCTTACAGGTCTCCCATTGCCTTTGTGTTCAGACTCCTGAGATGGCATTGACTTGGTCCCAACCTTAATGATCACCCCTGCTCATGTCTTCCAGCACTGTGGACATATTTTGTGGCTTCCCAACCACTGTGGGCCCTTGCACTGTTTCATGTCTTTGCTCAGATACCTAGGAGACCTCCTTTTATCCTGGCCAACTCCTACTTAAACGGTGAGGCCCTTATGAAAGGTCATGTCTTCGAGAAAGCCTTCCCTGATCCAGCAATTTCCTTACCCGGGGCGGCAGAAACTCTTCTGTGTCTGGGCTGCCTTGCTACACTGGGCACATCTGTTAGCACACATCACATTGCATCACAATTATTTACAGAGATTTCTATTTTAATTATTAAAGGAATGTATTGGGCAGAGGTCCTCCTTGTGCCAGGAACTCTCCGGGGTATGATAGAAATACTCAGTTCAGCAGACATGTCTAAGGGGCCCACTGTGAACCAGGGACTGTCTTCGCTGCTAGATGACCAAGGCAAGTTTAAGAATTTCAAGTTTGACGGGGACACAAGAAAGTGAAGAAAGCAGTGCTGACATCCTTTGACAAGGGCAATAATGAAGGTATGTGCTGGGTACGTGGGAAGTCTCAAAGGGAGCAGACAGCTGTGCTGGGCAGGCAGGGAGGGCTTCCGAGAGCAGGAAATCTGGAGGTGCGCCCCGGGGCAGGGCAGAGGTTCCCGGCAGACCCGGCAGGTGGGGTCGGGCGGGGAGGGCGAAGGGCGCCTCAGGCAGAGCGAACAGCACACGCGTGTGCAGTGGTGGGGGGCGTCCTGGAGCTGAAGGAACGTAACCAGAGTTGGAGCTCGGGAGGGGTGAGGACGGGGAGGCTTGGTGGGGGCGAGGCTGGGTGCACTCTTGGGGCCGCCCTTTACAGGCCTGTGGAAAGAGCCTGGACCGTCTGGGCGCAGTGAGGCCCACTGAGGGGCTGTAGGTGGGAGAAAGTGGCAGCTGTGTTAGGACATTCGAACGGGTGACAGATGAACAGCTGTGCGGCTCAGGTCACGGGGCTGGGCGGGGGTCTCGGGCAGAGCGTGTGTACTAAGCGGGGAGCGAGGCCGAGAACGGAGCCCCCGGCACAGCTGCAGCCGGGGAGCGGCGAGGAGCGGGGAGAGCGCCCCTGCACGGCAGGGTGAGCGGGGGCCGGCAAGGTAGAAGGCGGCCCGCAGAGCAGCTGCCCGAGGAGCCTCTACCGAAACAACGGCTGGGAAGTGTGGGTGCGGGTGAAGCTCGGATGACTCGTGCACTTAGCCAGAGCACGTTCAGCGGAGAGGTGGCGGGAGAGCCATTCTGCACGTTCAGGAAGAGGCTTGGCTTCAAAGGCAGGGAGACAGGCCGGTGGCGGGTGTGGGACGCAGGGACGGCCTCGGCTTTGATGGGAGGTCTGCGTATGGGACGGAGGGGCCAGCAAGGAGGGGATACGCGAGGGGCAGTGACGGGGTCGAGGGTCTGAGGAGACGGGAGGAGGCAGGAGTCAGAGTCCAGCTGAAGAGGGAAGAGGACACGGTTCCTCCTTCCGGGAGCCCACAGCCTCGCGGAGGGACATAGACGAAGCTCTCACCCCGAAGCTCCACCACAGACCCGAAGAGGGGCTGACGCACCCTGCAGGGGGTGGTGGGGAGGGATTCAGCAGGAAGACGGAAACGAGTCTTCAGGTGAAGAAACTGGAAACCACAGATTGGAGAAAGGGGGACTATGGCCTCGGAAAACGAAATCCCAGTGGAATGAGGCATGAATGATTAC
Organism: Bubalus bubalis; assembly: GCF_019923935.1. Taxonomy (NCBI): domain Eukaryota; kingdom Metazoa; phylum Chordata; class Mammalia; order Artiodactyla; family Bovidae; genus Bubalus; species Bubalus bubalis. Next base: position 89,572,856 of record NC_059161.1, on the reverse strand, counting down.
CTTCAAAGACACGAAGGACCATTCTGTGGACGGGGAATGAGGGTAGACCTATCTTTTGTGGCCTTAAGGGAAAAAACAGAGCCGACATGGGGGAGGTCAGAAATCCAGAGATTGCAGGGCCGTATAAGGCAGAGAGCTCTAACGCCAAGACGGAAGGAGGCTGTCCCTGGAAGCGATTCCAGGCTCCTCGGAGCTCCGCTTGGCGCTGAGGCTGTGGAAGGGGCTCCAGGCGCGATGGCAGGGGGGTGGGGGTGTGTGTGCAGGCCCTTCCCTCCCTGGTCCCACCCCGGACGGTCCTCTGGCGTGCCCGGCTCTGGCAGCCAGACTGGCGGGCTCCTGCGGCCGCCGTGATAGCCTGATGGGGGAAAACTCCCACCGTGTAACAGCACAGTCACAGGAAGCAGCAACTTCTGAGCACAAGTGCCAGAATAATGTGTCCGTTCCGTGGTCACTGATCTGACGGCAGTCCCAGGCCAGACAGAAAAAAACAAAAACCTCCAGGAACAGTGTGGACTTCCTCCTCAATTTCCCCGTGTGTCTGAGTTCCTGGGCAAACAGGCAAATGGCGCCAGAGAGCCCGGGGCTGGGCAGAGGATGGAGGCTGACCTGCCGACCTCTAGACCTCTCAGAGGTCAGAGGCCAGACCTGAGTGCTTCCTCCAGAGCACACGGTTCACTCCCCAACCTCCTGCTCTTCAAGCCCAGACACCTTCCCAGCCACCAGCCCATGGGCTGACGTGGGACATCGGCTCTGATTTGCCCAGACTGTACGTTTCAACCATCCTGGGATGACGGGACGTCCTCCGTGAAGATCCTCCGATTACTCTGGTCCATCCTGATCTCTCTGTTCAGGTGTACTGCCATAGTATCTGTACCATAGTCTGTCACACAGCTACGTCTTGGACTTCCTAAGCATCTAATGAACTGCCCCTCTCTCACATGTGTCTTAAGTCACTTCAGTCGCTTTGCAACCCTATGGACCATAGCCTGCCAGACTCGTCTGTCCATGAGGATTCTCCAGGCAAGAATACTGGAGTGGGCTGCCATGCCCTCTCTCATGAAACTGGCTAGATTCTACCCTGAACGATGAGAGCCTGGGGTGGAGGACAATAAGGCCACAAAATCCAGTTTGTGTTTGTGGGCTTGTGAAACCGCTGTGAGTCAAAGTCAGGGAGAGGAAGAAGGGCAAGATTAAGCCAGGGTAGGGGATAGCCTCCATCCAGGCAGGCCCAGGGCAGGGTCCCTTGATGGCAGGGACGGTGTCTCACTCCCCACGTGGTGCACGACTGCTGAAAACAGGAGTTGGAACTGACCGCCTCTCCTGCGCCCTGCTCCGAACAAATCTGCTTGAGACATCTGAGTGAGAAGACCAAACCCACCTGTGGCCGTTTTCCCGGGGCCCTGGGCTTGCCCCGCTCAGCCCTTGCGGGTGAACAAACAGAAGCATGGATGGTGCCTGCCAGAGAGCACTGCCCCTCCCAGGGTGCCCAGTCACACGTAGCCCACGGACACCCCGGTCCCCAGGGGCCCGCTCTCCCCTTCCAGAGGCCGCTGTGGCCAAGAATCTTTGTATCATAATAGCTCAGTCCCGTTCCTTTACCCCAGGATCCAAGTCAATGCAAATAAGTCCACAGGCAGGAAAGGGCTTTCCAGTGAGGCTGGGAGAGCCAGCAGCAGAGACTGGAGAAAAATACCACTAAGTGTGGAGTCAGATGCGTTTGAGGTGGGCCTAGATTCTTCCCTTTCTAGCTGGTGATTTTGTACAAGTTATTTAACTTTTCTGAATCTCAATTTCTTTATCTCTCAAGGTTGCTGTGATAATTAAAAGTCAAGCACCCAGTACAGAGAAGATTCTTTGGAAAAGTGAGTTGCTAGCTCTTTCCTACGAAGAAAGTCATAGCTTTTAACTCCATCTAAATGTCCCAGGCGTTTGATCACCTTATTCTCCCATCAACCTCAACTGATACTGCAGGCAAAGCCATTAACTAGGTGGGTGTTAAATCTACACAGACTCAGCAATAATTATTTAAGCATATTTCTATTTTTCCCCAATTAAAAACTTCTCGAGAGACAAAGGATTAATTTCCAAAATATACAAGCAGCTCATATGACTCAATACCAGAAAAACAAACAACCCAATCAAAAGGTGGGAAAAAGACCTAAACAGACATTTCTCCAAGGAAGACATACAGGTGGTTAACAAACACACGAAAAGATGCTCAACATTGCTCATTATTAAAGAAATGCAAATCAAAACTACAATGAGATATCACCTAACACCGGTCAGAATGGCCCTCATCAAAAAGTCTACAAACAATAAATGCTGGAGAGGGTGTGGAGAAAAGGGAACCTTTGCACTGTTGATGAGAATGTAATTTGATAGAGCCACTATGGAAGATGGTATGGAGAGTCCTTAAAACACTAGGAATAAAACCACCATATGACCCAGCAATCCCACTCCTAGGCATATACCCTGAGGAAACCAAAATTGAAAGAGACACCTCTATCCCATTGCTCACTGCAGCACTATTTATAATAGCTAAACATGGACGCAACCTAGATGTCCATCGACAGAGGAATGGATAAAGAAGTTGTGGTACATATACACAATGGAATATTACTCAGCCATAAAAAGGAACACGTTTGAGTTACTTCTAATGAGGTGGATGAATCTAGAACCTATTATATAGAGTGAAGTGAGTCAGAAAGAGAAAGATAAATGCCGTATTCTAACACATATATGTGGAATCTAGAAAAATGGTACTGAAGAATTTACTTACAGGGCAACAATGGAGAAACAGACATAGAGAATAGACTTATAAACATGAGGAGAGGGGAGTGCAGGGTGAGATGTATGGAAAGAGTAACATGGAAACTTACGTTACCATATGTAAAATAGATAGCCAACAGGAATTTGCTGTATGGCTCAGGAAACTCAAACAGGGGCTCTGAATCAACCTAGAGGGGTGGGGTGGGGAGGGAGATGGGAAGGAGCTTCAAAAGGGAGGGGATATATGTATACCTATGGCTGTTGAGGTTTGACAGAAAATAGCAAAATTCTATAAAGCAATTATCCCTCAATAAAAAATAAATTAATTTTAAAAAACTTCTTGAGAGCAAAGTGTATTTCTGACTCAGTGAAAACACTGAACAGTGACTGTGTCAGCTAAGAGGGACTCAGTGAGTGAACGCTCCTCGAGACACTGGATTTAGAGCTAACATTCATGCTCTTTACAACCTTTCAAAATTAAAACAAAACCTTGAAACTTTGTCTGTAGCCTGGATGCCCTAAATTGAGGGTTTTTCCTTTGTATTGTTTAAAACCACCAGGAGAAGCTTGGAGCCAGAGGCTCAGTTTTTCCCCTGGGGCCCGACAGGACTGGCTGGGTTTGCAGTTTGTGGAGAGGCCTGCTGGGGACATCAGTCCTGGTGAAGGATGCGGCAACTGGTCCACTAGCCATTAGGCAGTTAAGAAGGAAGAACTGAGAAATGCCACCCAAGACCCAGATTCTGGGGAATTTTCCCCACCACCAAAAAAGAAAATGAAAACTGATATAATAGAAGTGGTATAAATATATTGCTACATAGTAATGTATCAAGTCAACAGGCTGTAGGCCTTAAACTTATACAATGTTACATGTCAATCACATTTAAATAAAAAGAAAAAATAAAAAAGAAGGCACCTCCCTTGCTGAGGGTGGCTAGAGAGTCTGGAAAATGGGAGTTGATGGCTGATGCCTCCATCGCCTCCCTGATGTTGAGGATGGGTGGGTCATTAACGCTGCCTTAGAACAAGGTGGAGAGAGGAGACACGGATATGTGAAGCACTGATAGACTGGTTTCCACAGACCTTCCTCCCCTTTGTCCTCCTTGCCTGCTGCATCAAGGAGGTGTCTGGAATAGGTTGGACAGTCTTTCCTTTCATGTAGAAGAAAAGGCGCAGAGATTCTCCAAGTCAGAGAGTAGGTTCTGGAGTTAGATCACCTGGTTCACAGCTTGGCTTCACCACTGTTAGAGGTGTGACCTTGGACAAGATCCCTAACTGCTCAGTACCCCAGTTTCCCTGTCTGTAAAGGGTGCCCTCATTCAATAAATGTTTATTGAGAGTCCATGCTATAACTAGGCATCATTCCAAGTGTTTGAGATATAGCAGTGAACCTAAGAGACAAAGATCTCTCCCTGGAACTTACATTTTAGTGGGACAGGACAATAACTGTATCTACTTACTAGGAGTATTTTGAGTATTACCTGACTTGATGTACGTGAATGACTTTATCATCCGCAGAAGCCTAGATCAGACTAACACTCACTTTACCAGAAGGTGAAACCTGGGATGCTTGCTTGCTTCTTTGCTTCTTTAGTTTTTTAAAAATGCAAGGAACTGTCTTTGAGAAAGAATTGCTGCTTAACTCATTATTTTAAAAGAAATCCATTGCTTTTTCTAATTTCAAAAGAAATGCCTGCACACAATCAAATATCATAGAAATGACTGACAGTGAAAATCCTGGCAACCTCATGCTTTGACTGTAGTCACTGTTAATGGCCTGATGCATGTACATGCAGGTATTTTTTTCCTTTACGTAACTTACCTTTTTTATTTTTTTTAAGTTTTTACTTCTGGCTGTGCTGACTTTGCGTTGCTGTGGGCAGGCTTTCTCTAGCTGCGGCAAGCAGAGGCTATGCTCTATTTGCAGCGTGCAGACCTGTGGTGCCGGCCTCTCTGGTGGGGCACAGGCTCTCGGGCTTCAGCAATTGTGGCACATGGTTCAGGGGTTGCAGCTCTTCACATCCAGAGCGCAGGCTCATTACTTGGGGCACACGGGCTCAGCCGCCCTGAGGCACGTGGGGTCTTCCCGGACCAGAGACTGAACCGGTGTTCCCTGCATTGCAAGGCTGATTCCTGACTGCTGGACCACCAGAGCAGACCCTATCACTTATCCTGACAGAAGCATTTGTTTTTAGGATTATTCCCTCCCCCATTTCATTAGGTTCAAACACATTAAAAATCAATGTGCTTGAGCCTAACAAAATGAACGCAGTAGAATAAGAAGAGACTGCATGATATGCATGTGTGAATGAGTGAGACATGGAGAAGGAGACACGAAGACAAAATGAAAGCAAATGTGCCACGGGGATGGGGTTGCCTAGAACTGCAACATCCTCTCTGGCATGCAGTGATGGGGCTCAGATTTGGGGGCGCCAGTCTTCTCTATCCTTTCTTTCCCTTGAGAGAAAGGCTCTTTTCATCAACGACAGCTCAGAAAAAAAAAGTCTTTCCTGAGTAGAACACCTGGTTTCCCAACTCTTTTTGGATCACCAGCAGTAGGAAAGAAGGGTCTCTGATATGCCCGCAGGCAGTGATTTTTAAAGATTTGGGTTTTCTGGTGGTGTCTTGAGCTAGCCCTAGTGTACTCTGCTGAATTTCTGTGACTCTGTTGTTCCCTTTCAGAAGTTTGAGCTGTTTCTTTTTCAAATCTGCTTGCCATTTTTTAAAGTACTGTGTACTTTCCCTATTATTTCATTCTTGTAAAACATATCTCTTTATTACATCTCAGTGTAACCACTTTACAGCCTCTCAGAATGTTCCTCTCCTTGGGGTTCTAACTCTTCCATTAGTTTCTGAACTTCCCGCATGGTGGCTTGTTTCTGTGTGGCTTACTGTGAATCATGAATTTGCTTCATTACGGAATTGTTTTTCCCTTCAAGGAGTTCCACACAGCATAGGTGGTGGGCGTGTCACTACAGAGAAGTTTGTTTTCCCTCTGCCAGGTCCTTCAGCCGTGTCACTGGTAGGGGGCACTTTCATACCCATTTCTTAACAGAGAAGTTTGTTTTCCCTCTGCCAGGTCCTTCAGCCGTGTCACTGGTTGGGGGCACTTTCATATCCATTTCTTAACCTGGGAATTTCTGCATCACATGGATATTATAATTGTGGACTCTCAAGTCCCCATGTGGTGAGACTCAGTGTTTGCTTTCTTCCAAAAGACATTCCTCTCCTCCCTACTTCACCTCGACCCCCAGCTCCTTGTTATTCCCCTGGGGTTGGTGAGCAGATCCCATTTCTTCTTCATGGAAGGTCCAACCATTCAAAACTTGCAGTTTTCTGCATCTCAGTTCCAATGTTCTGCCTTGGATAGGCCTCAATACTTGACCCCGCCTGGGTGTATGGACCCATCTCCAGGTCTGAATGATGAGAAGAAAACAGCCGTGAAAATGGATGGATTGTCAAGGTTGGGGAAACAGCAAGGATGAAGGCTCTGCAGCTGTAACAGACACGACCTGTGGAAGGAGGAGCAGGAGGGTCGGTGTGGCCGCAGCTGAGGGAACAAGGGAGGGTGGAAGGGGACAAGGTCATCAAAGGCTTCCTTCCAGCTCCAAGAGCAAAACACAAGGGATGCTATACGTGTGGTCCCTGAAAAAGTCAGTATCAGTGGGCTGACCTTAAGATTCAGTGATTTTCTATCCTTGGGCAAGTTTCTGGTTCTCATTTCTGTACTGAGAAATGTGTCCCACAAGAATATTTTCAGTTCTGCATGGGGCAAAGCTCTCAGAATGGTGGGTCTGTAAGGCCCACCCCTAGAAAGGCAATCCCTAAGAAAAGCAATGCCAAAGAATGCTCAAACTACCGCAGAATTGCACTCATCTCACATGCTAGTAAAGTAATGCTCAAAATTTTCCAAGCCAGGCTTCAACAGTATGTGAACTGTGAACTTCCAGATGTTCAAGCTGGATTTAGAAAAGGCAGAGGAACCAGAGATCGAATTGCCAACATCTGCTGGATCATCAAAAAAGCAAAAGAGTTCCAGAAAAACATCTATTTCTGCTTTATTGACTATGCCAAAGCCTTTGACTATGTGGATCACAATAAACTGTGGAAAATTCTGAAAGAGACAGGAATACCAGACCACCTGACCTGCCTCTTGAGAAACCTGTATGCAGGTCAGGAAGAAACAGTTAAAACTGGACATGGAACAACAGACTGATTCCAAATAGCAAAAGGAGTACATCAAGGCTGTATATTGTCACCCTGCTTATTTAATTTATATGCAGAGTACATCATGAGAAACGCTGGGCTGGAAGAAGCACAAGCTGGAATCAAGATTGCAGGGAAAAAATATCAATAACCTCAGATATGCAGATGACACCACCCTTATGGCAGAAAGTGAAGAAGAACTAAAGAGCCTCATGATGAAAGTGAAAAAGGAGAGTGAAAAAGTTGGCTTAAAGCTCAACATTCAGAGAACAAAGATCATGGCATCCAGTCCCATCGCTTCATGGCAAATAGGTGGGGAAACAGTGGAAACAGTGTCAGACTTTATTTTTTGGGGATCCAAAATCACTGCAGACGGTGACTGCAGCCATGAAATTAAAGGACACTTGCTCCTTGGAAGAAAAGTTATGACAACCTAGACAGCATATTAAAAAGCAGAGACATTACTTTGCCAACAAAGGTCCATCTATTTAAGGCTATGGTTTTTCCAGTAGTCATGTATGGATGTAAGAGTTGGACTATAAAGAAAGCTGAGAGCCAAAGAATTGATGTTTTTGAACTGTGGGGTTGGAGAAGACTCTTGAGAGTCCCTTGGACTGCAAGGAGATCAAACCAGTCCATCCTAAAGGAAATCAGTCCTGAATATTCATTGGAAGGACTGATGCTGAAGCTAAAATTCCAATACTTTGGGCACCTGATGTGAAGAACTGACTCATTGGAAAAGACCCTGATGCTGGGAAAGATTGAAGGCAGGATGAGAAGGGATGACAGAGGATGAGATGGTTGGATGGCATCACCAACTCGATGGACATAAGTTTGAGTAAACTCCGGGAGTTGGTGATGGACAGGGGAGTCCTGGCGTGCTGCAGTCCATGGGGTCGCAAAGAGTTGGACACGACTGAACAACTGAACCGAACTGAAGGCCCCCATAACACTTCGCTGAAACAACTACAGAAAACAGAGCTCTAACCCACACATATTTACACAGATACACAGAATGCCTCTCTGTCAGGTGGGGGTGGGGATGGGGCGAGCTAAACTGAATAGGTGAAAGGACTGATCGCACATACCAGGCATCTGAAAATGGACATGGCTCACAGCCATGCTACCAGGGCTGTTGTTTTTATTTCTTAAGAGTAGCAGCTGGGAAGAGAAATTGGGGGAGAGAAGGGAGGTATTATTGGGACAGTGGGGATGGATGAGTGGGGGACTACGGAAGAAAAAGATGGATATATTCATGGATAATTTAATTGAATGCATGAATACAGGGAGCACTAGAGCATGGCCTAAAGGACAGTGACTTTGGAAACTGCCTCAATTATTATCGTTATTCATAATAGCAAACATTCATGCTTACTATTACCCAGTTATAACACTTACATGGTTTGTCTCATTCATTCAGCAGAAGCATTCTACAAGTTAAATATTAAAAATGCATCTTGAAAGTGAGGATGCTGAGGCACAGATAAATTAAGTAGTTTGTTAATAAGGGGCAGGCGAGAGGTTCAAACTCAGGGATTATAGCTCAACCGTTTTTAGTGGGAGGGGTCTTAATAAAGGGCTTCCCTGGTGGCTCAGATGGTAAAGAATCTGCCTGCAATGCAGGAGACCCACGCTTGATACCTGGGTCAGGAAGATCCCCTAGAGAAGGGAATGGCTATCAAACTCAGGCATTACAGCTCTAGAGTTAATGCTTTTAACAACTGTTGTTAATGGGTGGGGCCTTAATAAGGCCCCCTTCCTTTTTATTTCTTTTTCTTTTTTTAAATTTATTTTTTAATTGGAGGAAAATTTCTTTACGATGTTGTGTTTGTTTCTGCTGTACAACAATGCAAATCAGCCATGATTATACATACACTCCCTCCCTCGTGAGCCTCCAGGGCCCCTTTCTTAGAGAGCTACTTACACTTTATAAGCTTCAGTTTCCTCATCCCCTAAAATAAAGCTTATAACAGTAGCCACCCTAGAGGGCTGTTGTGAGAATTAAATGAATTAATATTGTATGAGAGCTCATATTAGTCTGTGCATAGCAGGTAATAAGTAAAAAAGAGTTACTGTCATTTTATCTTTATTGTTATCAATTCATTAATCTCTTCTTTCCTCTCCTCTGCTACAATATGAAACTTTCAGGTCTGGGAATAATTTTATTCCTATTTTGATACCAGGTAGTACAATCCACCTCTTGGGGAAAAATGAAATGGAAATAACCAGTTGGCATCACTGAATCCATCTCCCCAGTTAAGTGAACTTCCTCCATCATGTTTTGGCCTCTAATCCGCTTGGTCAGGATAGAAGCTAATAGGGTCCTAGAGAGCTCGATGCTGATTTGCATTTTGCTACCGCCTTCCAGCTCTCTCTGTAACCGCAGACAGAGTCCTCACGAGCATGAGAGTCTGTTATTTCACAGCATCCAGCTCCTGTTCGGGTGGGAAAACGTAGGAGCTGGACTGTCAACAATTAGCCGTGCTAGGCTGAGACTGGGAAACGGTCCTGTTTCTTCAGAGGCCAGACAAGCTAGAATGGGTCCTGCTGTTCCTTCCTCCAAGCTTCCTTGAGTGTGAGTGCTTGGTCGTGTCCGACTCTGGGTGACCTCATGGACTGTAGCCTGCCAGGCTCCTCTGTCCACAGAATTTTTCAAGCAAGAACACTAGAGTGGGTTGCCATTTCCTCCTCCAGGAGATCTTCCCGCCCCGTGCATCAAACGTGTGTCTCTTGCGGCTCCTGCACTGGCAGGCGGATTCTTGACCACTGGGCCAGCTGGGAAATGCCTGAGCTTCCTCAGACGTGGCCTGTTCACAAGCTTCTATTCACTTTGACTGACAGCTAGCCTGGTGAGGGCTTTCAGCCCCTCAACCAACCAACCAAGCAACCATCCAACCACCTGACCCCAATCAAAGATCCAACTAGTCACCTCCCACGCTCACCATATATGGCGGATCCACCATGAGTCTAATCATGCACTGTGCCCCCCAGGGACTACCAGTCTGGTAGAGATGATACACAGTTATAGGACCTGAGGAAGGAAAGTTCTTCAAAGTCCATCAGTCCGGCCTAGGCTGATACTTGAACCTCTCTACAAGAATCCAGGCACATCTTTGCCTAATTTCTGCTCTAATGGTATAAAGACCAAAAAAGGTTATAGAAAAGCTCTAGACCATTATAGAAAAGACATCATCATGTGATGCATGATTAATTAACATATGAATTATGTGGTCATAAGTTATGCTATGATTACAAACAGGGCAAGGGTTTCTGGCCAGGTTGGTCAGGGAAGACTTCCCTGGGAAGGGCAGAATTTGAGTTGGGGTATTACCATGGCTTCTGTTCTCATCTTCTCCCACATCTTGTCAATTTCAATACTTCTGTTGCTTAAGAACTTACCAAGCCTCCCTGCTGCTCTCTGCATCAAGTTCCAACTGAGGATGGATAATTTTCAAATATTTTTAGTAGAAGTTTTTTATTTTTTAATTAATGAAATCTTGAACAGAACTGTGATACAGAAAGCAATGAAAAACAATGATATTTTTCTTCAAGTAGTTTTAGTCTTGTATGGTTGCTGGGAAATATTCATTTCTAGCAGCCTGGATGCATTCATTTCTAGCAGCCTCCAGGCATTTCTGTAAATGCCTGGAGTCTGAGGAAGCTTGGTTTACAATCACCTAATTATCGGGACTTCCCTGGTGATCCAGTGGTTAAGAGTCTGCTGTGCAATGCAGGGGACAGGGGTTCAGTCCCTGGGTACTAGGGTACTAGGACCAAAGTGCTGCATAGCAAGTAAGCTGGCACACCACAACCACTGAGCCTGCATGCCCTTGGAGCCTGTGCCACAAGCAGACTTCCTGTGCCACAATGAAGGAAAAGTCCTGTGCGCTGCAACTACCCAATGTAGCCAAAACGGAGAAACAAACACACACGTAGATATTAAAGAAAACACTGGGTTAGATAACTTAAGCCCTTTCTACTTCTGAGCTCTAATAGTTACAACCCTCTTCCTGGATCCCGAGGTCTATCATGTAGCCCACTCTATTCCTGTGTGTGTGCTCAGGTACTCAGTGCTCAGTTGTATCCAACTCTTTGTGACCCCATGGATTGTAGGCCGCCAGGCTCATCTGCCCATGGGATTTCCCAGTCGAGAATACTGGAGTGGGTTGCCATGTCCATCTCCAGGGGATCTTCCCAACCCAAGGATTGAACCTTGAGTCTCCTGTGTTTCCTGCATTGGCAGGAGGATTCTTTACCACTGTACCATCTGGGAAGCCCCTATACCTACTTAACTTTATTTTGAGCCAATAAACATCCATCTCTGTGGGACCAGTCCTCCAGAGTCTTTGCTGTGTCCTTGCCTTTGCTGTGTCCTCGCCTTCCTCATGATGTATCATCCACGTGGAATGTACTCTCTCTCCTGTGGCTTACTCACATTTGGCCCTGCCTCTGTTTACTTTCCATCTCTCTCCAGTCATCCCTGATTGCTCCTTTCTCTGAATTTCTATTGAACTGAAGGCCAATACTGAACAGTCGAGTACTTAATTCTTCTCTAATTACCTCCTGTTCAAAATGTTGTCTCGTTGGAAGACCTGTAAGAATCTCGAGGACACAGTACATGTCTTTTATTTCTTTAGAACTTCATTACAGGGCTTAGTCGAGTTCTGGGCATGCGGTCATTATTCAAACGCCCTAGAAAAGCATGATTAGCTCCGTCATTTGTTTATGCTGCTCTCAGCTTTCTCAGAGCTTCTCGCCTCAGTGCTGCAGATAAAGCTCAGTTCCCAGGAGTAAGCGATCCGTACCTCCTGCTCTTATCTTTTTGCCAAAAATACATTCCCTCATGGGTCGAGTTGGAAAAGTCAGACTCTGAAAAAAGTAGACAAATTTGTTGGGAGGGTGATGTGACCTTCTGTATTCCACAGGAAGATTTTCATAAGAAACCCCCGAACAAGAGAGTCACAACTGTTGTTACTGATTTATCTATGCATGAATACTTATTTTGGGCTGTACTGGGTCTTTGCTACTGCGCTCAGGCTTTCTCTAGTTGTGGCGAGGGGGACTATTCTGGCTGAGGTGTAGCTTCTCTTGCTATGGAGCATACGCTCTGGGCTGCTTGAACTTCAGTGGTTGTGGCCTGAGGGTTCCGGAGCTCAGGCTCAGTAGTTGGAGTCCATGGGCTTAGCTGCTTCACTGCGAACGGGATCTTCCCATACCAGGGATCAAAACCAGGCCCTCTGCGTTGGCAGACGGGTCCTCAACCACTGGACCACCAGGGAAGCCCTTGGAGTCTGTATGATTGATACCTCTCCGGGTGGATTGAATGCCAGGCCAGGTTTGGGAACCACAGGTCAGTATTCATATGCCTTCGTGTGTTTGACCCACTGCTTTGTTCCAGCGTGGTTAGGGGGTGGGCATGGGGGTGGAGGGTGTCATGGGAGCAAAGTCCATGATTTGTAACTCAGAAGAAGCAGCTGTAATCTCATGCGGGTCCAACAGACAGGCTTGGTGTAGTTCTTGAAATATCCTGAACAGCTGGAGATGAGAAGTCTTCAGCCTCCAGGATCCTTTGGCCTCTGAGTTGCTACTGGGCTTTAGAGTTGCAGAAGGACCAGCACACGTGGGTGTTCATGGAGTCACAGATGCTGAGGCCACAGGCTCGATGCAGATCTGGGAGGGTTAAAGCATGGCACACGTGCTGCCAGCCTCACTGCCCTACTCAGGGCAGACACTGCTGTTCAGCCACAGCCCCGTTTCCAGTGATGCCTAGAGAGGCCTTAGAATCCCAGCAATCAGTGCGAGCACAAGGAACAAAACCTTTTACTCTCCTTGCCGTTCCTACCAGCAATATCCTAGTGTGCTCCTGGGCTTCCCTGGTGGCTCAGCTGGTAAAGAATCCGCCTGCAGTGCGGGAGACTGTATAATCCATGGGGTCGCAAGGAGTCGGACACGACTGAGCGACTTTCACAGTGTACTCCCAAATTTTGTTGAGCAGATTAACTTGCAGTTTATTCACAGGGCACAGTTTCAAAATCAGTAGTAAGGCACACTCTCTGCTCTCTCTACTCTCTTTTCCTAGGTGAACCCCATCATGTCCTTGACCTTACACATGCACACTCGTGTGTGTGTGTGTGTGTGTGTGTGTGTGTGTGTTAGTTGCTCCGTCGTGTCTGACTCTTGGCGATCCCATGGACTGCAGCCCACCAGGATCCTCTGTCCATAGGATTCTCCAGGCAAGAATACTGGAATGGGTAGCCATTCACTTCTCCAGGGGATCTTCCCGACCCAGGGATCAAACCCCAGACCCCCTGCATTGCAGGCTGATCCTTTACTGTCTGAGCCACCAGGGAAGCCCTTGCCCTTACATACCATCTATGAACTGGTAACTCCAAAATTTATATTCCCACCCTAGAATTCTTCTTAAAGAGACTCGGAGGCTGAGAAAGCTTAGAGGTAAGGTCTGAACTCCAGGAGGCAGATAAGAATATCTCTGCATTCATAGATCCTTGAGAGCAGACTGTTTATTTCTCTGAGGATTGCCCACTACACTTGACACAGCGTCTTATATACAGAAGGTACTCAGTAACTGACTACCAACTGACTACCAGCATCTCCCCGTTTCTATGTGGAAGGATGTTGTTCTTCTCTGCCCTTCTTGCATTTCTGGGGCACAGCCTCTGGTAATGCTGGCTGCCCCATTCCTTGTCCCTCCCAGGCTGGATGGGGTGTGGTCATCTGTTACCTTGGTGGCTCCCAATGAAGAATGCCTCCTGATGTTCAGACCCTTGTGTTACCTTTCCCCCTTGGAATCGGGTGTGGACCCGTGATTTGCTTTAACCAGTAGAATGTGATGGAAGTCATTCTGTGCTAGTCCCACTATGGTATGAACCTCAGGTCTCTGGTGTGGGATGGTGTGTGTGTGTGTGTGAGAGAGAGAGAGAGAGAGAAATAGAAAACCAGAGAGAAAGATGGAGAGACTCAAAAAGACATTTTCCTGGAGCTAAAACTCAGATGACTTTCTTTTTTTTAAAGTCACATTTTAAAAAATCTAGTATCTCCCTTCTTTGTTATCACTCTTATCAAGAGTTTAGAAATCTCTATATTTAGAGTTTGGGGAGCTAGAGAATGGGGGTGACTTCCTCTCACGGCCTGCATAAAGGCTGAAGCTGCTGCTTCAGACATCAAACGCCTGTTCAGCCCAGGCCAAACATCAGACAGAACTGGCGCTCCAGGGGCAAACTTAGAATAGACTCTGCTGTGAGTAACAGAAGTGAGAAACTCAAGTGGAAACCATCGGGAAAAGCCCATGACTCAGGTGCATCACTCCGGGGTCCAGCGCAGGGCAGGGAGAGCGTGGGGAGCACGGAAGGACTGGTCTTCGCCATGGGAGCACCAGGCTGTGCGTCAGCTCTGAGCTGGACACGCACAGTGGCTCACTGCTGCGGTTCACAGGTTACATGGAGATTCCTTCTGCCCACGTGGGTCTCCCCCAGTGGCCACCCCCTAGGGCAGCAGCTCAGCCACAGTAACTTTTTTTGTTCTGCCAAAAACTCTTAAGATGAGCGGGTAGAAGCAAGCTGCTGGAGCTTTTACTTGCAGGACTTTTGAAAAGAGATGAGGATGTTGATGGCAGGAATCAATGTTTCCCAAGGCTCTTTCTTAAAATACACAGTGTCTGGCCTCAGGGGGGATGACTCACTGGCTGCCCAGGCTGGGCACCCCATCCTGGGGCTACTATAATCCCAGAAGACCAGCTCACTTCCCACCTACAGCATCCACAGCAACATCTGCTTCAGCTTATTAGAAAGTTAAAATAAGCAAGTGTCAACCGCTCATCTTTTCCACTTAAGGACACATTCCTCTTGGCTGACGCACATCCCTGCCCAGGGGTTTACCCCTGGACTGTGGGAGTGTGTCTGTGAGACTTTAAACTGATTTTAATGATAATTTAAGGAGCCTCTTACATCCTAGTTTATTTAACCTTCTCACACGAATAGCAAGGCTTCTCTGTGGGGAATCATGGAATGACTACTGACTTCACTAGATAAGGAGGGAGCCCTGGAAACAGGAAGCCAAAGAAACGTGCTCTCAAAGCCAAACGCATTCCCGTGTGTCATCCACAAGTAACTGCAGAAAGCAGTCTGGCCTTGGAGTCAGCAGACTCAGGGTCAGCTCGCTGTCCTGCCAGATGCTGTGTGACCTGGGACAGGTTCCTTGACTTCTCGAAGCCCTCAGATCTCTGCCCTCAGATCTCTCGTCTGCTACCCTGCCGGCCACACGGGGATCTTCAGAGGTCTGAATGGACACCAGAGTGGGGAGGCTTCTTAGAGGACAACTGATGCCTCACTTCCTTCTATGACAGCACCACGCAGACGCCACGGAGCCCCAGCTTGAAATCGTTCTCACAGAGCGTCTAATGCACTGCAGGTTAGCTCAGATCTATTCTGAGCTGGAAACCTCCTCCTTTAACATTCTGTCAACTGGTTCTTCTCCAGGTGAAACAAGAGAAGAAATATACAGAAACAAGCCCAGTCCCTCCTCTGTAGGAACACCTTGCAGGTTTCTGAAGGGAGTTCCATACCCCTGTGACCCAGCAGTCCTTACCCCTGCTCCCCACCAGGCCAAGCCTTTGCTCCTGTTGTGGTTATGGGAGAACAATAACCGTGATGCCTGCTGTGGTCATTGTTTTCCAAAGGCACGTTGGGCCATTTACGATAATTTACGACCTTCAAAGTATCTTGTCTGGAACTGAATGTGGTATTCAGGATGATCTAAACGGGGGAGAATTAGGCAAGACCTTCACCTCTTTTGTTCTAGATGATTCGCGTCTGCCCATGTGAAGTGCAAGTCGCTCAGTCGTGTCGGACTCTTTGCGACCCCATGGACTAGAGAGTCCATGGAGTTCTCCAGGCCAGAATACTGGAGTGGGTAGCCATTCCCTTCTCCAGGGGATCTTCCCAACCCAGGGATCGAACCCAGGTTCCTGTGTTGCAGGAACCAGCTGAGCCACCAGGGAAGCCCTCTGGCCATGTAGCTGACCCCTGAATGGGCTGTTTCAGTGGCCCCATCTCAACGGCAATACTTCCTTCACAATCCCAGCTTCGAAACCTTGACTTTCTGATTATCTCTTCCTTTTCCTGCTTATTCCATCCGGTATACCCAACTCAGTAATTCTCAGGCCTCACCAGGACCTACTGTCCATGGGCCATACCACTCTCTCAGCCCTCCTCTCCACCAGACCCTCATCTGTCCCTTCTTCCCTGGCCTAGACCTCATGACGCATCATTGCAATCATCCCCTTAAGGACACTGTCCAGCCCTTCCCTTCTCTTTCTCTCGCTTGCCTGGCAAAATCTCAACCCTGATTGAATCCTTCTCTCTGTGTCTTCCTGCCCTGTATTCAGACACTGGAAACCGGCTAGAGAAAATCATGGGTAAGTTAAACTCATGACCTAAGTTAAATTCATGGCCAGTAACCTGAAGGGGGTCCATGAAGCCACCCAGCAACCATTCTCTAGCTCTGAGTTGGGATATTCCAGGTCCTGTCTCCTATGCCTCAAACCCGCACCCCCTCGGTCCCCATCCTCACTCTCAGCCAATGACCCTGTTATCCAGGAGAGCTCCCACAGACTCCCCCACATCTACTCACCTGCCAGCATCTATGCCCGGTGCACAGCCTTCCCTCTGTGTGGATGGGCTCTGTGCTCCCATCTCAGACGAAGCGCCCAGGTGGACACTGGACTCTCATCCCCTGGCTTACTCGGCCCGTCCACCCCCATACTCCACACTCCGCTATCAATCTCATCTTTTCTATAGAATCATCCCCACCTCATATAACTCACTATTACTTTCCCTCATCTTCAAAAATGAAACCAGGGACTGCTCTGGTGGTCCAGTGGTTAAGAATCCACCTGCCAATGCAGGGCACGGGGGTTCAGTCCCTGGCCCAGGAGGATCCCACATGCTGCAGAGCAACCAAGTCAGTGCGTGAAGCCCAGGTGTCTAGAGTCGGTCCTCGGCATCACGAGAACCCACCACAGTCAGAAGTTCGCGCACTGCAAGACAGTGGCCCCTGCTCGCCGCAATTAGAGAAAGCCCCCGCCCAGTGACTAAGACTCAGCACAGCCCCAAACAAAATAAGCAAATAATTAAAAAAATAAAGACAAAAACCACAGCAACAATAAAATGCTTTCTTCTTATCTCTGGATAAAGAATCCAGGTAATCAGGCTTTAAAGTCTGGTAGCGTGCCCAAGGTCACAGACCTGGAAGTGGTGGGGTGGGTATGTCCACCCCCAAAGCCCACCCAGACGAGATGTCCTGGGCTGCAGAGGCCAGACCAGCTCTCTCTCCAGCCAATCGCTGAACTCAGACAACAAAGTCCCTTGTCAAGGATGTGCAGACCAGCTCTGCCCTCCCTGGGCACTCTTGGGGTGGCAAGCAGGGCTGGAGGTTTTCAGTGAGAAGGAACCTCTAGATGTGCGGGGACCAGCTGAGCTGCTGAGACTGTCTTGACTGACACGCCTGTAAGACTTGGTGTGGGAAGACGGAGGCTGTTTCCAGAACAGCCAGCGTGCCATCCCAGCAGCATGCCAGTCCCCATAGGGGGAGCGGGTGGCAATGATGGCAGATAGATGGGGCAGGCTGGGGCGGGGGGCAGGAGCTGCCAGTGTGGTACACCCTTGTGCAGAGATGACACCTTGTAAATCTCGCAGGCCCGCCCGTGTGGCCTCCAGCGGCGGCTCATTAACACCACCTGGTCCTTGGAGCTGGAAAATGACAGCTAACAAGGCCAGCTGCCTTGCAGGCCATTCCATCAGAAGGACACACTTCTCTCCCCCAACACTAAGAACATCTCTATTTCTGCCAGGAACCCAGAGCAGCTGGCTCAGGGGGGTTTTCCTCCCGGGACATCAGATACTTAACTGCCCCCCAATCACAGGGCCTTCAGCCGTCACCCCTCCTCTTCCTTCTCAGCTCCCCAAGATTATCTGAGAGAGTGAGCCCATTTGCCTTTGAGATTTCCAAGGACATGGGGTCAAGTTGGAATTTTCAGACCACCTGGAAAAGCACGTGTCTCTGCCAAACCCTGTGTTGACTTAGTCATCCTATCTCTTAATGGTCCTTTTCCAGAAGGGGTGGGCTGACCCACTTACTTGTCCGTTACAGCCTGCATGAACTCGTCCAGAAGGTCGTCATACTCCTGCCCGCGGACGCGCCGGTGCTTCAGGCCGATGTACAGGGGGTCCCTGAGCAGCTCCTGCAACAGACAGCATCCGTCTCGTGAAGGGTCCTGGGTTGGCAGGAAGGTGGCGCTGAGGAGGGCTGGGGGGCGCCTGTCCCCCACTCCCGCTCCCCAGGTGCTGCCTGGAAGGGTCTGGAGGCGAAGCCACTGATGCAGCATGGACCTCTTGGCAGGGGGTCTGGAGTTTAGGAACCAAGGATGCTTGAACTAGCAAGACTCTCTGATACAGTCTTCCAACCTCTGGCTGTGGCTCTGGGTTCATCCCAGGGCTTCTCAGCAGTAATACCATGGACACTTCGGCCTGGACAGTTCTTTGATGTGAAGGTGAACCTGCATGTTGTAGAAATCTTAGCATAGCTGTGTCTCCAGGTTCTTCCCACTTGAAGTGAGGAGCACCCCCAGGTTGTGACAATAAGAAAAATCTATAGACACCACCAAATGTCTCCCCAAAGGAAATTTCCTAAAGGAAATCAGTCCTGAATATTCGTTGGAAGGACTGATATTGAAGCTGAAACTCCAATACTCTGGCCACCTGATGTTAAGAGTTGACTCATTTGAAAAGACCCTGATTCTGGGAAAGATTGAAGGTGGGAGGTGAAGGGGATGACAGAGGATGAGATGGTTGGATGGCATCACCGACTCAATGGACATGAGTTTGAGTAAACTCCAGGAGGTGGTGATGGACAAGGAGGCCTAGTGTGCTGCAGTCCATGGGGTCGCAAAGAGTCAGACATGACTGAAGTGACTGAACTGAACTGAGTTGAAATGTCTCCCTAGGGGTCAAAAATTGACCCTGTTAGGAACTGCCCCAGGCAACGTATGGATCGAGGTACTGGGTCTCAACCAAAGTCACTGATCTGGACTCAAATTAGGAAGCCTTCCCTTCCTCCCTCCTGTCCTTCCCATGAACGCTTACTGAATACCCATCATGTGCCTGGCACTGTGCCAGGCCCTGGGGACACAGGAGAGACTGATACAGCCAGCATTTTCCATCCAGGAAAGAAGCCCGCCGTAAGCAGCCCCGTGTCAGGTGCCCCATCGTCTGTGTCTGTACTGGCTGACGGCCCCTCCCGCCTCTCCTGTACCCCCTCACACACATGCCTATACAGAAGCTGAGGGCTTATCCATGCACGACACATTTCCTGACCCTCTACTGACCCTCTAATGGCCTGCTGCCCTTGGGTCTCTCAGAGGCTTTGTGGGTAAGAGATGGTCTCTGCCTTCAAGGTGCTCAGTCCACTGCAGGTTGGCTGATGAGTCAGTAAACTTGACTACAGATAGAGAGACATTCCTTCAGCACAAGGTGCGGTCCATGGTAGCAGAGAAGGAGTGGAGTAGTTCCCACCAGGGACAAGTGGGGATGATGACATGGGGTAAATGGTCAGGCATTAAAAGGTGAGCAGAGAAGGGGAAAGGACTTGGGGGAGGGGTGGTTAGGGAGTCTGGGATGGACATGTGCACACTGCTGTATTTAGAATGGATAACCAACAAAGACCTACTGTATAGCATATGGGACTCTGCCCAATGCCAAGTGGCAGCCTGGATGGGATATATGTATATGCATGGCTGAGTCTCTTTACTGTTTACCTGAAACTATTACAACATTGTTAATCAGCTATATCCCAATACAAAATAAAAAGTTTAAAAAAAAATGACAGATTTTGCCAGGCGGGCTGGGCCCTCCAGGCTGAGAAGTCAACACAAAGAAAGACTGGGAGCTGGAGGTAAAAGCAGGAAAAAGTACCTGGTGACCTGGTGTGTTTAAGAAATAGGAAGCAATTTTATGTGTTAGGGTCTTTGGAAATTATCTGTTTTTGTGTCCTCCTTCCCCAAATATGCTTCGCAGGTGGTGCTAGTGGTAAAGAACCTGCCTGCCAATGCAGGAGACATAAGAGACAAAAGTTCGATCCCTGGGTCGGGAAGATCCCCTGGAGGAGGGCATGGCAACCCACTCCAGTATTCTTGCCTGGAGAATCCCCATGGACAGAGGAGCCTGGAAGGCTACAGTCCATTGGGTCACAAAGAGTCAGATGCAACTGAAGCGACTTAGCACACATACCCCTAAATATGAGCTCCTTGGGGCCAAGGTTTTGTGTTATCTTCAAATCTCCATCTGGACTGCTCCTGCAGGATTCAGAGGCAAGCATGTCATGAGTCCTGCCCTTAAGGGGCTCGGCGTCAAGTCTCAGCTCCAGCACTGACTAGCTATGTGACCTCAGGTAAATCATGTGATCTCTGGGAGCCTTCTTTTCATCTGTTCAGTTCAGTTGCTCAGTCGTGTCTGACTCTATGTGACCCCATGGACTGCAGCATGCCAGGCTTCCCTGTCCATCACCAACTCCTGGAGCTTGCTCAAACTCATGTCCATTGAGTTCAGTGATGCCATCCAACCATCTCATCCTCTGTCATCCCCTTCTCCTCCTGCAGTCAGTCTTTCCCAGCATCAGGGTCTTTTTCAATGAGCCAGTTCTTTGCATTAGGTGGCCAAAGTATTGGAGTTTCAGCTTCAGCATCAGTCCTTCCAAGGAATATTCAGGACTGATTTCCTTTAGGATGGACTCGTTGGATCTCCTTGCTGTCCAAGGGACTCTCAAGAGTTTTCTCCAACACCACAGTTCAAAAGCATCAATTCTTCAGCACTCAGCTTGCTTTATGGTCCAGCTCTCACATCCATACATGACAACTGGAAAAACCACAGCTTTGACTAGACAGATCTTTGTAGACAAAGTAAAGTTAGATGGGAATAATACACCATCTGCCCCGCTTGATGGTGATGAGGAAATGAAATAATACTGATATATGTGAAAAAGCTTTGTGAATCATAACATATGCTATAAAATAATGGCAGCAGCTTTAACTTTCATAGTGTCTCCTATGTACCGGGTACTTCAGAAGGAGGGCCAGACACAGTGAGGTTAAGAGACTCGACCAGCCCTTGGGCTAGTGAGTGGCGGAATCTGGATTCAAACTCATGGCTGCCAGCTCCAGAGCCCATTATCCTAACCTCTGGGCCAAGCTGCTTAAGTGGTTTTTCGGCACATCAACCAGAAATGACATCCTTTTTAAGACACCGGTCTAGGTCCATATTGTCTTGATGGCGCTGTAGGAGGTGGTGGTGGAAAAGTGTAAGGGACAGAAAAGATGAGGAAATATCTACCTTCCCACGCCCTCACCCCCAATCCTCAGGCCACATATCTGAGGTGGATTTAACACTTTCTCCAAGAAACCACATGGCTACATCTGAGAGACGTGGGACCTAAACTTCATTTCTCACTCTCCGCACTCCTGGGTTATGCATCCTTGAGACTGTTTAGGACTCTGCTCTAGCTGTTGTGTGTGTGTGTGTGCATGTGTGTGTGTGCATGTGTGGGCAAATGATGCGAATGGGACATATAGCCTTTCACCGGCCACTTTCACAAAATGACCATCTGAAAGCCACTGAGAGACAGCAAACGTCCAGCCAAGGGGACCAAAGAAGTCAATGATGATGTAACAACAAGATGGACAACGAGGCAGCCGCAGAAATTGGACGAAGCCTATGCAGACACCTGGACAGACGTGTATGAGATGATTTAAAATGGAAAAAGCAGGAAACAAAATTGCACAGATATCCCGGTTTCATCTGTCAGAGACACATCAACACAGAAAAGGTGCACACAGAATGATAAAAATGGTATAACTCTTGGCATTTGCAGAAAACACTCACTTTTTCAGTTCTTACAGAGATGAAAGGGTCCACGGTAAGTTATAATTTGTCATGTTTCCAAGAGGCAGATTGATTCAGTGGTACGTTAGGCAGCCAAGAATGGCTTTCCTGGTGCTGCATATGTGGTTTCTGGGGGCAAGTCCAATTCTCCAGTGGTATTGAAGAATTTTAGAATTTTCCAAAAGCTTCTCAGTATATCTGCATTTAAGATGAAGGGTTAACCCTAATGAAGTAGTACTAATGAGTTATAAAAGTGACTAGGAAGCTTTGAAAAAAGTCTTGATATTTTATAGTACTTATTTTATTTATAATAAAACGTTTTATATCTGAAATATTTCAAAACTAAGTGCACCAAAAAATTGGGGGAAAGTTTCTATGTGGAGATGACATGAAAATATAGCTTCTCATACTTGTACAGAACTTTCGAGTAATTCGCTTGTTCTGAATCAAAAGTAGCTTGATTCGGGACTTCCTCGGTGGTCCCGTGGCTAAGATTCCAAGCTCCCAGTGTAGGGGGCCCGGGGTCAGTTCCTGGTCAGGGAACTAGATCCCGCATGCCACAGCTAAAGATTCCGCGTGCTGCACGAAGGCAGCAAGTAAGACCTGTCACAGCTAATAAATAAATATGTATTAAAAAGAAACCATGTGTGGAATATGATGCAAACATTTTTCTAAAAAGTAGTTCGAGCTTTCTGTCTTGCATGCTCTCGCGCCTATTTTACAGATGAGGAAGGTAGAGTTCAAGGGTTTAAATAAATTACCCAAGCTCACACAGCCAGAAAGTAGCAAAGCTGAAACTGAGCCTTGCTTTGACTGGATCTCCTGATGGTGCCCTTTCCACCCCACCGTTTGGGGACGAGGGAACGTGGGTGTGGCTCCTGACCCCCACCCTGGTCTTCCTGAGAGTCCAGGAGTGGCTGGAAGCTCCAGCTGGTGCTGCCAACCCGGCTGGGGAGCAGCCACAGCCGGGGTGGGGTCTGGGGAAACGCCGTGTCCACATCTCCAGTCAGCTGGTGGTCCTTTGGCAGGAACGAAGACAGCTTCTCATGAACAGCAGAGGGTGGAGCTTCCACACTGTCTCACATGGAACAATTCACCCTGTGTCCCACCGAGGGACATAAAGTGGGCTCTGGGATCGGACGCACCTGGGTTCGCATTCATGCTCTGTCACCCAACGAGCTTGAGACTCTGGGTACTTGCCCCTGCTTCGTTTTACCTCTGTCCAGTGGTGATAATAATGATCTCTCTCTATATTTTATTGAAATATAGTTGACTTACAATGGTCTCCACTGCACAACATAAGTTCTTTGAGGAAAGGGTCCTATTGACGTGCATCTCCCTAGTGATGTTTACAGTGCTGTGTGTGGCAGGCCATTTAAAAGCATTAAGTTCCATTAAGTTAAAAGCATGTGAGTTCCATTTATGACTGGGCTAAGGAGATGCTGAATTAAAAACTACGCGGGTCTTAGAAATCACTTGGTTTGGCTTCCTCCAAAGGAGTTTTTGAGGCCCGGAAAGGTTAAGTTCACAAAACGAATCTGGTGGAAGCCACAGGGTGGCAATGACTAGAGCATGCGGTCTTCCCAGGAGGGACCAGCGTCCTCAGCTCCAAGCCGCTGCGTTCTCTCTGCTAGGTTGTTGCCAAGTTCCCGCTGGCACTAAGTCAGTCTACAACTGTAACTTCAGGTTGAGGCTCTACTCAAAGCAGAGTAGACGAACCAGATGAACCAGAACTTTCTTCACTGCCATGGGAGTTGAGTGTGGCCTCCATGGGTGTCTGCCTGGCTCTGACTTTTTTTTTTAAGGGGAAAAAAAGTATTTTATTGAATCACAAAACTGAAGAGTATAGAGGTAGATTGACTTCAGATATAACTGAAGCCAGGTATCAAAATAATTATCGTAATATTCATTCTTGCTATTTAATCTCTCTCTCCAAACCCTAATTTCATAGCTCTTCCTTCTTTGTGTTGCATTCAGTTTTTTTTTATTGTGATAAAAGTCACATAATATAAAACATATTATTTTAACCATGTTTAACTGTACCGTTCAGTGGCACTAAGCACCACTTAATGTACCACAATTGTACATTATGTAGAATTCTCACCATAATCCATCTCCCAAATTTTTTAGCTTCTCAAGCTGAAACTCTGTCCACACTAAACACTAACTCCCCATTCTCCCTTCTCACCACCCTTGCCCCCGACCACTGGCACCTACCAAATGTACTTTCTGACTCAATGAATTTGACAATTTTGGGTACCTCGTATAAGTGGACTCAAACAGTATTTGCCTGTGCCTAATGTATGTTGGAATTCGGGCTTCCTCGTGGCTTAGCAGTAAAGAATCTGCCTTCTATGCAAGAGCTGCAGGAGACTCGTGTTCGATCCCTGGATTGGGAAGATCCCTTGTAGGAGGGCATGCCCACTCCAGTATTCTTGCCTGGAGAATCCCAGGGACAGAGGAGCCTGGTGGGCTACAGTTCATGGGTTGCAAAGAGTCAGACACGACTGAAGCGACTTAGCACACACATGTTGGAATGCATGATTAAGGGTAACTTAATATATGCTGGCTCTGACTTTTCAAGGTGCAAAATCCTGGAGACTAAATGTCATGGAAAACAAAACGGCTTGCTCCTCTTCACCTGCTGTGTCATCGAGCGCTGGGTTTAAATTGGAAGATGAACCTCTTGGTCTGGAATACTTATCTTGCACAGCAACAGGCACACAAAGGTGTTATTCAGAGAACATCTGGGGTTCTGAGGAGGTCATGGGATTGGGTCCATGGCGTGGACACAGGGCTCTTTTCTCCCTCCAGGTGGCAGCTATGCCCACCATGTACTTCTCTGGAAGCTTGGTCAACCCAAGGGTCAGTGACAACGATCCTAGGACGGGCCTAGGTCACAGATGCAGACAGCCAGCGCCTGATGGCACTGTGGGTGAACCATATTATTATCTGCAGTGAGGACAGTCTTGTCAGGGAGAAGGAATCCTTCACCCTCCGGCTCTGGGGGCGATCCCATGCTGCCTCGGCAACCAGTAGCCCCCAAGGCACCAACAACTAGGCTCTGCCAGTGATCCGTCTCCTCCACCCGCCTCTTCAGTCATTCCAATGAGACTCTCTCAGCGTCTCCTTGAGAGGGGACCCCATCAAAGCTCAAGACGTGGGCAGGAGAAAACATGAGGGCTGAGAAGCCAAGCCCAGAGCTGCCCCACAGAGTCCTTGGCACAGAGTGGGACAAGTGCTGGGTTTGCACTTAAATCTGGGGGAAGTCATTTCTGCCCTGGGGCCCCTTTTCCTGTGTGAAACGAGGGAGGGTGAGCCAGAAGCACTGACAGCTAATATCTTGTGTGTGTGTGTGTGTGTGTGTGTGTGTTAGTCGCTCAGTTGTGTCCGATTCTTTGTGACCCCATGGACTGTAGCACGTCAGGCTCCTCTGTCCATGGAATTCTCCAGGCCAGAATACTGGAGTGGATTGCCATTCCCTTTTCCAGGGGATCTTCCTGATCCAGGGATCAAACCCAGGTCTCCCACATTGCAGGTGGATTCTTTACCTTCTGAGCCACCAGGGAAGCCTAGGGGTGGGGGGGTGGGCCAGAGTAGGTTTCCTGCCGAATAGGGCAGGGCTCCCTCTCCCTGGCGTTTGGAACATCATGGGATGCCCCTCCCTCATGCGCTCATGCCTCATTTATTTATTTTTCCAAACCTCCTTGGTGTCAGCAGGTAAAAGTGACTCAGAGTTTCAGGGCTGTAGACACAGATGTTTTCCTTCAACAGGAAACCTGGAGGGGTGTTTTCTTTGACTCTGGTTAAAGCTCCTTTTGCCTCAGGAGTTTTTTTTTTAATAGAGACATACACACAGTTGGTCTAGTTGTTCTGACACAAGCCTTCACTGCAGCGTCCTCCCTGAACTGGCACAGAGATGGTAGCTCAAGCAGATGCTCCCTCTCCCGTGGCTTGCTCTGGGCAAGAGATGTGCCCCCTGATTTCGATGGGAAAAATCTTGCAAACTAATTATTTTCAAAAAGACCTCTAGGGTGGGACACCATGTGGTGAATGCATTTGGAAAGAGAGAGATGACTGTCTTCCGTTTCCCCAAGGTGGGCCTCTTTGTAACTTCCTTAAAGACAGTCTGGAGGGAGTTCACCTCGGCTTGCAGGGGCAGGACTGTGAAAATGGAATTGCTAAGCCTTAGTTTGATCCTGACTGTCTGTGGGACCCAGAGCGTGGGAAACACCTCCTTTCCCACTCTTCATCACCCAGTCTATAACACAGATGCTTGACATCTTGGAGCAGTGTGCCATGGTAGACAAGGCAACTCTGGCAGCCAGAGAGAACCTGGGCTCAAATCTCTGCTCCGACACTTAGAGCTGTGGAGCCTGAGGAAAACAGCACGTTTCAGTCTCAGTGTCCTCATCTGTGAAATGTGGAGATGGATGTCTCATATATAGCCGGCATGAGAATGAAATGAGATCGAATCATACAAGGTCCTGGCGCACTGTGGCTGACGGCTGAGGCCTCCCTGGACTGGGTGAGAACCGCTTTCTCTCTCACAAATGCTGTTGCCTGGTCAGGGTGTGCTCTGTCCTCCAGCTGGGGAACCCTCTGGTCCTTTCTAACAGGAGGGAGTAGGCCCAGGGGAAGCTCTCTGCCTTCCACACCCAGGAGTTAGAGGTGATGCGGGGGCCAAAAGCCACGGGTTGGGGGGGAAGCAGACACTTTGAGTAGCTGTACCCCGTGAGCCATTAAAATGATCCATTAGGTTGCTGAGACCGGTCCACCCACGCCTGGCTCTCATTTATCTCCTGCAGCCTCGCAGAGTGCCTGACACCTACTAAACACTTCATAAACTTAAAAAAAAAAATAAGTAAAGAGAAAGTGCTGACAACATAATTCTCATTGAAGAAATCAGAACAAAATTAGGGACACGGTGTGATGACAACTTGGCAACAAGGACATCCACGTACACGCGCAGGGACACGTGGGATGAGGGCACAGGTGTGGCACAGCGGGAGACAGGCCGCTTCCTTTTTCCTTTAGAATTCTGAATAACGCATTAAAGTTACTTTAGGAACACAAATTCTAAAAGTCAAGAAGTGCCTTCTCATAAAGCGACTGGAACCTGTGTGGGGGGGAGGACACAGGTGGTTAGGCCCCCTCCTGCTGAGGGAGGAGGTAGACGGGCCCCTCGGCTGGACACCTGGGGTTTGTCAAGTGGAGGGAAACTGAAGCTTTGTTCTCACCCAGACACTCCAGGGACAGCGAGCGGCAGGAGCTGAGCTCTGCTGAAGTGCAGAGGGAAGGCGACTACTCGGGTGACCACTCCTGAGGTCAGGAAAACTTCCCTGTCTGCATGTGCACAGGAAGGCTCCTTGGGGGTCACAAAGGGAGGGGGTGACAGCCCATAATAAGTGTGGACATATCCCAACAGGCCTCTGTGGTGGGGTCCATCTTAACAAAAAGTTGTACTCATATCTTGGAAGAGTCCTAGGACAAGTCCCATGTGAAAAAAGAAACAAAATAATTAGTCAAATGTACACAAAGGCCTTCGGAGAAGGCAATGGCACCCCACTCCAGTACTCGTGCCTGGAAAATCCCATGGACGGAGGAGCCTGGAAGGCTGCAGTCCATGGGGTCGCTGAGGGTCAGGCACGACTGAGCAACTTCACTTTCAGTTTTCACTTTCATGCACTGGAGAAGGAAATAGCAACCTACTCCAGTGTTCTTGCCTGGAGAATCCCAGGGACGGGGGAACCTGGTGAGCTGCCGTCTATGGGGTCACACAGAGTTGGACACGACTGATGCGACTTAGCAGCAGCAGCAGCAGCAAACAAAGGCCTTAGAGGACTGTCCTATGTAAGTGATTTAAATCACCTCTCTACTGCATGCCTCCTTCAGGATCCCCACACTCCTCTCCAGGTGTATCTCTGCCTATCTTCTGACTTACTGTACTCCTCCTCACTAGAGAGGGCTTCCCCAGTGACTCAGTGGAAAAGAATCCACCTGCAATGCAGGAGCCGCAAGAGACTAGGGGTCAGTCGCTGGGTGGGGAAGATCCCCTGGAGGAGGGCATGGCGACCCATTCCAGTATTCTTGCCTGGAGAATCCCATGGACAGAGGAGCCTGGCAGGCACCTCATTAGAGAGGATGCCTATTCCCTTTGTCTCCAGGTGTGTATTTCTGCCTTGCTTCTATCTTAAATATTAATAAACAAACTGTTTCTCCATGTGTTCTCCCACATGTTATGCTCTGCCTCTAATAAGAAACTTTGTACCTGTTATGACGGTTTTTGCCTCCTTGAAACATTCTTGCTTTCAGATGAGGGAAAGAACCAGGGAACTTTGCTTCTAGCCTCTAGCCCCTGGTGGTCTGGTGGTTAGGACTCCTGGTTTTCATCCAGATTACCTAGGGTTAGTTCCTGGGCAGGGAACTAAGATCTCTCTTCAGGACCACTCACTGCTCTGCCTCCAAGATTTCTGCCGTTTCTAGCAGATCTTAGGGAAATTAATCTCTCTGGGCCTCAGTTTCCTCAGCTGTAAAAAGAGGGTAATAACTGATGCTCCACCCATAGGGTTACTGTCAGTCTTAAACAGGGTGGTCTAAGAAAGGGCCATAGTTATTCCTACTTTCCACCACCTTTTCTGATGGGTTTGTTACAAGTAGCGCAGTTGTTCAGTCATGTCCATCTCTTTGACACTCCATGGGCTGCAGCCTGCCAGGCTCCTCTGTCCATGGAGTTCTCCAGGCAAGAATACTGGAGTGGGTTGCCATGCCCTCCTCAGGGGATCTTCCCGGCCCAGAGATTGAATCCAGGTCTCCCGCATTGCAGGTGGATTCTTTACCATCTGAGCCACTGGCAAAGACCCTGGTAGTTACAAGTTGAGGCCCACTCTAAACTTTAGCACATCATTGCTGGGTACTGGACCTTTAATGATAAAGGATGTCAGACACCTGCTAAAGGCAGCCAACACCCTTCCAAGGGATGCAATGGCCTCAGAATCAACCTCAAGCCATTCCATTTCTTGTCTAGAAACAGCTTTTAGGGGAGAGAGAGAGAGAGGGAAAGGTCTCGATTAAATCCAGTTGGAACACAGCAGGAGATGATGGGTGGGAATAATAACACAAAGTTTGCTCTCCTCATCCACATTTACAGGGCTTCCACACATGTTCTTTGAGGTCGAGGGACAATTTCAGCAAAATTCAGGCATCTGGTTGGGCGGGGGAAACCACAGCACAGGGCAGACCTTAAAGACTGGTCTTGATGAGCAATGATAAAGCTGTCCCACTACCCAGCAAAATTCAGGCATCTGGTTGGGCAGGGGAAACCACAGCACAGGGCAGACCTTAAAGACTGGTCTTGATGAACAATGATAAAGTGTCCCACTACCCAGCCTCCCTGCTCCTAGGCTGGTGGGGAGGCATATGGAGAAGTGCTTTGGATGTGGGAGCGCACTCGGTAACCTTCTGGCCCAGGCTCCAGTTTCACTGGCAGGGCTGGAGTCTAGAGGGATACAGGGACTCCCCTGGCTGTCAGGGCTGGGGATGAGGGCCCGTGTTCCCAGGACAGCACTTTGGCTGCCGGCTTGTCCTCTGCCAGCCCCTCCCACCCCAACGGGTTCCCAGTCTGAAGCCAGGTCTCTCTGTGTCTCCCTCACTTGACTGCATCTGGGGATGAAACCTGAATAAGCATCTCACTAGGGGCTACAGTGCGTATTCTTGTTTAGAAATGAGGGTATTGTGAGGTGTCCAGAGGTGAAGGAGACCTTGGAAAGAGCTACAAAAAGTTTTCCTGAGAAAGATCACACAGGATACCAACAGTATAAGCTTTTCTGACAATATGAATCAAGAATCTAAGTAATGACCACTCTCTTTGCCTCAATATTTCTGCTTGCAGGAGTTTATCCTTGGGAAATCATCAGGGACAGGAAGACTGACCTGCAAAAATGGGTATGTAAATGACATTGTGGAAGAATGGCTAGTGACCTGGGAGAAAACTCCTGACACACATTAGCTTTAAAAAAGCAGGAAACAAAATTGTATATGCAATATAAACTTAATTTTGTTTCTTTTCTCTAGAAAATCAGGTTTCTGAGTCTCAATAGCAAACCATCAGCTAAATGAGATTTCATGTAAATCATCACATATTTAATTTTGCTTTTATAAAAGCTGCATTTGGTGGGGGTAAGGTTGGAAAGAAATATTCCAAATTGCAAACAATGATTATTACTGGTTGTGTGACTAATATTTTATTTTTAATACTTCTCTGGATTTTTCTCAGAAGGACATGCACTGATTTTAAATCCAGAGATGGATGTCATTAAGAAGGAGTTCTTTCATGTTCTCTGACACAAAGACACAGAGCTGTGAATCGCAGACAGCATGAAGAATGTGACCCAGGGTGGTGGTACCCAGAGCAGACAAACTCCTGGCTGGGGTTTGAGCTCCTTAAACTATAAATCTCCCAGAAGCCTGCAGGGGCTCCCAGCCACAGTTTGGGTCAGTTTCTCCCCATGGGTTTACAGGACACTCATGTGCCTGATCCTGGCATTTCAGCATGTGGTCCCAGTGCTTTGAGTTTTAATCCTTTTACAGAGGTGTTTGCTGTTGTTTATTCACTAAGTCATGTCCGACTCTTTGTGACCCCAGGGACTGTAGCCTGCCAGGCTCCTCTGTCCATGGGATTTCCCAGCCAAGAATACTGGAGTGGGTTACTATTTCCTTCTCCAGGGGATCTTCCCTACCTGGGGACCCAACCTGTGTCTCCTGCATTGGCAGGCGGATTCTTAACCACTGAGCCAGCAGGAAAGTTCTTTACAGAGGTAGTTCGCCTCTAAAATGCTGAAAACACTGACCAGCAGCCACTCCCACCTCAGTGGCTTTCTTCGTTAATGGATCAGAGAGAGAGAGAGGCCACCAGGGCAATGGAAACTGCCTGGGGTCACAGAACAAGGGAGCACAGAAAGCCTGTGCAGGGGCACCTTGTCAGGAGGGAGGGGAGCAAGAAGACCCAGAAGAGGCTGGGGGAGGACAGTGGGGCTGGGAGGGCGGACTGGGCAACCAGGATGGAGAGAGGTCTTTGAGTCACTGCTGTGTAGGCGAAGTGTCCTAGCAAAGAGGACCCCAGAGAGAAACAGCCCCCTTGTAGGGAAAAGCCAATTCTGTGTCCATGTTGTAACTGTTTCTTTGACTTGCTTTCCTTTGCTTTTGTTATTATTTTTAAAAAATGTAAAAAATAGAATGGCCTGATTCAGAGAATCCTGCCCCTCTGCCTGACTGTTAAACTAAAGCGCCTTTGTTCAGGACCCTGTCCACCTGTGGACAGCTGGAAGGAAGAAATGAACACGTCCCCTGCCTGAGGCCTGCCATTCTAGGAGATATTTGCAAGATTAATGGCCTTTTTACTATGCTTCCTTACTTCCCCCATCTCTGAGCTATAAAAGAGCCTGGCATCCAGCCCCTGTAAGATGGTTATTTTGAGACATTAGTCTCTCATCTTCTCAGATGGCTCTCCAAATAAATAAAGTGGCTTCCTTGCCTCAGCACCCCATCTCTTGGGTTTACTGACCTGTTGTGCAGAACAGCCCGATGCTGCTTAGACAGATCACTGCACAAAGGTGCTCCCCACCCGAGCCCAGCTGCTACCCTCCGGCTCCCATCCAGGGCAGCACATTACCTCGTTGTTGGTGCCCACGTCCAGCAGCACAGGGAGGCACTGCCGCGGGTTGACACCTCCGCATGCTGTGTACAGGGCCAGCTTGCCCACGGGGATGCCCATGCCATAGCAGCCCAGGTCTCCCAGGCCCAGAATGCGTTCCCCGTCAGTCACCACCACCGCCTGGAAGGAAAGGCAGGACATCTGTACAAAGCGCCTGTTTGTGCAGCCTGTTGGGCCTGACGATGATGCTTACTGTGGGAATGGCAGGGATGTGCGTGCTCAGACGCTCAGTTGTGTCTGACTCTTTGCGACCCATGGACTGTAACCCTCCAGGCTCCTCTGCCCATGGGGTAGGGATAGAGTAGATAATCAAATAGTTAGCTTAGAAACCCCCTTAGGGAGGGAACTTTAGGGGGCTTTGAGAAACTACAATAAGACTAATGATCACCCAAGAAAATAATGAGAAAATTCTGAAGCACTGTGGGCTTGCTTCACTCACAGAGCAAAAGAAGTCCCTTAGCATCAAAGCCAGATTGGCTTGCTTAACAATAAAATCAAGACAACTTGCTTAGCAAGTTAAATTATGCAACAGAAGCATGAGAGATGCCCCTAAACAAAACAATGGAGGCATGAGACCTACATCCTGCCCAGTGAGCTCCGTTAAATAGTAACCCCCAAAACAT
Source organism: Bubalus bubalis (assembly GCF_019923935.1). Lineage (NCBI taxonomy): Eukaryota > Metazoa > Chordata > Mammalia > Artiodactyla > Bovidae > Bubalus > Bubalus bubalis. The sequence continues at coordinate 89,540,601 of NC_059161.1, read as the reverse complement.
GCTCTTTGGCCCCTAAGACATGTTCTTTGCACAATGACCCCCAACCAATAAAACAGTAGTAGTGAATAAGGCCTACAACTTGCCCAGTGGTGTCTTCAGGTCAATGACCCTCAAAACATGCTGTGTGCACACAAAAAACAATCATTTATGGAAAGGTGACTTTTCAAAATAAAATACCCTTATTGTACTGAGACCTGAAAATATTTTTCCAAAGTGGTATGACAGTCCTGGCTGGACCATACAGGGACGAGAAAACTCCCCTGCCCTAGCTGGGGGAGGAACTGATGAGGGAAACATGACGTCTACTCAAAAAAGACAAAGAAGATCTTCTCCCCCTCTCCTCTCTTCCTGTGATTATGAAAATGCAACCCACTGAGTACTCAGGGCAGTGAGAGCTGGCCAGGAACCTTGCAAGTGAACCAACTCTGATAAACTTTGTGTGCAAAGTTGCTTCAATTGTGTCCAACTCTGCAACCCCATGGACTGTAGCCCACCAGGCTCCTCTGTCCATGGGATTTTTCAAGCAAGAATCCTGGAGTGGGTTGCCCTTTCCTTCTTCAGCGGATCTTCCCCACCCAGGGGTTGAACTCACGTCTCCTGCATTGCAGGCAGGTTCTTTACCACTGAGCCATCCCTGAATCAGGGCACTTTGCAAAAGACACCATGCTAAAACCTGGGGGAAGGAGCTTCAGTTTGTTTATCTAGAAGATCAAGAATGCGTGGACCCAGCCCTTGAAAGGAATAATGGGCAGAAGAGAGATGGAATGTGTATATTTATACTGACTCTGGGGCAAAGTATGAGAGCCGTGTCATAGCTCAAGAGCAGCAGAGACAGAGAGAAGGGAGAGGCACTTCCTGCAGGGCAACCCTTCTTGGATGAGGGGGAAACACTTGCCAGACCTTGGAAAGGTGGAGATTACCCATTTGATGCAAAGGAAATTAAGGTTCAGGGTGGAAGTGGTGGGGGTATAGGGTGTGTGTGGGGGGAGAGGAGGGTTCGGGTCCCAGGAAAGGAAGCAATGGAAAATCAGGCTGGAGTCAGACTGAGGGGGACCCTGAATGTCAGGCCAAGGGAAACCCCTCAGGGTGACAGTGAGCTTGTTTGTAGGTCACCCCAAGCTGCTCCCCAGCACTGGTTCCCTACATCTCCAAATGAGTGGAGTTTACGGGGCCACCCAGCCCTTCCCTGGAACCAGCTTTGGGTCAGGACGTAGGACCAGCTCTGAGATGTGGATGTCCTGGGCACCATAGGGTCACTTTACTCCATGTGGCACAGTGCTGGGCCCCGTGGATAAAGAGATGAAGACTCTGTCCTGCCAGGAAGGGTTTAAGATCCAGCATCCACAAACTCTATAGAATCTCCTCTCTCTTTCTCCAGGAGTGAGAGCACACAGGGCCTTTTAATAGACACTGGTGCATAGATTTTTAAAATACCCCTTCACCTCTGGAAAGGGGGCTCTCGAGAGGGCAGCGGACGTGGGACTATCATGCTGTCTCCTTGAGATTGGTCTCTTCCTCTAGGGCGAGGGCCCCTCCCCCGACCCTGTCTCACATCTCACCTGGTTCTCCCCACACCCGGCAGGGAGGCAGGTCAGTGATGGTTATCTCCAATGCACAGCTGAGCAAATTAAGCTCCTGGACCTTCACGTTCTGTTCATATTTGCTCAGCATCAGCCCCACGCCAGGCACTGCACTGGAAGTTTCCACAGCAGTTATCTTAGAAACGCTGGGTGACTTACCAAGGGCACCTTGCTTGTGAATGTGGCAAGCGGGGGTTCTAGTTAGGCTTCGGGTTCCTGGCCTGGGCTCCCTCTACTCCTCGCGTCCCAATCCCCCCACCATTCAGCTGAGAAAAGCACCTGCGCTCTTGGCAAAGTCCCACCCCACCTCCCATCTGACCTCTCCGCGGCCTGCCCTTGACCTCCTCCTGGCCGCTCTCCCTGAGTCCTGTCTTCACACTGTCCCTAGGGGCCCAAACTTTGCACATTTCCGTACCATCTCTCCTAGCTAAAACCTCCTTATTCTGATTCCCAATCTCTCACACTTTCTCTCTGCTGAGGTGCAGAGAGAGAGACACACGGAGTTCTACAGAGGAAACCAGCTACGACTCCAGGGTGCTCTCCTTACAGCTCTGGGGCTTTTCAAGATGGTGGTGGGGGACTTCCCTGGTGGTCCAATGGTTGAGACTCCGCACTTCCAAGGCAGGGGGCATAGGTTCGATCCCTGGTCGGGGAACTAAGACCCCACAGAACACACAACATGGCCAAAAAAAAAAAGATGGCAGCAGAGGTCTGACAGGGTCCCTCCCAATGTGGAGATGTCTGCGGGCACTTGACTGCATGCCTGACTGCTCCGAGGGGATATCTCACCTCCATCTGCCATCCACTCTCAATCCTGTTGTGCTAACAGTTGCGTTGCTTATTAATTTTCCTTTTTAAAAAAAACGGAGTATAATTGCTTTACAATGTTGTGTTAGCTTCTGCTGTACAACAGAGTGAGCCAGCCATATGTATAATATACCTGTATCCCCTCCCTCCCACCGCCCTCATCCTGCCCCTGTAGATCATCTCAGAGACCTGAGCTGAGCTCCCCGTGCTATACAGCAGTGCCCCACAGGCTATTTTACAAATAGCTATTTTACAAAGCCCTCCCTGTGGCTCAGTGGTAAAGAATTCACCCGCCAAGCAGGAGATGCGCATTCAGTCCATGGGTTGGAAAGATCTCCTGGAGAAGGAAATGGCAACCCACTCCAGTAGTCGTGCCTGGGAAATCCCATGGACAGAGGAGCCTGGTGGGCTATGGTCCACGGAGTCACAAAAGAGTCCAGCACGATTTAGTGACTAAACAACAGTAAGTGTATATATTGCAACATCTTCACAACCAGGCTCAAAGGCCTTTTTTCGCTGTTGTTCAGTTGCTAGGTTGAGTTTGACTCTTTGTGACCCCATGGACTGTTGCCTGCCAGGCTCCTCTGTCCATGGGATTTCCCCTTTACTGCCTTCTAACTGTCCATGAAATAGAGTCCAAAAGGCTTATCTCTAATGACAGGAACTCGACACGCCTTCTGGAACTTATCTCCAGTTACTCATCTGCACACAATTGCTCTCTTTGGTCAAACTGGCCTCACTCCGGCCAGAGGAGAGACACACGCTCTCTTCACCGTTGGTCTCTCTCGCCGCTCAGCCTCTGTCTCAGTGCAAATCCTGCCATTACAACCTAATGTGATTTCTGCTGCTGCTGTGGCTAAGTCGCTTCAGTCGTGTCCAACTCTGTGCGACCCCAAAGACGGCAGCCCACCAGGCTTCCCCATCCTTGGGATTCTCCAGGCAAGAACACTGGAGTGGGTTGCCATTTCCTTCTCCAATGCATGAAAGTTAAAAGTGAAAGTGAAGTCGCTCAGTTGTGTCCGACTCTAGCGACCCCATGGACTGCAGCCTACCAGGCTCCTCCATCCATGGCATTTTCTAGGCAAGAGTACTGGAGAGGGGTGCCATTGCCTTCTCCTGTGATTTCTGCTAGAACCTGCTATATATTCCATGCACCTGGCCTGCACACCCTTCCTGGCTGCCCGCCTGCCTTCTGCAAACAATAAATAAGTACCTACTGCTTGCCAAGCCCTGCATACGGTGCAATTAAAGCCTTTGATAGTGATAGCATTTGTGGTCTTATTTAACATTTAAAAAATGTACATTTTATCTCACCCAACAGCCTAAAGGTTAACAGCAGGGGTTTTGGTATCTAATAGCCAGCACTTGAGACTAGGCTTCTTGATAATGTACCATATATAATCTTGGGTCAAACAGTAAGTTTTCTGAGTTTTAATTTCCCATAATGTTAGAATAATTAAAATATCCAACTCATTAGGCTGTAAAGATGAAAGTTGTTAGTCACTCAGTCGCGTCCGACTCTTTGCAACTCCGTGGGTAAAGATGAAATTAAATAATAAATGTCTCATTTTAATCAGGGGCCTTGTACAATAAAGTAAATGACTGGCAAATGATCACTGCTCTTATGATTATATTGATGATTATTATTTAGGGCAAAGGCTACATATTAGAATTTTTAATTGTTTCATCTCTCTTTAATTCAGCCTCACCACAGAAAGGCCATGCAACAATTATCTGTTAAATGAGTGCATGAAAAGAAAACCATGGAAGATCTTGGCAACTTTTAAGAGTCTGGCTATATGGGCTTCCCAGGTGGCGCTAGTGGTAAAGAACTCACCTGCCAATGCAGGAGACAAAAGAGACATGGGTTTGATCTCTGGGTCAGGAAGAATCTCCTGGTGGAGGAAATGGCAGCCCTCTCCACTGTTCTTGCCTGGAGAATCCCATGGACAGAGGAGCCTGGAGGGCTACAGTCCATGGGGTCGCAGAGAGGTGGATATGGCTTCGAGACTGAGGACACATGCAATTGGTCTTTCTACTCTTGGAATCTCCTTATCCCATTTCATTTTTCAAAGCACACCTAGATTTGTCGCTTTCTTGCCCCCACGCCTCCAATGGCCCCTGATGCCTACAAAATAAAGCTGAAACATCTCTGACTGACATTTAAGGCCTTCCATGATCTATGTCCAATCTACTCTTTGAATTTCCCTTTTATGCATTCCATGCTCCACCCAAATGGAAATACCGCTAATCTTGTATAAGGTGTGTGTTTTCTAGCCTACATGCTATTTTACACCTCAATCCTTATACCTCCTTGATCCAAATCCTACCATCCTTACATGTTTCAAGGAACAGTTCAAAAGACACTTTCCTCCATATGAAGCTTCCCTTCTGGAACATATCACTCCTAGCTCTGAATTCCTATAGCATTTTAATCTCCCATGTCACCTAAGCCTTTCTTTTTTGTATGACAGTTATATCTATGTCCGTGTCTTTCATAGCAACTCTTTAAGGGTAGGTAAAGAATCTTGGACTCTTTGATTCTTTAGCACTTGGCTTGGGACCTGCAATGCAACGATGGACAGTGTGATTGGCCCAACAGAGAGAGCAAAGGCTCTTCTCCACGGGACTGAATTCAGACCTGGAGTAGACAGGCAAGTTCAGAGAGAAGATGCTGCCTCCTGTTTTTCATGACATCAGTGGACCTGGGGCTGGGACCACAAGAGCGGGGAGAGTCAGAAGGCTGAGGGCAAGCTTGAGCTGCAGCCTGGGGTTTCAGAGCCTGGCGATGGCTGCCCCGAGCCACAGCATCACAGTTCCCACGTCTGGATGGCTTTTACAGCTCGTGACCCCTCGGTATTTCTGATAACAAGAAGATCCGGATGACTGGGGGATGCTGTGCCCCCTTCTTCCTCTGTCCAGCTGGCTTCTGACTTACTGTCCACCTCCCTCAGCCTGTGTGGCCCAGCGGGGCTGACCCAAGACGGATACGAGGGCCCCGTCTCCTGGCCTGCCCCGGCTCTGGTTACCCTGGGCTTGAAGCTCTGGGTGTGGGCCGCCCTCAGCACTGTGTGCAAGGCCCTCTCCCTCCTCCTCCTCCTCGCTCACCCTTCCCATCTCCTCCTCCTCTCTGCCTCTTTTCCTCTCCCCACAACACAAATAATGTCCCGGCTGTGGTTTCAAATCTTGGTTCCATCCCTCACCGGCACTGAACCTAACTTCCCAGTTGCCTTGTCTATAACACGGGGATGACAATAATTCCTGCCTCTTGGAGGGTCGCTGGGAGAAGCCAGTGAGTTCATCCGTATAAAGCACTTGGCGGGATGCTGGCAAGTGGATGCAGTGCTGTGCTGTCCAGACCCCCTCAGAGGAGAGAAGAGGTCATTGCCTGAGCTGTACTTTCAGCCTGCTTGGGTACCTGCTTGACTGAGGAGAGCCACCTTGCCCAACGTCATCCTCCATTCCCAGGGCAGCAGCCCATAGACCAGGACCGAGGGACCCCTTGGCCCAACTCGGGATGATGGAAGAGCCATCCCCGCTGCTGAACCTCCTCAGGCACCCTGCTGGGTCTCCCAGGACCCCCGACTCAGCCCAGCCTCTCCCTCTCCTCCGTCCTGACTACTTTCCTTCTAGAGGCTGATCCCAAGAGCCCTTCTTAATACGCTGATCTCCACCCAAGAGAAATGTTTCTAGGAAATCCAACTTCTCACACTGACTGGGGCTTACCCCTTGGTGGGTGTGGGCAAGGCAGGCAGGCACTTGGCACTAAGTCTGGTCCAGGTTTAAAGGCCCAAGAGGCTGGTGCCCATAGGCAGGGGATGTTCCCTTGGATCCAGGGCTCAGCCGCCTCTCGGCACTGTTAGCTGTTAGGCCTGGGATGAAGGAGGGATTTAGGAGCCTGGGAAAGCTATTGAGAAAGGGGGCTCTTCTGAGCCGAGCCTTCCTCCCGGCTCGGGGCAATGGCCTCTGTGGGAAAGAGTCAGAAAAGCAGCTCTCAGTCCCCTCTGTGATTTACACCACAGGGCTCTGGGGAGCGGCGGGGTGGAAGGCTCTCCCTCCCTGTGAGAGAGGAGCCCCCCAAACCCCATGGTCCCCCCAGCCTGAGACTGTGACCTTACTTCCCTGACAGCCTACTCCTCTTCCTGCTCAGTGTGCAGTCCTGCTTTCTGGCTAGGAAACCAGAGAAAGTCCTGTTTTATTTTCTGAGTTCTTTCAGAACCATCTCTCTCTCTCCTCTTTTTAAAGACTACCTGGCTTTTCTTCCAAAGCTGTGGTCCCACTTTACATACCCGTCGACAATGAGCGAGAGTCCCAACTGCTCCGTGTCCTCACCACCCCTCCTTTTACACTTCCTGCCATGCCGCCACCCCTCCTTTTACACTTCCTGCCATGCTGATGGACATGTTGTGGTAGCTCACGGTGGGTTTCTTTAAGTTCGTTCATTTATTTTTGGCTGTGCTGGGTCTTCATGGCTGCGCTTTGGCTTTCTCTAGTTGCGGTGAGCCGACTCCTCACCGTGGAGGTTTCTTCTGTTGCAGAGCACAGGCTCTAGGGCAGGCTTCAGTAGTTGCAGCGCGTGGGTTCAGCAGTCGTGGCCCCCAGGCTCCAGAGCACATGTGCAGTAACGGTGGTGTGTGGGCTTATTGCTCCGCATGTGGAATCTTCTCAGACCAGGGATCAAACCCATGTCCCTTGCACCAGAAGGTGGATTCTTAATCGCTGGACCACCAGGGAAGCCCACAGAAGCATCTCTGGACCACGCCTCCCCTCCAGCCAAGAGGCGAATTACGTGAGGGTCCAGAAAGACCTGTGCCTTGAAAAGCTCTGCCTGCCCTGGTCAGCAGCTGGGCTCTGGCTGGAAGCGACACTTACTGGCGGGCGACCATGGGCATCACTTCACCAATAAACAAGAAAGGCTGTGGCTTAGAAGATTCTGAACCTTTGGAAGGGTAGTCCTGGAGTGAGAGGGAAGCACCCTCCAGAAAAACGCAGTTGTAGGGCAGGTTGGCGACTGGGGGCAGCCTGATCGGTCCTAACTGACTTGTACGTGCGTGCATGTGTGTGTGTGTGTGTGTGTTAGTTGCTCAGTCATGTCTGACTCTTTGCGACCCCATGGTCTGTAGCCCACCAGGCTCCTCTGTCCATGGGATTCTCCAGGCAAGAATACTGGAGTGGGTAGGCATTCCCTTCTCCAGGGGATCTTCCTGACCCAGGGATCAAACCTGGGTCTCCTGCATTGCAGGCAGATTCTTTACCGTCTGAGCCACCAGGGAAGCCCAATTGACTTGTACACACGACAAACAATGGGCCCAGTATTCACAGCTCCTGGCTTTTCTAGAGAAGTCAGAAATCCAGGGTTTTAAAATTGTGGTTTTTTTTTTTTTTTTTTTTTCAAATGAAGTCTCTTAAATTTAAAATGTTGCCTACAAATTAAAAAAATCTCAAAAATCACTGAAAAGTAATAGTGTCTGAGAGCCAAATCTCCTGGCCACGCTTTTGTGGTCTGCTGCCCCCAGGTGGGACGCCCACCTCGGCCGCCCTCAGGCCCTTGCAGTCTCCCTGCAGCCCCGCTCTGTGGGCTTACGGCCCTCTCCAGCGATGGCAATGCCCACCCCAGTGCCCGTCTGTATGGCACAGACTTCATCAGAGGTGGCCCTCACGATTTTCTGCTGTGAGGTCAGAGAGGCCATTGGCCCACACGGTAGCTAAATGGAAGATCCAAGACCAGAACCCAGAACCCAGGTCTGCCTGGTTGCAAAGCCAGAGCCGACTCTTCTACATAGCTTTCAAGACCGACCTCAGGGTTTCTGCAAAGTGGAACAGTAGTTCTGCATGGAGGAGAGGCGGGGGCCCCAGGGGTTCACCCATCCACTCTGGGGTACCACAGGGTAAGTGGTCAGGCGACCCTGTTGCCCCTCATTCCCACACTCCTCTCTTTGGCGGCACAGACAGAGCATCTCAAAGTGTTAGCCGCTCAGTCATGTACAGCTGTTTGCGACCCCATGGACTATATAGCCCGCCAGGCTCCTCTGTCCATGGGATTCTTCAGGCAAGAATACTGGAATGGGTTGCCATTCCCTTCTCCAGGGGATCTTCTTAACCCAGGGATCAAAGTTGGGTCTCCTACATTGCAGGCAGATTCCTTACCATCTGAGCCACCAGGGAAGCCCTGTTGGACCCTGTATTTACAGAGTCTCAAAGTGTTAGTCGCTCAGTCGAATTGTTTCTGGGTCAGTCTAACTGGACTTCAAGCTCCTTGAGATGCCTGTATACCATCTTTATCCCCAAGCCCTCAGGGAAGTCTTACAGAATAGATGTTTACTAAATGGCTGTTGGGCTTCAGTCATAGCTCAGTCGGTAAAGAATCAGCCTGCAGTGCAGGAGACCCGGGTTTGATTCCTGGGTCAGGAAGAGCCCCTGGAGAAGGAAATGGCAAACCACTCCAGTATTCTTGCCTGGAAAATCCCATGGACAGAGGAGCCTGGCGGGCTACAGTCCACAGGGTCGCAAAGAGTCGGACACAACAGAGTGACTAAACCACCACCAAATGGCTGTTGAACACAGCTGAATTAGACGCACTGGCTCATGTAACTCACGCTTTCCCTAGAGGCACTGGATGCTTCTCCTTGTCTGAGCCCTGCCTCATTCCACCTCTTCCAGAATGACCCCAAAGCCCCTGTTTCTCCTCTAAAATCACAACAGGTGCTGTCTTCAACTCTCTGGTAAGTAGCACTTCGTACTTGGAAGGTTCTTAAAATATGTCGGTTGAAGTCAACAGATACTGAGCTGCTAAGGTTCAAGTTTGATTTCATATCTCGATTTCCCTAGTGGAGTGAAGCACTTTGGGATCAGGGTCTGTGTTCTCCCTATTCTGCATTCCTCGAAACAGAGCTCTGGGTGCAGCTTTGTAAGTTATGCCCTGACAGGAGGAGAGATGGGAACCGGAAATCCAGCCCATGAGCTGGATTTCAAGCTGGATATCAAGGCCCTGTGCTAGTCTGGAGGAAGGAAGGAGCACTTTTTTTCCTTACTGGTTAAGAGGGGATGTCTTTTCATCATTCTTTTAAACTCCCCATAGCAGCTGGTGCTAGGGGTAAAGAATCCGCTGGCCAATGCAGGAGACACAAGATAAATGGGTTCTTCTCTTGAGTCTTCTCGATTCTTGAGTCAGGAAGATCCCCTGGAGAAGGGATAGGCTACCCACTGTAGTATTCTTGGGCTTCCCTGGCGGCTCAGACAGTAAGGACTCTGCCTGTAGTGTGGGAGACCTGGGTTTGATCCCTGGGTTGGGAAGATCCCCTGGAGGAGGGCATGGTAACCCACTCCAGTATTCTTGCCTGGAGAATCCAATGGAGAGAGGAGCCTGGTGGGCTACAGTCCATGGGGTCGCAAAGAGGGGGCAGGACTGAGTGAGTGAGCATGTGCACACACACACACAGACACACACACACACACACCCAGAGCTCACTCACACACACACACACACACACACACACACACACACACACAGAGCTCACACAGAGGCACCACAGATGTCAGTGCAGACCCCATGACTCTGACCCTGGCACAGGCCTGGTATCTGGAAGATGTTCATCAGGTCCCTCTACTAAGTTCATTCAGTTCAGCAAGCATCTACTGAGCGCCTACTGTGGACAAGTCTCACCATGGCTGAACTGTCCAGGAAGGAGGAAAGATTAGCCTGTAGGACTTCAGAGCCTGTCCACATACGGCAGGCTGGAGTTAACTTTCCATCAAGTGAGCTGGCTTCCCTTAATGAGCTCAAGATTTCATTATACATTCATCCTGACACACCCTGGAAACTTGCTTCTTCTGAGACTGGGGCCAAACCCTGCAGGTTCAAGACCTGCCTGTTACCAGAGTCTAAAAAGATAAGCAGGGAAGAGAAGCACCAGGCACATCACGTGTGTGATTGCATACTCAGTCTGGTCTGACTCTTCACAACCCCATGGACTGTAGCCCTCCAGGTTCCTCCGTCCACGGGATGCTCCAGGCAAGAATACTAGAGTGGGTTGCCATGCCGTCCTCCAGGGGATTTTCCCGTCCCAGGGATCAAACCCGAGTCTCTTCTGTCTCCAGCACTGGCATGTGGATTCTTTACCACTGAGCCACCTGGGAAGCTCCAGGGCACATCACATCCAGATGGAAATGTTCTAACTGAGCTCTTCACTGAGGTCAGGACTGGAATCCAAGGGCCCTGGCTGCGGCGCCAACCTGGCTCCCAAGAGCCAAGGTCCTGTCCTACTTGCTGTGGTTCTGAACCCCACCACACCCCCAAGAGGGCCAGAAGTGGGTGGAACACAGGAGAGGTGGTTAGAGAGAAGCTGCACTTGGTGCCTGGTGGAGGGAGGTGGCCCAGGGAACTGGCCAGGAGGGAGGGAGGGAGAAAACCACTGTCAGCCTCTCAGCATCCCCTTGGGAGGGACAGAAACTGGGCGTGGTCTGCTCCAGTCCCTCCCCTGCTTGTGTGCCAGAAACGCCCTCACCAAGCAGCCAGGGGATGTTCTGTAATTGTGCTTCAACCATTTGTTTGCAGGGGCTTCCCAGGTGGCGGTGGTGGTAAAGAACCTGCCTGCCAAGGCAGGAGACCTAAGAGATGCGGGTCCTTCCTGGGTCTGCAAGATCACCCAGGGCAGGGCATGGCAACCCGCTCCAGTATTCTTGCCTGGAGAATCCATGGACAGGGGAGCCTGGTGGGCTACAGTCCATGGGGTTAAAAGAGTCAGACAGGACTGAGCCACTAAGCAACAACAACAATGTATCAGCACTGTAATGGGTGCTGGGAGCACAATAGTGGACCACAGAGAGACATCCTGTCCTGGGGACCTGATAAGGTGATGGGATCTGACCTAACTGTTACTTCGTTTCCTTTTAAGTATATTCATTTCTAGATACAATATTTACAAATTTCAAATACAGGATTATAGAATCATAGATGCGAAGAGACACAGAGGAGATATTCCTTTAGCCCAGTGCCTTTCTGCCCTGAGCTGAGGTTCACATCTCTTTTACAATATCCCCATCAAGTGATCATGCGGTCCCTCCTTGGATACCTCCAACAGTAGGCGATTTACAGTCCACAGGGTCGCAGAGTCGGACATGACTGAATTGACTTAGCACACACGCATGCATGGCATCATTCAATAAGATTTGTTTGCAGAAGTGACGAGGATCTTAGAATCTAGAGTCCCTGAAATCCTCCACAAAAGTCCCCACGAGAAGAAATCTGGCTACACAGCCAGAGGCTAACGAGTTTCTTCAAAGCTGCACCGATTTTGCCTTCTATATTATATCATTTGCTATATAAAAAATACTTTTCTCCTTAAATGTTTTGAGTAAAACTGGAAACAGTGCCAGATTCCTTTTGTCACTCTGCACAGACATCCCTTCTCCCCCACACTTTGTACCCCCGCCCAACACATACTGCTGTGCACACCCAGGTGTGAAGACGTTGCTCATCATAAATCTTTTCTCCTGGTGCAGAATGTCCCTGCCCTCCATCCTAGTCTCTCCAATGCCTGACTGTCCAAACTCTACCCCTCAACTCAATGCTTTGCTCCAATGTCACCTCTTCCATGAAGTCTTCCCAGATTACCCCGACTAAAAGGAAACTCTCTCTTTGAACACCCCCAGCTCTTCTGTGTGCCTGATTAATCTCTGATCAAGTTCCACCTGTTACTCTTTTGTCTCTCTCTCTCTTACTTTTCTCATGAAAAGTTAGCTACTTGAGAAGAGGGTCCATGCTGGATTTTCCCCTGAATCCACCATGGAAACCAGCAGTGAATATTCAGCAAGTACTCAATATATGCACTAGTACCACTACCAATAATGATGATGATGATGACGGACAATTTCACAAGGGTATCTGGTTAACGCAAGCCTTCACTCCATGGTGCGTTTGTGTTTGGCTATAACTGGACTACGCTCTGGGACTGGGGGAATGGATTTGGTGTCCTGTCTTCAGTGTTGCAAGGGCCCCTTTTAGAGCTCAGAATGACTAGCGCAGGCTGAAAGGATTCATCCAACAAGAGAGCAATAGCAAAGAAAGCAGGATCATACCTTAATATCGTCTTCTGGCCAGGAGTTGAGCATTGTTGCAAGGTGGCCCTTGTCATGAACGGTGATAAACAGCCCACTGGGAAAAACAAAGCACATGCCCACAGACAGACCAGTCAGACCAGGAGCGCAGCAGGGGCCACAAGCACTGTGTATCGTTGTATCGCTTCATTTCGGCCACAGATCGGGGCTGAGGGGGTCCCTGTTCAAAGTCCAAACAGTTTACAGGACCCTGCACTGGGCTTCCTTCAACTGCTCCCCACAGGGGAAGGGCTCCATGGGGCCAGGGATGTATTCACCTGGAGTCTGTGCTCACCACAGCCTGTACCTTTCTCCCCCTAGACCAGGCACCCAGGACCCCAGAATCATCTCCCTGAGTGGTCCCAGGCTGCTTTCAGGGGCTGTGTGGGCCTCTTCTCTGGGTCCCCCCTTCCAAGGACAGACCACACTGCAGTGGGTGGGTCCCCAAGCCTGGGGCCATGACCGGAACTTGGACGTGTGGGCAGTGACGTCGAGATACCCGTCCACGTGGTCCCTTGCCATGGAGGATGGAGCTGGGGACAGAAAGGGGCGGGCTGCCAGCCACGAGCCTATTTCCTCTGTATCACTTGAGTCTGAGAATTCTAAATTCAAACTTGGCCTTCCAGACCATATGAAGATATATCTGTAAAGTAGGAGGATTAAACATATTTTACTTGACAATTTGCTAGCTTGACTTTGAACTTCTAATGTTTGGACCTAAGTCTGTGGATATGAATCTCCTGTCCTGGGATCAGTGGTGAGAGGACATGTGTGGCTGGTGGGGAGGTTGTGGGTGGTGCAGAGGATGGCAAGTGGTCTGGACCACTTCCTTCTTTTACCTTTTTTTTTTTTTGACCAATGCACCCAAGAGAGAGAGGCTCCTTTGACTTGTGAAGTACCCAGGCCCAAACACGCAGTCTGTTTTTGCCAGTGTGAGAGGGTTGGGGAAGTGCATGTTGGGGGTGTGGTTCCCCGTTCTACTTGCCCTGCCTAAATCAGAGTGCTTCCCCCAAACGGCTGCCACGGCTTCACGAGGTGCTTGGATTTTGTGACCCATTACTGCAGTTATGCCCTCGTTAACACTGTAAGCACCATGGCCCTGTTCTTCGGTCCCACCAGTCTTGTGAAACCCTCACCCTTAAGAAAACCCACTTTCCGCTCCCTGTGCCTTCCCAGCCAGGCCGCCGAGGGCAGATGGAGACAGCCCTGCTCCAGGGCAGGCTGATCGCACCACCATCCACTCTCGGCGTCAACCCACAAAGACTCTCAGCGTTGACCGGTCTCTGTGCCTACAGTGTTTCTCTGATCAAAATTCACTCTTTTCACTCTTTGCAAAGACTGTTGCAACTTCTTTGCTCTCAGGCCTCCAACTGCCTCACCTTTCCCCTCACTGCCCTAGTGACCATGTCTGTGATGTCACAGGAAGCATCTCTTGTCAGTCTTCCAGCAGCAAACCTATACACTTCCGTATCTGCAGCCAATCCTCCCACTGCAGTGAAAATTACAGAGCCTGAAACAGACAGAAACGGGAGAGGAATCTGCCTCTGAGAGCAGGAATTATACCCTTTGAGATTTGCCCATCTGTGGCTTTTGCTTGAGGGCAGTCTAACATGCAAGTAGCTTGGGGCAGCAGAAAGCCTCAGTCCTACTAGTTTGAGGTGTCAGAGAAGTGAGTTGGAGCTGGAAGAGCACTCAGAAAGTGAAGGGGAAAGTTCTGGAAGGTAAGGCGATGCAGAGAGGATGAACATCCAAGTTTGTGTATAAAATCTGCCCAAATAACTGGCTGATGATTCAACTATACATACCCAAGGGTCTGGCAAAAACAACAACAACAACAAAACTGCAGCTGGACACTGAAAGGACCCAGCAGAGATTTCCACTGCTGCCCATCAGTAGGGACAGAGTTTGGAACTTGAGTCCAGCCTACTTGGACTCCAAAATCACTGTGGACGGTGACTGCAGCCATTAAATTAAAAGAGGCTTGCTCCTTGGAAGAAAAGTTATGACAAACCTAGATATCACATTAAAAAGCAGAGACATCACTTTGCCAACAAAGGTCTGTATAGTCAAAGCTATGGTTTTTCCAGTGGTCATGTACGGATGTGAGAGCTGGACCATAAAGAAGGCTGAGCACCAAAGAATTGATGCTTTTGCATTGTGGTGTTGGAAAAGACTCTTGAGAGTCCCTTGGACTGTAAGGAGATCTGACCAGTCAACCCTAACAGAAATAAACCCTGAATATTCATTGGAAGGACTGATGCTAAAGCTGAAGCTCCAATACTTTGGCCACCTGATGTGAAGAGTGGACTCACTGGGAAAGACCCTGTTGTTGGGAAAGACTGAGGGCAGGAGAAGAGGGCGGCAGAGGATGAGACGGTTGGATGGTATCACCTCAATCCACAGACATGAATTTGAGCAAACTCCGGGAGATAGTGAAGGAAAGGAAAGCCTGGCGTGTTGCAGTTCCTGGGGTCACAAAGAGTTGGACACGACTCAGCAACTGAACAACAACAAAAATAAAAATTACTCTTCTGAGAAACAAAACAATCCAGAGTTCACAGAATTCAGGGTACAGAGAGGTCTATTATAATAGCTTGCTTACTTTATCTATGTTAGACACCATCCATAATAAAAAAAAAAAACTAAACAAAATAAAACAAGAAAAACACCACTGAACTCCAAACTATTCTTGACTTCCACAGTCCCTGCCAAGACTGTTTCTTCCTTCTCTTCTCTCCCATAGCTAGACTTCTTGGAAGCGCTGTCTGCACTAGCTGCTTCCATTTTTCCATCTTCCACTGAAATATGTCGTTACTTAATAATGTGCTGCCAACACTGCTCTTGCCCAGGCCCCGGATGATGTCCACTCCAGAAATACAAGCAGCTTTCTAGCCTTCGTCTCCTTTGTCTTCTCAGCAGCATCTGACACTTTAAGCCTCTGGCTTCGGTGACTCCGCTCTCGTGTTTTTTCTTGTACCTCTCAGGCTGCTCCTTCTTAGGATATTCCTGCTGGATCATCCCACCACTAGGTGTTAGAGTTCCTCCCAATTTTGCACTGCCCCATTCTCCTTCTCTCTTGCCTGGAAAATCCCATGGGCAGAGGGCCTGGTAGGCTGCAGTCCATGGGGTCGCTAAGAGTCGGACATGACTGAGCATCTTCACTTTCACTTTTCACTTTCACGCATTGGAGAAGGAAATGGCAAACCACTCCGGTGTTCTTGCCTAGAGAATCCCAGGGACGGGGGAGCCTCGTAGGCTGCCATCTATGGGGTCGCACAGAGTCGGACACAACTGAAGCGACTTAGCAGGAGCATCAGCAGCATTTTCCTTCTCACTCTTCCTCTTTCTCTATATGATCTCATCAGTGCCCAAGGCTTTTGGCCAGTGACTCTCAAAGATCTGCAGCCCAGAGTTTTTCATCTTTGGTACTACTGACATTTTGGGTGGGATAATTCTTTGCTGTGAAGGGAGAGGATGTCATGTGCGTTGTAGAACGTTGGGCAGCGTCCCTGTCTCTACCCACTAGATGCCAGTAGCACCCCACACACTGCTGTGAGAGCCAAAAATCTCTCTAGACGTTGGTAAACATTCCCTGGGGAGAAAATGTGCCTCTGATTTTAGAGCCATTGTTCTAGACATTTATATTCAACTGCCTGCCTGCCATCTCCTTTCATATGTCTCAAAGGCACTTTAAACTTCACCTGTCCAAAATCAAATTATGATCCAGATGTGCATTACTATGACTCAAAGACAAGACAAAACAAAAACCCAAGACAAACCTGACTCTCCTCTCCTGCTCCCTTTCTCAGTAACTATTTCCCTCAGGCATGTAGTTTAACAGTCCCAGACCCCTGGAAGCATCTTCGACACTGTCCTTTTTCCCTTTTATATAACCCCTGCCAAGTCGTTCACTTCTGCTCTGGAATTACCTCCTGGTTCATACACTTCTTTCACCCATCACACCACTGACCTGGTCCAGACTCCCAGTACAGCTGTTCCCTAAAGCACCACAATAACTCTGTGACATCCTCTCTTGTCTCCACCTAATCGAGTATCTACACAAAAGAAAGAGCGATGTTCTCGAAATCAAAGCCTTACTGTGTTTTTGGCTATGCCTCTCAACTTGCAGGCTCTTAGTTCCCTGACTAGGGATTGAACCTGGGCCTCAGCAGTGAAGGCACCAAGTCCTAACCATTGGACCACAGAAAACTCCAAAACCTTACTTTGTTATCCCCTGTGATAAATATTCTTCATGTCTTTCCATGGTTCTTGGGACAAAGATTCAAGTCCTCAGCCTGGTCCACCTATGAGGCCCTGTGTAGTCTGGCCCTTGACAACTTCTTCACTTTATCCTTATTTCTTTCTCCAGTCATTGACCACACTGGCCTTCTTTCCATTCCTCCACGTGTCAAGATTTTCTTAGTCCATGGCCAGTTCATACACTGTTCTCTTTGCCTGGCACCCCTGGCCTCTCTGCATTCTATCAATATGCTTAGTTAATTCCTACTTATTTTTCAGATGACTTCCAAGTCAAACTTGGGGCTCCTTGTTAAAATTCTCAAGTATCCCATCCTTACACACACAAACCTATTACAGTTATTTATGTGGTTATTCAGTTAAATACTACTCTCATTAGACTGTAAACTTCACTGCGGCAAGGCACGCATTTACTCTGTTGTTGACCACTGTATACCTAAACCTAGTCCATAATAATACTCACACATAATTTTTGACGAAGTGAACTACAAGGATGGTTTAAGGTTGAGTGATGAAGATGAAAGGTGTAGAGTTTGGTATAAGTTTGGTGTAAGTTGGAGTGAAAGAAACTTTCACATGGGCTATGTTGTATCATGCTCAAGGGATCAGTGTGCTGGGCTGGGTGGTACTGGGCCATGCTTGTGGCTCAGAGCAGGGACATGCATCATAAAGGGAGTGGACAGGCCAGTGGGGAGGAAAATTCCAGAGCCTAAGACTTGGGAGTTGCCAGGCTCTTTCTACCATGTTGACTGGGGACAACGTGGGTCTCCGAATTAACTTACTCATTAGGTTTGAGAGCAAGTTCCAGGAATTTTCTGGGCTACTCTAAAATGACCATAGAGCACTTAGTTGTATCCATCAAGACAAAAACAAGAATCAGATTGATTTCTTGGAACTTGTTGCTAAAGATCATCTCTATGCAGTTTGAGTTTGGAAAAAAAAATCATTCTGTGTTGATAGTAATGAACTTCAAAGACTTCCCTAGATGAGATAAACAGTCACACATGGTGGGCATCCTGAAGTTTAAATACTGGTACCTGCCTTGGGGGCTTCCCAGTGGCTCAGTGGTAAAGAACCTGCCTGCAATGCAGAAGACACTGGTTCAATCCCTGGGTGGGGAAGATCCCCAGGAGGAGGGCATGGCAACCCACTGCAGTATTCTTGCCTGGATAAGCCCATAGACACAGAGGAGCTTGGTGGGCTACAGTCCATGTGGTCACAAGAGTAGGGCACAACTGAAGTGACTTAGCACACATGCACGCACCTGCCTTGGTGTGAGCAGCAGGGTAAGCGGGCCAAGTTGAGCCTGTCTGCCTGGGACCTTTCAAAGAACCACCCTCTCTACTTCCAAACCAGCTGCTGCTCTGAGGTTTGGCCTGAGGAGGCCTTGTTGGGGACTGTGGCTCTTCCTTAGCTTCTATTTTTCCACAGCTGCAGCTCTGATATTCATAAGCAATTTCCGCACCCCTCCCCCGCCAGGTCGTCTGGAGCTAGTCACGTGGAACAACAATGCTAACAAAGGCGCCCATTCTTTCCAGCTGGAAAAACCAGGTCTCAGCCCAAGGCTCACCGATGACTCAGCGAGTGACCTTGGGGAAGTCATTTACTTACATTAATTAATCCCTATGACGCATTCCTGGCCTCCAGAAGTTCTTAACCCTGACCTGTTTTGGAAATGTCCCTTAGAGCAAACAACTTCTCTTCTCAACATTACTTTTTACCAGATAGAGGCTTAGTAATGATATTTAGCAAAAAGCTCACATGTTAAGGGATAAGATTCAGGCACCATTTTAGATCTTAGCAAAGCTCTCATGTGATTCATTCTAAACACAGGAAAAGTATGATTATGGAAATAATCAGCTACATTAAAATAGGCTCTCTTTGTGGCAGATAAGAAGAGGGTGGAGGGACATTTCAAATGAATGCTTTTAAACTGAGGTTTGAGCTAAAAAATTTCAAAAGATGACTTTTTTTCTTTCTTGCATATATAATTTTATGCTCAGAGATCACGGTGCAAAAATAAAACTGGAATATATTAATGGCTTTTAATGACTTCTCAAAGTGCATTTCCATTTATTACATAACTCACAGCTACCAGTCTTCCCCAAAGGATTGCCCTGGAAGAGGATTTTGAGACATCCAGTCCAAAGACCTCACTATATAAACGAGGACATGGAAGTTCAGAGAGGTGAAGTGATTTGCCTGAGGTCACACAGCTCACAAGCAGCAGAACCTACTTGAACCAAGATGCTGAGTCCAGTGCTCTTTCTGTTGCCCCAGACTGCCTATTCTTTCCAGAGACCTAGTTCCCAATGAAGAGCTAGGGACATGGACCAAAATGGAGCATCATAGATGCTCATTGGAACCACTGATGAAAGATTTCTCTTGATGCATGTTGGTGAGGAAGTAAAATGTGCAGAGTGAGGGATTATGAGGTTAAACAAATGGACTGTGGGTTCCAGCAGGATCCTAGGGGGAAATCCCTTGCCCATCCCTCCACTTCCTACCCAAATTGCATTAGACCAGCTCAAAAAGAAGGTATTTTCAGGGAAGAAGACCTCTTAGATGCCCTCAGCAACCTATTTTCAGGTTTAACTACTTCCACTCAAAGAAGCAGGGTGGGCATTAGTTTTTCCAGCAATACATGGTGATGGGGTTGGTTCTTATCTCTGCTGTCATGAGGTTCTGACCAAGTGAGAAATGCAGACGCTCACTTCTCTGCATTCCTGTTTAGTGGCTTCAGGAAGAATACTTCAGTGCCTGGGAGGTGCACTGACCCACACCTGCTCAGTCTCACCAGAGATCTCCAGCCCATACAGTCCTGGGCACTGGCATGGGGATTTTCAGGGATTACTTCCAATAAAACAGATCACTAAGAGTGATGAGCGTGCAAGCGACTCCAGAGAAGTTCAGAGAAATGGTAGGGGGAGGTAGCAGAGGGGAGGTGTTAAATGTATGCGCTTTGCGGCCACAGCATCTAGGTTCAGATGCTGCCTTCGCTCCTCACTGGCCGAGTGGCTGTGGACAGGTTACCCTTCCCCACGCTGCACTTCCTTATCTGTAGAATGGAGAACTTGACAGCAGCTGCTTCATGCCTGTTTAAGGATCAACTATGACAACGCATATTTAAAGAGTTTACTATGGCGCCTGCTGGCGTGTAGTAAGTGCCCAACAAATGGCAGCTCTAAGAGTTGCTGGGTTGGTGTAGTTAGTGGTTAGGAGTGCAGGCTGGGGCGTCAGCATCCAGACGCTGGCGAAATGCCTAGCGAGGAACTGCTCATAGTAAGTGCTCACTAAACACTCAGAGCTAATTATTAATTCATATTTTAGTGAGACTTATACCAAGTCAGTGTGCGTGCTTGTCAGGGGCTAGGGTTGACAGTTCAGTGTGCCTTTGGTGAAACAGGAAGGCAATCAAAGTTTGGTAGAAAATCTTGCAGTATGAGGGTCACCAAACGAGAGCAAGACAGAGTTCTTTGGTGATGCAATGTTGGAACTAAAAGTTTCCATTCCCTGCAAGAACTAGTGTTCAATAAGGATGAGATCAAGGGCAGCTGGAAAGGGAATACACATCATGGAAGAGCAATATTCATCCACTCTGCCATTCAACCATCCATTCGCTCATCCACTGAACAGGCTCTTTGACATCTCTGGAACCCTGTTTAGCCCTTTATGTACATCGTCTTATTTCTCACACAACACTCTCAGATGGGCTTCCTCCCCATTTCTATAAATGAGATTCAGATGGAAGCGATGTGAAGGCAGAGGTGAGGTTTAAACACAGGACTCTTGGAAGTTCAGAAATGCAACTCCTTCATGTGTGTGATTTGGGACCAGTCACTTCAACTTCATGGCAAATAGAGGGAGAAACAGTGGCTGACTTTATTTTTCTGGGCTTCAAAATCACTGCAGATGGTGACTGCAGCCATGAAATTAAAAGACGCTTACTCCTTGGAAGGAAAGTTATGGCCAACCTAGACAGCATATTAAAAAGCAGAGACATTACTTTGTCAATAAAGGTCCATCTAGTCAAGGCTATGGTTTTTCCAGTGGTCATGTATGGATGTAAGAGTTGGACTATAAAGAAAGCTGAGTGCCGAATAATTGATGCTTTTGAACTGTGGTGTTGGAGAAGACTCTTGAGAGTCCCTTGGACTGCAAGGAGATCCAACCAGTCCATCCTAAAGGAGATCACTCCTGGGTGTTCATTGGAAGGACTGATGTTGAAGCTGAAACTCCAATACTTTGCCCACCTCATGCAAAGAGGTGACTCATTTGAAAAGACCCTGATGCTGGGAAAGATTGAGGGCAGGAGGAGAAGGGGTTGATGGAAGATGAGACGGCTGGATGGCATCACTGACTCAATGGACATGGGTTTGGGTGGACTCCGGGAGTTGGTGATGGACAGGGAGGCCTGGTGTGCTGTGATTCATGAGGTCGCAAAGAGTCGGACACGACTGAGCAACTGAACTGAACTGACTTCAACTCTCCGTGTCTCAGTTTTCCCATCAGTAAAATGGGAACTGTGGCTTCTCCGTTACGGAGTGACCGGGAGGACCAAGCAAGGCGAGTTCACACACTCTGTACACTGTAAAGGCCCGCAGGCATGTGAATTCTCATAGGTGTCTGACCTTGGGACAGGTCAGACAGCTGCGAGAATCCTGGGAGTTCTATGGGGATTCTGAGCGGGGGCAAGGGGTGGTTTAAGCGTGCTGGCCTCCCGGGTTTCCTGGGGGCCCTTTCTGGCTGAATGGGCTAGTATTTTGGGTGCCAATTTGCTCTCGGTCTGTTTCAATCTTCTCTTGGTGAGAAGAAGCCACCCTCCCCGACAACCCTGCCCCCTACCCTGAATGCGGCTATGTGAGACGCTGCCCTGACGGCTGGTGTGATGCTCTTGGCCTATTCTGGGGCACAAAAGGAGGCAGGAAGGCGGGGAGCTCCAGGGAGCACTGGGCCTGGCTCCGCTGAGACGCGCAGGCACTTCCGGCTTTTGAGTGAATGCAGGCTGCCCCGGGGAACTCCTGGGCGCTGAGCACCCTGCAGGGAGCTACGGTAACCTGAGTACTCATCAAGGCTAAAGACTCCTCTGAGCAATCAGAACAGATGCCCTTGGCCGCTCCTGGTGCTGTGAGGATGGGCCTCTGTTGAGAGGTGCTCATGGGGATCTGTCATGTTAACATCCCTTAACTGAAACAAAAAAAAAAACAAAAATAACTTTGGCTACTGATTACTTTCCCCAAGTTTTTCCTGTTTACTTCAGGGAAACAATTTTGAAATTTCAGGAAAGAAAAAAATAAATA
The DNA here is from genome assembly GCF_019923935.1 of Bubalus bubalis. Lineage (NCBI taxonomy): Eukaryota > Metazoa > Chordata > Mammalia > Artiodactyla > Bovidae > Bubalus > Bubalus bubalis. The sequence continues at coordinate 89,518,562 of NC_059161.1, read as the reverse complement.
TATATATAAAAAATCCGGCAAGCTGCCAACTTATGGAATCAAGGCTTAAATAAATATATGCCCTGCTTTACAGAACATTCCTGAAAAGTTGTGAGTTGTCCACCTCTTCGAGGCCCTATGGACTATAGCATGCCAGGCTCCTCTGTCCATGGGGATTCTCCAGGCAAGAATACTGGAGTGGATTGCCATTCTCTTCAGGAGGGGAGCTTCCCCACCTAGGGATCGATCCTGGGTTTCCTGCATTGAAGGCAGATTCTTTACTGCTGAGCCACCAGGGAAACAAAATACACCTAAAACAATACTGTATGTGTATTTTGGAGGTTACTGTTTAAAGGGAGACTGCAGAGAATTGTCCAGCAACATAAATCACTGTCCCCTGATTTACAGCTTTCACAAATTTGGACCTTTCTACTTTGGTTTCTAGAAACAGAACCCAGGTTCCTTCTCAGCCGATGCTTGGACATCAGGGCCTGAGAAGGAGTGGTCGGAGATGGGGGGTCATTCCTCTCTCGCAGAGTTCTGGGCTAAATATGTGGCCAGGGAAGGGAAAGGATTCATGCCTAACAAAAACAAAATACCTCCTTTATTCTCTCACATACTTGACTCATTTGGCCTAAAAGACATGCTTGCTCCAGGTGTGACCTGACACTTACGGGTGCCTGTTGAAAGCTAGTATGCAGTTCACCGTCTGCTCCTTCGCCGGGGCCGTTGGTACTGTTCCAGAGGAGGCCACCTCAGGACCCGGCCCTGGAGTGGGGACGACGCTGAGCACAGGCCCCAGGTGACACACGGGTCACGATGCAGAAGCACAGAGTAAGCTTTCCACAGCATCATCTAGCCAGGGCCCACTCTGTGCCACAACATCCTTCAGAGATGCCCGTTACGTAAATCGAGATCCTGGCGCTCTGGGTAAAGCAGAGGTGAGAGCCTTCCTTCTTGGAGGATCTTTTCATTACTCTTCATCTCAGCGATCACTGTTCCTACAACAGAGCTCAGGCAATGACAGCAGAGGAGAAGAATTCCTGTTTGGTGCTATAGCATTGCAGGTTGCTGCTAAGTCGCTTCAGTCGTGTCCGACTCTGTGCAACCCCATAGACGGCAGCCCACCAGGCTGCCCTGTCCCTGGGATTCTCCAGGCAAGAACACTGGAGTGGGTTGCCGTTTCCTTCTCCAATGCATGAAAGTGAAAAGTGAAAGTGAAGTCGCTCAGTTGTGTCCGACTCTTAGCAACCCCATGGACTGCGGCCCACCAGGCTCCTCCATCCATGGGATTTTCCAGGCAAGAGTACTGGAGTGGGGTACCATTGCTTTCTCCTTGCAGGTTAGTGGCTGTTATTTAGAATAGTACGTCTTCAGTGCACAGCTGCTCCCTCGAGACAGCACGTTCTACGAGGGCAGGACGACATCGCTCTTGTTCACTTCTGTAACCCTGGGGCTCAGCATAGCACCAAGCACACAACAGGTGCTCCAGAAGGCAAATACATGTTGGGTATGCTTAGTGGTCCAGAACGTGGGTGCTGAAATGAGACAGAGCTAAGCCTCTGTGTTTTCAGTTAGAAACTGGGCGTACAGTAACACCTATCTCAACGTGTTTCGGTGAGGATTCAATGAAATAACAGATCAGGCACAGGGATAGTGCTTGGCGTGCAGTAACCACTTGCAAATGGTGGCTGATACTAGTTACTTAGACTAGGAAGCAGTATCATATCCAGATATTTTCTGGGTGACAGAAAATTCCAAGCCAAGAAAATAAAACAATTCAGAATTGAAGTGTGTGCCTCCCTCTAAAAAGACATACTAAAACCTTAACCCCTGGTGCCTTCTGTGGAAATCGGGTCTTTGCAGACGTCATTAAGATGAGGTCATTAGGTCGTTTCCATGTCGGAGCTATTGTAAATAGCGCTGCAATGAACACTGGGGTGCATGTATCTTTTGGAATTATGGTTTTCTCCAGGTAAAATTAAAAAAAAAAAAAAGATGAGGTCATTAAGAAGGTCTTTCATTCAAAATGGGGTTTCCTAGGTGGCTCAGCAGCAAAGAATCCGCCTGCCAATACAGGAGGCATAGGAGTCATGAGTTCAATCCCTGGGTAGGGAAGATCCTCTGGAGTAGGAAATGGCAACCCACCTGAATATTCTTGCCTGGAAAATTCCATGGGTACGTGGATTTTTTGTAGCCCTGATGGGCTACAATCCATGGGGTCACAAAGAGTCAGACACGACTGGGCATGCACACACTCCATCCAAAATGACTGGTATCTTTATGAAAAGAGGCGAAGATGGAGACATACGGGGAGAAGGAGGCCATGTGGTGATGGAGGCAGAGATTGGAGTGGGGTGTCTACAAGCCAAGGGATGTCAAGGACCACTGGCAAACTACAGGAGCTAGTAGGAAGGACTCTCCTCTACAGATCTCAGATAGACCTCAACTCTGTCGACCCCTGTCAGACTTGCAGCCTCCAGAACTGTGGGACAATGAATTTCTGCTGTTTTCAGCCACTCCGTTTGTGGCACTTTTTTACAGGGAAGCTAGTACACCAGTATCCAATTTTTGTGCAGTGCCCACAAGCAGGGGTGATCCTGATTTCTTCTCTGAACCTGTCTTAAAACTCAGTCTGTTGGAATTTTGTCAGGGCAAGTGCAGGAGAGGTTTCCTCCCACTGACAAAGGCCTGTAAATGACAACACTATCTCCACTTTTCAACAGGAGCCAGAAAATTCTCTTGAATTTTAGAATTCAGTTACACTGAGAAAGAAAAACAAAGATAACGCTCACTTAGGAGAATGCTCCTTCTTGAGAAAAAGACTCTTAGCCCTTATCTTCCCCTGCAGAGGAGGGACCCTTAGAAGTTTCCTAAAATAGAAGTGAGAGAGGAGGAAAAAAAAAAAAAAAACCAACAAAACCCACTCAAAGAGACAACATTCATTTAGGCTTCCTGGCACCAAGTCCAACAAAAAAAGGAGGACTTAATTAAAGCAGGGTCAGTGACATCAGGCAAACCACCAAGGCCCGGCTCAGGAGGAGGGATGTGAACTTTCAATTTGGGAACAAAGGTTCGCTGTTGCCACGGAACCACCATTCCGAACATTTTTGGCAGCAAGGAAACCTGGCCTCCGAAAGCACGCAAGAGGCTATTTTTAAAGCCTAGCAGCAGCCTCCTGGTCTCAACAGCGCAGCTGGAGAAAGTAGGTCGGAGAAGTCCCAGGGCCCAGCACCTGGCGAGGCAGAGGCTGAGGATGCGGCGAGGTAGCCGCCCTGCTGGGAGGAGTGTAAGCATCACGTTCTCCCTGGGTTCTGCGAAACGTCCGCGGGGGAGTGTGAATAAAGGAGCGGGGGAACACCTGTCCGTGGCAGGTCACTCACACGCCTGCCTGGGTTTTAGTTTCCATCTCGAGGGACATTTTGACTCTTAACCCACTGAGCCATAGCTCACCTGTTGGCCCTCCTGCCGCCCCTGCCGTTCCCCCTTGTCTCCCTCGGAGGCGGGCAGGTGTCCCCTCCCACCCTGAGATGGCCCCCTTTCCTCCTGGCCCTCCAAGATGACAGTAAGGGAGGGGGCCTGCCTTCGCAGTGAGGCATAAAGGCGTGAACTGGAGTTCCCACCGCACCACTGGGCTGGGGTGGCCAGGGCTTCCTTGAGGGTACTGCCTGCCTTGCCCCTGGCGCTGGCTTCATGCATTCAGCTTTAGGCAGCCAGCACGGTGCTGGGATCCTGGGAAATAAGGAAGAATGGGACTTTACCTCTGATCCAGTGGAGTTTTTTGTTCTAGGCAGACTAGGAAAAAAAAAAAAAAATAGAGTATAATGGGGAACAATGGAGATGCGCTTAGAGGATGGGGAGATGACAGAACAGGCAACCTCTGGATGGCTCAGTCATAGAGCCGCAGAGCTGGGCGGGGAGCCCCCACTTTGGGGCACTCGGGCCCTTCCCTCTCACCCTCTCTCCTTTTGCTGCTGCTGGACGGTTTCCTTCAAGCAGACCTGAAGCATCTGGAGAGAAGGGACCATGTCCTCCACCTTCACTGACGTCCATGGGTCCCCCCCAGTACAGCCCTATAAACATCGTGTCTGAACAGACTCCTTTCTCTCCTCTGTGTGGGAATGGAGTGGTTGGGAAAAGGGCACTAGAAAATTTCCACGAGTATATCCAGCTCTGTGAGTGTTGAAAAGTTAAGATGTCTCTGAGCTTGCTTCCCCATCTGAAAAATTTATCAATAGAAGGTAGATCACAGAACCTGTAGAAATCTATGGGTCTGTGATGTAATCTGGGCTTCCCAGATGGTTCAGTGCTAAAGAACCTGCCTGCCAAAGAAGACGTGGGTTCGATCCCTGGGTTGGGAAGATCCCCTGGAGAAGGAAATAGCAACCCGCTCCAGTATTCTTGCCTGGGAAATCCCATGGACAGAGGAGTCTGGAAGGCTACAGTCCATGGGGTAGCAAGAGTTGGACACTTAGGTATTCAACAACAACAATGACATAATCTAACAGGCCCTGAATGTTAGACCTAGAATGGTTGCAAGAGCATGACTTTGCAGGTAGACAGACCTGGACTCAAATCCCAGGTCTTACCCTTATTCACCGTGCAACCTTAGCAAATTACTAACCTCATTGAGTGTCAGTTGCTCGTTACTAAACCGGGGCTCGAGTTAATAGTTAAGTCCATCTCATTAAGCCGATGTGAGCATTAAATAAAATAAGGTCACAAAGTAGCCTCTTGAAAAATCTTAAACTGGAACGTAAGATGTGTTTCTCAAATGAATGAATGTCAGTTTCTCTCTAAGAGACATGGAAATGCATGCTGTGGTTCTTAAGTAGGGTGACCACATATTCTGGTTTGCCTGTGTCTTGACACAATTATTTGTGTTTCCTTTCACTCTCAAAAACTTACAGAACTTCAGGTCCAGCCTATTAAATTCAATACTGCAAACATTTATTGGGAACCTAGCAGGCAAAGTCAGGGTCATTTTTTTGGTGGCATCATGTGAACCCTTTCCCGGTGTAGTCTCTAAGTCATTAATATTAACCCTACAGGCAACAAGCGTCTGTGAAGTGTGTAGCAGCACCAACAGTCTCTTGCTCTCTATGACTTTAGGGAACAATCTACAACATACCCTGTGCCAAACTGTGCAGAGTGGGTGTTGAATCCACACAGAGGATGCAGCCTTCAAGGCTTTAAACCTATAAAACTCAGGCTTGTCTTGGCTCTTTGAAGGCCTGATCTTTGGCCTCAAGTAAGTCATGTCATTTTTACCTCAGTTGTGATAAGTAAAATGTAGGAAAGAGAGAAAGAGAAGAAACCAGTATTTGTTTCATTCCTGCTATAGTCTGAATGTTTCCCTCCATATGCTGAAATCCTAATGTCCAATGTGATGGTATTAGGAGGTGGGGTCTTTGGGTGGAGCCCTCCTGAATGAGATTAGTGCCCTTATACATGAGGCTCTGAAGAGTTCCCTAACCCCTTCTACCATGTGAGGATAAAAGGACAAGTCTACTACCAAAAGTGAGCCCTCATCCATGCCATTGACCATGCCAGGGCTCTGATCTCAGACTTTCAGCTTCCAGAACTGCAGAAATAAATTTCTGTTGTTTATAAGCCACGCAGTCTGTGGTATCTTGCTACAGCAGCCAGAATGGACTAAGATAGCTCCCAGTGGGAGCATTTTACAAATGCTACACCATTTACTCATCACCGTGAGCCTAGGAAGCTGGCATCATTCTCATTCACACCTGGGAGTACTGAAGGTCCTTGAGGCAAACATCCCTGAGACAGAAAGTAGCCTAAGTAGTAAGGCAAGCAGGTAAGAGGTCATCACGCTTTCATGTCTTTCTTGTTGAAGCTTCAGAAGATATCTGTAACACACTAAGCCCTCTAATAGACAGGCTTCTATTAAAATGGAGAAAAACTGGAATAAGTTTCTAAGTGTTTCAACTATTTTTTTTATTCCTGGAATTTGCAAATATCATTTGCTGCTCTGATGTCTTTGATTATGAGATGCTTTTTGGCAGGAGAAAATTGTTCGAGTCGAATTCCAAGGGTTGAGGAATTTCTCCATCTGTTCTCTTTGAATCAGAAGGATCCTGATAAGGTGTAGAATAAGAAACTGAAAAGAAAGTGTGGTTTTCATTTTTAAGAAAGCCTGTGTACACGGAAAGCTGGTGAAGAGTTTATTTCCATCACATCATTAGCTGAGTGAACAATTTATAATCCGGAGGGAAAAAAGGCCCCATAGACGAAAATTTCATCTGAAACTGACACCCCTGTTCAAATAGCAAATCACTTCAGAATCTGAGAATTCTAATTTTGCAACTCACAGACGCTTCCAATTAGAACAGGGAAGGTTAGTGTGGTTTCAGCTGTTAGTTGAAAATATTAAAACATGCCAAGAAAACTCAGAGTTGGTACAAAGGAGTTTCTTTTTCTACTGAAATATTTACTCCTCCAAAAACAATAATCACAGAGACGTCAGGCCCCGTTTCCCCCAAGAAGTCACACTTAACACTCTTCACTTTCTTTTATGGCTGGGAACGTGGCACAGACCCACATATGCCTCCACTTTATAAAACAAACACACACCTTCCTGCCGTCTGGAAGGCCTTGAGTTAATCTGGGTCTGTGGGCAATAAGTTTTTGGAACGTGGCTCTGTTCTGACATGAACTTCTGATTTATCCAAGCAAATAATCATCAAACCTGAGAGTCTGAAACTGCTATACCTCTGACTCAGAGGCCCTGCCCATGAGTTGCTTGTTTACAGGTATGTGCAAGATTGTGAGAGAGAAACATCCTGTTTTTCTGAAGCAGGTTGGAGAAGTAGCCCGCATATTTTTTTCCAAGTGAGTCATAAAATCTCTGTAGCCTCAGTTTGAGGAACAGACTGGGAGCGCAGATCCCTGTCGAGAAACAATAGGCCTCTAAGTCAAGGGCCAGCCGAAGCTGTACAAGCTCAGATCCATTTTATGCTAGCATGTAGGAGACGACTCTATGGGCAGACATCTGAGCCCTGTCTTGAAGCAATTTGTAAGCGGAAGATTCTGCCCACTTTAATTTGTTGTGTAAACAGTTCTGGAGTTATCACCGCATATTAGTCATGAAAGCTGGAATCTGATAAAAAGACAGCAGAATGCACTTTTCAGAGAGGACAAAAGTTCACTGGGAAAACATATGTGCAAACCTCAGGGACCCTGATCAGTGGAAGCAAATGCAAGAGACAGCTAAGTGCCTGGAACTAAATGAATGAGAGAGCCACTCATCAGGTGTAATTAGTGGGGATGGGGGGGGTGTTGATATAATTTATCATTTTGACCAAGTTTAGCCTTTAGATCTTGAGAAAACTCAAGATCAGGAATGTTCAAGGCCAAGAAAATATTTGCTCTGAGATGACTGGAAAACAACGTATGTTTCTCTGGTCAGGAGAAAGTTCCAACTGCTGCTGCTGCTGCTAAGTCACTTCAGTCGTGTCCGACTCTGTGCGACCCCATAGACAACAGCCCATCAGGCTCTGCCATCCCTGGGATTCTCCAGGCAAGAACACTGGAGTGGGTTGCCATTTCCTTCTCCATTGCGTGAAAGTGAAAAGTGAAAGTTAAGTCGCTCAGTTGCGTCCGACTGGTAGCGACCCCATGGACTGAAGCCTACCAGGCTCCTCCATCCATGGGATTTTCTAGGCAAGAGTACTGGAGTGGCTTGCCATTGCCTTCTCCAAAGTTCCAACTAGATCTACTCAATTCAAAGCCCCAGAGTTACAGTGAAGCTCAAGAGCAGAAGCTCAGATAGACTTAGGCTCAAATCTCAGGTCTTCTGGGTAGTAGCTGAGTGACCTTGGCAAATGACTACATTTGAGCCTCAGTTTCTTCATCTGTAAAGTGGGGATAATAAAACATTTCTAATCAAGTTGCCTCGGAGAAGGCAATGGCATCCCACTCCAGTATTCTTGCCTGGAAAATCCCATGGATGGAGGAGCCTGGTGGGCTGCAGTCCATGGGGTCGCTAAGAGTCGGACATGACTGAGCAACTTCCCTTGCACTTTTCACTTTCATACATTGGAGAAGGAAATGGCAACCCACTCCAGTGTTCTTGCCTGGAGAGTCCCAAGGACGGGGGAGCCTGGTGGGCTGCCGTCTCTGGGGTCGCACAGAGTCGGACACGACTGAAGCGACTTAGCAGTGACTTAGCAGTAATCAAGTTGCCTGAGACAATTAAAAGAGATAACATGTGGAAAGCAGTTAGTACAATGCCTGGCACATTTAGTAAGTGCTCAGTAAATGGAAGCTATATCTACTATTATTCCATATAAACTATCCTAGAGAATCATTGCTATCCCAGGCTTACCATGAATAGAAAAACATAATGAGTAAGGATGAGAAAAGTTAACTTGATCCGATTACATAGGTATGAGCTATATGCTTGCAATATTACTTCTGTTTCTTGATTAGAATCCCTTGGGTCTATAGAGCTAAACCTCAAACGATTAGATGACAGAAGTGTCAAGTGGGGAGCTTAATCATGACTTGTTTGGGAGACTGTGCTTATGCTGGTGCCACTATGAAAAGTCTGTACCGGCACCGAGAGACATAGCAGGTCCAGCCTTTCCAATTGGTTGTGTAAGCTAAAGCACTCATCCATGTTAATTCAATAATTACTTTTGTGACAAGACCTGTTCTGGGCACTTGGAATGTTCATTTCAGTTAACAAAACAGGCAAAATCCTCTGTGCTTATGGAACATATATTCATCCATTCACTCAATCCTTCACTCTAGCATATGCAAACTGCCATACTGGGAGTTAAAGACAGGGAAAAGGCAAAGCTACAAAGGTGCGTGAGACACACTTTCTGATAAGCTCCTTCAGAGCAGAGATTGATGGAGCACATCTGTCAATAACTGCTGGATAACAATGCAGTAAGTTCATTACTAGAGTAGTAGTGGAGGCCACTGTGGACAGGCTTAGAAGAAGGAGCAAAATATTCTGAAAGCAAGAGTGTGGGGACAGAGGGACCTCCCTGGTGATCCAGGGGCTGAGACCCCACACTCCCAATGCAGGGGGTCCAGGTTTGATCCCTGGTTGGGGAACTAGATTCCTCATGCTGCAACAAAGATTTTGAATGCCACAATTAAAGATTCTGCATACCACAACTAAGATCTGGCACAGCCAAATAAATATATAACTTAATTAGTTAAAAGACGCTTGCTCCTTGGAAGAAAAGTTATGACCAACCTAGATAGCATATTCAAAAGCAGAGACATTACTTTGCCAACAAAGGTCGGTCTAGTCAAGGCTATGGTTTTTCCAGTGGTCATGTATGGGTGCTAGAGTTGGACTGTGAAGAAAGCTGAGCGCCGAAGAATTGATGCTTTTGAACTGTGGTGTTGGAGAAGACTCTTGAGAGTCCCTTGGACTGCAAGGAGATCTATTCAGTTCATTCTAAAGGAGATTCAGCCCTGGGTGTTCTTTGGAAGGAATGATGCTAAAGCTGAAACTCCAGTACTTTGGCCACCTCATGCGAAGAGTTGACTCATTGGAAAAGACTCTGATGCTGGGAGGGATTGGGGGCAGGAGGAAAAGGGGACGAGAGAGGATGAGATGGCTGGATGGCATTACCGACTCGATAGACATGAGTTTGAGTGAACTCCGGGAGTTGGTGATGGACAGGGAGGCCTGGCGTGCTGTGATTCATGGAGTCCCAAAGAGTCGGACACGACTGAGTGACTGAATTGGACTGAACTGAGTTAATTAAAAAAAAAAGTGTGGGCACAGAGACTAAGGAGGTAGCAAGAGATGAAGACATTTGGGATGATTTTAAAAAGTAAGCAGGAATTTGCTGTTGGATAAGATGGGGAAGGACTTCACAGGTAGAACCCACTTGCCAATTCAGGAGATGTAAGAGACATGGGTTTCATCCCTGGGTTGGGAAGATCCCCTAGAAGAGTGCATGGCAACCCACTCCAGTATTCTTTCCTGGAGATTCCCATGGACAGAGAAGCCTGGCAGGCTACAGTCCATGGGGTTGCAAAGAGTGAGACATGACTGAAGTGCCTTAGCACACACACACAAAATAAGAAAGAGCATTAGGCAAAGCAAACAACTGCTGGTTTCTGTCAATTAGGGAAGCATTTGGTAGAATGTAAGATTAAAAGGAAGTATAAAATATAAACTACAGTAGCTTATTTCAGAAACTCATCTGTCATCAATCAGGGACTAATTAAACTCTGGTTTTTATTTTGTTTTTAAACTAAGGCTAAGTAGAAAACAGCTCTTATTTTTCCCTAAATTCTCCCATCAGATGAGAACAGCTGAGTTGGCTCCAACTTGAGTTTGATTTCTGATGTTCTATTTACCCAGAGGAGGCTTTATGAAATTATGCTCCATGTGCTACCAACATAGTCCATAAATTTCATGCAGAATAATAAATTGTGGACAGTTTTAAGACAGAGATTCTTATGCTCCACTCCTGACGCAATGAATCAGAACCTTGGGAAAGAAAGCTGGAGTCTGTAATTTCTTAAAGTGGACTCTTAGGACAAAAGTTTAAAACCAATGGCCTGGGAAGCGGTTTCCTTTTAAGCACTCCTCCCCTCCCCCTCATTTTTGGTTTGATCATCAAAATCATTTAATTGCCTATTCAATTGCTAGAATTATCTAGCCAGCACGTTACCTGATTTTCTCTACTGCTGCTTGAATTCTACTTTAGTGCACCATCTTTGTCTAGAAACAGAGAAGTTTCTCTGCTTGTCACTCCTGGTTATGCCCACTCACACCCCCATATGAGCCAAGGAGGTTTACTCCAGCTTCATCTATTCTTCCGATCAGTGAAAGTGTTACCATGACAACCTCACATCGAAGTCCCTCCACTTGGCTGCACACGAGAAGCAGAGCTGGCTCATGCCGGGTCCATTCTGCACCGGCAGGCAAGGGCAGTCTATTGCCCTCACCACCTACTCGTGTGAGGACTGGACAAAGTTATTAACCCTTTGGAACCAAAGATTCTGGAAATGCAGGTCCTGATCTCATCCCACTCTCACTGTTGACTTCTTCCCAGTTGACAGGCCTGGATGTGGGGATAAAGATATTTTGCAAATAATAAAGTCTGTTCTTTAATTATCCAGTAACATGGAAACTCCTTGCAACTACACTTACATCCCCAGCCTCGCTTTTAAATCAATTAAACTCCAGAGACAGCTATCAAGTTCCTACTATGTTCCAGTCCTGGGCAAGTCTTCCTGTTGAAAATTTTTAAAGGAATCCAATGTAATTTACATTAGTATTTAAAAATTAGGGCATAATGCATTTTAAACAAAATTCGAGTTAAAGCTCTTGGTTTTTAAGTAAGGAGCCATTAATAATAGAAGCTCACTCCTCAAAGATCTATTAGAAGTCATCAGGAAAATAAGACTCCAAGTTTTTTTATCCTGTTTATCCTGTTCTGTCTACTGATCCTTCTATCCGTCCTTCCTTTCATCTAACAAGGAGCGTACCTAGGCTCTGTCCTGGGTGCCGGGTATCAAGTGATGAGCTAAACAAATATGGCTCCTGCTCACTGCATGCTTATGGTCAGTCCAGTAGTGGAAGGACTCCTGAATAGCAAATAGAAGGTGGCCAAGTCTAGGTTCTGTTCTCTTATAGTTTGTACAGCCTGGGGAGTCAAGCTCTGGATTCCTCATTTCCTCATGTGAACAGCGTTGCCCTCTCTGTTTCAAAGAACAGTTTGGTGGGATTGTATTTGAATTCATTTTGAAACTTCAAAGTGCTATACACAGACAAGTAACACAAATCAAGCTTGGTTCAAATGGTGGGAAACACCCCTCTCTCTCTGCACAGAGCCAGGGGACCTGACTTCCAGCCCTACTGTTTCTACTGACTTGTGCCCCTGGGAAGGAGGTGCCATGTCCCGCCTAGGCCTTGATTTGAGTTCCATGATCCGGTCACCATAGGCTGCAAAGAGCAACCTGTGATGCACTGAGCTCAAGGGTCTGTTAAGAACTAATTGATTCCACCTCTTTACAGCCAGGGCCTCACCTAAGACTCCCTGGAGAGATGTAACTATTCTCCAGGTCCTCTGAGGAGGTCAATGTCTCAGCCTGTTTTGGAACCCAGAGCAGGGCGCTGTGTGGGTTTTGGGGAGTGGGCCGCAGGGGGCACACAGGTAACATCTGTGCTGGCTGTGCCCGGGGTGGGCTTCAGTGTGGGGCCATCGAATATCTCATCAGCGACTCAAGGACGTATCACGAGAGCAGGATCCACGAAGTCCTTGGTGTGTCCTGGCTACGTGCCTAAAAGACTGTGCCTGCCTGTGTGGTGTAAAGATTCTGCAAGGTGCCAACCCCCGCTCTCCTAACCGGGCACCCTGATGTGGCCCCACATTGCCTGTCTCCCCACAGGGGGTTCCAGCCCTCCACATGGGTTCCTGCAGATCCCTGTTGCTAATTTCATTCAGTCTAAGGAACATGTCAGCTTAGCTGTTGTTCTGGAGAGGACATATGTGTGGACGCATGACTTGGGAATGCTGAGTATCAGCCATGCAGATCTAGAGAGGGTTCCCACGTGGAAAGAGGGAGAGGCCGCGGGGCAGGATAGACCGGGGTTTGAATCCTGCCACTGACCAGCGCTGAGGCTCTGGCCCGTGGCCCATCACTTTTGAACCTCTCGCCTGTGACTCGGGGACAGGAGCACTTCTGATTTCTCACAGCTGGTTTGAGATGCCAAGAATACAGGTCACGTGGCCATGGTGGTCCTGAGCCCTCCAGAGATGCGATCTGATCCAGCTCATTGCAGCAGCTCTGGAGCCCGAGCTCCACGCCCCACGCTGACACTGCACGGCCACGCAGCGCACACCTAACGGTACTTCCTCTCGCGTTCACCTTCACATCCCGCTCGTCTCCACGTCCTACGGGTCCCCCTTTCTCGGCATCCTGTGTTTTCACCCTTCACTTCAGGCTCTCAGACCCTGCAAGGCCCTTGTCTCCCTGAACTTCAGCTAACACAGCAATGCCCCGTGGGCGCTCCTTGTAAGGCCTCCGAGGATGATCCTCCTTGCAAAATGCTTTTCCGGCAGCCCCTCCTCAGAAGCATGACCGTGATCCCTGAGGAGCGCAATCCTAAGTCCTCACTTGGCTTCACGTTGGCCTTACCTTCCCCGCCCAAGTGATGGAACAGTCTTCTTACATACACAGTCTGCGAGGTGATGGTGAGTCCTCTGTCCTGGAAGCTCCATCACCAGGGAGGAGAGGCTCAGAAGGACGTGACAGGCTTTGCAGCCGGGGTTGGAATCTCGGCTCAACCCGGTACTAGACATGTAAGCTATTTCAGGTTATTGAATCTCAGTGCCTCAGTTTCCTCTTCGTGAAAATGGGCTTAATATCACAAAACTGAAAGAGACATTGTGGGGCCTGATTCAAGTGCCTGGAGCATCGGAAGCTCTGAATAAATGAATGTGAGCCACTGTTCTAAGAGGTGATTCAGACATCCCATCAGGAAGGAACACTGCTCTCAGCTGTAGGTAACAGAAAAACTTTGACTCAACTGGCCGGAAAGAGGAAATTTATTTCTCCTAACAAGAGGTGCAGAGGGAGGCGACTCAGGATTTGTTTATTTGCTGGCTCAAAATGTCACCAGGGATACAGGCTCCCTGCATGACCATCCTTGGGGTGACAGGCTTGGTCCCCACACTGTTTTTGTGACTGCAGGATGATCGTCACAGTTCCTAGGCAGACGGAGGACATCCAGGAAAGAAGGAGCTCTCCTGGGATGAGAAAACCTTTCCAGAAGTCCTTGGGCAGAGTACCCTCCTGGCTCTTGGGTCAGAATTGTCACTGGTGAGGGAACTTCTCTGTGACTGGCTAGGGATTAATTAGCTCCCACTCCTTGGGGTTGCGGAGGACCAAGACTTCTCAAAGTACACGGACATTTGGGGGAAGAAAGAACTGGAAATAAATGTGGGGTTTTTGTTAAGAGGGAAGATGTGTCTCGTATATTCCCAGTCCTAAGAGTCTGTGTGATTCTCGTTTGTCACATCTCTTGCTTATGCAGGTCCTCCTGTTTAGAACTCACACAATAAATCTTTATGCCAGGGACTGTACTGGGCCATCTTCCCACCTTGAATCAAAATCCTATTCTCAAGATTTAGATCAAGAACCAACAATTCAGTGGAGATACTTCCTACATAATGAATTACCTCTATGTGTTCAAAGTAAACCAGTCAATCCATACATGCTTTACTAATTGGTTTATATCACCTTAGAGCTGTTCCTCTCTTCAGGTGGGTTGTAAATTCCGTAAGGTCAGGGACCATGAGTAAACTATCTTATTCCATTTGGATCTTCCATGTATTTATGGTGGCCAACCATAAAGATGGCGTTTAATCAACGCTTCTTGAATGGAGTCTAATCAGAAGATAGTCTTTAAGTACTCTCTCTGGTCAAGGCCTGAAGATACCATGCTTGGTGTCATGGGAGACACAGGGCAGAAAAAACCATAGTTCATTTCCCTCCTAAAGTTTTCAGTGCAGGAGAGGAGCTCATATGAGAAGTTGTGTCCAGCTGGAGAAGTCCATCTTTTACCACTCACTTTACCCTTTGTCTTTTTAGCTTTTTCAGTTGTTCCCCTCTTGTAACCTTCTGGACAATGCTGATGCTGCACTGGGGCTCCCTGCCTGAGTCTTGCTTCTATCTCCAGCACCTTAGATGCAACCTTCCTGATCTGTTCTTTCCTATTCCTTTTTCTATTCATACAAAACCTCTCCTTCCTAAGTCCCAATCCCTGTGATCTAGGCACAGCAGTCCCTAACCTTTGTGTCACCAGGAACCAGTTTCATGGAACACACAGCCTGGGGAGGGGGATGGTTTGGGGATGATTCAAGTGTCTTACATTTATTGTGCCCTTTATTTCTATTATTAGTCCATCAGCTCTACCTCAGATCATCGGACATTAGATCCTGAAGGTTGGGGACCCCTGGATGCTGGTTTAATGTTAGTCTCTAAGAAACTAGCTTATAGATAAATTTTTCAGTGTTACCCATTTAGGGCACCTGAGAAATTTGGGGGATTCCTGTAGGTGCAAGGACATGAATATGACACTGGATTTTGGAGACTGGCCAGCTGGTGGCAGGGTTCTTTCTGGAAAGACAGCCTTCACTTTTCTTCAAGAAATTCCACAACTTGTGGAATTGATCTTACTTGTCCTCTAGTCTGGGACCTTTCAAAACATTTGCTTTATTTGCAGCATCTCTTAAGAAGCCACTCTTTTGGGAGTGAACTTAGCTTGAGCAAACACAAGCTTTTATTTTTATTGACGTATAGTTGATTTAAAATAATACATTAGTTTCAGGCGTACAACACAGTGATATGATATTGTTATAGATTATATTTCATTTAAATTTATTAAAAAATAATGGCTATTTTCCCCTGTGCTGTATAATACATCCTTGTTGCTTATCTATTTTATACATAGTAGTTCCTATCTCTTAATCCCATGCCCCTATCTCACCTCTCCCCCTTCCTTCTCCCACTGGTAACCACTCATTCGTTCTGTTTCTGTGAGCAAACACAAGCTTTCGTGCATTTTACAGGTTAATGAGAGATCAAGGTTATTTGAGGAAAGGTCTACTCAACTGCTGCCTGCATGTACGGATTTCCTTCTCAGTAAGGAAATTCTCCCACACCTATTCTTTTGATCACCATGGTTGGGACTGCCAGGGACAAAGGAGGAAAAGGACAAAGTCAGATAAAACAGAAACAAAAATCAGTTTGTTTAAACTGCCAGGGAAATCTGCCTTTGGCTAAAGGAAGTCAGACTCAGAACATCCTGTTCTAGTTAATAAAGCTCATCTGCTTCCAGCTTGAACAGAAAAATAAAATCTCTGCATCCATGTGGGGCCACTCAACTTTCCCCACCTTTTCACTCTCAGCCATCTACACCCAGCCAGGCTCATGGACTTTCTTAGTATCTAAGAAACTAGCTTATAGATAAAGTTTTCAGTGTTACCCTCTGAAGGGTGGCCTCTGTCCTCCCCACCCAGCAAGCTGCTCCTTCTGAACGCTAAAGGCAGGTCACATGCCATGAAGCACAAACTCACTTGCTTGTATGTAAGTCTTTAAGCCTCCTCTAAAAAAGGAAGTCTGGAAAAGAAAATGGCCACCCACTCCAGTATTCTTGCCTGGGAAACGCCATGAACAGAGGAGCCTGGTGGGCTACAGTCCACAGGGTCGCAAAGAGACGGACACATCTTAGTGGCTAAACAACAACAACAAGAACAAAAGAAGCCATGTCCCTCAGTGACTGAAACCGGTGTGATTCAGACACAAAAATACCAGGATCCTTAGTGGTTTCTGGGAGTGGGGTAGGGGAGGGAGGGACGAACAGGCAGAGCTCAGGGTTTTTAGGGCAGTGAATATACTCCGTACAATGCTATATAAAACTTTTATCCAGATCCACAGAACGTATGACGCCAAGAGTGAGCTCTAAGGTACTCTAAGGACTCCGGGTGATAATGAGGTGTCAGTGAAGGTTCATGAGTTGTGACAGAGGGACCACTCTAGCGGGAGATGTTGATTATGGGGGAGGCGATGAATGTGTGGGGGCAGGGAGTATATGCAAAGTCTCTGTACTGTCCCTTCAATTTTGCAGCGAACCTAAAACTGCTCTTAAGAGTCTTTACTAAAAAAAGAAAAAAATCCTTCTCTCCTCCATCTCTGTGTCCCAAAGTGATTCACTGATGTGGGATCCAGATACAGTTTCACTTACTCCACGTGACATGTGCATCAATAATAGCTGAACAACTTCGCGCTCAGGGAGGACTCCCTCAGATCTACTCCAGCATCAGTTCCCAGTCCCTGGCATCGAACCATCCATGAACAGCCCCCGGGCCGCCCAGCTGGTCTGTCTAAGAAGATGCCCATGTGTGAATCCGATTCTCAGCCAAATGACACTTCTGCAGATAAGCCTGAACACTTTTTCTTGTCAGAAAATGTGTGTTCATCTACTTTTGCGTTTTTCTCCCTTAAATGCCAGAAAACTTAGAGGCAAATTTATAGCCACCGTGTTCCAATCTGCTCAAAAATTACAGATTGTAAGGATTGGAGGGAGCCCCCTAGATCACCTAATAAAATGTTCTGGTTTATAGATGAGGAAATTGAACTCCATAAAGGGGGAGGGGTTTCCTGAGGGGCACTGCTAAAGGGCTTCCTTAGTGGCTCAGTGGTAAAGAATCTTCCTGCCAATGCAGGAGACTTGGGTTGGGAAGATCCCCTGGGTTGGGAAGATCCCCTGGAGAAAGAAGTGGCAACCCACTCCAGTCTTCTCACGTGGAGAATCCCCATGGACAGAGGAACTTGGTGGGCTACAGTCCATGGGGTTGCAAAAGAGTTGGACACACTTAAGCGTCTAAACAACAACAGCACTTCTAAACTGAGACCAAAACCTCCATCTCAGGACTCCTAGGTTTTTCTGCGAATGCACAGTGGGGTCTGGAAATACCTACTTCTGCTTTCTTCAGGTCATCTTAATTCATTTCTCAGTGAGTGACGTTTCATCAGCCTTCGATCAAGTGGCTTTCTTTTCTTTTTCAAAAAATATGTATTATTTTTGGCTGCATTGGGTCTTAGCTGCAGCAGGCGGGACCTTTCATTGAGACACGAGGGCTTCTCGCTGGCTGTGGCGCTTGGCCTCAGCAGCTGTGGTGACGGGCTTAGGTGCCCCTTGGCATGTGGGATCTCAGTTCTCTGACCCGGGGCGGAACCTGAATCCCCTGTATCGGAAGGCAGATTCTTAATCACTAGACCACCAGGGAAGTCCCTAATCCAGCGGTTTTCAGTGTGTGGTCCTCACACCAGCAGCATCAGCAGTGTCTGGAACTTGGTGGCTAGGTCAAGTCTCTGAATCAAGCCCTCCAGGTGACTTCAGCGCAACCTAAAGTTTGAGACTCTAGTACCCTTGCCTGGGAAAGTGCACAGCCAGAGGAGCCTGGCGGGCTACTGTCCATGGGGTTGCAAAGAGTCAGAAATGACTTAGCAACTAAACAATGATAACAACAGAAGTTTGAGACACCCTACTTTACTCTGTTAACTCTGTCCACCAAGGAGATCAGGGGACTGATCAGGTCCATCTAATTTCGCAACACTTTTTCAGCCTGGCTCTTCCAGTGACCGAAATCAGAGGTTCACCTAAGTCACCTTTGGAGAAACAGAGTTTATGGTAAATTTGTGAAGAACTGGAGTGGAAAGCCAGGGTGAGCTGAGGCAGCTCTGGGGACTGTCCCTCCCTCTGCCTGTTTTTCCCTCTTTCTTTCCATTTTCCCTGTCTTCCCTCCACAGATCTGTTCCTATACTTCCTGTTCTTTTTTCCTTTTCCTTTATAGCCAGCGTTTGCCTTTGATCTACCATGACCTGAGTCGAAAGTCTAAATCCCAGCATCCTTTGGCCTTGATTTCCCTTCCTACCTGGAAAATTCTCTCCACATAACCTTTCCCGTTTGTCCGTTCAAGTTCCTGGAAAGGATTCCGACTGGCCTCCCTTTTGAGCCAGGCGGCACTGGTCACATCCTCACCCAAATGATGGGTCACCTTTGGCCTGAGGCTTTTTCCTGTCTCATCAGCTGTTGACAGAGGATGGATTGCAGCTGGGGAGATGGGTGACTTCTGTGCAGTAACAGAGGCTTCAGGAAGACACTGGGGGTAGGGACGGGGGGAGAACACATGTGAGGCCCTTCCACCCATCTGCTCACTTACCCCCACTCACTGTGTGCATGAGACATGAGGGCACTTGGCAGTGGAGCTCAACAGTGAGGTTGCTGAGGGTTGAGCTGGAGATATGTTTCTTTAACATTATCACGACCCTAACCTTTTTTTCTTTTTAAATTTTCTATTATCTATTTATTTTTGGTTATGCTGGGTCTTCACTGTGGCTTCACTGTGGGCTTCTCCAATTGTGGCTTGAGGGCTTGGTAGTTGGGGCATGTGGGATCTTAGTTCCCTGACCAGGGATTGAACCCGGCCCCTTGCATTGGGAGTGTGGCGTCTTGAACCACTGGACCACCAGGGAAAATTCCCCTTGTCTTCAATGTATTAGGCTTGGGTATTGAAGATCTGGGCCTGGAAGATTTGGGCTGCAGGTTATCGACCCTCAGCAAGTCACAGAGGATCCAAGCTGGAAGGGACTTCAGAGATCACCCCGCTCAGCCATTCCTCACCAGAATCCCTGGGGAGCTTCTGAAAACTAAAGCTGCCTGGGCCCACCTCACAGATGCCGCTTAAAAGCCCCCAGAGGCTCTCAGTGCACAGCTGCCATGGAGAACTACTGCTCGAACTGACCTCTTAATTTTTCATGGGGAGAAACTGCAGCTCAGCTCCATAGCGTGACCATGGCTCAGCTGAATATCCCACTTCCAACGTGGTTATGGAGTTTGGGTTGTTGTTGCTGTTTGGTCGCTCAGTCGTGTCTGACTCTTTGTGACCCCTTGGACTGAAGCCTGCCAGGCTCCTCCGTCCATGGGGATTCTCCAGGCAAGAATACTGGAGTGGGTTGCCATTTTTTTCTCCAGGGGATCTTCCCGACCCAGGGATCGTACCTGGATTTCCTGTGTCTCCTACATTGGAAGACAGATGCTCTACTTCTGAGCCACCAGGGAAGTTCAGGGTTTGGGTTACTAGATGCTGAATGTTTAGCGCTGAAAGAGATCACAGAAGCCATGCACTCCAGCCCACCACCTTCTCCTGAGTCTAAGGAGCTAAGTGACTTGCTAAGGATTCAAGGCCAGAAAGGGGGTGCAAAGGCTAGAATGCGGGTCTCCCGACCCTTTACCCAGAGCTTTGCTCATAACCCCAAGGCTGGGGGACTAAAAGGGCCAGATGGGACAGGAAGCGGACCAGCTGCCAACCTGGGCTAACTCTGCACTTGGGAGCCTTTCCGGCCGCACAGCTGAAACAGCCTGGCAGAGGGACCTGGGATCCAGGCCCAGGGACAGGGAGCAGCTGGGCTCTGAGGTGACACGGCCATTACCCTGGGAGCTGACCCACCCCCTTGGGGCTCCAGCCCGGGGCTCTGACCACCGTGGGATCCTGCCCTCCAGGTGTTTGTTGTGAGTCTGTCCCTCCTGTGCGTCCCTTAAGAATGTGCTTGCCTGTGAGGGGTCGTGTTTAAAGGGGCCACAGCAGCTGGACTAGGAACGCAGGAACGAACAGGGTGTGGTTATAGGGCGGCTGTGAGGTCTTAGACAAGCTAGTTCTCATCTAAGAAACAAGCACCCTGCGGGGCTGCTGTAGGGCTCAGGGATCTAAGCACCTAAGCCAGGCTTGCCAGGAGCCTGTGAGCACTCAGCAAATGGGAGCTGTTAATACCCCGTGTACTTGTTAGTGGACTGGGTGCAGAAGCGCATCTGTCTTCAGATTAAAAAAGAAAAGAGCCTGGCACAGGGCCAGGGCTGCTGGCTCTGTTCAAATGTGAACTTGTCCTCAGGGATCTTCCCCGAGGCTCGACAGGGGAAACCAAGTCCCACTTCCTACCCTCAACTTATTAACTCTGCACGAGTGTCTGCTGATGAATCCATGCTGCTGCTGCTGCTGCTAAGTCACTTCAGTCGTGTCCGACTCTGTGCGACCCATAGATGGCAGCCCACCAGGCTCCGCCGTCCCTGGGATTCTCCAGGCAAGAACACTGGAGTGGCTTGCCATTGCCTTCTCCATTGTGTGAAAGTGAAAAGTGAAAGTGAAGTCGCTCAGTCATGTCCGACCCGTAGCGACCCCATGGACTGCAGCCCACCAGGCTCCTCCATCCATGGGGTTTTCTAGACGAGAGTACTGGAGTGGCTTGCCATTGACTTCTCCACTAGTTAGGCACAAATACAGATCTCTAAGGTCACTGGTGGCTCAGATGGCAAAGAATCTGCCTGCCGATTAAGAAGACACAGGCTCAAGCCCTGGGTGGGGAAGATCTGCTGGGAGAAGGGCATGGCAACCTCTTCCAGTATTCTTGCCTGGAGAATCCCATGGACAGAGGAGCCTGGTGGGCTACAGTCCATGAGATTGCAAAGGGTCGGACACGACGGAGCAACTTTGACTTCACAAGGTCAGCGTGGGTGGCACTTCAGAGGCCTGAGACGCTCTCAGAAGTCAGCGGTTGAGACTCTGGGGCGAGGTGACTGCGTCAGAGGATCGGCTGGGGTGGGGAGGGGCTGGGGGGCCACGCGTATCAGAGCCAAGCACATACAAGGACACTCCTCATGTGGCATCTTGCCTAGTCCTCACAAGTGGCCATGCGGACAGGTGTTACTCCCACTTCACATGAGGAAGCTGACAGGGTGCTCAGTTACTTGTCGAAAGTAATTTTTTGGAACTGGGGTTCAAGGTCAAGTCTGCCTGGTTTCAAAGGCTATGCTCCTTAAACTACCTGCAACCCAGCCCTTGCCACCCATACAGGTGAGATCCCACAGGGAGGCTGGGAAGCGCTAGGTCTACAGGTGTGTGTGTGTGTGTGTGTGTGCACGCGTGCACATCACTTGGAGCTCACGGAGGACTAGGAGGGGGAGGCCCAGGCCAGCTCAAGGGAGGCAGCCTCCTGAAAGGAGAATCTTGGCTGACATCGGACAGCTACCCACGCCATGCTGGCTTCCTCACCACCCTCGCTGTGGGGTTCAGCTGTATTCCTCGTGCCTCCCCTCCGCTTCTTCTGAGTCACACACTGAAGACCTTCAGGCCAAGCTAGCCAGGACCCACGGCCCATGGAGGTACAAGCAGAGCGTGTACAGGGGAGAAGCAGGAAGGCTCTCCCCTGAGAGCCCTCCTGAGACCCCCTGGAGCCCCTGAGAAGGCTCCACGGAGCCCAGACCCTTCTGCTGTGTTTCACCTGCCTGGGGCACTCAGGTGTCCTTGAGATACTTGGGCATCTCCCTAGGGGTTCTGAGGTGATGCAGAGCACCAGGGATGTCAGAGTGACAATTTCAGCCTCATGCATGCTCAGTCGCTTCAGTTGTGTCCAACTCTTTGTGACTCTATGGACTGCAGACCACCAGGCTCCTCTGTCCATGGGATTCTCCAGGCAAGAATACTGGAGGGGGTTGCCAGTCCCTTCTCCAGGGGATCTTCCCGACCCAGGGATGGAACCCACGTCTCTTATAACTCCTGTGTTGGCAGGCGGATTCTTTACCGCTGGACCCCAGGGCAGCCCATTTTAGCCTCAGCTGGATCTAATTAGCTTTGGGGGTGGTGGCGGGGGAGGGGGAGGTCTTTTCACAGAGGACTGACAGGAACGTTTATCATTTCAGAACTGAAGAGGTGCTGGCTCTCTCCCTCCTGCCCTCGGGCTGGCCTCCTGTCCGACGCTAATCTGTGAAGCCCTGCCCAGCCAGGCTCAGAGGACGCTCAGGGCTGGGGTGGGGCCCAGACTCCCTTAGGAGCGAGACAGGGATGCAGTCAACACCTGGAAAGAGGCCAAATGGACGCCTGGAGCAGCTGCTCGGAAGGTCACAAGTCAGGTAGCTTGACTGGGTTATCATCTGAGGAAAGGTTCTGCAAAGCATTTGCAGGAAATCTGTACCCAGAGCATGTGGGATAAATCTGTTGACTTTAAAAAATGCACAACGTGAGAGTTGTGAGTTAAATTTTATTGGGGGCAAAGTAAGGACTGCAGCCCAGGAGACAGCACCTCAGATAGCCCTGAAAAACTGCTCCAAAGAGGCAGGAGGGAAAGGTGAGTATGTGATTTTTGGTGAAGAGGGGGAATACATGCAATCAAGCACATATTTTCCAGAAGATTCCTACTAGTCTCAGGAAGCCTTAGCTAGTCACGAGGAACAGTCATCACCATGGATTTTAGTGCTTTTCTAGATGTGGAGAGATGGAAGAATTGGGCTCATAAAGTCCGATCCTGAAAAATATCTAAAGACAACCTGAAGACCTGTCCTGTGTTTTCCCCCCTGAGCACAGAGCACCTCATTTCTGCTTTCCACCTTGAACTCCTTTCAGGGTGTATCGAAGGTCAGCAGCTGCGGCAGCACAAGACTCAATCCTTGTAGAGGCAGATGGGTAGATGGCAAGTGCCAATTAGCCACTGACAAACCCAAGGCACCGGCTCACTCTGCCTGTGTCTGCCTCAGCCCTGGATGAGGGGATCGTGCCCTTCCAGGAGAGGCTCTGGAAACAAATACAGCAACCCCCAACTGAGACCCCCCAGACAATCATGTTCCAGGAGTGGCAAGGACACCCCTTCCCGAATACCCACCTAACGTGCATAGCCCCAAACTACAGCAAGCATCGTGATGTGCTGCTTACCTGTCCACACTCTGGTTCAGACTGTGTGGGTCCGAGTCTTGGCTTTGCTGGTTATGAGCTGTATGACTCTGGGCAAGTTTTCTCTGTGCCTCAGTTTCCCCATCTACAAATAGGCTGATAACAGTGTCTATTTCTTAGGGGAGCTGTGATAATTAGATGAGTTTATCTATAGACTGCAAGAAGATCAAACCAGTCCATCCTAAAGGAAATCAACCCTGAATATTCATCGGAAGGACTGGTGCTGAAGCTGAAGCTCCAATACTTTGGCCACCTGATGTGAGCAGCCTACTCACTCCAGTGAGACCCTGATGCTGGGAAACATTGAAGGCAAAAAAAGGGGGCAGCAGAGGATGAGATGGTTAGATAGATCATTGGCTCAATGGACATGAGTTTGAGCAAACTCTGGGAGATGGTGAAGGACAGGGAAGCCTGGCGTGCTGCAGTCCATGGGGTCACAGAGTCGGACACAACTTAGCGACTGAACAACAATGTATGTAAAGATCTTAGGATAGTGCCTGGCCTTTAGCCAGCAGGTATTATGATGATACTTTTCTCCTGGTTCTAGTTCAACTGCCGGTCTCCTGCCGGGACTGTCACACATCTGTTTTCCATGCTACATGTCCACCTTCGGCAGCACCCTCCCTATACCCAACTGAGGCTGACCTGGCTCCTGGGCTCAAGTGGTTTCCACCCACATGAACCCCCACTCTGCTGTTATGATCCTCTCCATCACTAACGCACTGGAGAACCACTGGTGAGTCCTGGACCTGAGTGTGAAACAGCTCCCTGTTAAGCCAACCCCCTTGCATGGTGAGAAGGAGACCACGTTTTAGGTAGAACCACTGATCAATTCTCCTACCCCGCCCCTCTAGTCTGCTATTTCACCCACCGTGAGGTCTCAGAGGCCTTACATTCTTTCCAGAGGGAGGTGGGCGTGCTTGGGTCACTGTAGACAAAGACATTCTGTCTCAGTTCTTCGCACTCATCTTTCAGGCCCAGCTCAAATGTCATCTCCTTGGTGTGGCTTTCCCCAGTTTCCACAGTCAGAACTCTCACTTTACAAATTGCTTGAGAATTGTGATCTCAGACACGTTCCCTTCCTCTGCCACCTCAGTTTGCTCATTTGTGAAATGAACGACACCATTTCCAAATGAACCTTCCAGCACTTGGGGAAGATCCATTATCAGCCAATGGATGTAAAGGCCCTCCGTGCCAGGCAGAGGAGATGGGGAGATACCTGAGTGAGCTGACTGACCTGCTGTCTACAGAGCTGATAAAACCAAGCCCTTTCCTGGAATGCCCTTCCCTTGTTCTCCACACATGAAATTCCTATTCAGCCTTCAAGGACCAGCTCAAATGCCATCCCTCCAGTGAAGCATTCCTGCTGCCCTCAAGAAAAACAAATTTCCTCTCCCTTTCACTCCTGTAATCCTTTGTCCCTATTAAATCTCTTGTTGCTGTTTAACTTTTATTATATTCAACTTATAGCTTTAGGTCAAGAACTGTATTTTGTCTTTGGAGGTAACTTCACAGCTTGTAACATGATGCCCAGCAGCTTCAAAAATGCTCATTAATTCAAATTTCTGGATTCTGGAGCAGACCCTGGAGGAAAACTCTACTATCACTGTGTGTGTGTGTCAGTTGCTCAGTCGTGTTCGACTCTTTGCAACCCCATGGACTGTAGCCCACCAGGCTCCTCTGTCCATGGAATTCTTCAGGCAAGAATACTAGAGTGGGTTGCCATTTCCTTCTCCACTACCATCACCAGTTTGCTTGTTTTCTCAGTTGCTAAGTCGAGTCTGACTCTTTGTAACTCCATGGACTGCTGCACACCAGGTTTCTCTGTCCTTCACCACCTCCTGGAGCTTGCTCAAACTCATGTCCATTGAGTTGGTGATGTCATCCAACCATCTCATCCTCTGTTGCCCCCTTCTCCTCCTGCCTTCAATCTTTCCCAGCATCAGGGTCTTTTCCAATGAGTTGACTCTTCAGACCAGGTGCCCAAACTATTGGAACTTCAGCTTCAGCATCAGTCCTCCCAATGAACATTCAGGGTTGATTTCCTTTAGGATGGACTGGTTGGATCTCCTTGCAGTCCAAGGGACTCTCAAGAGTCTTCTCTAGCAGCACTGCTCAAAAGCATCACTAGCCTGATACTAGTTTATCTGAAGCCAACAGCTGAATTCACAGTCTAGTCCATTAGAGCCTGGGGAGAAGGGCTTCCAGACAGCCTGGGAGTGGGAGTGGGGAGTGGGATGGCCGTGTGTTTCTGTACAATCTCAGCTGCAAGGCTTAAGGGTTAAAGGACCATTTCAGGAAACAGTGAATCTGGAAGAGCCAGATCTTGTCTGTAATTACACATTAGTTCAATATATGTTTGATGACTCAATTTTCTTCACCAACATTGAAAAATACAGACGTGTAACATAACTCTGCACATATCAGTCCTGCCTTCCTCCTATGGTAGTTGCTGAAGGAAACAGCACGGATGCCAGGAACCTGGCCACGTTATCACATTTCACCTTCACAACGATTACTTCAGGTAGGCAGCCTTATTGCCTTTGGTTGATAAATGTGGGCATCAAGGCCGAGAGAGGTTAAGAAACTTGCCTAAGCGTCAGGGAGACGAAAACACAGAGCTCATTGTGGATACCTAGCTCTTTTTCTCACTCAGTAGGTGACACTGTCCCATCAGAGTGTCAATTACTGGCCCAATGGATCTGATGCGTTTCCAGCTCCGTCTAGAAACTTGTGTCCCAGTACAGGAGGCTGGTGGCTTCTCAGATGACTCAGTGGTAAAGAACCCACCTGCCAATGCAGGAGATGCAGTTTGACCCCTGAGTTGGGAAGATCCTCTGGAGAAGGACATGGCAACCCACTCCAGTATTCTTACCTGGAGAATCCCATGGACAGAGGAGCCCGGTGGGCTACACAGTCCATGGGGTCTCAAAAGTCGGTCATGACTTAGTTACTATACAACAGAGGAGGCTGGCACACAAATAATTAAAACTATAAGCACCAAAAATAAAACTATGGAATAGAAATATGTGTAATGGACTGGGGTTGGGGTGGGGGTGGAGGCTGAGAAGAGTTTAGACTGGGGCAGATCAGGGAGGGTTTCTCTGATCAGATCAGAGAAGCTGACCCTTGGAAGATGGGGATAACCTGAGTTTTGCTGGGTAGAGAATGAGGAAAGGAGAGAAAGCACGAATCTGAGGCAGAGGGGACGACATGGGCAAAGGCTTGCAGAGAATGCCAGACATGCGTGGGGAAGGAGACTAGACCAGGGTAGCCAGAACACGGGATTTCTGAGGACGAGCTGGGCTGTGCCAGGCTTAGTTTCGTCAAAATGTTGGCTCTTGTTTCTTTAAGCCGGGGGCAGCTGCTGATAGCCACAGAGGAGGGCCGTGACACTGGTGCAGTGTTAAAGAATATGCCTGCTAATGCAGGAGATGTGAGAGATGCAAGTTCGATCCCTGGGTCGGGAAGATCCCCTCGAGTAGGCAATGGCCACCCACTCCAATATTCTTGCCTGGGAAATTCCATGACAGAGGAGCCTGGTGGGTTACAGACCATGGGGTCACAAAGAGTCAGACATGACTGAGCACACAGAGCACAGCACACAAGCTGTGTGAAGGAGGCTCTGCAAGGAACTGGGAGGTATTAAACAGGGTCCTGCATCCTTCAGAAATGTGCCATCAGCCCCCAAGGTCTCGGTCAGTATTGGTTTCAGGTACGACTCTCTTTCCCCTTGAAAGAGACAGGCTGAAGACCAGATCGGCTCTGGAGTCTGGGCGCACTGTCCCCTGCCCCCAGGATGGCAGAAACACGGCCGCTCTGCGTGATGAGGTCAAATATGCTGCAGCAGGTGGACATGCCCACCCAGAGGAAGTGGGACACGCTGCCCTCTACCAAGGTAACGCTGGGAACTCCCCGGGCCTGCAGTGCTCATTCCAAATGCTGGCTTCAGAACTGAATACTGCTTATCCAAATTAACGAAAGATGTTCTAGATCCACGATGACATGTTCCTGACACAGTGCATGATTTATAACACAGATTTATAAATTCTATGTAAATGTAAATTACACATCTGTGCACAGTATTCTAACACAGGCTGAAACAATGTCCCACGACACATAATAAACTCAGGAGCTCTTTAATCATCAGTGCTAGAACTACGTGTTGACAATTACCTTGCACTGAGCACTTCATGAAAATCCTTCCATTTTCCCTTTTTTAAAAATATATATGCTGAACTCACCATGAAGAAAACAAACAGGTGATCTCTTTAGAAAACTTCCCCCAAATTCTTTGGCTCCGAAAGAAAATGCCGTGCCAGATTATTGCCGAATAAAGCGACATTTTGAGTGGAATCTGGGTCGAGCCCAAATAAAGGAATGCTGCTTCTTTGAATCAGCAAAAGAATTCAATCTCTGGTATCCAGCACTCCATTATTCATTGACCTGAATTAGCAGGAGAGCTGTCTGCACTTTGGAGATGACTGGGAAAGTGGGGTTTGGAGGGGGAGAGGGAAGGACGTGGTGGGTGGATAAAGGAGAGAAAAACAAGCTGAAATACCTCCCGGGCCAACTCTGAACAACATGTTGGGTGTTTCTTATTTGGAGGTGGAGAGGCTCCAAGGTCCCCTTGCTAGACACTGTCTCAGCTCACCTCTCTGCACATGGGCTCATTTCCCAGAGCAAAAGCTCAAAACAAATGTCGTGCTGGGCTGCTTCCTCCCAGGAAGCCCCTCCAGGGTCCCAGCAAGCAAGGCCAGAGGGAAGACTGAACCCGGCCAGGAGACGGCCCCTCCCCAAGCCCTGGCCCCAGGCCGCTCACCGGGGTCTGCGGAAGGTCAGGCCGTAGTGCTGGCAGGCCAGCCCCACGGTAGGCGTGTACACGATGGGCAGGAACTTCTCCACGTCTGAGGTCAGCACACGGTAGAAGAGCTTCTCGTTCCGGTCCTGGAGCGTCATGAGGATGATGTACCTTGGGAGAAGAGGCAAGAACCAAGCTGATGACATGAACACCCCACATGGCAGCACGGACGGCCCTCGACGTAGAAACCCAGGGCTCCCACTCAGCTACTTGCAACGGCACCTTCACGGGCAAATCACCATCTCCTCTGAACATGAGTCTCATCATCTAGGAAATGTGGAGAATATGACCTGCATTATGGCATCCATGGGGTCACCCAGAGCCGGACACGACTGAGTGACTAACAAAAACAACAACAACAACAATGGCCCTTATTATTACACTATGCAGGTGCCATTCCCAACGGTTTCATTAACTGATTCGATGTGGGGAACATGCCTCCCAATGACTTGATGTGTGCTTAGTCGCTCGGTCATGTCCAGCTCTTTGCGACCCCATGGACTGTAGCCTGCCAGGCTCTTCTGTTTATGGAATTCTCCAGGCAAGAATTCTGGAGTGGGTTGCCATTACCTTCTCCAGGGGATCTTCCGGACCCAGGGATTGAACCCATGTTTCCTATATTGCATGGGGATTCTTTACTGTCTGAGCCACCAGGGAATGCCCCAATGACTTGTAAGGTGGGTAATATAATTCTGGTCATTTTATTTTTTTTCATTGGGATATAATTGCTATCTGGCCATTTTAGAGACAATCAAGCCACAGAAAAATGAAATAATTCACCAAGAGATCTGAACCTATGCAATATAACTCCAGAATCTGTGCTCTCAGCCATGATGCAAGATGGCTAGTTAGGTTATAGTTATGTGGACAGTAATGAATGACAGGAGAATAACAGCATTCTGGGGCTGGGGGAAGGTTGGGAAAAATGCTAGGCGGGCCGGTGATATATGAACTGGTCCTTCCTGTCACACAGGCCTGGTTCCTGTCACAAGTAGAGTTTACAAGTGTTTGAGCACCAAGTGATCTCAGGAAGCATGTTGCAAACATGCCTACTTCCTGCAGCCTGAAATCAGTAAGCCAGGAAAAGGGCCTTTCATTCACACTTCACACAGAACAGTCTGGGAGAAAAAAACTTAGGGACTGAAATTCCTAGTGAGGTGTGAAATTGAAAGTGTTCATTGCCCAGTCGTGTCTGAGTCTTTGCGACCGCATGGACTGTAGCCCGCCAGGCTCCTCTGTCCATGGGATTCTCCAGACAAGAATACTGGAGTGGGTTGCCATGCCCTCCTCCAGGAGATCATTCTGACCCAGGGACTGAACTCGCATCTCCTGCAGCTCCTGCGCTGGGGGTGGTTTCTTTACAGCCAAGCCACTGCGGTAGCCCAATGAGGTGTAAGTGGCAGCTGATATCACAACCTTTAAGTTTTGGAGAGATAATGAGGGCGCATGAGGCCCTGGCATGGAGTGGGGTGACAAAAATGATCTGGCAGGGGAATGATCCCTGGGCGAGGCGTCAGCTTCCTGGGTGTGAATCTCAGCTCTGCTGTTCACAAGCTGTGTGACCTTGAGGAAGTCTTGTAACTTCTTGGGGCTTCAGCCTCTTCTTCCTCACCAAAGGCACTAGTCCGTTACTATGCTCTAGAAGGCACTTTCAGGAAAGGGGTATTTATGCTTAGAATAGTCAGGATCTTAGCTCATTACGAGTGTAACAATTCCCTTACTCAGTGGCTACTATCACATCTCTTCTCAATTCCGCATTCAGTGATGTCAAGTTGATAAACTGAAATTGACCTTGGCGGGAGTATCTGCATCATGAAATTGGCAAATGCTTTAAATCTTCACCCCCTGCCCCCAGAACCGGTCCTTAAACACTTACCAGCACACCACTGTCTTTACCCATAAGCTGGGGAGCCTCCTTAGCCTTTCTCCCTAAGCACCTGCTGGAATGAGGGGCTCCTGTAATGAATGGGTCAGAGAGGTCCTCAGGAGCAAGCCCCCTCGAGCTCACAGGATCAGGCACATCCATTGCCCCCAGGTCTTCTCAAGCATGTGGGTGAGGCCCATCTCGCTGGACAGAACTGGAAAGGGGAGGATTCTGGACTTCGATTTTTAGGGTTTAATATCTTTAGGAAGGCGAATTTCATTTTGAACTACGGAACTTTTGCTCTTAAGTGATAGAATGAGGATCTGAACTCAGGATAGTTTTGTAGCCACTAAGCTTCAATACCTCTTAGCTATGGTGTAGCAGAGAGGTTCAAAGCACAGACTCTGGAGCTAACTGTCTGCATTCAAATCCTGGCTGTGCCAAAGTTCACAGCCACGAGACCTGCCAGGTCACTACCTTCTTTAGTAAGACGGGTAAAGCTGACCCTGTGAACACCACTGACTCTTCTTGTCAACATTCCCACTGGGAGAAACCGGAGGGGAGCAGGACTCTCCCTAAACCTCCAACGGATAGCATCCCAGGTCCGCCCAAGGTGACCCTGTCCATTTCCCTTCTGCTCCACCACGTTCCTTATATTTCAGGAACCTGGGCCACAGTACTGCTTCCTTAACCCATCTGTCCCTATATTTTTTCCTATAGATTAAAATTTTTTTTTCACTTGGAGGATAATTGCTTTACAATGTTGTGTTGGTTTCTGCCGTATGGTGTGAATCAGCCAGAAGTACACACATGTCTTCTCCCCCTCAAACCTCCCTCCCACCCCCAGCCCCATCCCACGCCTCTAGGCTGTCGCAGGGCACTGGGTTGAGCTCTTTCCACTGGCTATCTATTTTACGTATGGTAATGGATGTTTCAGTGCTACTCTCCCAATTTGTCCCGCCCTCCCCTTCCCCTGCTGTGTCCACAGTTCTCTACGTGTGTGCGTGCTCACTTGTGTCTGACTCTTTGCGTATAGGCCTACATTTTTGCTCCCCTCCTTCCCATTGAATGAAATCCTTCCGGGAACCCCACTGCTGAATGCTGAAGTCCATTGGTACTTCCATTGGTACTATTGGTGCTTCCTGGGCTGACTCTGATTTCGTCACTTCTGGAAGGCCTAACCAGATCCCCCTGGTTGGAGTTCAGGCAACCTTCTCAGTCCTTCCAGGACACATGGACCATGGCTCGATCACAACAAGCCCTGTCCCTCGGGGAGACCATCACCCTGTAGAAGGCAAGGCTGGGTCTGGGCTCTCTCGGGGCTCTCGGCCTTTCCTAGCTAGTGTCCAAAACACTGCCTGAGGACCACAGCAGACAGCTGAGTCCAGTGCTGGGTGAGAGAACAGACGTCCGGCACTCACTTGTCCAGGTCACTCTGCTGTCGCTCGTAGTATCTCATGACCCGGAGGAGCTGGACGTCCTGGCTCAGGAAGCAGGGGGGGATGAGGCCGTGGATCCCAAGCTGCAGCCTCTCTTCAAGTGTAAAGGCCATGCCCTGGGGAGAACAGGAAAGAAACGCATGCACGTAAGTGGGTGTGCAGGAAACCCGGGAGCAGCGGCGGTTCCATCCCCAGGCCAGCCATAGACACTGAGACTCAGCAGCGAGGGCCCTGGGCACAGAGCCCACTGCTGCCTTTTAAGTAGCCAGGCCATCCTGTGTCAGTCATCTTGGCTCTTCTGGAGTCTAGATTCCTCTTAGAAAAACATGGAAAATATGTATATTGCCAGGGTTTTTCGGTTTATACTTCTTTTTAAAAATGTATTTTATTTTTAGAACAGTTTTCTTTCTTTTTTTAACATTTATTTGTTTTTTGTTATTCATTTGGCTGTACCGGATCTTAGTTGCAGCGTGTGGGATTCAGTTCCCCGACCAAGGATTGAACCCAGGGCCCCTGCATTGGGAGCATAGAGTCTTTGCCACTGGATCTACAGGGAAGTCCCCAGAACAGTTTTAGATTTATAGAAAAATTGACAAGATAGTACCAAGTTCCCTTATATCTCCTCATCCAGTTTGCCCTATTGGTAAATATCTTCCATCCCTTTGGTATATATGTTAGAATTAATGAATCAACAATGACACATTATTATTAAATAAAGTCCCTGGTTTATTCAGATTTTCTAGTTTTTTTTTTCCACCTGTTTCTTTTTTCGTTGTTCTTTTAGGATCCCATCCAGGACCCCATATTCCATGTAGTCATCAGGTCGCCTAAGGCTCCTTTTGGCTCTGACAGTTTCTCAGGCCCTCCTTGGTTTTCATGACCTTGGAGTGCCTTGAGGAGGACTGGTCAGGTATTTTGTACAGTCTCCCTCCACTGGAATTTGTGTCTTGCTTCTCTCATGACAGAAGTGGGCTCATGGGTTTTGAGGAGGAAGACCACAGAGGTAAAGTGACATTTTTAACACATCAGATCAAGGCACATATGAACAATGCAACTTATCATTGTTGCTGTTGACCGAGATGACGTGGCTGAAGAAGTGCTTGCCAGGTCTCTCCACTGTGAAGTTACGCCTTTCTTGGACTTCTACATAGGAGATTTGCCTCTTCTCCCTCACTTATTTATTTACTCAGTCATTTATTTATATTAGAATGAACTCATGGCTATTTGTTTTAGGCTATGGGTTATAATCCAATACTGTCTTATTTTTTTTCGCTCAAACTGTTCCAGTTTTGGCCATCGAAAACTCTTTTAGCTGGCTCTGTATCCCTTGAGGGGCTTCCCAGGTGGCTCTAGTGGTAAAGAACCCACCTGCCAATGCAGGAGACAAAAGAGGCAGGAGTTCAGTCTCTGGGTCAGGGAGATTCCCCTGAAGGAAGGCATGGCAACCCACTCCAGTATTCTTGCCTGGAGAATCCCATGGACAGAGGAGCCTGGGAGGCTACAGTCCACGGGGTCGCAAAGAGTCAGACACGACTGAAGCGACTGAGCATGCATGGTAAAATTATATTTAGCTTTTTAAGAAACTGCCAAACTGTTTTCTATAGTGGCTGCAAAACTTTGCACTTCCACCAGCAACGAATGAGTTTCTGTTGTTCCACCTCCTCTCCAGCAAGTGTTGTCAGCTTTAAAAATTTTAGTCTTTGTAATAGATATGCGTGTTAGTTGCTCAGTTGTGTCCGACTCTTTGAGACCCCATGGGATGTAGCCCACCATATGTAGTGGTATGTTATTATTGCTTGAATTTGTAACTCCCTATTGACATAGGATGTTGAACATTTTTTTTTCATATGCTTTTCACCTGTACATCTTCTTAGAAAGGTATTGTTCAAAAATTCTTGCCTTCTTTATTCTTTTTCTCTTATTGTTTAGTTTTAATAGTTCTTAGATCTGCAGTTTTAATGCAATCCTTATCAAAATTTGAATGGCCTCTTTTGCAGAAATAGGAAAGTCAATTTTCAAATTCATATGGAATAGCAAAGCACCCTGAGCAACCAAAACCATTTTTTATAAAGCTACAGTAATCAAAACAGTGTGGTATTGGCATAAGTACATACAGATCAATAGAAAAGAATCAAGAAATCAGAAATAAATCCATACATCTACGAAAATTGGTTTTCGACAAGGATGCCAATTCCATTCCATGGAGAGAGAATAGTGTCTTCAAGAATGGATGCTGGGACAACTGTATTGCCATGTGCAGAAGAATTCAAGGGGATTCCTACTTCACACCAAAACAAAAATTAATTCAAATGGATCAACAGCCTAAATATAAGAACTAAAATCATAAAACTCTTACAGAAAACACAGGGGTAAATCTTAATGACCTTGGGTTTGACTATGGATTCTTAGACATGCACCAAAGCAACAGCAATAAAGAAAAATTAGATAAACTGACTCCATCTAAAAACTTCTGTGCATAAAGGAAAACTGCCAATGAAGAGAAAAGACGGCCTACAAAATGAGAGAAAATATTTGGAAATCACAGGTCTAATAATGGCTTAATATTCAGAATCTGTAATTTCTACAACACAAAACAAAAAGAAAAGCAACCCAAGTGAAAAATGGGCAAATGACTTAGATATTTCTCCAAGGAAGATATACAAATGGCCAATAGCACATGAAAAAATATACAGCATCATTAATCATGGTTGTTTAGTTGCTAAGCAACCCCACAAACTGTAGCCTGCCAGGCTCCTCTGTCCATGGGATTTCCCAGGCAAGAATACTATAGTGGGTTGCCATTTCCTTCTCTAGGGGCTCTTCCCCACCCGGGAAGGAACCCACGTTTCCTGCATTGGCTTTACCACTGAGCCACTTGGGAAGCCTATCATTAGTCATTGTGTGTATGTTAGTCGCTCAGTCGTGTCTGACTCTTTGTGACCCCATGGGCTGTAGCCCGCCAGGCTCTTCTGTCCATGGGATTTTCCAGGCAAGGATACTGGAATGGCTTGCCCTGCCCTCCTCCAGGGGATTCTCCTGACCCAGGGATCAAACCTGGGTCTTACTGTCTGAGCTACTAGGGAAGCCCATTAGCCATCAAGGAAAATAAAATCAAAACTACACTGAGATAACCATTTCACACCCACTAGGATGGCTATAATGAAAAAAAAAAAAAGTAAATAACAAGTGTTGGTGAAGATGTGGAGAAACTGAAACTCTTGTACATTGCTGGTAGGAATGTAAAGTGTTGCAGCCTCTGTGGGAAAACGATTCGAATTTCTTCAAAAAGCTAAGCACAGAATTACCATATGACCCCCCAAATTCCACTCCAGAAACTGAAAGCAAGGACTTCAACAGAGGTTCACCGCAGTATTATTCACCGCAGCCAAAAGGTGGAATCAACAGAGGTGTCCACCAACCCATGAATGGATAAACAAAATGTGTATAAATACAATGAAAATTATTCAAACATAAAAAGGAATGAAGTTCTGATACATGCTACTTCATGGATGAACCTTGAAAACATTGTGCTAAATGAAATTAGCCAGATACAAGAGGACAAATATTATAGGATTCCATGTACAGGAAATACCTAGAATAGACAAATTCATCATGACAGAAAGTAGATTAGAGATTACTAAAGGCTGGGTGGTGGGGAAGCCGTGGGTGTGTTATTACTTAATGGTAACAGAGTTTCTACTTAGGGCAACGAAAAAGTTTTGGAAATGGATAGTAATGATAGTTGCACAACATTATGCATGTACTTAATGCCACTTAACTGTACACTTAAAAATAGTTTAACCAAATTTTGTTTTATAGATATATAGTTGACTACAACTTAAAAAGTTAAAACCAGATTGTCTCCAAAAACCACTGAGCTGTATCCTTAAAATGAGTGACTTGTATGGTATGTGAATGGTAACTCAATAAAGCTGTTTTAAAAGAATTCTTTCCATATTTTGGATACAAGTCCTGCATCAGACGTGTGTTTTGTAAATATTTCTTCCAGACTGTGGCTTATCTTTTTATCGTCTGACCAGTGTCTTTCACAGAATGGTCCTTTCTGGTTTGGGCACCGGCAGGGAGACACGGGGGGTAAGTAAGACGTCATGGAATCTGCTCCCTGGCCCGGTTAAACCCTCTGGAGACAGTGTCTGCTGGCAGAAGCTGTAGGAACTGTTCTCGTAAGGGATACCGGGGGATATGAGCAGTCCAACTTCCCTGCCTTTATCCTGAAGTGGTGAAGAGCAACACCCTGTGAAAAAAAGACACCTCTTCCATGTAGAACTCCGGGTGGCTCTGCTGAATGAGGGCTGCCCTAGAACTGCCTAGAAAACAGTGTAAGTGCCCTCAACCTTCTTACCCTGGCAGTGGCCGAAGGGGTCAGCCCAGAGTGGCTCCATGGGTGGCAGACATTAACAAGGAAGGGACCAGAAACCCCAAGGGGGGAGGATTCCGTAGGGGACTGAGAACAGTCCTTAATTAACTAATTCAGTAATTAATACTGCTAGTAAAGGCTATGGTTTTTCCTGTGGTCATGTATGGATGTGAGAGTTGGACTGTGAAGAAGGCTGAGCACCGAAGAATTGATGCTTTTGAACTGTGGTGTTGGAGAAGACTCTTGAGAGTCCCTTGGACTGCAAGGAGATACAACCAGTCCATTCTGAAGGAGATCAGCCCTGGGTGTTCTTTGGAAGGAATGATGCTAAAGCTGAAACTCCAGGACTTTGGCCACCTCATGCGAAGAGTTGACTCATTGGAAAAGACTCTGATGCTGGGAGGGATTGGGGGCAGGAGGAGAAGGGGACGACAGAGGATGAGATGGCTGGATGGCATCACTGACTCGATGGACGTGAGTCTGGGTGAACTCCGGGAGTTGGTGATGGACAGGGAGGCCTGGCATGTTGCGATTCACGGGGTCGCAAAGAGTCGGACACGACTGAGCGACTGAACTGAACTGATGACCCCCACTGTAGTCAAGGCTGATGATCCCTGGGGCAACATGGGTTAAGCCCTCTCTTCATAATGAGCCTCAGGTGATGAAGGTTCCTTGTAGAAGCGAAGGCTGTGTAGGTGATAAGTAAAAACTAACTGACACTTATGGCTGTCCAGTGTCCCCAGATTTCCTTGGGAAGGAGGAGCTTGAATGGGTAGGAAGCACCAACTCTTCCCATTCTTCCACCAGCTGGAAAATGCCTCATCTACAATGAATACAAGTGCCTCTTCTTGTTTAGGCATGAAGTTGTGTCCAACTCTTTTGTGACCCCATGGACTGTGGCCCGCCAGGCTCGTCTGTCCGTGGGATTTCCCAGGCAAGAATATTGGAGTGGGTTGCCATTTCCTTATCCAGGGGATCTTCCAGACTCAGGGATCAAACACAGGTCTCCTGCATTGGCAGGCAGGTTCTTTACCACCGAGCCTTTACAAGGAATTTAACAATGACAGGGCGATTCAAGATCATCCCACCTAGCTGATGCTATCATCAGTTCTAAGAAAAGGACTAATAAATACCCAATCTCACGCCATCCTTAACAATCACCTTGTGAGGAGGTTTTGTACCCTCTACTGTCCAGAGGACACAACTGAGCACCAGATGTTATTTGATGCTCCTGAAGTTACACAGCTATTGGCCCATATTTTATCATTTCTTAAACCAGGATGCATCTTACAACCATTCGGCGTGATAACTTTTTTCCTGATGATTTCTTTGACTAGAGGTAAGTGACAGAACCAAGAGTGGATCACAGGCTGCATTTTTTTTTTTAAATTGGGGTGTAGTTACTTTACAATGTTGTGTTAGCTTCTGCTGTACAATGAAGTGAATCAGCTATATAAGGACATATATCTCCTCCCTCTTGGATGGCTCTCCTGCCCCCTGCCCCCCACCATCCCACCCCTCTGCTGCTGCTGCTGCTAAGTCGATTCAGTCGTGTCCAACTCTGTGCGACCCCATAGACGGCAGCCCACCAGGCTTCCCCATCCCTGGGATTCTCCAGGCAAGAACACTGGAGTGGGTTGCCATTTCCTTCTCCAATGCATGAAAGCAAAAAGTGAAAGTGAAGTCGATCAGTCGTGTCCGACTCTAGCGACCCCATGGACTGCAGCCTACCAGGCTCCTCAGTCCATGGGATTTTCTAGGCAAAAGTACTGGAGTGGGGTGCCATTGCCTTCTCCATCCCACCCCTCTAGGTCACCACAGAACACCAAGCTGAGCTCCCCGTGCTATATAGCAGCTTCCCACTGGCCATCTGTTTCACACATGGCAATGCTCATACATCAGTTCCAATCTCCCAATTCATCCCCCCTTCTTGTGTCCACATGTCTGTCTCTTCCTTCTGCGTCTCTATTCAGGAGCGGCTGCATCTTTGCCATTTATATTGTGTACACCCTGCCAGGAACTTGGTGAGATGGACCTCAGAAAATGTGAGTTGGGATGGTGCTGGTGAAGGAAGGGTGGGAAAAAAAGAGAAATAGAGGGGAAAAGTAAATAAAAGTTAGATTCCTTGGCTATTCCCAATTCCTCTTCATTTTTGTTTTGTTAACTTGGGAATCTCTGAAACTACGAGTTCTGGGCTGCAGTTATGTTTTTATAAAGGAACAATGATGACTCGGCTTATAAAAATCCTGAGGCATTGTTCCTCCTCTCAGAACTGCTGGAACTGTAAGAAAAACCTGTCTTAGGATAGGCTCGGCTCTGAAAATACGACTCATGGTGTTTTGCAAAGCACTCTGGGCACATAAAATTCCCAGTTTTCTTCATCAAAGCCCAAAGTCACCAGTTCACAAATTCCCTGTGCTGGCCATCACCTCTGCAAGCTTGGTATGACACCGAGGTCCCTGATCCTTTTGCAGGAAACATCTCGTACTTTCACTAAACACTATTAGGCAGGTGAGTCTTCACTGGTTTAGTAAAGACTGGAATTGTCTCCCCTTGGGCCCAGGATGCCAAGCAGGCCAGGACATTTAATTATGATGTCATCTTTGTTAATGACCACTTGGCTTTTAATAACAGCTCAAGTCTCTCTACAGGCTGTTTCTCTTGGCTGACTGCCACCAACTTCTTTGGTATTTCAGGAAAAAGTATGACTGTTTAGCAACTGGTAATTTCAGGGATTAAAAAAAAATACTTCTATAAGCTTCTTTTCACCCTGAAACTAATGTTAAGGCAACCTCAGATTTACAAGTTTGCAGAGAAGAAATGTAGGTACTTTAGCTTTACTGTGGCTTCCAAAATAGGACAGGCCAAAAATGATTCACTAGGGTATAAGGGAAAAGTATTAGAACTCTATAAGAGAAAGCACTCAGGCTCTTGGCCTGGATAATTTCCATGTTAATATGGAAATTAATATGGTATTCCATATTAAGGGATACCAGGAGTCCTAAGGTAGGAGTAAGGTTTGTACAACATGGAGAAGTTGATAGTGGTGGAAGGGCGGGGGGGCAGTCCTTAATCCTTCTTACTGCATTGAGAATTTATGGTTTCTGTATGCCTAGTCAAATAAAGTGTTGGGTCATATTATCCAGTTTTTGTTGTTGTTGCTGTTAAAGACTATTTTATTCGATTTTTTGGCTGCGCTGGGTCCTCACTGCTGCATGCAGGCTTTCTCTGGTTCGGTGCTTGGGTTCTCACTGTGGTGGCCTCTCTTGCGGCTCCAGGTGCACGGGCTTCAGGAGTCGCAGCACGTGGGCTTGGCTTTTGGGCTTAGTTGCTTGCGGCATATGGGATCTTCCTGGACCAGGGATTTAACTGGTGTCCCTGGCATCGCAAGGCAGACTCTTAACCACTGGACCACCAGGGAAGCCCCATATCATCAAGTTTTAACAAAGTCTTCAAAATAGGACAAGGGGGTTTTGAAAAATGGCTGATTCTCTTAGCAGAAAGTGACCTTGGGGTGTTTGGCTACGACACTCAGGGAGGAAACTGCCAGTTGTGACTCTTTTGAAATATTTGAATTGCTACAGAGCCACTTCTCTGACTACTCCCCCCAGCCAGGTGCCCCTCCCAACCTCCTCTGGCTTCTCCCAGGGAACTTTTGGAACCTCCCCAAGATCAACAAACAATGGGTTAACATTTGGCAAAGTGGGTGGCTTCAACATCCTGCTCTAGCAGGAAGGGTCTGGGACTGTTTTGATTGGTCGGTGCCTACGCTGCAGCAGGGTTAAGCTTTCAACCATCACCCCTGACCTCACCTATCTTATCGTCTTCCCTGAATGAGCATCTCTGGCCCAGCTGCTGAATTTCACCTGTGGGCTCAACCCAGGACAAAACTTATTGGCATCAGAGACTGGCACCAGAGATAAGACATTTAAATAGATTCCAGCATCAAATCCTGTGGAGAAGGGAATGGCAACCCACTCCAGTAATTTTGCCTGGAAAATCCCATGGAAAGAGGAGCCTGGTGGGCTACAGTCCATGGTCACAAGAGTCGGACATGACTTAGCAACTGAGAACCCACACCATCAAGTGGCTTGAAGGCAGTGAGCCTGTCAGGCCGGGCGCGGCCCCAGCCTCCTGCTGTCCAGAGACCCAGGCTCCCCAGTGGCCGGCTCCTCAAAAACTAAGCCTTCCCGACAGGAGGGCTCCCTGCCCCTCTTGGCAGATTCCTGCTGTATACTTGACACTCTCTTTTCATTCATTGTTCAAACATTTATGAGTTCCTACTTTGTGCCAAGGTGTACCCCATTAGGCAGCCCGAAAAGAAATGCGCTTCTGGGTCAACCAGCAAAGACACGTGGATTAACGTGTACAGGTGATCTGGGGCCTCCGCCTCGCGCAGGACACTTCTCCAACCTAAGAAATGGGATGTGGGGCGTGTCATGTGCGGTGGGATTCACTGAAATGCCGGTGTGAAATGCTCAGCACGGGTACTGGCACGCAGGAAGTGCTCAGGGAACACTACATATTCTCATTATTACCACTGTTATTTGTTCATGGGACAGGGTGACACAAGAGAGTTCAGGAGCGATCCTGGAGACAAGCCCTGGAGGCCACCCTCCAGGGAGCTCGTCCAGCAGAGGGGGGCTGAAGGGATGTCACCACGTCCAGCGTAGTCGTGCCTCTGATGGCTCAGGCCAGGCTCCTGCCTCTGCAGCCCCATGCGCTCCCCACACCAAACTGCCCCCCGCCCCCAGCAGGCACGCTTACTGTACCTGTCACATTCTGGTCCACATTAGGACCCCTGTCCAGCGTGCTCTGACATGCTCCTCTCCCATCTTCCAATCCCCAGTCGAGGCCACCTCCTCCAGGAGGTCTTCCCTGACACCCTACCTCATTCAGCTCTCCCCTCTCTCTTAGAGTCGGTGCCATACATTTTAGCACATGAAGGGTATTTCCTGCTCGGTTTCTCGAGCATCAGTTAATTAACAAACTCGGGGTAGTGCGAACTAGACACTTGGAAGCAGCTAATACAGGCGGAAGCACAAAACTATCATCACCAATAACAATAACAAGAGCACCCACCGGCACTGAGACAGGCATTTTGTACGGATCGTCTCATTTAATCCCCACTGTAACCCTGAGTTAACAATCCTATGATGTTATCCCCATTTTATGGACTAGAAAACAGGCTAGAAAGATAGTTAGGCAAAGTGACACAGCAGGTGGATGGAAGAACCAGGAGTGGAACCCAGATCCATATGCTTCTAAAGTTCACACTCTTTGCTCTGAACTGATCCTGAGAGTGGCCAGGTTAAACAGTTTGTTGACTGAGTTGAGCTTCCCTGGTGGCTCAGACGGTAAAGAATCCGGATGCCTGCAATGTGGGAAGCCTGGGTTCAGTCCCTGGATTGGGAAGATACCCTGGAGAAGGGAATGGCTACCCACTCCAGTATTCTTGCCTGAGAATTCTACACACAGAAGAGACTGGCAGGCTACAGTCCACGGGGTCGCAAAGAGGTGGACACGACTGTGCGACTAACACTTTTGACTGAGTTGACTTGATTTGATTGGAGATGGAATTATTCTGCTTCTCCAAATACAGCCAGTTACCTTAGTGGTTCAGCCGCTGCTCCTCTGTGTTAGCACCGGGCCCATCAGCCTATGAGAAAACAGGTGTGCTTGTGCCTCTGCGATTATGTGCTTGGCCCATGACATGCACGGAACCATGTTTCCTTGGAGCAGTGTTGCTGCTGGAAGGAAGGATTAGCAGACACACGTGTAACAGTAAAGGTTTCTGTTCCACCACCATTACATCATGCTTTGGGCTGAAGGCTTATGCTGTGGCCTGCTTCCTCCACCAATCAGCTGCAACAGCAGAGAGGAGCCACGGCTGGGGGCAGTCAGCTGCGAAACTACAATTAAAGCTGATTAGCTGTTACAGGACTGGAAGGCATTTCCTCCTGCTCTTGCATATTTTTTCATGACTCTAATTTGCTTGTGAGTTTTATGAGGGTGATGTGGATTCCCACTGGTGATAGGAAGTGAGGTTACTGTGTCTGCTGCTCTCTGACTGAACCCCAGGTTTATGAAGGCCCCTGGGCACTTCTTTGAGATGGATATTTGGGGGGCTTCAGGAAGCAACAGTTAGAACTGGACATGGAACAACAGACTGGTTCCAAATAGGAAAAGGAGTACATCAAGGCTGTATATTATCACCCTGCTTATTTAACTTATATGCAGAGTACATCATGAGAAACGCTGGGCTGGAAGAAGCACAAGCTGGAATCAAGATTGCTGGGAGAAATATCAATAACCTCAGATATGCAGATGACACCACCCTTATGGCAGAAAGTGAAGAGGAACTAAAAAACCTCTTGATGAAAAAGAAAGTGGAGAGTGAAAAAGTTGGCTTAAAGCTCACCATTCAGAAAATGAAGATCATGGCATCCGGTCCCATCACTTCATGGGAAATAGATGGGGAAACAGTGGAAACAGTGTCAGACTTTATTTTTTGGGGGGCTCCAAAATCACTGCAGATGGTGACTGCAGCCATGAAATTAAAAGACGCGTACTCCTTGGAAGGAAAGTTATGACCAACCTAGATAGCATATTCAAAAGCAGAGACATTACTTTGCCAACAAAGGTCTGTCTAGTCAAGGCTATGGTTTTTCCTGTGGTCATGTATGGATGTGAGAGTTGGACTGTGAAGAAGGCTGAGCGCTGAAGAATTGATGCTTTTGAACTGTGGTGTTGGAGAGGACTCTTGAGAGTCCCGTGGACTGCAAGGAGATCCAACCAGTCCATTCTGAAGGAGATCAGCCCTGGGATTTCTTAGGAAGGACTGATGCTGAAGCTGAAACTCCAGTACTTTGGCCACCTCATGTGAAGAGTTGACTCATTGGAAAAGACTCTGATGCTGGGAGGGATTGGGGGCAGGAGGAGAAGGGGACGACAGAGGATGAGATGGCTGGATGGCATCACTGACTCGATGGACGTGAGTCTGAGTGAACTCCGGGAGCTGGTGATTGACAGGGAGGCCTGGCGTGCTGCGATTCATGGGGTCGCAAAGATTCGGACATGACTGAGTGACTGAACTGAACTGAAGCACAAGCATTGGGAAGTCTTAGCAGACACAGATCTGAGAATGGCCTTCCTCCCAGACATGCTTCTGTGAACAGGGGCAAAATCACAGATCCAGAAACAGATTGTAAATGACCAAAAGGAGAGTGGAAGATACATTGCTCCTGAGCACTGAGAACGAACCCTAAAGTTTTGGGCTTGAAGACTGGGCTTTGGTGCCTCAGGCTGCAAGGGTACAGAGGCTGCCTGGCTACAAGATGCACTCAGGGGCACGTCTTGTTCAAGCGGGACCTACAGTTGCATCTCCCTTCCGTGGGACAACGACAAGGACACGGAGGTGCTGCCCTCATATAGCCCGTATTGGTGGGGGGACTGAAAGACCAAAGTGCTACAAGTAAGGCCCTCCACTCTCTAGCTGTGTGATTCTGGGGGCTGTACATTGTCACCCTGATTATTTAACTTCTATGCAGAGTACATCATGAGAAATGCCAGGCTGGATGAAGCACAAGCTGGAATCAAGATTGCTGGGAGAAATATCAACAACCTCAGATATGCAGATGACACCACCCTTATGGCAGAAAGCAAAGAAGAACTAAAGAGCCTCTTGATGAAAGTGAAAGAGGAGAGTGAAAAAACTGGTTTAAAACTCAACATTCAAAAACTAAGATCATGGCATCCAGTCCCATCACTTCATGGCAAATAGATGGGGAAAAAATGAGAACAGTGACAGACTATTTTCTTGGGCTCTAAAATCATTGCAGATGGTGACTGCAGCCGTGAAATTAAAAGATGCTTGCTCCTTGGAAGAAAAGTTATGACCAACCTAAACAGTATTTTCAAAAGCAAAGACATAACTTTGCTGACAAAGGTGATACTGAGGTCCTCAGTAAACACAGCTGCGGTCAGGTCCCTGCCTGATGCTGAGTGCGGTGGGGAACAGAGGGTGCTGGAAGCTGGTGCTCCTGAGAGGGCCAGCAACCCAGAGTGTCCGTAGAATGCCTCATCCTATTTACCCTTCTAACCTCTACCATCAACCCATCCTGTTCACCCTCCTTGGTACTCACTGTTCGGACATCATTTACTTGCAAGTTAAGGATACTGCTGCTACTGCTAAGTCACTTCAGTCGTGTCTGACTCGGTATGACCCCATAGACAGCAGCCCACCAGGCTCCCCCATCCCTGGGATTCT
Organism: Bubalus bubalis; assembly: GCF_019923935.1. Lineage (NCBI taxonomy): Eukaryota > Metazoa > Chordata > Mammalia > Artiodactyla > Bovidae > Bubalus > Bubalus bubalis. Next base: position 89,474,484 of record NC_059161.1, on the reverse strand, counting down.
CCAGGCAAGAACACCGAAGTGGGTTGCCATTTCCTTCTCCAATGCATGAAAGTGAAAAGTGAAAGTGAAGTCGCTCAGTCGTGTCCGACTCTTAGCGACCCCATGGACTGCAGCCTACCAGGCTCCTCTGCCCATGGGATTTTCCAGGCAAGAGTACTGGAGTGGGGTGCCATTGCCTTCTCCAAAGTTAAGGATAAGTGTCCAGTAAATTTTCATCAGGGATGGAGACCAAACGCAAATCTAAAATTAGTGAGAGAAACTCAAAGGGGATGGGTTCTTGTTGTTCAAGTCATGCCCGACTCTGCAACCGCATGTACTGCAGCGTGCCGGGTTGCCCTGTGCTTCACGGTCTCCCAGAGTTGACTGGACTGAAAGTTAAAGGCTGAAGTACTGGGACTGCTTTTTGAACTGTAGTTCCACTTTTAAATTAGATTTATATCAAAAGAAAGGGAAAGGCAAACGCAGACCATGTGAGTTTCCCTTCTTACCAGAGCTTAGTTTATACCATCAACATTAAATTGTTTCTCTGTTCCCTTATGAGATAGAATCTAATCCTTGCACTTAATGAACCTGAGAGGCTCTTTAAAAATTTCTCATTTCACAAACATGATGAGCTCTGGGACCTCTGTGCTGAGGGACTACAGGTGCTTAATCAAATTGCCCTTTTCCATTGGTGATTTCCTAAATGGTAACCGAAATCCTTGCATGTGTGGCTTGGCTGCTATACAGCGACCCTGAAGGAAGCTATGCTGACATTTGCAGAGGACTCCAAGGGTGACCTTTCCTCCAAATTTCCAAAATAAACAACTCTATGCCCAAGGCTATATTTAGTGCCATTAGCTACCAGGCTCTTCTGAAACCTATATCCTGTGATAAGTACAGTTAATATTTAAAGTCTCCTTTAAAGGACCGAGGAAAAGTTTATTCTAAATTTATGCTGATTGACTAAATACACCACTGAATGAGTGACTGGGACATTGCTGAGTAGTGTGGAAATTTACTTTGTTTGTACAGATGAATATTAGGTTGGTGAGTCGGCTTATATTTTATAACTTCTATTAAATTAAAAAAGATTTTAGTCCTGTTTTTTAGTGCCTACTGAAGGAGAGGCTGTTTCGATCCTGAATGAACCAATGCACTGTTTGAACTTGATCCTTCTACAACATCCATATGATATATAATATCTACCCAACGTTATAGAGTTATTAGGCCATGGAGCTGGAACATGAACCCAGGTCTGTGTTGCCACTAGAGTCCATTCTCCTAATCACTATTTTGCACACACTGTTTCTCATCCTTTGTTCTCATTTTGGACACCCTGCAATAACCTTAGTCAGCCACATTAAAGACAGAGTTTGAAAGGACTTGCAGGGACACATGGGGAAAAGGAGAGGGTGTGACAAATTGAAAAAGTAACATTGACATATATACACTGCTGCTGCTGCTGCTAAGTCGCTTCAGTCATGTCCGACTCTGTGTGACCCCACAGACGGCAGCCCACCAGGCTCCTCTATCCATGGGATTTTCCAGGCAAGAGTACTGGAGTGGGGTGCCATTGTCTTCTCCGAGCATATACACTACCATGTGTCAAATGAAAGTGAAAGAGGGGAGTGAAAAGGCTGGCTTAAAACAACGTTCAGAAAACTAAGATCATGGCATCCGGTCCCATTACTCCATGGCAAACAGATGGGGAAACAATGGAAACAGTAAGAGATTTTATTTTGGGGGGCTCCAAAATCACTGCAGATAGTGACTGCAGATATGAAATTAAAAGACGCTTCCTCCTTAGAAGAAAAGCTATGACCAACCTAGACAGTGTATTAAAAAGCAGAGACATTACTTTGCTGACAAAGGTCCATCCAGTCAAAGCTTTGGTTTTTCCAATGGTCATGTATGGATGTGAGAGTTGGACTATAAAGAAAATTGAGTGCCGAAGAATTGATGCTTTTGAACTGTGGTGTTGGAGAAGACTCTTGAGAGTCCCTTGGACTGCAAGGAGATCCAAACAGTCCATTCTAAAGGAGCTCAGTCCTGGGTGTTCATTGGAAGGACTGATGCTGAAGCTGAAACTCCAATACTTTGGCCACCTGATGCGAAGAGCTGACTCATTTGAAAAGACCCTGATGCTGGGAAAGATTGAGGGCAGGAGGAGAAAGGGATGACAGAGGATGAGATGGTTGGATGGCATCACCGACTTCATGGACATGAGTTTGAGTAAACTCCAGGAGTTGGTGATGGACAGGGAAGCCTGGAGTGCTGCAGTCCATGGGGTCGCAGAGTCAGACGTGACTGAGCGACAGAACTGAGTTGATGTGTAAAACAGATAACTAAAGAGAGGCTGTTATATAACACAGAGAGCCCAGCTGGTTCTCTGTGATGACTTAGAGGGGTGGGATGAAGGGAGGTGGAATACGGGGATGGGAAGGATGGGATATATGTGTATATATGTGTGCACGTATATATATATATATATAGTTATATAGTTATGATTGATTCACCTTGTATGGCAGAAACCAACAAACACTGTAAAGCAATTATCCTCCAGTTAAAAAAAAAAAAGACTGAGTTTGATCAGTCTACTGAAGTGAGAGTTTCCTGGCTGGCGGTATCTCCCCAGATCCCAGGGTATTACCTTTAACACCTTTCTCTGGAGAGAAAAGGGCAAAGCATTCAGCAATATTTAGTGCTCTGTCCCCAATGTGGGGGAATGACAAGGGCTGAGAACAGAAGGGAAATACTCTCCCCAGGAGAAGTAAATATGGCTGTGCTTATCAAACAATCCAACTCTGGCTTTGAAATCAACTTAATAGGGAACAACCAGTATTTTTAAAATGACATAGATTTGTGTAGAACATTCCAGGCTGCATCACATTTAGCAGGAACAAGAACTGTTTTGTAAACACTTGCTTAGTTGCAAGAGTATGTGTGTGCACACATGTGCTCACGTGTGTGTGTGTCAGGGTACTGGCCTGTGATGTAAAGGGTATTTGTAACCTAAGGTTGTAGTGTAAACATCTTGAGAAACACTGTAGCATAGGATAATGATCATGCGTGATGGAGACAGACCGCCAAAGTCTGATCCTCATCGAGATGCCCAGCCTGAGTCCATCACCTCACTTTTCAAGGTTCAGGTTCCTTGTCTGCAAAACTGGGCTGATACCAGAATCCACTTGGTAATTTGTGTCCCATGTCACAGAGTGTCTGATGCTTAGAAAGGACTCACTAAGTAAATATCAGCTATCAATATTTTAAATAAAGGAGCCTGGGTGTTAATTTGGTGGCAAAACAATGTTTTGCATAATGTCTCCAGAATCATTTTCATTCCAGATGCAAACCTCCATCTGCTTCCTGGGCATCCCCGCTACAAATCTCCTAGACCAGTCAAACACCACACCCTACTAACCAAACGCATCTTCCAGGCCAAGCCTCCCTCCTACATTCTCTACTCAACAATGGTGCCACCCTGTAGCTCAGGAGAAATTTAAGAGTCATCCTGGATTCCTCACATCGCAGCCGATTACCAAATCTGGATGATGTCCTAGCTCCTGAATAGTTTGAGACAGAGTTTGAGATTCCTCTATTGTCCGCCTCCTCATTCTCATCTTTCTCTTTTCAAGATTGAAATCGTCCTTGCCCTTCATAAACAAACAGTTCTGCAACTCCTGGACTCCAGTCTTAATTCCCCCCACCCCTCGCTCTCATTGTCCCACCCTTGGAATATATCCTTCAGAACTTCTGCTGGACTGACCTTTCCCAAAAGCCAAATTTGATAACTATACTCCCTGACTTAAACATTTTTATCTGACCTAAAGATTATCATACTGAGTGATGTGAGTCAGACAAAGACAAATATTGTATGATGTCACTTCTGAAAAAAATGATAAGAGCTTATTTTAAAAACAGAAATAGACTCAAAGACATAGAAAACAAACTTTTGGATGCCACAGGGGAAAGGGGGTGGGATAAATTAGAAACTTGGAATTAATGGATACATACAGGGCTTCCCTGGTGGCTCAGTAGTAAAGAATCTGCCTGTAAAGACGGAGACCACTTGCACTGCAGGAGACTTGGGTTCGATCCCTGGGTTGGGAAGATCCCCCGGAGAAGGGAATGGCAACCCACTCCAGTCTTCTTGCCTTAGAAATTCCATTGACAGAGGAGCCCGGCGGGCTACAGTCCATGGAGCCTCAAAGAGTTGGACACAACTGAGTGGCCAAACCACTTTCACTGCTATTATATATGAAGTAGATAAATAACAGGGACCTACTGTATAGCATGGGGAAATATATTTTATATCTTATAATAAATCTACAATGGAAAATAATCTGAGAAAGAACACACATATGTATGAGTATAACTGAATCTTTTTATTGGACACCTGGGGCTTCCCTGGTAGCTCAGTTGGTAAAGAATCCACCTGTAACTTTGAAATGCATGAAGCACTTGCCAGAAAACTTAACCAAAGGTTACCCATAATAGCTCTTACCAAGAGCTTACATTTCTTACATTTCCTACTAGAAAACTACTTTGATGATGCAATTACCAACATCTTTAACCTGGGATAACAGAATCATACTGACACACATTTCCACAAATTGTTTTGTTCCAGATGGCATATTTTCCAGCAGAAATGACTTGTGTATTACCTGCTGTTAGGGAAATAGCTCACACCATATTGTGTCTTCTGGGAAAAATTTTCACCGGGGAAATGAATATTGTGCTTTGTATATTTTTCCCCTTAAAATTAAAGAATTAAAGAGCAACATAAAAAATTCAAAAAAAAAAAAAAAAAAAAAAAAAGAATCCACCTGTAAAACAGGAGAACCCGGTTCAATTCCTGGGTCAGAAAGATCCACTGGAGAAGGGATAGGCTACCCATTCCAGTATTCTTGGGCTTCCCTGGTGGCTCAGCTGGTGAAGAATCTGCCTAAAATGAGGGAGACCTGGGTTTGATCCCTAGGTTGGGAGGATCCCTTGGAGAAGGGAATGGTGACCCACTCTAGTATTCTGGCCTGGAGAATTCCATGGACTGTACAGTCCATGGGGTCACAAAGAGTTGGAAATGACTGAGCGACTTGCACTTTCACTGTGTTGTACACCTGAAATATTGTACATCAACTAAACTTCAATTAAGGAAAAACCCCTCCTTTTCAAAGCCCGCAAGGCTCCTCATCAGCTGTGCATCACCCTCAGCTTCTTGTCCTGCTGACCTCCACCAGGAGCTCTCAATACAACAAACTCCTTTCCCATCCCTAGAGGAAGCGGGCATTTTCACGTCTGTGCGTGCTGGGTCCTCAGCTGAGCATGCTCTTCTACGCCCATCATCACTCTAGTGCACAGAGGGATGAAAGGTCATCAGCTGAAACTTACAATCCAGTACCCCAATTCTCAGAAATCAGGGTACATGGGAAGCACCCGGGTTGCTGGTTTATAATTCAAGTCCTAAGTCCTGTACCTGTAACTGCTGACCCCTGCAGTCAGGGCTTTTCATCTGCACCCCCAGTGATTGTAAGGAACTGCACCAGAAAGGGAGACAAAAGTTTTGTACAAATTCGAATCCACAGCACACAAATTCAGGAGTACACGTAAGTATCTTGTCCTTAGGAAACATCTCAACAGAAATGCAATTAGGAGAGGCTTCCCTGGTGGTCCAGTGGTTAAGAATCTGCCTGCCAATACAGGGGACTCCAGTTCAGTTCCTGATCTGGGAAGATGCCACAGGCCATGGAGCGACTAAGCCTGTGCTCGACAACTACTGAGCCTGTGCTCTAGAACCAAGGAGCCACCACTACTGAAGTCCCCTCGCCCTGAGGCCTGTGCTCTGCGACAAGAGAAGCCACTGCAAAGAGAAGCCTGAGCACCGCGACAAAGGGTAGCCCCTGCTCGCCACAACTAGAGAAAGCCTGTGTGCAGCAGTGAAGTCCCAGTGCGACCAAAAATAAAAAATAAAGAAAGGCTATTAGGAGAAATTCTGAAAGAGGTTGGCGGAGGGTTGGACCCTGACTTCTTAGAAAGATTTCTCTTTCAGGATGAGCAGTAACCACAGGAAAGAAGAATACTGCTATTTAATATAATTATTTATTAGTGTTATTGCCTTAAAATACAAATACTGCATGAGCCACAGAACAATGATGGTGCTAACCATGACACAGCCTTGTAGGAAGGCCTCTCATTGTCCCTAGTGGAAAACCCTGGCAAGAGTCCTGGCATGGGTTAAGTTTATAACAGAGAGAAAATTAGCTGCCACACCTATGCGGGAGACAGGAGCCAAGTTCTTCCCACTGAGTCTCATTGCTCTGTTGTTTTCCCTAGTAAGAAAAAAAAAAAAAGAAGAAGCTTCAAGTTAAGTATCTGGGCATTCTGGGCAGTTAAACATTGATGAGACATCAAGATCATTAAACACTGGTGAGAAATTAAGACCAGAGACTGACTTTTTATAGGGAACAAATCTCTGAAGAAGTTTTATGGCTGAACATCAATACAAAGCAGATAACCCAAGGTTTGTAGATAAGACCCTTAGGAAGCTTTTCTCACTGCTGCCACTGTTGACCTGTTCACCATCTGGCCCACCCTTCTGACTCAACCTAGCCAACATTCATTCATTCATTCAGCTAGCAGGTGCTGTGTGACATGCACAGTTCTAGGTACAGGTGAGAGATGGCAAAACCCATCTCACCTTCTAGCAGCAAAAATTAGCACAGATGATACAAGCCAAAGTGATGCGTCATTCATTTAAAGTTACAAAATAAGGGGATGTCACTTGTTTGACAAAAATTTAAGTACCCACTTCGTGCAAGGTAATGTGTTGGGCATGGGGATGTAGCCGTGCAAAACAGAAGTTCCCAGTTCCGCAGGGAAGATAAGTGTTCAACCAAACAAAAAACTACCATATAATTGCCTCACGATGAGAAGTACTACCGAGCAGATGTAGAGGATGCTATGAAAGCGTGGAAGGAACTGGGAGCCCTGATGTGGCTTCCTCTGCAGGGAGGGAGCGCCTTCCCTAAGGAAACAACCTTTGAGACACGATATGAAAGACAGAGAGTTAATTAAGCCAGGCGCCAGGATAGATTTGAGCAGAGAAACATCCTAAGAAACAGCATGTTCAAGGCTCGGAAAGAGAGGGGCAGGACCCGATGGGACAGCATGTGGGCGACTTTGCTAAGGACTGAGGTTTTCGGCCTCAGGGCAATGGGAAATAACAGATAAGTGTTAAACAGAAGAGAAAGGATTTGCTGTGTGTGTAGGGAAGATCACCGTGGCTACAGTGAGGAGAACTGGGGTATATCACTGCCATGACAGACGACTGTGTCATGGAGATGGGACACGCAGTGATCTGGGTGTGCAGGAGGAGCTGGAAGGAAAGGAACACATCTAAAATTGTATTTTATACATGCTGAGTCCGATAACCTCTGAAATACCCATCTGCAGATGTCAGGCAGACAGCTGGATATCTGAAGTCCGGGTCTCAGAGAGAGGGCTGGAGAATGAATCTGAACATTGGTAGCAAATCCGTGGTAACTGAAGCCACAGCAAGGGTCTATTCCTCTACAGAGAGAGGTCAAAGTGAGGAAGGTCTGAGCTTTGAGAAACGCCAGCATTTGATGGCTGGATAAAGGAGGATGAACTGGGGGAGCAGGCTGAGAACAAACAACTGGAAGGTGGAAGGGGAAACAGATGGGTTGTCACTAGATGGCCCAAGAGGACAGGGCTTCAGGAAGGCAGGAGTGGTCAAGGCAGCTGAGTGTCTCTGAAAGATAACGAGGACTGAAAACCCTGCTGGATTCAGCCAATGGAGGTTCCCTGTAAGCTGGTGAAGATCGGCCGCAGTTGGACTTCTGTGGTTTGAAGGGAGAGTAGGAAGGGAGGGAAGGGAATCAGCACAGAGACACAATTCTTCCAAGACCTCTGGCTGCCAAGGGGAGTTTAGAGTGGAGAGACCGTGAACATGTTTAGATGCTATCGGGGTGGATTCCTCAAAGATGGAGAGAATGGGTGCAGAGCCAATCGGCGGGGGTGGGGGACTGCCTGTAGGCAGAGGGGGGCCCCCACAGCATCTGTGCATGTGTGCTAGGTCGCTTCAGTTGCATCTGAGTCTTTGCAACCCCAGGGACTGAAGCCCGCCAGGTTCCTCTGTCCATGGGACTTCCGAGGCAAGAACACTGGAGTGGGTTGCCATTCTTTTCTCCAGGGGATCTTCCTGACCCAGGGATAAAAGTGGCATCTCCTGCATCACCTGGCATTGGCAGGTGGATTCTTTACCACTGAGCCACCGGGGAAGCCCAGCAGTGAAAAGACATAGAGGCAAAAGCTGAGGGTACTGTCAGGATGAGCAGGAATGATGAAGCTGGAAGCTGGACTGGACTAGGTCAGAGGGCAGGAGCAGCAAGCTGCCTGGGTAGCGGGCAGAGGAGGCTGGAGACTGGTGAGTTCAGAGGGCAAGGCTGAGCAAGCAGCATCTCTGGTCAGAGAATGTTGTTAGGCTCACTGACTTCTATGATTTCAATGATTCACATAGACAAATTCCACACGATGCCAAGGTCTGGAGTGTGACTGCAGGAGTAGCTGAGCTGGATTTTGCAAAAGGAGAGAATTCCAGTTGGGAGAGGTCTGGGTGCTAGGGGAATCAGCCCTTTGATTCTGAAGTCATCCAAGATGAAGGCAGGATTGGGGTGGAGAAAGTCTATAAGCTGGTGCCAAAGTCCTCAATGAATGAAAGATGGTAAATGACAATGATGAAAAGGAGGAAAGGTCAGTCTCTCTAAACAGCACAACTCTTAGAAAACCCACCGAGAAGTGGGTTTTGTTGCTGCGGAAACTATTTGTTTAAATAAGAGGATGGGAGAGTTCTAAGAGTGACCCTGGGGAATAAAAGGCTCCCTACCTTTGGCCTGACTTGGAACCTTGAGGAGTCCGAAAGGAACGTGAGAAGGCTTTGGGAGAAGCAGTCAGCTCAGGCTGGCGGTAGGTCTGTTACTAGATGGAGCTGGAGAGAATGGGCTGGAGGGGATTGAAGATATAAGTGAAATTCATTATTCCTGAAATCCGAGCGGAAGGGTATGGGATGGAGAATGGGAGGTTGGATTAGGGGCAAGGATGTACAGACACAACAGTCTGACAGAGAAACAAATTCAAGTAAAGAGGAGCTGGGAGTGTAAGGGGACGTCCCTGCTGGCTCAGACAGGAGCGAGTCCACCTGCAACACAGGAGACGGGGGTTCGATCCCTGGGTTGGGAAGATCCCCTGGAGAAGGAAATGGGAATCCTGTCCAGTATTCCTGCCTGGAGAACTCCATGGACAGAGGAGCCTGGTGGGCTACAGTAAGGAGAAGGGGGTTAACTGCTTGGGGTTATAAAGGGAGTGGACAGGTGGGCTTTGCAAAGGTCACATCTAGCTGAGATCAAGCAGAAGTTCTGCTGATGGGCAAAGGAGGGGAGAAGGCCCCAGTGAGAAGAGTCAGCATTTACAAAGAGGCAGAGGCCCGGGAGGCGGCCAGTGCAGCTCTCTTCAGTGGGACTGCAGGGCGGAGTGGAGGTGGAGATTGGCCCATAGGCCTGGGCAGGCACGAGGCAGGCGGATCCCGGTCATGGAGGGCTCTGGGGTCCAGCTATGGGCCCTGTGGCTTAGGGAGCTCCTGGAGGCTTTTCAGTGGGGCCGAGCCATGATCTAAGCTCATCTCTGTTCCAGAGATGAGCTGTTCCAGACCCACCTGGTGGTGGGTCTTTGCTTTCCTCATCACCCCCTCCATGCTTTGGCTCACATGGTCCATGGAGAGCCCAGCCCCCATCCTCTGACTAAACCCTACTCATCCCTGAGACCTAACTCAAGTCTTAACCCTGGAATAAAGCCCTTTGTGACTACTCCAGCCCAGACCTTCCTTCTTTTCTGTAGATGTTTTCATTCTTATGGCCAAAATCCTACCCCAAAGGAAAGGCAGTGGGAAAGGTCTTTCTCACTGACAGTAGGGTGTCAGTGAGCATCGGCCTCACCCAGCTAGAGAAGGAGATAAAATTATAACGATGAGAGGGTAACCTGTCTGTCTCTTCTAGAAAGAAGGCAGAACAAGGCTTGTTCCCAGAGCAGTGGAAAAAAGGACTCCTTCTCTTTTCTGTTTTCCTATCAAAAGAAAAGAAAAGAAAAATGCCTTAAGGTTCAAGTATAGACAAGGGATCAGTTTGAAAGCTCTGGAGTGGGTGGAGGGCCCCTTCCTCTACTAACTAACGGGCTCGATTCATTTCTGGGGAAAGAAAGCCCAAGTTTCTCTAAGGTTTACTCATGAGTGACCAGGTCATTCAAAGATCTCAGGGCACAATGGCTTTCCGAACTCCCCAGTAGCCTGGGACAAAAGAACCAGGGTGCACGCGCTGGCTCTGCCCATTGTGCAGCAGCAGCAGCTGTGGGATTTCCCGGCCCTGCAAACCCCTCCCCGTTCCCCCTTCACCGCCCAGCGCCTGCTCGGGGCTCTCAGCACCGCTGGGGGTGATGGCTGAGCTTGGAGGCCTGGGGGTGGGGGTGGAGGCTCTTAACAGAAAAGCTTCCTCTTTTATTCCTTTAGCGGCAGCAGGGTAGGGAACAATCTCAGCGGCTAGGGAATTCAGGCAACTTATTTTGGGCACTGACTGGAAAGCCAACTGCCCTCTCCTTTCTTGGTAACCTTGCTGTTCCCTGCACCGCCCCGGAGCTCTAAAGATAACTGCCAAGTTGCTGCAAGCGTTTGTTTACAAATCTGTCTCCCCATTTAGACACCTAGGCGTCCTTCCGGCAGGTCCTACTTATCTTTATGTTAGTTCTTGACTTGCAGTTGGAGCTAAAAAAATGTTTGAAGAAAGAGAGGGAAGGAGAGAGAACAGAAGGAAATGAAGGGATGGATGGATGGATAAGTGAATAAATAACAGACTCTGTCTCTGAGGCTGGACGACTAGCTTAGGAGATGCCAATCTGGACTCTGAAGACCCTAGTGAGTCCTCACAGGTTGCACAGGCTGTCAAGTGGGGAATGTCATGAGAAGAGATGTGCAGTTTAACTCTGCTTTTTTGATATTCATTGAACTCCCTTATGTGAGATTTTGTGTGAATAAAAGTTTCTGTGGCTAAGAAAGTCCCTTGAAAGGAATATTGGGCTAGATTTTTCCCCCTTAGATTTCCTCCCACTTTGCTATTTTCCATGATAGGCAAGTATTTGTATTCTCCCTTGGAGGGCTTCCCTGGTGGCTCAGCTGGTAAAGAATCTGCCTGCAGTGTGGGAGACCTGGGTTTGATCCCTGGGTTGGGAAGATCCTCTGGAGAAGGGACCAGCTACCCACTCCAGTATTCTGGCCTGGAGAAGTCCATGGACTGTACAGTCCATGGGGTCACAAAGAGCTGGACACGACTGAGCAACCGTCGCTTTCACTTGGACCACAGGCTTCCCAGGTGGCACAGTGGTAAAGAGCACGCCTGCCAACGCAGGAGTCGCAAGAGATGCGGGTTCGATACCTGGGTTGGAAGAGCCCCTGAAGGAGGAAATGGCAACCCACTCCAGGATTCTTGCCTGCAAAATTCCATAGACAGAGAAGCCTGGTGGGCTACAGTCCATTGGGTTGCAAAGAGTCAGATAAAACTGAGCACATACACACACACACACACAGCTTTGGACCACTGGTAAAACATTCTCCTGTTCTCCAAGAACATCTTATTCTTAGAAGGCAGGAAGACGGACATGAGTGAGGGCATCAGTTGCCAGGTACTCTCAGCGTGCTCTATCTGGGCCAGAGCTCCAACAATTACGCGGCTGCCCCCCGGTCTCCTCCACCCCGGGTCTCCTTACACGTGTGCTGTCCCACAGCGCAGTGATGGGGCTCTTGAGGCAGGTGGTGTTTGCAGCTCTACCTCCAGGTCCATTTTTTCACACCTGATTTTAATGTAACTTATGTTGCACTTGATTGCACTTCTACTGCCAGTCCCAAATGGGGAGGGGACTAGGCCCCAGAGGACGGAAGTGCTACTGCAGACGGGATGGCCACGAACACTGTCACAGAAGAGCTTGTCACTCAAGTTTGAAAAGGACATCATCAGAGAACTGGACAAGCCCACAGCCTGGACCATTGTAAGGTTTAGAGAGACCCTCACAACTTCATCTATTAACTCTGTGGCTCAGATGCTCAGTCGTGTCTAACTCTTTGTGACCCCATGGACTGTAGCCCACCAGGCTCCTCTGTCCAAGTGATTCACCCAGCAAGAATACTGGAATGGGTTGCCACTTCCTCTTCCAAGGAATCTTCCCACTCCAGGTATCAAACCTACGTCTCCTGCACTGGCGAGTGGGTTCTTTACCACTAGCACCACCTGGGAACTCACTCACTATGGAGGGTCTATGTGTGGGACTATGGAGATCTAGGGATGAATGGGAGAAAGTCCTTTTGTTAAGGAGCTCCCATCCTAGCGATGGAGACAATGTTAAGAAAATGAAACAATTCAAGAAGTTAAGCACAGACACAGTTATCAAGCCCTGAAGGATTTCAGAACAGAGAGAGAACAGTCCTCCTTGAGGGCTGGGGGAGGAGTGGAGAAGACATCCCCGAAAAGCAACATTTGAATGAGACCTTGACTTTTTTTTTTTTCCCTGAGTGGACCATTTTTAGTCTTTATTGAATTTGTTATGATACTGCTTTTGTTTTATATTTTGGTTTTCTGGCCAAGAGGCATGTGGGATTTTCGTTCCCCAACCAGGGATTGAACTCCTTTGCATTGGAAGGTGAAGTCTTAACCACTGGGTCACCAGGGACATCCTTAGACTTTGACTTTGGACAGTTCTTCAAGTCTGGAGGCAAGAGATGGAAGCAGGGGAGACATGCAACACTGAGCTTACAGGATGAGATGGGGGGTGGGGCTATATTGGGGAGTGGGGCTGGACCATGTTTGGGGGATAGGGCTGAGGGGAGGGGGTTTTCATCAGGCAGTCAGGCTGGTGAAATGGGCTTTGCAAGCTTTGCTCATTGTATCACCCTGTGAGTGGTGGGGAGCCACTGATGGTTTACAAGCATGGTCTCATATGTCACACAAAGGAAGGCTGATATCCTGCAGGTGATGGGGAAGGAAAGCCCTCAAGTACTGACCCAGTCTTCACAGTGAGGAGCGCTCTGGCAGCTGAGTGGAGGGCTGGGGAGGTACAGAGGCTTAGTGCTCGAAGCAGGGACGGGCCATGGCCATGGTCCACATGAAAAAGGGAGATGCTCTACACACAGCAGAGCAGAAGAAACCAAGTGGAAGAGAAAGGGGAGCTTCAGTGTACATTTCAGAGGGAGAGGAAGCAAGACGTGAGCCTCCCAGAGCGTGGGGCCACTGGGGGAAAGGAAAGGACAGGCAGGCCTGGGGGGCCGGGGCCAGCCCTCAGGCCTGTGGCTTAGCACCACGTGGGCATCCTGGAGGCTCGGGTCCTCACAGTCGCTGTGATGTTGCTCTGTTCCTGGGGTCTGATGAGCCATTGCATCACTGGAGGAGTTGCTGACACCCGTCAGCCCTTGTGGTTCAGAAAGCCCTAAGTGACTGCTCAACTCTGATTGTTCTATCTGGTTTTCTGTAGACCCGCCCTGTGAGGTTGCATTCCCCCCAAATTCATGTGTTAAAGTTCTAAACCAAGGTACCTCAGAATATGACTATTTGGTGCTAGGGCTTTTAAAGGGGTAACTGAGTTAAAATGGGGCTTTGGTGTACCTAAATCCACTCTGACTGTCCTTTAAGAAGAGGAAATGAGGACAGAGAGTCAGAAAAGAGACCACATGAAGGCACAAGGAGAAGATGCCTCCTGCAAGCCACGGAGAGGGACCTTAGGAGAAATCAAACCTGCCGGCACCTAGATCCTGAACTTCTAGTCTTCAAAACCGTGAGAAAACAAATTTCTGTTGTTTAAGACATCTGGTCTCTGGAACTTTGTTATGGCAGCCCAGCAAATGAATACACCTCCTGTGAACAAAGTCTTACCTGGCGCCAAACCCACCTGAACCCACCTAGGCAGGCTAAGCAAAGGCCGGGAACTGGGGCCATGTTCCCTGTTTTGATTTCTCTAGCCAGTCTAGCTTCTCCACTGGTCTATTCCTTTACTACCATCATGGGTACCATGACAATGATGGGCAGATGAGTCCATGGAACTTGCTTATCTGAACAAGAATGGCACTGTTATTACCCACAGGGGACTGCTGCTGTTTTTTTCTAAAGAGCCAGTCAATGGGTTCACAAAACTCACAATAACCCAGCTCTCGGCACCTGCTCAGAGCTGGTTTCTTAGGCCCTGGGAGGGAGAGAATATTCCGCTTAATCCAAAATGCCCATTGAGCTCTGTGATCAGATACCACTTGGAAGAACAATGGAATCTATCTTCAAGAGGTAAAGGCTATCAGAGGGGTCAAGCAGCACTTCCCAGCTGACTTCATCACCACATCCGAGGCAAGAGAAGTGGGAGACCTATGGCCTTTATAGGCAAACACAGGGCATTTCACCATGACTGATGGGGTCACCCGGCTTCGCTAGACAATTGCTGGATGTGGCCAGGTCAGCCCCCACATCTGAGATAAGCCATGGGTCTAAGGGTTGCTACTAAAGCCAGCAACAAAGGAACATTTTATCCAACTCCTTTCTAGACTTGGAGATGCCAGTTTTTCTTCATTTCTGGCTAGCAACTACAGAAAAGGTTAAAATACTGCTGTCTGGAATATCCCAGGAAACCCCCCAATTCAGCAAGACCTGAAGAATATAGTTGCTAGTCACTCCTCTGGAAAGGAGTCCAGGAGGGGAGAGAGTACAGAACTTGGGAGCCAAAGACACTGCATTTGAATCCTGGTCCCTTCAGTTTACTAAGTCTGTGACCTTGGGCAGTCTCTACCCTTCCATGGGTCTCGGCTTCTTCATCTATCAGTTCAGTTCAGTCGCTCAGTCATGTTCGACTCTTTGCGACCCCATGGATTGCAGCACTCCAGGCCTCTCTGTCTACCACCAACTCCCGGAGCTTGCTCAAACTCAAGTCCATCTGAGTCAGTGATGCCATCCAATCATCTCAACCTCTGTCGTCCCTTTCTCCTCCTGCCTTCAATCTTCCCCAGCATCAGGGTCTTTTCCAGTGAGTCAGTTCTTCCCATCAGGTGGCCAAAGTATTGGAATTTCAGCTTCAGCATCAGTCCGTCCAATGAATATTCAGGACTGATTTCCTTTAGGATCGACTTGTTGGATCTCCTTGCAGTCCAAGGGACTCTCAAGAGTCTTCTCCAACACCACACTTCAAAAGCATCAATTCTTTGGCGCTCAGCTTTCTTCACAGTCCAACTCTCACATCCATACACGACTACCAGAAAACCATAGCCTTGGCCAGACAGACCTTTTTTGACAAAGTAATGTCTCTGCTTTTGAATATACCTGTGGCGGATTCATTTTGATATTTGGCAAATCTAATACAGTTATGTAAAGTTTAAAAATAAAATTAAATTAAAAAAAAAATAAAAAATAAAAAGCAGTTTGATTAATCAAAAAAAAAAAAAAAAAAAGAATATGCTGTCTAGGTTGGTCATAACTTTCCTTCCAAGGAGTAAGCGTCTTTTAATTTCATGGCTGCAGTCACCATCTGCAGTGATTTTGGAGCCCAAGAAAAGAAAGTGTGTTACTGTTTTCATTGTTTCCCCATCTATTTCCCATGAAGTGATGGGACTGGATGCCATGATCTTGGTTTTCTGAATGTTGAGTTTAAGCCAGCTTTTTCACTCTCCTCTTTCACTTTCATCAAAAGGCTCTTCAGTTCCTCTTCACTTTCTGCCATAAGAGTGGTGTCCTCTGCATATCTTGGGTTACTGATATTTCTCCTGGCAGTCTTGATTCCAGCTTGTGCTTCATCTATAACCCTGGTATAATGCAGGCCCCTCTGCACAGCGTTATTATGAGGACTCAGTGTGACCACGTATGAAAAGAGAACAAAGAAACTTCATGGAGACGTGATGGTGGGCTAGGCTCACAGCCAGGAAAAGGACTCATTTCTGTACCCGAGAGGACAGGTCACTGTTATTCTGACAAGTTAATGTGGCAGGTCAGCAACTCCTCAACCTTTCTTTACTAACACAGTCAAAGTCACCCAGCACTTGAATTGCCAAATATACAAAACAGACAGGGTACCGCCCCCACCTCCAGGAACTGATGATGCCATTCCTGACCTGCCAGGAATCTCAACACATGTCAGGAAAGGATATTACGACAGCTCTAGACACCTTTTTCAAAAGGTACTGCTTTGCTACAACAGTTGTAAGAACAAGAGCTATCATGTCATTTGTTAATTTTATGCTTCATTTTGTCATTATTTAGTCCCTAAGTCGTGCCCAACTCTTTGTGACCCTATGGACTGTAGACTCCCAGGCTCCTCTGTCCATGGGATTTCCCAGGCAAGAATACTGGAGTGGGGTGCCATTTCCTTCTGCAGGGGTTCTTCCTGATCCAGGGATGGAAACTGTATCTCCTACATTACAGGTAGATTCTTGACCATTGAGCCACCAGGAAAAGTCCCCGTTTTATGCTCAGTATTTTGTTCAATGATCTGTTTACATATATCACATGAGTCACATAAAGTCTTTGGAATGTCAACACACAACCAGCAGGTTGCAGAGGCTGGTCACAAGCCTGATCTCCATCTGACTCTAACTTCAATAGAAAGTTAGTAACATATCTTTTACCTAGGCTTAAAAGTAATATATGCTTATTAAAGTGGTACATTAGTAAAGAATCTGCCTGCCACTGTGGTAGACCCCAGATTTGATCCCTGGGTGGGGAAGATCTCTGGAATAGGAAATGGCAACCCGTTCCAGTATTCTTGCCTGGAAAATTCCATTGGCAGAGAAGCCTGGGGGCTACAGTCCATTGGGTCACAAAGAATCGGATACAACTAAGCGCACACACACACTGAAAAGTTAAGAAAAATTAAATCAAAATCACAGCTAATCTCATCACTCAGAATAATCACTGTATCATTTTGTTCTATTTCTTCCTGTATTTTCTATGTGCTTAAAAAAAAAAACAATTAAAACAAAGTTGAGATTTACTATATGTAAAATTTCATATACATTTGAATTTTTTCCACTTAAAATTATATGATAAACATCTTCCCACATACTAAAAAGTCAACCTAAAACATCAGTTAAAATTGAAAACTTCAACTGATTATCTAACAATTTCCCTGTTTTGAATAATTGTTTCCAAACTTTCACTATTATAAATTATGTTGTGCATATATTTTTATTTTGTATTTATATTTATTTTATGAATTTATGCACACATAAAAGACTTTGTCTTCATTTCTGACTATTTTTTTAGGTTGACTTACTAGACTTAAGAGATTGATGAGTCTTTCACTCATTAATTCAATAAATATTTAGTAAGCATCCACTAAGTGCTGGACAACATTCAAAATTGCTGATGTAGTAACAAGCAAAAAAATTGAAGACAGACAAAAATACTTGCCTTCTTGAATCTTACATTCTAGAGAGGTCTAAAGAATTTTAATTCTCCTTAGTTATTGTCAAATCACTTTCAGAAAGGCTGGAGCACCTTACAACTCCACCAGCAGCGCCTCAGTAGCCATCTCCGTTCACCAGCACCGAGTATTACGGTTTTCAAGTTTTTCGACAGTTTCATAACAATTCACGGCAATGTCGCATTCCTTATAGACCTCTCCCCTACCCTCTCTGCCTCATTTATTCACCACCTTACAAGACACAAGCAAACTGAAGAGAGATTTAAATTCCCATCCAAATGTAAGTTTCAAAGTTGTTTTTTTCCCTCCAATAGGAAAACAGTCCCAGCCCCCAACCACAGATGGCAACAGTGGAATTGCCTCCTCTACTTTGCAAGGTAGCCAGAAATAATGATGACAAATCCATGTCCTGTTAGGGCTTCTGTGTCTGGGAGACAAGCCAGCAGTGAGTTTCTCCAGCCAAAGATCAGGCTTCCTTGGAGGACCAGCCAGAACAAGGCAGGTGGGAACTCTGCAGGGCGGAGGTTGAGGTCAGGATCAAATGAAATTCTGTCACCAAAGCAGTTGGTAAGTTACAAAGTGCTGAGCAGTAGAAGGAAGTTTTATCCTTTTTGATGGAGGCTTTCAGGGGATGTTTAAGTCTTTTGTAGGGCCTTATACCATGTATGGAAAATATATAAAAATAAGTAAAGAAAAGATCAATAAAGAAATAAAGTAAAAATACTACATACATAATGTTTTTGGAGTGTTAATCATATATTAGAAAATTTCAGAATTCTCTTTTTATGATAAATCCATAGACAGTGCTTACTCTGTATCAGGCACTGTTTTAAGCACTTTTGACTCATGTGATCATCATAATCAGCTTACGATGTAGATATCATCATCTCCATTTGACAGATGAAGAAACTGAGGCATAGAGAGATTAAGCACTTGTAAAGCAAGGATCAGATCCCATTTGTTCTGCCTTTACTTTTTTTTAAACTCATTTAATATTGGCAGCCTTTATTTTTTTTTAAACTTATCTAATATTGGCATATAGCCAATTAGCAATGTTTTGATGGTTTCAGGTGCACAGCAGAGGGACTGAGCCACACATGTAGATATATCCTTTCTCCCCCAAACTTCCCTCCCATTCAAGCTGCCACATAACACTGAGCAGAGTTCTCTGTCCGATATACAGCAGGACCTTGTTGGCTACCCATTTAAACATAACAGTGTGTACATGTCCATCCCAAACTCCCTAACTACCCCTTATAAGAAGGAAGCTTCTGAACAAATCAGGTAAGTAATCAACCTGATTCAAAAGTTCAGGTCAAGAGGGGTTTACTGAATGCCTTCCATGAACCAGGCACTGTGCTTGAGGTCACAAAGCTCATGAGTGGGAGGGCTGGGAGCTTGGATCTGGCTCAAAGTCTGTCTGACTCCAGGTCCTCACTATTGCTCCATCTTGCTTAAGAGAAAATGTTTTCTTATTTGGGCTGAGGTCTGAGAGGCAAGGCTGGCACAGGGCACGGTGCTCTGGGAACAAAATGCCACAGCTGCAGAAACAGAGGCTCAGCTGTGCTGGGCTTTGGGAGGCAGTCCTGTTAGAAGGCGTATCTGGGTGAGCCTCTCTTCATACCTTTGAGGGTCCCAGACATTCTAATATGGTCCAGGTGGTTCAGAATTTATCTTTTTGGCTCAGATGCCTCCGTGCAATGAAAACAACAGTCTTTAGAATTCCAAGAAGTGTTCTTAAAATCCTGGATCTTGGCATTAGAAACCGTTGAACCTCCAGTTATTGAAAACTCTTATATTTCCCTCATGACAGCTCACTCTGGGCCTCAGATCGTTTTGGTAGCTCACTTAATGGTTGCCTTCACATTTCAAAATCTATGAAATTACATATTTGAAGGGATTATTCATTTTTTTCCTATGGAAAGCATACACACCCCATAATGCTTTAATAATGATAACCAGATGGATTGAGGGGTCTTTGACAAGGGGTTTCTTTAGCTAATTTGAGAACATACTGAATTTCAGTCTCTTCTGACTGGTGCAAAGTGAGCAGCATGTAAAGAGCCCTATAAATTTCCTTCTTGTGCAATTTTAATACTTTCATCACAGTCAGATGAAATACATTTAAAGCTAAGTCTCCCCTTTCTCCATTTTGAAAGTACAGGCTTCAGGCTTTACTCAGTAAAGCCCAGAAAAATATCTAACCCAAAGAACTGGCTACCCCTAGTAGTTCCCACTCAAAATTCACCCCATAATACCTCCCAATCATGCGTATGCTCCAAGCTCCTTCTTTCTCACTCTCAAAAAAGCCTGAGAGACTTTAAGAAGGTTACGTACCTACATGTAGAATTATAAGACACCAAGAGTGGAAGGGACCTCAAAGATCATCTGGTCTACCTCTTTTACCTTATAACTGAGGAAATTAAAGTTTCAGAAAGGTTCCAAGATGTGGCCAAGATCGTGTACACAGGAAGTGGCAGAGTTTAGACTTGAAATTCCTTCTGAGTGCAACGTACATTCATGATATCACTTTTCCTCTATCTTCTGCTTTCATTTTCTGAACTTTATCTCCTTTCTCTTTATGTTTTCTACTTCCCATGTCAGAACCAGGTCTTGGACAATGATGGAATGGGTCAAAACATCTTTAGTGGTTGTGAAGTGGCATCTCGTTGTGACTTTGATATTCAGATCTTCAGTGATTCATGATGTTGATCTTTTCCTGTGCTATTGGCCATTTATATATCTTCTTTGGAGAAACGTCTACTCAACTACTTTGCCCATTTTTTTGGTTTATGGGTTTTTTTTTTGTCTTTTTGTTGTTGAGTTGTAAGAGTTTTCTAAATATTCTGAACACTAAATCGTTATCAGATATATGACTTGTAGACATTTTCTCCCATTCTGTAGCTTATCTTCTTATCTTAAAGCTTGGTGTTTAAGTCTGTAGCTTATTCAAAGAAACTTCTTAAGATACTAAAAAGTTTGTTTTCATATTCCTAAGTATCTTATTTCATACCCTTGAAACTATAAATATTTGCTATGGGAAACTACATTTGTTTAAATTTGTTATTGAAATTCATTATTAAACTTTTTAGTGTGTAGAAGAAAAAATTAACAAGTATTTATTAAGCATCTACTATGTCTCTTGTCCTCAGTGTATTTTGATTTAAAAATGTGAAGCAGAAGACTTTTACTTCTGACACGGTTCCACCACACATCATCCAGTGCAATGCACAGAGAAAGTGCTGGAATTAGTGCCCAGAGAAGCTGGGTCACCTCTGCCCCTGGGTTCTCCTTACCTGCAGGATGGGAGTGAAAATATCCTCTTTGCCTCCCGCTAAAGGTGTTGTGAGGCTCAGAAGAGAAGAATGAGGACCAGAGACTTCAGTGGCATCGCCTGGCCCCCTCCCAACGCAGACACACAAACGTACGTCATAACAGCATAATGTCATAACAGCACGTCATAACAGCATAAGAGTAGAACTGTTATCCATGTGCTGCTGGGGTCCTCGGCGGGCCAGGCCACGTGGGGTCCTCGCAGCACTGCTGGAGTGGGTTTCCCAAAACACACATCTAACTGCTGTTTGCTCCTCTAAAACCCTATGGGGGCTCCCTCTCTTTTAAGAAAGACTTGGTGGTCCGATTCTTTGGCCTCTCCTCGGGCTCTGATGGTCTTGAGCCCGGCCGTGCCAACCTGGCTTCCGTCCGCACCTCCCTCAGCCACCCTCAGAGCATCAGCAGGTGCTGTTCCACACGCGCTCAGTTCAAAGCCTGGCTATGCCTCTGGGTCACGGAACCCGAGACCCGTACCCAGGTGTCGGTCCTGGGAAGCATCTTAGAAGCATGACGAAGAGGAAATGATTCCACCACTTGGAGACTTTTGTTGGAAGCTCAATTCTGCCACCAACAGCCTTGGGACCACCAACAGGCCAGCCTTCTGGGGCCTCAGTTTTCTTATCCATTCATTCAGGTGAGCTCAGCATCCCTTTCAGTCTATGACCTGGCATTTCTTCTATGAGAAGTAGTTTTTTAGCTTTACTGAGATGTAAGTGACAAACAAAACCATACTATATTTAAAGTGTACAATATAATGTTTTGATATACATATACATTGTGAAAGGATTCCCTGCTTTGAATTAATTAGCGTATCTGTCACCTCAATATTCACCCTTTGCTAAGTATGTGTCGTAACACAAGTTCTACTCTCTTAGTAAATTTCAATTATACAATATACAGTCACCATGTTATACATTAGATCAGATCCTTACAATGGAAAGCTTGTACTCTTTTACCAACCCTTCCGTATTTCCTCCATTCCCAGCCCCTGAAAACCACCATTCTACTCTTTGTTTCTATGTATTCAATTTTTTTTAAGATTCCACATATAAGTGATACTGTGCAGTGGTTGTATGAACAAGTATTTTCCGTTGCATTTTACTGAATCAGTGGTCATTAATAATAGTCATTATTCAGTGACATTTACTATTTAGGCTCTATTTAACTGCATTATTTTAAATCTTTGTAACAACCTTTTAAAATCAGATTTATAAAAATCATGGCTCTTTTACAGATAGAATGGATAAGTAACTCGACTGAATCAAACAGCCAGAAAAGGAGGCGCTAACTAGAGCTCACACCCAGACAGTCTGACTCCAAAGCCCACAGTGTTTTCACTTCAGGTCCCTTCCTCCAAGTCTCCTGCAACAATGGTATCTTCCCTGAGTTTGCCTCCCACAACTACCCAGAAACATCTGATTACTTCTCCACTCTACCAGTTTTCTAAGGGCTTCAAAGCCCATAGCTTTTCTCCCTCTCAGAGAAAGAGCTGGGAGTCTACTCCATGCACCAGAGAGATCTGCTCCCCAAAGCTACCTGAGCTCACATGAGAAGAGCAGTAACAGTAATATATGGCCCTCACATAGCAAAGATCTGCTTACCCCTGCTGTCTGTTACCTCCCGAGACTCCTACCGCACTTCTATAAGTCACGTGGGGACTGCTTTTATAGATGACATGACTGAGGCTCAGAGAACTCTCCTGCTCGTGGCCACATTGCTGGCTCCAAGTTTACACCCTTTCGATCCTGGGCTGAGCTGAAGTTTGGGGAAACATCTCAGGGACATGCTTTCCTACGGTTCTCTTTGTGAACAGAAAAGGGGAGGGGGTGTTTCTAGTCACCAACAGCCACACAGCTAAATGCCACTCACATGGAACCCTGGCCTTGACCCTAGAGAATCCATCAGCGGCTGGTCTTTGCTGAAGCTATTTTCAGGGCCCCTCCAGTGCTCTCACATTCTGCTTCCAGACTTCCCCTGTGCTGGGCTCCAGAAGCCTGACAGGCCCCCCAGATATCCCTGACGACCTCATGGACTGATGCTCACCAGATGCTTTCCAGCCCTCACATTCTCACATGGGGATGATGGGAAAACCCACCTTTACCCAATGGGAGCTGACAGTCCTTGGTGCTGTGACTCTTCCCACAAGGAAAAAGGAGAGAGGAGCAGTGGAGTGACTTTGGTTGGCTGACTGACTTTGAGCTGGAGGTCACTTGTCTGGCTTTGGATTATCTGGTGTTTACCATTCCTGTTTTAATCACCCCTATTTCTTTTTCTAATCCATGCCTCACCAGCAGAAAGAACTGTAAACATGTGAGGCTGCTGTTTTCAGCAAATTCAGTCCGTGATCAACGCCAAACCAGGCTCTGCCTGAAAACCAGTCTGGCGCTGACAACAAGAGACGGGGGTAGGGTTACATTTCTTGTAAACGGGCAGCTTGATTTTCATCTTGGCGCATGGTGGATTTTGTTATTGTTGTTATTCTGGACTGAGGGATAGGCTTATGTTTTATAGCTGGGTTTATGGTTCAGTGTAGAATTGCTTCTTGAAACTGGCTGAATTTATACGCTATTCAACTTATATTCCCAGTCATTAAGAATTTTAGCAATTCACTCTCCTCTCAGAGTGATCTTTCTAAATTGCAATTATGATGGTGCTCCTTCTTTGGGGGGAATATTCTGGTAAAAAATTACTTTTCAGACTTATTGATTGGGCTGATATTTACCAGATGTTCCAGCAGAAATATGAAATGGCTGTGAAATGTCAGGCCTCTGTTTTGATTGATTTAGCTAACTGCCATATAGGTCATTAAATATTTCAGATGTTACCCCTACTTACTAATCGCTACTTCTACCCTTACAGCGTTAAGCCATTATAGAAAACACATAATGCTTTAAATAAACCAAGGTTTCCTATTTTCTCACACCTTTGAATGGAATCTTGCAGCTTCCTCTAACTCCTCTCCTTTTTCATTGCTCTCAGCTTAGGAAAGCCTCCCTAACCCCTTCCCCCAGCTCTCCTCCTGACGTGCACACTGTCAGTCACTCACTCCTTCTTCTGATCCCATAGTACTTATAACACCAATGAGTTAAGTGATGGAGTTTTTCCACTACAAGGAAAAGTATCTCCCCTGAGTCAGGTCAGTATCATCAGAAAGAAACAAACTAGGCAAGTCAATCCTTCCCTTAAAGATTTACAGAATCTTAGAGCTTGAAGGGAGCTAAGAGGGTCCTTCCCACCCCCTTCCGAAGTATCCTTGGTAGTTGCTTTTTCAGCTTCCCATCAAGCACTTCCAGAAACGGAGACGTCAATGTGTTCTGAAAAGTTTTTCTTTACATCGAGCAAAAGTTGATCTCACAATCAACTCCGCCCATATGCCCTTGGTCTGCCTTTTGGAGCTGCAGAACAAGTCTACTTCTCACCTGATATTTGAGAAGAGCTTCATCTGCCTTCTGTCCTTCAGAAAGAGACGGAGGTCCCGGAATCATTTTTCTTTCATGCTAGAGTGACGATCATGCCATGACTGCCCCTTTAAGCTAAATGTACCTGTCAGGTTATTTCCCAAACACTTGGCACCAGGCTGCTGTTTGGCGGGGAACATAAATACACTGTATTCAGAATTGATTAAGCATAAGCAGTACACCACTTAAATTCAAGATTACAAATGAAAAAATTTTTAAATAACAAAGTATTTATTAGAGAGAAACATTCTGCAATGAATCTAGTAGGTAAAAGCTCAGCTGCAGCTCATTATTTGTGAAATGTTATGCCTGTTTCTTGCGAAGGAATGAAGAGGCAGTCAAAAGATAGGGCTATGTGTCTCTCAGAGTCCTAACACGCTGGCTTCACTTTGGAGAAAATTCCTAGGAGGGGCCACTGCGGGGAGCTGGAGACCACTCTGAAATGAAAAGTGAATTCTAGGAAAATTAAGTATGTATGTTATGGAAGCAACCTGGGCAGTGTCTGAATCTATTTTGGGAAGTGATGCTGAATTTTTCTCTGAGAATCCATTCACAAGAATGACATTTTCAGGTATGATTCAAATGAAGTTTTGCCCGGAGGCCGAGCAGTGGACTCAAATACCCACTAAGCTCCCTCTAGAGGTTCGAGTGTTTGGCTGCCCCCAGAGCTCCTGGTCTGGGAAGCTTGTCCCAGCACCCAGAAAGGGGTCAAGAGATGCAAGGAGCTTCTGATTGTTTCTGGTATTTAGAGTCAAATTTGTGGGCTGAAACAAATTAGAAAGCAAAACAAAACTCCATTCTCTAAATAAAGCTGAGATAAAATACATCATGAATATACATTCATAGAGAAGAGGTAACAACTGGTAATATTCTAAAATTTCAAATTAGGTAATAGGCTGATGGTTCACAGCACAATGAAAAATGCAAAACTTCTTGATGACATCCTAGACGTGCTGATGCCTAAAATGGCATGTATTTTAGCACTTAGATTGTGTTTATAGCTATTCACATAGCATTAATCTTATATTAAATATTGTAAGTAACATTACTTACAATATTTAATACAAGATTAATGCTGCAAGGAGATTCTGAAGGAGATCAGCCCGGGGATTTCTTTGGAAGGAATGATGCTAAAGCTGAAACTCCAGTCCTTTGGCCACCTCATGCGAAGAGTTGACTCATTGGAAAAGACTCTGATGCTGGGAGGGATTGGGGGCAGGAGGAGAGGGAGACGACAGAGGATGAGATGGCTGGATGGCATCACTGACTCGATGGACGTGAGTCTGAGTGAACTCTGGGAGTTGGTGATGGACAGGGAGGCCTGGCGTGCTGCGACTCATGGGGTCGCAAAGAGTTAGACACGACTGAGCTACTGAACTGAACTGAACCTAGAGGTGCTTTAAAAGTATATGGAAAGATATACAAATACTGCCGAGGGCATGGCAACCCACTCCAGTATTCTTGCCTGGAGAATCCCCATGGACAGAGGAGCCTGGCGGGCTACAGTCCATGGGGTCGCAGAGTCGGGCACAACTGAGTGACTAAGCACAGCACAGCACATGCAAATACTACACCATTTTATAAAAGGGACTTGAGCATCCTTGAATTTTGGAATCCACAGGGTGGAGGATGGGGTCCTGGAACCAATTTCTCCCACAGCTCCCCACCTCCCCAGGGATACTGTGTACACCTTTGCCTCACAGGACTGTTGTAAGAATTAGACAATCTACTAAGCATGTTTCTATCACATATTTAAAGTGCCTGGCACTGCAGAGGTTAATTCACTTCTTATCTGAGATAACTGGAGAAAAGCACTTAATCTGTGGTTCTTCTCTTGACAAAGTCCCATACACACAAACTGTATACTGTCCTATAAGTTTTTTTTTTTTTTTAATGATGTGTATCTTTTGGTTCATGGGTAATGTAATCAACATGATCATTATTAGAGAAACCAACTGTTGAGCACCTTTTCTGTGTCAGGCACTGTGCCAAGTACTTTCCCTGCGTTTTTAGTCCCCTTTTGGACAGATACTATTATTAGCATCAGTTACAGAGGATAAGATGGTTGGATGGCATCCCCGACTCAATGGAAATGAGTTTGAGCAAACTCCATGAGATAGTGAAGGCCAGGGAAGCCTGGGATGCTGCAAGTCCATGGGGCTGGACAGGACGGAGCAACTGAACAACAACAGATCAGGAAGCGAGGACTTGAGGAAGTTAAATCCTTTGTACAAATTCATGCAGTTCATACATGATGCTGGAATTGGAACCCTCGTCTGTGCTTTTAAACACAATAAAATAATTCTTTCTCATTGGCGGAACCTGAACTCATCAAAATTAATGGCTTGGCATCCAGGTACCCCGCAAGCAGTGGTGCCATTAATGAAGGGCTTGACTGAGAGAGCATACATACAAAACCATTACAAACATTCAGCGATAACCTTCCCCTCTGAAATGATCACCAATCTGATTTCATGTGTCCTGTGTCTCCTAGAGCACAGAGGACATTGAATCTTTGCATTCTGCCTATAATGGATGCTGAGCACATATTTGTTAAATGAATCAATGAATGACTGAATGCCACTGCCTGTCTTCTAAGAGCTTATAATCTGCTAGAAATGATAAGACTTGTGCATACACATACACACACACACAAGTATAATTATAATACTAGCCAAAAGTGAGTTAAAATATGTGAAAGATATAAATCAGCAATTCTACACTATTCAGTTATATGAGGTCATAAAAAACTTGCCCATGTACAAGGAGACATGCAAGAATGTTGATTGCAAAATTATGGCTAATACTAGAGATTGGAAACAACTAAATTTTCATCAGCAGAAGCATGGAGAAGTACATTTCACTTTACTGTTACAACAGAATGTTATATATAGAAATTCAAATGAATAGTCTAAAAGTAAATGTATTATATGGCTAATTCATGAAACACATTAAGTGAAAAAAAAAAGCTAATTAGCTATTATTATTTTTTCACTTAATGCGATTCGCATGTATTAACTCATTTAGTCCTCATGACAACCCTTTGAAGGTAGATACTGTCACCAAACTCACCTTAGAAATGAGGAAGCTGACAGATACCTACATTTGATATAATTGCTAAGATGTTTAAACATATGCAAAAAGACTCATATAAGAATAAATCCATATGCAATAAAAGCGTAAAGCATACACGGGAACCCCAAGATTATGACAGTGATTACAGTAGGGATGCCAAAGGGAAGGGACCCTGATGACGGAGCGGAATAGAGCAGCATCAGAGGTATTTAAGTTTTATTTCTCAAGCTGGATGATGGCTGCAGATACTCTGTATTTTTTCTACGTCTGAACTATTTCATAATAAGGTGATCAACAAAAAGAAATTAAATAACTTGAAGGCTCAAAGGAAAGAAATGTGATTCCTGATACTGCCTGGAGAAGGGGACATTTAAATGAGGCCTGGGTACACTACGCGTAGCACTAGCAAACGAGGAAGTCAGAGCCTGTGCCGAGTGAGGGACACAAGCCCAGAGCTGGAGGTGCAGGAGAACTCAGGCTGCTGGAAAGACATTGCCCTTCCCATCCCAAGGCTCCCAAGGCACCAGCCTGAGGGGCTCAGGCATCGGACTTTCTGGTTCCAATATCTGCTTGGTCTTTTTTTCTGTGGCTGTAGAAACAGGCCACTGGGTGGTCCCAGCCTCTTCGCCAGGGTGACCCAGGTGGCTGAGAATGCTTGAATTTGCTGGCGTTCTGACACTCTCTCCTGGACTGCAGGGGAGGGGGCATGTCTGCCTGCTGCTCAAAGGCAGACCAGCTGGATGTGGAAGTCTGTTCAGAAGCATGAATAATGACCGACAGAGAGTCTCCTTTGGAGTTTCGGGAGGAATGATGAGGACTTGCTGCAACTGGAAACCCCAGCTAGCAACAAGGGAAAAGGTTTTGCTGAACAAAACTGAGCCCACTGTTGGCCAGATCCAGGGCACTTTGGAAGGCTTCAGACACTCAAGTTTTCAGACAGCACTGGGTCTGTGTATACGTGTGCTAAGTCACTTCAGTCGTGTCCAACTCTTTGTGACGCTGTGGACTGTGGTCCACCAGGATTCTCTGTCCCTGGCATTCTCCAGGCAAGAACACTGGAGTGGGTTGCCATGCCCTTCTCCAGAAGGATCTTCCTGACCCAGGGATCGAATCCACATTTCCTGTGCCTCTGGCATTGCAGGCGGATTCTTCCCCACTGAGCCCTGGGGAAGCCCGGCACTGGGTCTCTACTCCCCAAGCCCCAAACAGGCTGGCCACACAGTCTTGACTCTGGGCCTCAGTCTCTGTCACACTCTCCTGCCTGTGCCTATGGGGACTGGCCACACTGCTGACCTGTTCTCACCAGCTCTTTAACTGTTTCTAGTCTGGATCAGAAAATCTGGGATGGCGTAACTTAGAGTCTCATCCCTATTTTGCCAGAGCTTCTGGGTGCAATAGCTGGTTTCCCAAGCGCACACTCAAAAAGCAATTTACAGCAACATGGATGGACCTAGAGATTGTCATACTGAGTGAAGTTAAGTCAGACGGAGAAGGAAAAACATCATATAACATCCTTTATATGTGGAATCTAAAAAGAAATGACACAAATGAACTTATTTACAAAACAGAAAGAGACAGACTTAGGGAAAGAACGTATGGTTGCTGGGGTAAGTAAGGGGGGAAGGGACAGTTAGGCCGTTTAGGATGGATATGTACACATTGCTATATTTAAAACAAATAACCAATAAGGACCTACTGTATAGCGTAGGGAACTCTGCTTAATATTATGTGGCAGCCTGGATGGGAGTGGAGTTTGGGGGAGAATGGATTCATGTATATGTATGGTTGAATCCCTTTGCTGTTCACCTGAAATTATCACAACTGGCTTTAGTGTTAACTGGCTTTAGTGTAGCAGTGTGCTCAGCTGTGTCAGACTCTTTTGGAAGCCCCTGGACTGTAGCCCGCCAGGCTCCTCTGTCCGTGGGATTTCCCAGGCAAGAATACTGGTGGGTTGCCATTTCCTTCTCCAGGGAAGCTTCCCGACCCAGGGATCAAACCCACATCTCTTGTGTCTCCTGCACTGGCAGACGGATTCTTTACTACTGCGCCATCTGGGAAGCCCCCAATAATCGGCTGTGTGGAAGTCGCTCAGTCATGTCCAGCTCTTTGTGACCCCATGGACTATACAGTCCACGGAATTCTCCAGCCCAGAATACTGGAGTAGGTAGCCATTCTATACTCCAATATAAAATGAAAAGTTAAGAGAAAAAGAAGTAACTGTTCAAAAGACACTGGACATTTGACTGATAGAAGTGAGCGTGTGGTTGGTGCTGCATTCAGAGGGAGCATGTTGTTCTGCAATGGGAAGGCCGAGAAGTTAAGTCTGAAGATGGGCCTTGCAGGTTGGCACTTCCTCTGCTTCTGTATATCTGCTCTTGAACACAGCTTCTCTAAGCCTCGCTTTCTTCATCTGAAAAGTGGGGCCACGGCAGCAACCACCTAAAGAGCGGCTGCGATGAGCAAAGACAAAACACCACCGGCCACCACTTACTGATGCTCACTCTGTGACCAGCTCTGTGCTTAGCACTTTGAAACAGAATTTTACATTAGCTTCCCAGCATCTCTAAGAAGGAGCTGGGGGAACAGAAAGCTTAAGTAATTTGCCCCACTCTTTCTCTTTTAAACTGTGGGATAATTTATTTTCTTCTTAAAAAAAAAAAATTTATTTGGCTGCGTTGGGTCTTAGCTGTGATATGTGGGAGCTTTGCTGCGGCTCAGGGGCTTGGTTGCCTTGTAGAATGTGGAATCTTAGTTCCACGGCCAGGGATCGAACCCATGTCCTTTGCATTGGAAGGCAGATTCTTAACCATTGGACCATCAGAGAAGTCCCTGTTTTCTCCAGCTTTTTACAATTATTATTATTATTTTTTTGGCTAGGCCTGGACCTTTATAGCTGTGAGTGGGCTTTCTCTAGCTGTGGAGAGTGGGGGCTGCTCTTGGCTCCTTGTTGCGGTGGCTTCTCCTGTCGGGGAGCACAGGCTCTAGGCGCACGAGCTCCAGTACTTGTGGCACATGGGCTTAGCTGCCTTGTGGCATGTGGGATCTTCCTGGACCAGGGATCAAACCCCAATTGGCAGGGGGTTTCTTAACCACTGGACCACCAGGGAAGCCCCTTCCCTCGTCTCAAATTCACAAACTGTGGATCTGGGATTCAAACCCAGGTCTGTCAGGCTCCAAAGGTGAGTCCAGCACTGGAGGCTGCAAAATGCTTTGCAAGTGTGTTTCTGTAAAAGTTATAAACTCATCTCAGTGGGGTTAAAACATCCTTTCTTGAACTGACTTGATGTGGGATTAATTTAAATCCAAAACACATAGGTTGGATTACATTCTTGCTGTGAGTCCAAAACCCTCTTTGCTCCATATAAGCAGACTGGGTCCCTGCTGTCTGGGCCCTCAATGGACCGGGTCGAACACTAAGAGCTCTCCACCATCAAGAACAAACTTCCCTGGGGGACCCAGATCTCTCCATTAAGAGGGTGGTACTTTCACCTTGGACCTCAGTTCTCCGTCTTCACAGCTTCTTGGCCATGGTCACCAACCAGGTACCAAGGATGTTTTTTGATGGTGTCCCAAAGCTAAGTCCTCAAACCCAAATATTCATTTCACTAGCCAAACTCTTCCCCAAATTTTAAGTGTTCTAGAGGTTAAGCTTTTCAATAGTTTCTCTGTATCCACTAACCCATGAACAAGTCAAGCTGCTTTGCCTATACTGGTATTATTCTTAATATTGAATTAAATATTGAGGGCTTGGCATTCCTAGTTCCACAATGCTTACCACCTCAAATAAATTAATGAACTATTTCTTTATAAAATGTCCAAAATGTTAAATCATGTCAGATGTGGCCACAAAAGAACTTTGAGTTTTGGCTGTAAGAATTCATCCACTCTGGCAAAACCAAATTCTTTTTTTTTTTTTAACATGATTCAGCATGAAAATTCAGGAGCTATGGCCTCCAGCTGGAGGTCCTTTGGAGACATGCTTTTGTGACTTTTAGAAACTAAAGCAGAGATTTATACACTATTCTTCCATTTGAATAGATATTAGTGAGCTTCTAGCCACATTTAAACTGTAAATATTTTTCAGAGTCACAGTTTGAAAAGATGTAGCCTCTGGAAAGGACTTTCCTGGTGGCCCAGTGATTAAGAATCCATCATCGATGCAGGAGATGTAGGCAGCGTAGGTTCGATCCCCGGGTAAGAAAGATCCCCTGGAGAAGGGAATGGCAACCCACTCCAATATTCTTGCCTGAAGAATCCCATGGACAGAGGAGCCTGGACAGCTACAGCCCATGGGGTCACCAAGTCAGACAGCACTGTGTCTAAGAGCGACTAAGCACACAGCCTCTGGAGAGTGGATAACAGCATTTTTGAGCTGGAGATTACCTGAGAAATCTAGTAGAGGATTGTTGAATTCCTAGGGAAAAAGTAACTGTTCAGTCACAAGCCATTATATTAAATACCACCCACTGAATACCTACTGCGGAGAAGGCAATGGCACCCCACTCCTGTGTCCTTGCCTGGAGAATCCCAGGAATGGTGGAGCCTGGTGGGCTGCCGTCTGTGGGGTAGCACAGAGTCAGACATGACTGAAGTGACTTAGCAGCAGCAGCAGAATACCTACTGTGAACCACGCACTGTTCTAAGCACTTCACAGGTATTAACTTTTTAAGTCGGGAGGCCCCAAGTCTCATAAGGTAGATATTATTATCCTCATTTTGTAGATGAGGAAACAGAGGCACAGAGAGTTAAATAACCTGCCAAATGCTTAAATCCAGGCAGTGGGACTGCCCTTGACCCCCTCTTTACATTGCCTCTTGATTCAGGATCACAGAGCTGATAAGGGTCCCCCTCCGTCTCAGCCTCCAGTCGAGCTGCCGCAGGTACACCCTTTGTCTTTGGAGAGCTGTTGAGGAACTGGGAGTGTGTACATGGGGTGTGTGCACGGGGATGCTGGTGGTGTCAGGCGGGCAGTGGTGGAACGCCTCCTACCTCTTCTCAACCCCCCACACTCAGAGTTCGCTTCCGACTGCGGGCGGGGACTGTTAGAGCTTAGGGGTTAGGGACAGAATGAAGCTCAATTCATGCATCTTGCTCTCAAAGATCCTTCCGTGTAATCACCTTTTCAATTCACAGAATATTCTTTTAGCGATTGAAGAGTATATTCCTTTGAAAAAACACAGTTTTTAAACAGAAAAAAACCACAAACACCCTAACTGTATGGAATGTATAGAGAAGTAGAAGAAAGTAAAACTTATATTCCCACTACCCAAAGATAATCACTGTTGATACGTTAGTGTATTTTCTTGTCATTTTTGGACAATTTTTAGCTGTGACTGTAATAAATATGCAATGTTATATCTTGCTTTTCCCACTAAATAGTGTCTATACTATTACCACCTTTTACAAACATCATTTTAAAAGGTTGTATAATAAACCATTATGGGAATGTACCATAATTTGTACAAATATTCCTCACTTGTTAGGCATTTAGGCTCTTTCTAAATGTTTTATTATCGTAAATTGTACT
This sequence comes from Bubalus bubalis, assembly GCF_019923935.1. Lineage (NCBI taxonomy): Eukaryota > Metazoa > Chordata > Mammalia > Artiodactyla > Bovidae > Bubalus > Bubalus bubalis. The sequence goes on along the minus strand of NC_059161.1, from coordinate 89,441,613 downwards.
AAAGGTAATTTCTCTAAATAGAGTTTTTACCATCTTTTGGCTTACTTCTCTTGGAAAAATTTACAGCACAAAAATATTGGAACTTCTCTTCACCTGACACATCACTTCATTAGGAAATTCTCAGTGCTGACATTAATTATCAAGCTATCAACTGTCAAATGGAAATAAGAACATCATTATGAGACTTTTAATTATTTCATACTTTTAAATGAACACCCTTCTTTTCTCCCAGTATCACACTAGAGCTATAGTTCATTCTTTGGTAGAATGGCAAATAGCAATACTCTGCCTGGGACTTTCCTGGTGTTCCAGTGGTTAAGAATCTGCCTTCCAATGCAGGGAATTTGGGTTCAATCCCCGGTCCGGGAACTAAGATTCCCACCTGCTGTGGTACAACTAAGCCCTGATGCAGCTAAATAAATAATAAATATTTAAATAAATAGATTAAAAAAAAAGAAATACTCTGTCCATTCATAATATTGGCACGTCTGAAAATGACACAGAAAGTGGTTGAGAACAAGGGTTCTGCCTCTGTTATATTCTTTCAAAAAGCTCATAACCCCAGTCTAATCATGAGAGAACATCAAACTAACCCAGCTAGGGGAAGGGCATTCTACAGGTTAGGACTTCCCAAGAATGTCAAAGTCGTGAAAAATAAGGAATGGCAGACATCATAGAGGGTCAGGGCAACCAAATGCAACATGGTACCTTGGACTGGATCCTAGAACAGAAAACGGACCTTAGTGCAAAAAATGGTGAAATCCAAATAGAATCTGCAGCATTTAGTTAATAGTAATGTACTAACATCAGTTTCTTAGCTTTGACAAGTGTACCATGGAAATGTAAGATGTTAACATGGGGAAAGACTAGGTGAGTGGCATACATGAACTCTCTGTAATACCTTTGTACTTTTCTGTAAATCTAAACTATTTCAAATCAAAAGTTTGTTTTCTTAAAAAAAAAAAAAAAGAGATGAAGAGCAGGTTTCTGGAGCCAGTCTGATCTGATTCTGAGTCCTAGATCTGACATTTGTTGTCGCCTGACCTTAGACAAATGACTTCTTCAAGTGAGGTTCATCTGTTTTATATGAAGAAAACTTCTATGCAGAGTACATCATGAGAAACGCTGGGCTGGAAGAAGCACAAGCTGGAATCAAGATTGTCAAGAGAAATATCAATCACCTCAGATATGCAGATGACACCACCCTTAAGGCAGAAAGTGAAGAGGAACTAAAAAGCCTCTTGATGAAAGTGAAAGAGGAGAGTGAAAAAGTTGGCTTAAAGCTCAACATTCAGAAAACGAAGATCATGGCATCTGGTCCCATCACTTCATGGGAAATAGATGGGGAAACAGTGGAAACAGTGTCAGACTTTATTTTGGGGCTCCAAAATCACTGCAGATGGTGATTGCAGCCATGAAATTAAAAGACGCTTACTCCTTGGAAGGAAAGTTATGACCAATCTAGATAGCATATTGAAAAGCAGAGACATTACTTTGCCAACAAAGGTCCGTCTAGTCAAGGCTATGGTTTTTCCTGTGGTCATGTATGGATGTGAGAGTTGGACTGTGAAGAAGGCTGAGCGCCGAAGAATTGATGCTTTTGAACTGTGGTGTTGGAGAAGACTCTTGAGAGTCCCTTGGACTGCAAGGAGATCCAACCAGTCAATCCTAAAGGAAATCAGTCCTGGGTGTTCTTTGGAAGGAATGATGCTAAAGCTGAAACTCCAGTACTTTGGCCACCTCATGCAAAGAGTTGAGTCATTGGAAAAGATTCTGATGCTGGGAGGGATTGGGGGCAGGAGGAGAAAGGGACGACAGAGGATGAGATGGCTGGATGGCATCACTGACTCGATGGACGTGAGTTTGAGTGAACTCCGGGAGTTGGTGATGGACAGGGAGGCCTGGCGTGCTGCGATTCATGGGGTCACAAAGAGTCGGACACGACTGAGCGACTGAACTGATGAAGAAAATGTCTATCACAGAGGGTTATAGGTCTTAACTAAAATAATGCAGATAAAGCACTTAGCATTATTCCTGGCACAAGGTGTGCTTGACAAATGTAAACCATATAATTATTTTATTTAGTTGGAGGACTTTTCTGTCCAGTTCTTCATTTCCTCTAAGGTAAGAAGGAATTTTTATGCACAGCTCTGCTAAAAGTGGAAAATTAAATAGCTTCATTAAAACTGCAAACTCAACACAAAGGAGACAAACTGTTACATGAATCTGGAAAGAGTAACTAGTGTGGGCTTTGGGGTCCTTGCTTTTGTGTTCTGTGTAGCTATTGGGCTGTTTCCTAAGGGTAGGTGAAGTGAGAAGATGCAAGGTTTTGAAGAGAGACTACATTCTAGCACTGACTGCCCTATGTAACCAACATATAAATGCCCATGGTAAGACATAGGAATTCTTTCACTTGAGCTGCTTAAAAAAACAATCTTGTAGAGAATTGAAAATGGTCCATGCTTGGCTTCTACCCAAAGGCAAATTATTTCAGTACAAAAGTCTAAGGAAAATAATTTAACCACAAGCTATGTGAGTAGGAAAAGAAAAATAACCGAAGGATAAAGAAAAATGCACCCTGGCTCTATCATATATACTTCTTTTTTGGGTGCTAAGCTGCAGAACAGATGTGAAACTTGATCTATAAGCTAGGGTCTAAATGACAAAAGGAAAATAAATAATTCAAGATCTAAAAAATATTCTGAGATGATACTGGACTTCAGGAGAAGATGAAAGACAGGCATGGCTAAAACCCATGATTCAATATGCTGTTCAGGACCTGAATTCAAGTTCATTGATGTAGAGACATCAGTTACCTAACAAAAATCACCGAGCTTCAAGTTTCTCAGTCCTCAAGGTGTGAAAATATTGGTAATATCTATATCATGAGATTCTTTGAGACAACATAAAAATTAAATGAGCTAACATGAAAAATGCCTTGCATAAAAGCTCACGTATAAGAGACAATGGATAAATATAAGCTACATCTAAGTCTGAGATATCTACATCTAAGATACACGGAGCTAACCTGATCACCTTTATGACCTTGTTTCTTATGTTAAGGAACCTGCAATCTGGTTGATGAGAGAAAAAAAAAAACCATCCACATGAAAAAGAACAGAATAATACTGATACTGCATAACAGAGTGTTAATTTGAGTGCTAGAAATATAGTACTAATATCAGCTTCCTTTTGGCTGTCAAATTCGACCTTACTCATCAACGTGATACTTTTTGGAAATGGAGAGAAGGAAGGATTAAATACCTTACATAAATCAGGGCAGGACATTTATCCCTTTGGTGGGAGACTAGTTAGCTGACCAGCCCTCATCCAGCTTTGTGATTCACAGTAATTCATAGCAACAAATCATTTCTCCAGGGAATGAGCTCTTCCATATAAGTGGATTTTCCAGTATAATTAATTGTACCTTCTAAAGTGCTAAAAAAAAAAAAATCCAATTTTTTGGACAAAAATTAAAAATAAAATTGTTTACATAATCTATTTCACACCCCAGACTTCAAACACACATCTTCCTTTAAATCTCTGGTGCTAAAGAAGCACTGTGTCTGGCATCCACTAGAGGGTCCATAAGGGAAAGGGAAGTCGCTCAGTCGTGTCCGACTCTCTACGACCCCGTGGACCGTAGTCTACCCGGCCCCTCCGTCCATGGGATTCTCCAGGCAAGAGTCTTGGAGTGGGTTGCCATTTCCTTCTCCAGGGTACTTCCTGATCCAGGGATTGAACCCGGGTCTCCTGCATTGTAGGCAGACGCTTTACCGTCTGAGCCACCAGGGAAGTCAAGATTCCATAAATATTTGGCTAAACTGCAGTGTATGATATGCACTTATTTCTACCTTCTTAAGGAGTGTCAAGAAGATGCCCTGAAGGAGGGCATGGCCTCCAGTATTCTTGCCTGGAGAATCCCCATGGACAGAGGAGCCTGGGGGATTACAGTCCATGGGGTCGCAAAGAGTCGGACACGACTGAAGCGACTGAGCATGCAAGCAGCATTTAATGAATAGGATCCAAGCTCATCTTAATGACTACCATCCATATTCTGAACAAAATAACTACATCACCTCCTGTGAGTTAAGTCATCTGAAGCTATCTGCCTTCATAAAATGAACGCAGACATGTGATCGTTTAATTTTTTTCAGCTTTTTAAAAAAAAGTTTTTCATCTCCTCTCGTGTCACGTTGTCAGTGATTTCTGCTAGCTGTTATCATATTGTCACCTTACAGGATCTTCTCTTTCCTAATCTGTCATGAGCCAGGAAATGAGACAGCCCATTCATTGGGATGATTTCTAAAAATAAGAGTCAACAGGCTCCGTGCAGGGGACTCTAGGGCTGCCTTCAGAATAAATCAGACAAGTTGTGTTGCTTGGTTCCTTGGAGGCTCAGCGTTCATTAGCATGCTCAGTTGCTTCAGTCGTGTCCAGCTCTTCGTGACTCCTTGGACTGTAACCCACCATGCTCCTCTGTCCATGGAATTCTCCAGGCAAGAATACTGGAGTGGGTTGCCACGCCCTTCTCCAGAGGATCTTCCCAAACCAGGGATCGCACCTGCGGCTCCAGCATTGCTTTCATTTAGTCATTAAAAAAAGTATGTATCGAGTGAGTTTTTCTCTGCCAGTCACTGTTCTAGGGGCAACACTGAAATAAAAAACTGGCACAAAGGACTTTATTCTGCAGGATATCCCAGTTGGGAGACAGATAAAAAGGAATAAGCATCGTAAGTTAGCAAAGAATTCATCAGTGCTAGGAAAGAAAAAAAAGACAACTCAGATGGGATATGGAAGATCTGGAGTGAGCAGGTCACGGTATTAAAAAGTTGGCCAAGGCTGGCTGCTGACAGAGTGAGACTGGAAGGAGGTGAGGAAGTTTGCCGAGCAGCCGTCAGGAAGAACCAGGTTCCAGGCAGGGAGTAAAGCAGAGCAAAGCCCATAAAGCCAGAGGCGAGAAGAGAAAGGGGACCAGTGCGACCGCAGAGGCACAGACAAGCGGAAGGCAGCAGCAGAGGCTGGTTTGGGAGGGGACGCAAGCAGGGCCTCATAGGCCATTGGGTTTTCCTGGTGAGGCAGATGAGGCAGGGGTCGTGGCTCCATTTGTCAGATGAACCAGCTCAAGATCAGGGAGTTTTTTTAAAAAATAATTTTATTTATTTATGTATTTTCCCTTGTAGCTCAGTCGGTAGAGAGTCTGCCTGCAATGCAGACCTGGGTTCGATTTCTGGGTCGGGAAGATCGCCTAGAGGAGGAAATGGCAACCCACTCCAGTATTCTTGCCTGGAGAATCCCACGGACAAAGGAGCCTGGCAGGTATGGTCTATGGGGTCGCAAGAGTCAGACATGACTGAGTGATTAAGCACACACACACACACACGAGTTTTTGACTGTGTTGGGTCTTCATTGCTGGGTGGACTTTTCTCCAGTTACGGTGAACAGGGGCTAGTCTCAAGCTGCGGTGTTCGGGCTTCTCACTGCACTGCTTTTTCTGGCAGACTACAGACTCGAGTGCATGCAGGCTTCAGCAGCTGCGGTTCCTGGGCGCTAGAGCACAGGCTCAGTAGTTGTGGCTCAGACTTAGTTGCTCTGTGGCATGTGGGATCTTCCCAGACCAGGAATCGAACCCCAGTCTCCTGCATTGGCAAGTGGATTCTTTACCACTGAGCCACCAGGGAAACCCCAAGGTCAGGGAATTTAAGCATCGTTTGGAGGCATCAGGGATCCCTGTAAGCACTTGCCACACTGCTTCCCTTTAGGGGGGTCTTCTCTTTTATAATATGTTAGAATACAGGTCTTCTCTTTTCTAGTATGGTCAGGTTTTATGCAAGGGAATTCAGTGTCTGAAGTCAGGGCTTTGGATTAGAAATGCACTCCTCTTCCAGATGCAGGAAGAATGTCGATTACCCGGAACTGAACAATCACTTAAGGAAACTGATCACGTGATGTATCTGCACATTAATGCTGCTGATTACACAAGAAGGGGTCGCCTTAGAGGCACCTCCACCAGGTAATGCCCTTTGAGGAGTTGAGTTTCAGCTACCTGCATACTTTAGTGTAATACATCTTTCTCCTGATCAGATATTTTATAATTCAGTCATTTTGCTAATTCAGCCAATCTCTGCTCTCCAGGGTCTTAGTCCAATTTCCTGAGGTTTTACATAATGGGATCCATCTGCCCGAGGGTCACTTGTCTGAGTACATTTTCCCATCAGAGCATGAGGGTTCTCAGGACTTGTGATTGGTTAAACAATGTTACAAAGTCCAAGCTCTTGACTAGGCCTCCTCGGAAGTAAGGTCTGTGTTTGGATCCACGGCACAGTGAAGAGAACTCTTTCGGACCTTGCGGAGAAGTGTACAGAACCAAAATGCTTCTGTTTTCGAGCCCGGTGAGGAATATCAAAAAACACCTATCTGTGCCAACTCCAAATTTCTCCATAATTGCTTTGGGAAGATTGTTTGCCTACTTGAAATATGTTCTTTGAGGTTAATAAAAGGAGCGAAATCACCATTTTCAACCATTTCAACCCAGAACCAATGGAAAGAAAAACAGTGTTTTTATTGGCACAGAACTCATGGGACTTAAGAACAATAAAGGTCAACTGCATCGTATTTTTAAACTTTTTTTTCCCTTAGTCTTGGCTAATCTGCAAGCAAGATTCTCAGAATTCTTAAACAAAAATGCACAACTTCTAATTATTTAAATTGGTCTGAGAATTTCTCTTGGGTAATCAACAGGCCAGGCATGGTTTTATCACTTCTCAAAGTTTTTACTTTTTTTTTCCCCTGAAGTACTTCAAATTCAGGGCTTTTTTTCCTCACTTATTCATTGTTTTTGAAAAAGCAAATTCCCAAACTTTAAACTTGTGTTTGCAAACAGTGATGTATTCAAGTTCAACTTGACCTAAAACTAAGCTTAAGGTCAAGTTAGTCCAACTTCTTAGCATAATTTATTAACAAAACTTTAGAGGGTTTCAGAACAAGCAACATTCAAATCATAATTACAATCTAGATTGGAATAACTGGGAGAGGGAAGGTCTGCATGAGACTTAAAAAATCAAAATATTAAAATATTTGTTGAGTTTATTTTTTATAGATGAAAATGAAACCTTTAAAGCAAAAAAAAAAAAAAAAGGAATTACTGTTTTCTTTTAAGAGAGCTATGGATTTTAAGAATTTACAGGAGCTCTGTGAATCATCTAATCTAGAGATAACAAGTTTTAACTGGAAGCCAACCTCAATCAATGGTAAGTGGGTGCTGGGAGCTCTGTGATAAATACTGAGAAGTCTCATCTGACTTCAGCCAGCAGTGTTATGATTGATTAACTGTGTCTGCCAAGGCCAAGGAAGGATGTGGAAGACTGCAGGACATAGAAAGGACATATGCGGAAAGACATATTCCAGATACCTTTCATTGGCCCAGTCTAACCTACAACTTTGACAAAGGAGAAATCTGAGGCTACCAAGAAATTGTCTGCCAATGGTCACACTGCTAGTCTGGACAGAGCCAGAATTAAAGCTTAGCAGTTTGGGTTCTCATTCGAGATCCTTCTATCAATGGAAGTCATTTAAAAATGTATTACAAACTTTCCTGCCACAGTCAATAGATTAAAGGAATACACTTGCCATATCCAGTGTCGCCACAGGATGATAGGGTGCACAAAGCCGCTTGCAGCCCGGGCTCTCCGGGTGGTGCTAGTGGTTACGAACCTGCCTGCCGATGCAGGAGACCACCGTGGCCCCGGGAGCACAGACTCTGAAGTAGACTGTTGGGGTTCAAGTCCTGACTCCACCCCTCATTGGTATTGTCACTCTGGGCAAATGACTTCACCTCTCTATGCCTCAGCGGCCAGATCTATAAAGTGGAAATAATATTAGTATCTACTTTATGGCATTGTTATGAGGATTAATTTAAATGAATTAACAAAAAGTAACGGGGTCAAAAGAGACACAATGACTTAAAGACAGCAACACAAAACAACATGCTTCAAACAGGGTCTGGTCTGTTAACGTGTCATGTAAGTTTTCACCATTCTTACTATTATTGATGTCACACTATTTGAGGCTACCAGACAGTCAAGAGTCAAATAACTAAGGCCCTGTTACAGAAATAACAGCTTAATCCACAGCTCAATCGATAGATCGTTTCACAGGTACCTCTGCGGGCCCTTCCAGCAAGCAGTGATCAACTGTTCTGTGTGCCCAGATGTGTCATGGACATATGTTTTCCCCAGGGGTTATAAATGCCCTTTAAAAACACAGTAACATCTTTGGAGTGCCTGTCCAGATCAAAATCACCCCCCATCACCAACACACGCGTGTTCACCACCCCCAGCAGCCCTGATGCACAGTGATCCTTCTCTCCAGTCACTGCCCGGACCAGGGTGGCCACCTGACTCAAGCTGGACCGATCAATTCTTTCTTTGATAACTTAGTATTAAGACTAAGAGATGGCTTTATATCTTTGAGGCTGGAAGTTTAATATAAACTTGGGAGCTGTGGGGCAGTCATGTTTCCCACAATGAAAAAGTGTGAAGTAGAAGAAGTTGGCTTATTAGCAATAAGAGAACAGAGAAGCTACCAGATTTCTGAGGACCTACCAGCCTCCATTCCCAGTATTCCCTTGGGCCTGCCTGAATTCCACTGACTGGCTCTGTCTGGCCAATACTTACATAACTTTCGATTCTCTATTTTTCTTAATTTAGATCAAGTTTGTGTTTCTGCTTGCCTTCGTGTATGTGTGTGTGTGTGTGTGTGTGTGTTGCCATACCACACAGCATGTTGGATCTCAGTTCCCTGAACCAGGGACGGAACCCACACCCCCTGCAGTGGAAGTGCAGAGTCTTAACCACTGGACCACCAGGGAAGCCCATCTCTGCTTGTTTTAACGAGCAGAGATCTAGGATCTCCTTTCACTAGCAGTGGCTATGAAATCTGTAGATTCTCAGACAGATGCCTGCAACCCAATAAACATAAACTCAAATAAAAATAATATGCTTACCAGACAAATAGCTCTGGGACCACTCCCTACATCCCTTCTCCCAGTGCCCCATCTAACCAGATTACTGCCCTGGACCACTCTTAATACAGAGTTTCTGGAGCTGCTGCTGTTCATGGGAACACTTGAGACAATCGGCACAGGAAACAAAGATTGACTTCATCGGTTAAAATAGACCACATAGAAAGCTCAGCTGACTATGTTGAGTGACTACATCTTACTGGTTGGTTAAAAGGTGAACTGAATGAATGAATGTCTGGGAAATCTACTGCCCTTCTGCCTTGCTCTGCTATTTCCCTCTGATTCTTCTGAGCTTCTATGCTGGCCCCAGATGGAGGAATAGAGAAAGGGCACCCGGGCTGTTCTGAGGATACACCATGTAATGCCTCACATACCGTCGTGGGGATGTTGGCTTTACTCTAAGTGGACGGTATTGCAAAAGTATACAGAAAAGAGGAAATGCAGCCTGTGGAGCCCTGCAAGTGGGTGAGCAATGTGGGGTAGAGAGGTTTAGAAGATGACATGCCCCGGCCCCCAGCAAAAGCAATCTCCTGGTGGTCCAGTGGTTAGCACTCTGTGCTTTCACTGCTGAGGGTGCAGGTTCAATCCCTGGTTGGGGATCTAAGATCCTGCAAGCAGCAGTGCAGGAAAAAAAAAAAAAAAGGATGACATGCTGAGGGGCACGAATGTTGTCCTGAACTCATGAACATCATTTGATTTTGTTCAGATTTATTCAAAGAACCATTGTTGTTTTTCAATATTTTAAATACATTTTCTTTATGCTCTTCGTAAAAAGGAAGAGCATATATATGAAGTATCCTCTTCTTAAAAAAAAAAAAAATCCAAATCCTAGAACAGGAATTTTATACAGAATAAAAAGTACAAGAATCCCCTACCCACATTGCTAAAAGTCTTACTGGACACGACTACATTTGGTTAACACGCTATGTGTCTGAAAAAGCTTTACTAGAAGGCTCCGCTCCCTGGGTTTGGGGACTGTACTTACAGAGCACAGTGATTTCTCTCCTGCAGCCCAATCAGGGCGTGGGGAATTACACACATATATTTCACACACTCTGGGTAACCCGAAGACCACAAGGAACACTGTAATTTGTCCAAAACACAGAGAACAGCGGTGAATTTACAGTGCCTTGGGGCCATCATCGTGTATCACTGGCTGGCAAGCACGCAACCGCCAGCTCATGTCTGGGAAGAATATGGATTCCAGAGTCACACAGACCTGGGTTTGAAACCCAGCTCTGACAGTTACCTGTTGGCTTAACTTTTCTGTGACTCCAGTTCCTCATCCATTTATTCATCCATTGAAGAAATCTTCACTGAAAGCCTCCTGCGTGCCAGACCTTGTTGCAGGCATAGGGGAGGCAAGTGATCAGCAGGAAGAGACCCAGTGCCCGTTCTCATGAAGGCAGTCTAATTGGGAAGGCGCATATTGAATCGAGATTCATGAACAGAAAACTGAAACCAAGGGGAAGGGCTGTGTGGTTTAGAGCCAAGATCCTGGAACAAAATTGCTGCAGTTCAAAGTCTTGTTCTTTTACCTTCTAGCTGAGTGGTGCCTTGAGTAAGTTATTTCAACTTCTCTATGCCTCAGTTTCATTATCTGTAAAGTGGGAAAAATATCAGTATCTATCTACACTTTGTTGTTCTGAGGATTAAAGGTTGTTCTGAGGATTAAATCTTGAAACTGTGATTGTTTGCTCTTATTGTCATTAACCGCAGGAAGTGCTATGGAGGAAAGGCACAGTGAGGATACGATGGAAGGCCCTGAGCACATGGCGGAATTCAGCGAAGGCTTCCTGTCCCGTTTATTAAATTATGACCCTCAAACCTACTCCTCTACAGCGTGCATTGTGATTTTTTGCTTTGCAAACTGCTTTTTTGTTAGTCTTTTCCAAGAGGGCATGATGGAGGGAGATGGAAAGCCTGGAGCGGGGAGAGACAGAACCTGCTGCTTTCTTTCTGATGCTCCTGGGCTTCCCATATCCGTGGGTGGCGCCTAGCAAGGTCAAGTGAAAAGCGAAAGTATTAGTTGCTCTTCATGTTCGACTCTTTGTGACCCCCATGGACTGCAACCCACTAGGTTCCTCTGTCCATGGAATTCTCCAGGCCTGCACACTGGAGTGGGTTGCCATTCCGTTCGCCAGGGGATCTTCCCGACCCAGGGGTTGAACCCGGGTCTCCCGCATTGCAGGCGAATTCTTTACCATCTGAGCCACCAGGGAAGCTGGTGCAAAGCCAAGGCCTCTTCACTTGCACAGCAGTGACTCCTTCCCACAGCAGCAGCATGGGAGGATGCGCGGTTTTCCTACTACTCGTGGAACCAGCTTCATCACACCCCACCTCAGAGACAGTGCACCAGCCGCAGCTGCTCCCTTCTCAGAGGGCTGGGTTGCAGGCCTTGGGTCCCTTCTTTAAGCATCTAAGTTTTCTTAATTGCAACTTGTGCCTCTGCAGTCCCAGAGTGGTAGCTGCGCTCACAGTTGCTACCTCCGTGATGCCAAAGAGCACAGATTGTCAAATTTCTTCTGTAAAGTCAGGGTAGCAAATATGTCAGACTTTGTCGGCCACATGCCTTTTTTAAAAAAAAATTTATTTATTTATTATTTTTGGTGGCATGTGAGATCTTAGTTTGCTGACCAGGGATTAAGCCCATGTCCCCTACATTGGGAGGCGGATTCTCAACTACTGGACCACCAGGGAAGTCCCACTTTTTAGAAAAATAACAACTATTAACAACTGTAGAAACTATTCTTAGCTAACTGGTCACACAAAAACAGATCCTGAGCTGGATTTGGCACACGGGCTGTAGCTTCCAACCTCTCTTCTGTTATCTACTTTATAACATGGTACTTAATTTATGAAATAATGTGTTATAGCCCACTGGTTCGAATAACTGGTATGGTTTCAGTCTCCTGCCTGGGCACTGACTGCTATACTTTCCTTGGGATCTGAAGGAAACAGTAAAGGGTAAAGGTTGATTGGAGGCTAAGGTCTGGGGAGTGGGAGAAGTGGTTCCAGGAGAGGGGAGCACGGGTGTAAGTGCCCAGCAGAGGGAGGGCATGCATGCGTGCTAAGTCATTCACTCGTGTCCGACTCTTTGAGATCCCATGGACTGTAACCCACTAGGCTCCTCTGTCCATGGGGGTTCTCCAGGCAAGAATACTGGAGTGCATTGCCATGCCCTCCTCCAGGGGATCTTCCTGACCCAGGGGTCGAACCCACGTCTCATTATGTCTCCTGCACTGGCAGACGGGTTCTTTATCATTAGCACCATCTGGGAAGTCCACAGAGGGTGGGCACAGGGCTCACAAGAGAACTGCTGGGTTAGAACAGGCAGACACAGGCAACGTGGGGCCAGCCTATGTAAGGCCTTGTGGGCCACATCAAGTTTCGGTTTTCCATTCTAAATAGATCTGGAAAGCCACTGAAGGGCTTTAAGTAGATGGGTTACAAGCTCATATTAGCATTTTGAAAATATCTTCTTGGGTAACTTAGAGTGTGGCAAGTATGAAATGATCTACCCTTTACCAAACAACTTGTACAAATCAAACAGATGCTCAACAAATTTCAGTTTCTAACTTCTACCGCCTTTTGGTATCATGGCTACAAGGCTTATTGCTGGATTTCTGACCAAATTATCAGCAAACCGGCTTGCCCTTTGTGACTTTCAACTTTGAAAGGATGACTTTTCAAACTGTCAAAGTTTTTCTGCCCACATGCATACAAATATTAGGTATATTATTTCTTTATTCTCGTCTTGCCCGAGACCACAGATATGATTTTTCAATCAGACACAGTGAAATTGCCCAGTTCTGAGAACCACGGACACAGCCATTTGGCAAGCATAGACTTGGCAGCCTTTCTGCTGACTTGTGAAATCTGCCCGCCCCCTCCCCGCCACCCCGAAGGCTCTAGTATCAGCCTCAAAATCACAGCCCTCAGGACTCAGTGACTCCCCTTCATGCTTTTCTGCCAAGGCCAGTCTCACCAGCAGCAGAAGCCTGCATACCTGCCCCAAAGGGAAAGCACAGGAGGCCAAAACCTTGTGGCAAGAAGTTGACGGACTTGCCAGGAAAGGGTGGCTTCAGTGAAGTTCTGCACAAGTGCGTCCCCTATTCCGCAATGAATTCATGTGACAATATTACCCTTTCCAAGGATGGCCACACCTCCAGTGAAAGTTCCCCCAGCATCCTCTGTGTGTCCCAGACACAACGTGCTGTGATCTGCAGCCTGGGAGACGGTCAAGGAGCATAACTATAGGCCCTGCCCTCCAGAGACAGGGCATCTCCTGAGGAAGATGGTAGACCTCTTCTGGGTACTAGTATCTGAAACTCAAGAGAGCTTATGATCCATTTCAAGAGTTCAAATTTAAGTACACAAAGTAATTACCAGCCCGTACACAAGAGTCAACCCCTTGGCTCCCACCATGATTGCTGTGGGCGGTTAGCAGGATGGTTTGGTTTCCGGTCTTGGCTGAGCTCTATTGCCTGCCCCCTCGTCCACCTCTCTTCCCAGTACTGCCGGCGTCACTAGAATGCCTCCTGGGTCCTGCCCTCAGTACAGCAGACATTTAAGCAGCTCCAGCCTCACCTTCTAAGATATCAGCTCTGTCTTTCCTAAGCGCTGGTTCTCAGTTTTGGTCTCTGCTTGCTCAGTTGCTCAGTTGTGTCCGACTCTTTGAGACTCCATGGACTGTAGCCCGCCAGGCTTGTCTGTTCATGGGATTTCCCAGGCAAGATTACTGGGATGGATTGCCATTTACAGGGGCACTTCCCAACCCAGGGATCGAACCCACGTCTCCTGCATCAGCAGGCAGATTCTTTACCACTGAGTGACCTGGGAATCACCTGGGATAGTTTAAAAAATTTTGATGCCAAGGCCATACTCTAGACAATTTTTTTCATAATTCTCTGTAGACGGTCATTAGTATTTTTTAAAATAATTATTTTTATTTATAATATATTATAAATATAATATGCTGCTAAGTCACTTCAGTTGTGTTCGACTCTGTGAGACCCCTGAGACAGCAACCCACCAGGCTCCCCCGTCCCTGGGATTCTCCAGGCAAGAACACTGGAGTGGGTTGCCATTTCCTTCTCCAGTGCATGAAAGTGAAAAGTGAAAGTGAAGTCACTCAGTCGTATCTGACTCTTAGCGATGCCATGGCCTGCAGCCTACCAGGCTCCTACGTCCATGGGATTTTCCAGGCAAGAGTACTGGAGTGGGGTGCCACTGCCTTTATATATAGTATAGATATAATATAAATAAATGGAATATAGTTATTAATTAATTTATAATAATTATAATTATTCTCCAAATAATTATAAAGCATAGCCAAAGTTGAAAACTAGTGCCCTACAGTGGGTCTGCCCCTGCTTTTATACTGTTTGAGAACAGAGCTTATTCCTTGATCCACAGATCAGTCCTACCCGGAACTTTTAAAAACATTTCTGTTCTGGTTGTCTGCCTAGGATCTCCATTTTAGGTAATGAATTAGGTAACCGAGACAGGAGATGGAAATACAGACTTTGGATTTACACAGACCCGTGTTCCAACCCACTGCGTATCCCTTGACTCAATTATGGGTTTCTGAGCCTCAGTTTCACAGTCTCACAGAAAATTCTCTATGATGATAGAGGAGACACTTTACATGGAGAGAAACTTTTAGATTTAGTATTTCTCGATGGCAAGTATGGGATGAAAACCATCAAACAAAGGAGGTGACTGGTCGTCATCTGATTAGCCCAAGCATGCAGCCAGTCCACTTTTCCTCCTTCAAGCCCTGCATTAATACACCCAATTAAACAGTCTCTGCAGAGAGAAACCGGTGAGCCTCACACATACCCCTTGCTCCTGAAAGAGCTAACTGGTGATTCAGAGAATTCAATGGGCCTGATGGACCATCTGTCTTTGGGGGAAAGAAAATCCAAGCCTGGAAACTAGAGCCCTGCTATCTTTCTCACCGGGGTCATGAGAACGTCTCGCATGGTGAGTTCATGTCCCTGAACTTGTATTTCTTTGTCATAACATCCAGAGCAGCTGGACTATTCCCAGAGGCAAGGCTTTGTCTACGGGGCTTCAGAACACACTTTGAGAGAAAGATGCAGGGCTTGTACTCATTTATTTGTTTTCTTAAAGAAGCTTTTCACTCTAGAAAATAGTTTTCAAAAACTTGGGGGAGCTTCTCGAAAGCTTAAAAAAGTAGGTGGGCCAAATGTCAAGCTTTAGACAAGACTCCTCCCCTCCCCCCACCTCCAGCCCCATGGATAAAGGATACCCAATTTCCTGTTGCCTGCTGGGACTGGTACACTTAGCTTAACTGGTATACTTAGTCTGGTTGCAACTTCCTTCATCAACTGGAGCTTTAGGCACTGTAGAAAGATAAAAATCACTTAAAGCTTTTGTTTTCCTCTCCGATGGAAAAAATCCTAGCTGGTCTATACCATCCTCCAATCCTAAAGTCATTTCTTACTGTCCTGGGCATCTGCTGTGCCCTAGTTTCCAATACCACTTCCAGAGGTCAAATGTGGCCCATTGGACACAGGGCAGGGGCGTCTGAAGTTTTGAGCAGAGCAATCATTTTTACATAAACTACCCTGCTGGGGCTTCCCTGGTGGCTCAGTGGTAAAGAGTGGCAACCACACCAGTAATCTTGCCTGGGAAATCCCATACACAGAGGAGCCTGGCAGGCTACAGTCCATGGGGTCACAAAGAGTCAGTGAGACAAGACTGAGCAACTGAACACGCAGAGACCAAAATTGAGAATCACTGTTTAGGAAAGACAGAACTGGTATCTTAGAAGGTGAGACTGGAGTTGCTTAAATGTCTGCTGTCCCAAGGGCAGGGCCTGCCAATGCAGGAGAGGTAGGTTCGATCCTTGGTCCAGGAAGATCCCACGTTAGTTGGAGCAACTAAGCCTGTTTGCCACAACTATTGAGCCTGTGGACTAGAGTTTGGGAGCTACAACTACTTAAGCCCGAGTGCCTAGAGCCCAGTCTCCACAACAAGAGAAGCTACTGCAACGAGAAGCCTGAACACTGCAACTAGAGAGCAGCCCCTGCTTGCCACAACTAGAGGAAGCCCATGCAGCAACAAAGATCCAGCACAGCCATAAATAGATAAATTTGAAAACCAGAGAGAAATTACCCTGCTTGCTGGGCTTGCCACCCACCCACTGTTGCCAGGCGCCTCCCTAGCCAGTTTTGATGGGTGAGGAATTGTGATTGAGGCTGGATGTGGATGACAATCTAAATTGGAACCCTTGAGGTTTAATTCTGCTAAACCTGCAGCATGACAATGAAACAGTATGAAGCATCCAGAGGTCTGAACAACACCCACACGGACAGACGCTTGTCTCAGAGCTGCAGCACCCGCGGAACTTCACCGGGTCCACAAACAACGGTTTGCAATAAAGCCCCAAATCCCCTGATGAACCTTCCATTGCTTTGATCTGTTTTCTGCTCAAGGTTTCCCCAAAGAATTCTTTTGACAAAGAGAGTTCAAGGCTATGCCACTAGCAAATGAACAAAAGGCATGAGCTGCACAGATTCACCTCTGCTACAAATAAAGGAAAAAGAACAAGCAGCAGAGGCAGAGCTGTCTGTCACGAGGCCCTGACACAGGACATTTGTTTGAAGTGTTTGACAAATGAAGCCAGGCTTTGCAGACCCGGGCCTCCCACCCCAGGGGCCTGAGCTGGACACCTGACTGGGTCTGTCCCCAGTCACTGTCCCCTGTCTCCCATAAAGCCGCGAATAGTGCCATCTCTGGGTTTCTGCAAAACTGGCCACCAGGAATGGGCTTTTGGCCTTTTCTTTTCCACAGAAATTACAAAGTGACTTGGTGCTTTACACACAAGCTTCCAAGCCCCAAAGCAACACTACAATTTTAGGTAAAGAACCAAACCTCCTGGGGTGTTTACCTCAAACAAGTCTAGAGGCCAAGACAAATCAACAGGATATAACAGATTTCATCAAATCAGGCCTCTGGACTGGTGAAAACACACTTGTTGGCATCTTCTCTGAATATCGACCTCCAGCATTTCTCCCCAGAAACTATTGTTGTTTCGTGAATAATCACGTTAATGAGGGTTGAGGAATCTGTTGGAGACCTGAGTCAGGATTTTCAAAGGAGTTTTCAGGCCCAGGCTGGTGCCCAGGCAGCTCCAGTTTGCAGGCAAAGAAGGAGATTTGAAAGGAAGTGACGGTTGACCAGGAGCCTCCGAGGGGGACTGATGGGGGGCCACCCAGAATCTGGAAGGGGGTGGTGGCGACAGATTCCAGGCTGTGGAAGGCGCTGGTGGGTGCCTCTGTCACGACGGAGAATGGACAACATGCTGGCGAGGGCAGAGCGACCGAGCCAAGGATGAGCCCAGGTCACTGGGGCACTGGGAAACAGGAGGCCCAAACAGCTGCTTAGCGGCAGAGACGCTACATACTGAATGTTAGGCACTGAGCAGCCCTGAACACTTAATAAGCAACTCAGAAATGCTGGTCCTGGGGCTTGGCTTTGGGGGCTAAAGGAACTTGCTGAAGGTTACGTGCATGTGTGTATGCCCAGTCATATCTGACTCTGTGACCCCGTGGACTGTAGCCCTCCAGGCTCCTCTGTCCATGGAATTTCCCAGGCAAGAACACTGGAGTGGGTTGCCATCTCCTCCTCTAGGGGATCTTCCTGACTCAGGGATTGAACCCGTGTCTCCTGCGTCTCCTGCACCAGCAGGCAGTTTCTTTACCACTGAGCCACCTGGGAAGCCCTGCCAAAGGCCACACAGCCAGTGAAAGACAGACTTTGGATGTGAACACAGGGATGCCCAGCGCTGAAGCCCAGTGTTTCCAATCCCAGCGCTCGCTGCCTCTTCTGAGAACCCTTCTTTGCGTGTCAATGTCTTGGTGGGATGTAGCTCATTAAAGAAGGCTAGACAAATAAGAGACTGAGTCAGAATTTTCCAAAATGAAGGCCAGCCCACATAAAAAACATTGGCTTTAATTTGTAGGGAATGAAAAAATGTGAAAGAACCAGAGCCAGGCTCAAGACAGGAAAACTGGGAACCGAGGGGGCTGTGTTCCTTAGTGTACATCAGAACCCCCTTGGTAAATTTTTAAAAAAAGATCCCCACCCCATCCCAGACCTACTAAATTAGGCTGTATCTTCTACAAAGCTCCCTGGGTGATTCTGAGGCCTCTGGAACCACTGACATAATAAAAATAATCTGAGGGAAGATCTTAAAGATAACACACAATAATAAATAAGAGCTCCCCACATTAGATGTCTTACTGCACGCCAGATGCTGTTCTGAGGGCCGGCTCTCATGATTTGATTTAATTTAGTGCAGAAGATGACAGAAGGAGAAACAGAGGCTCCAGGAGGCTCAGCAGCTTGTCCACAGCCCCCCAGGGGTCTGCCTGAGGCCAAAGTCGTGGTGTGGATGGAGGGGGCGTGGTCCTCCAGCAGGGATGTGTTGGGCGACTCGTGGAGTATGCCCTGAGCAGCCTGCGCAGAGCGTCTTTCCCAGGAGGGCTGCATGCTGACCTGCCAGCTCGCGGGGGAGAGGAGGAACAGAGAGCTGGGATGGGAAGTGGACGGCTGGCTGGGGCCTGGCGAGCGGGCTCTGCTAAGCTGTGTACCTGGGACTCGCTCACCCGAACCTGACTCCACCCACACCTCCAACCACAGCCAAGCAGATTCATCCTCTCACTTTAACGAGGTTTCCTGAACATGGACTTGGGGATCAGAGCTTAGGTTTTCAGTCCTGTCTGGACCGCGGACTCTCCTGCTTCTCTTGCGACATCAGTCCATCTACAACAGGAGAAGCTCCTCGGTGCTGTCTCTGAGGTTCCTTCCAGTGTCGATTCCCTGTGACGACCAGCTGCCCCATGGAGACGGCGGTGGGGGGATAGAGAGGAGCTCAAGGCACAGAACTGCCTTGGCCCAGCACAGGAGGTGTGAGTGACAATGGGGGAGGCAGTTCCTTCAGGTCAGCCCAGAGGCTGCAGAGTCACAGGAAGCCCCCCAGGCATTGCTCTTTCTTGGAAGCCCCAGGTCCTGCAGCAGGGTGGTACTGACAGGAAACCCACAAGGAGGCGTGCGCTTCCCAAGTCCCATCCTTCAGCCCCCTCGTGCATGAGTCAATCACCACAGCTAAGCAGCAGCACTTAGTCACTCTCCTCCCCACACAAGCCCGGGCCTGGGACACAGAGGCAGGGTGCCGAGGCTTCCCACAGAAGAACGCTGTGGGCCCCAGCTATGCATTCCAGCAACGACCACCGAGTCGCCACAGAGCACCGTGCGGCCTGGCACAGGGTCTGGTTTCTTATCCTTTGGCCACTGAAGCCGTCTCTGGAAAGTATGAGGCGCCCACACGGTCTCATCAGCTTGTTGCTGCCCTGTTGTCCTGACACACAGGACAGATGTGACCCAGGACAAACTGACAGTCACTTACTTACTGTGTATCAGGTGATATTTTGAGAGCTTCACGGTACTAATGCATTTTGTTCTGGTAACAACCACAGAGGGGTAATCAACCCTATTTTATTGATTAGGAAACTGAGTACAGTATGCTTAGGCAGACTTCCCAAAGTCACAAAATCAGGGGAGACAAAGCCAGAATTTGAACCCATGTGATAGTGGTTCAGGTAATGCAGTGGCAAAGGATCTGCCTGCCAATGCAAGGGACATAAGAGATGCGGGTTCAAGCACTGAGTCAGGAAGATCCACTAGAGGACGAAATGGCAGCCACCCCAATATTCTTGCCTGGAGAATCCCATGGACAGAGAACCCTGGTGGGCTATAATGTGATTGAGTATACATTCACATGATGTTGGTTCTAAAGCTCGTAATGTTAAATGCCATGTTACACTGTCTACATTAAAATAACTAGAAAATAAGAACATGAAGGAGAAATGTAATAAGAAATAAAAGGGGACCAGACAGGATGCTGAGACTACACTGCTTTGGGAGAGGTGGACATGAGGGAGAGGTAGGTGTCGGGTTGGCCAAAAAGTTCATTTGAACTTATTTTCAGTATTTGCGCTGGTATCTTTATTTTTGGGGGGCTCCAAAATCACTGCAGATAGTGACTGCAGCCATTAAATTAAAAGACGCTTGCTCCTTGGAAGAAAAGCTATGACCAAACTAGACAGCATATTAAATAGCAGAGACATTACTTTGCCAACAAAGGTCCATCTAGTCAAAGCTATGGTTTTTCCAGTAGTCCTGTATGGATGTGAGAGTTGGACTGTAAAAAAAGCTGAGTGCCGAAGAACTGATACTTTTGAACTGTGGTGTTGGAGAAGACTCTTGAAGTCCCCTAGACTGCAAGGAGATCCAACCAGTCCATCCTAAAGGAAATCAGTCCTGAACATTCATTGGAAGGACTGATGCTAAAGTTGAAATTCCAATACTTTGGCCACCTCATGCGAAGAACTGACTCATTGGAAAAGACCCTGATGCTGGGAAAGATTGAGGGTGGGAGGAAAAGGGGACAACAGAGGATGAGATGGTTGGATGTCGTCACTGACTCAATGGACATGAGTTTGAGTAAACTCCGGGAGTTGGCGATGGACAGGGAGGCCAGGCATGCTGTAGTCCATGGGGTCACAAAGATTTGGACATGACTGAGTGACTGAATTGAACTGAACTGAACTGCGCTGGTATCTAGGACACCGATCTAGGTTTTTTGGAAAATATGCA
Organism: Bubalus bubalis; assembly: GCF_019923935.1. Taxonomy (NCBI): domain Eukaryota; kingdom Metazoa; phylum Chordata; class Mammalia; order Artiodactyla; family Bovidae; genus Bubalus; species Bubalus bubalis. Next base: position 89,420,900 of record NC_059161.1, on the reverse strand, counting down.
CATGCTGTTCCCCAGGCCAGAGGGTAACAGAGTGTCAGAGGGGCCCAGAGGAGGAAGACACGTCTATCAGATGCATCGTGAAAGGTTTCTCAAGAAGCATCAGTCAAGGGCCTTAGGGTTTCCCAGACACAAGTGAAGATGGAGGCTGGTCCAGAGAGAAGATGGAGGCTGGTTCAGGAAGTGGGACTGCTTGAGCAAAGGCAGAGAGGTGGGACATCAAGGCACTCTCAGCAAGAGTAGGGACTTGTGCTTTCCTGGGTCACAGCACAGATGAAGAGAAATATCGGAAGGAGCCATGCTGGAAAGGTCTGATCACAGGAGACCTTAGATGACAGGTTGAGGAGGCTAGGCTTTATTTATCATGGATGACTGAATCTTCCCAAACAGGACAGCGCACGACAGAGCAAAACCTTCAGAAGCTGGCTTGGCAAGCAGCCAGGACAGCGCTGTCACAGATGCCAACACACAATGAGACTCAGACAGGGACAGAGCCACTGGGAACCCAACAGTGATGGACACACTGGAAAGAGAGACTCAACAGGACTTCAGGACAAGAAACATTTGTATTAACACGTGTGGCAGCGTGCGGAGGGTTGCCAGGTTGAGATGGAAGAAATCAACAGACCAGAGGTGCCTACCCTGAGTGTCTGGCAGAACAGGCAGGAAAGAGGCAGATTTTCATTTGACACGGTCTAGAATCCTGGAGATGGAACAGATCCCAGCAAGGGCAGACAAGATGGGAGGCTGGGGGGCTCCCAGTACAGAGGGCTGAGGCCACTGCACAAAGGGAAGCCAGGGAACAGTGAGGACAGGAGTGGGATGCTGTCCGCTCTACCAGGACCCGAGCATCTTCCTCCTTGTAAGACGTGGCTAATGGACTTAACCTGGTGGCCAGGTGGTTAGGATGCCACACTTCACTGCAGGAGATGTGGGTTCCACACCTGGCTAGAGAACTAAGATACTGCATGCCACTCGGCCTGGCCAAAAAATAATAATAAAAAGATTGTGGCCAATGTTTATAAAAGAGTGGTTAAGAGCCCAGGCCCTGGAGCAAGAGGGCTGCGATTTGAACCCCAGCTCCCCCATCCACTAGCTGTGTGATCTTAAGGAAGGTACTTAATTCTGTGCCTCAGTTTCAAATCCTGTAAAATGGGGATAGTAATAGTACCTACCTCCAAAAATTAGGATGAGATACAAGAGTCAGTATACATAAAAGGTTTTGATCAGTACTTGGCACACAGAAAGTGCTATGACTCTTGATGTTATAATTAATATAAGTGCAATAAGTAAATAAAGAGCACTTTTGAGCCATATGCACACTGGCTATCTCACCAGGTTATCACAATGATGCTATCTAGATGGAGAGCTGTGACCCAGAGCAGCTACACGACTGCCCACCTGCAGTGGCAAAGCCGAGATGGGAGCCGCCCACTCTGCCATCACGTTGCCTTTGGAGTCCAGATGGGAAGAACGAAAAGGAACCAAGATTTCCTTCTTTCACTTATTCTCCATGTTCCACTAATTCAGTCCCCAAACCCCAGCCAAAATATACCCTTCCCCATCCATTCCAACACATACCCATCCTGAGCAAAAGAAAGGGAAGGAGGAGAAAAAGAGGGAGGAGAGAGATGGAAGACCAGAGAGAAGGTCAGGGAAGTCTCTACCTGTCAGTCAGAAGTGGAGGCCCTGATGTAAATCCCCCAAATGAACCCAGGAGTATGGGTGTTGCGGGAAAAAGCCAATTCTGACTCCATGTTGGAACTGTTTCCTTGACTTGCTTTTTTGTTGTTTTTGTTACAATCACAGGTAATGGCCTGCTTCAGAGAATCCTGCCCCTCTGCCTGTTAAACTAAAGTGCCTCTGTTCAGGACCCTGTCCATCTGGACATGGCAGGAAAGAAGAAATTAACACATTCCCCTGCCTGAGGCTTGCCACTGTAGGAGATATTTGCAAGATTAATGGCCCTTTTGTTTCCTCACATCCCTCCATCTCTGATTTTTAAAAGAACCCGGCATCTTAGACCCCATAAGATGGTCATTTTGAGACATTAGTCTACCATCTTCTTGGTCAGCTGGCTTTCCGAATGGTTGTATTCCTTGCCTCAACACCTCGTTGTTGAGTCACTGGCCTGGCAAGTGGCGAGCAGAGTGAGCCTGGACTCAGTAACATGGGAACAGCCAGGGGCACGTGTCTCTACATGTGAGTCACTTGCACCCACACTGGTGCTGGCTTCTCCCTGCTCTTGACCCCCAGCAGCCTGGGCAGCTGCAAGGCTCCATACCTGCCTCCTGATCATGTCAGTTAGTTGGCAGTATGTCCTCTGGGAGTGCAGACTCCCTAGCTTTCTCAACAAACAATCAGATCCTGTGCTTACCTGTCTCTCAAAAAAGCCACGGCTTTGGGTTTGAAATCAATGGTCATGCCTCCAAAAGAAAATTATCCAGACAACAAAAGGTGACTAGTAGCATTTTAGTCCCATATCCGAGGCACTGTCTACTGTGTGTGAACCTCAAGCAAGACAGAGGATCCCATTCATGGGTAGAAAATGGTTCTGGGTTTTCATTTTGCTTTGATTTGTTCTGGAAAAAAGAGGGGCATAGATAATGGCTGGTTTGTCCATTGTCATCTTTCTGGGAAACCTTTAGGTAGGTTCCTTTAAACCCTATCCGTGGCCTGCTCCCTTAGGATGCATTGAAACTGCAATGGATGATAAGGAACAATAAAAGTTGATTTAGACAGAATTCTCCTGTGGCATTTCTTGAAAGGTGACATTCTATCTTTGCTCTATTCTGCATGTCACCAGGCACTGTTAGAAAATTAGGAACTGTCCATGGACTTGGAGAAGTAAATGGCAACTCACTCCAGTATTATTCCTGGAAAAATCCCATGGACAGAGCAGCCAGGTGGGCTACAGTCCATGGGGTTGCAAAGAATCAGACATGACTGAGCGACCAGCACATGGACTTGAGGCATGAGAGCTTTGCAGGGAACCTGAATATGTCCCCCAAGCCAGGAGGTCTTAGTGGCCGGTCCTACAATCTTCTTCTTCCTCATTAACATCATGATGAGGAATATTGCAGATGGAGGGCTGTTAAAGGGCTAAATGTCTGTGTCGCCTCTAAATTCCTATGTTGAATGAAGCTCCAGTCTCCAGTGTGACGGTCTTCGGAGATGGAACCTTCAGGAGGTAATTAGGTGAAGATGAGGTTTCAAGGACAGGGCTCTCGTGCTGGGAGGAAGAGACACCAGAGTTTTCTCTCTCCACAGGGGCACGCAGCCAGGAAAGGCCACTGGGGCCCACAGTGAGAAGGCAGCCAGGAAGAGGACTCTCATCAGAATTCTACCCCACGAGCACCCCAATCTTGGACTCCAGCCTCCAGAACTGTAAGAAATAAATGTCTGTTGTTCAACCCACCTGGTCTATGGTATACCATTCTGGCAGCCCAAGTCACTAAGACAAGGCTTTACTGATTACAGAGAACCTGTGTCATTTCCTAGAGCAGCTCAGTGAGGTTGCTACCTCATCTTACAGACAAGGAAACTGACTCGGAGGTGGAGGGACTGGCACAAGCTGGTTAAATGGTGGAACCATGATTGGAACTCTGGTATCTTGACTTGATTATTTCCTTCCCTGGTTCTTCTGGGGCTGCTTTGTTCAACCTAATTCCCAAGTCCTGGGAAGGCTCCAGGCTAAAGTTCAGATAGTGTCAGGCAGAGAGGGCAGAGACCACTTACCAGCCCACCAGGGTCACAGAGAGGAAACCTGGATCCTTGCAGAAGTCTGAAGCTTCTGCGGGTGGAAGAAACAGGAAGCAGTTCTGCATGGCGGTCAGAGAGCTGGGGTGCAGGGTGAAAGAGGTCTGGCCCAAGACTTCATGAGTTTAATTGTGTGTAAGACTTTACAGGATGCCTATTACATCCTGCGTGCCTCTGCTGCTGCTGCTGCTGCTGCTAAGTCACTTCAGTCGTGTCCGACTCTGTGCAACCCCATAGACGGCAGCCCACCAGGCTCCCTCGTCCCTGGAATTCTCCAGGCAAGAACACTGGAGTGGGTTGCCATTTCCTTCTCCAATGCATGAAAGTGAAAAGTGAAAGTGAAGTCACTCAGTCGTGTCCGACTCCTAGTGACCCCATGGACTGCAGCACACCAGGCTCCTCCGTCCATGGGATTTGCCACGCAAGAGTACTGGAGTGGGGTGCCATTGCCTCAGTTGGGGCTAATTTTGGTATTTACCTTAAGAGATTTACCTAAGGAATTTTTATGAAGCATAAACTGAAATAATGATCATGAAGGGCTCTTAGGATGCTGTCTGGCACAGAGTAAACCCTGGACACGGCCTGGACTGGGCAGCAGTGGCTGGAGGTTGTCTGACCACTGCAGCTAGCCCTGGTTCAGAAGAGGCATCAACCAGATGAAAGGCCAGAGCATCTATACTCCCTATACCAGGAGACTTGGGACAACTTGCACAGCCTCCTTCCTTTCCTGGGGAAACAGAATTGAAGAGATAAAGCTGTCAAGCAGAACACGCACAGGTTTGAAAACCAGAGATGCATGTGTACTTTGGAGTTTCTGGGTGCTGTGAGTGGGATCTCGGGCAGGTTTCTTAACTTCTCTGAGTCTCCATTTTTTCATCCTAAAAAAGTGAGTTGATTATTGTAAAGTAATTAGCCTCCAATTAAAATAAATTAATTTTAAAAGAAGAAACCATTAAAAAAATAACTGAGTTGATAAACAACTACCTCCAAAGGCAATGCGGGGAACCAAGTGAGCAAGATATGTGAAGGTGTCCCTAAAATGTTATTTTCTGTTTTTACATTAAGAGCTTTACTGGTATTTACACAGCAGCTGGTAAGCGGCGGGGTGGGATCCTAATAGACTTTCTGATGCCACGAGGCCACAGGAGTGCATCTACATAACAAATGAGAAATTAAAGATCCACGTGTCTAGAATTTGTTGTTTGCCTACCACTGTTCTTACATCTCCTTAAGGACTAAAAGAAGTATAAAATGGAGTCCAAAGCAAGCACTGATGGTGTCTGTCTGTATCCAGAATTTTTAAGGGGTTTTAAGACTAACAATGGCTGGGTCTCAGCCACAACCATAATCTCTGCATGCACATTAGGGCATGTACTCATTCAATCAATAAATATTAGAAAGTACCTGCTATGTGTGTGAAGCCCTAAGCCAGGCTCCTGAGGCTGTAAAAACTGATAAGACTTACTATCTATAGGGGATCCTATTAGAGGGGGTAAGATAAAAGTTAAAGCCAGAAACAACTCATCAGGGGGGTGACAAGAGCCATGGCAGTGGAATAAACACGGGGATACAATGAGAAAAAACTGTATTTGGTCCGGAGCTGTCAGGAAGGATTTCCAGAGAGAGTGGTACTGGCACGGTCCGAGTTAAGAGGAGCAGGGGACCAGCAGGCACAAAGATCTGGGATGAGAGACACGCGGTGTGCACTAGAGAACTCTTAACAGGTCTGGTACAGGCACTCACAGGTCCACGGGCAAGGAGAGATGAGGCCCGCCAGATCGAGTCCACTTGACAGGGGCCTTGGACACTGCATTAAGGAGTTTGAACTTCGTAAAGGAAGCCACAGAAAGCATTTTAAGAAGCAGAGGGACTCCCTGGTGGCTCAGTGGTAAAGAACCTGTCTGCCAGTGCAGGAAACATGGGTTCGATCCCTGGTCCAAGAAGATTCTACATGTCTCAGAGCAACTAAGCCCCTGTGCAGCAACTACTGAGCCTGTGTGCCAGAGCCTGGGAGCTGTAACTACTGAGCCAAGTGCCCTAGAGCCTGTGCTCTGCAATGAGAAGTCCCCACACCACTACTAGAGAAAGCCCGTGGAGCAATGAACACCCAGCACAGCCAATAAGAAATAAGTATTCAAATTATTTAAAAAAAAAGTTTAAAAAAAAGAATCAGAGTGTCCCTGATTTTAAAAATTTCATCTAGTGGAGGTTGGAATAGAAAGTTGAACTGAGCAGGTAGGAGAAACTGGAAAGAAGGCAATAAATAAGGAGGCTACAGAGATGTCCAAATGAGAAAGACAAGGTTGTGAACTTTGCACACGCACACACACCTACACACACATTCAGCTGGTTCACCCTGGACTGAAACACCCTGGCAAGAACTGCACCTGGCCTCTGGCTCCCATTGAAGTGCCCCCAAGGGGGCTCTACTGGGTTCCCTTAGATACGCCCCCATTCTCTTACTTCTCAGCTGTGGTCAACCCAAATAGTTTTTCATTTCCAGACTAACCTCAGACCCAGAGTTTGAGGTGATTAAACGTGGCCTGTGAGGCTGTGGTTCTGGAAACTTCCTCCCAAACGATGTTAAGTACAGGGAGCACTGCGCGCCTAGACCCACACACAGCACAGTCAGAGCGGCTCGGACTGAGGTCACCAAGGCTGTGCTGGGTTCCGCAATCAGACCTTTAAATTAACACGCAATTACAGCCCCCAAGGGAACGGAAACAGGCATTGACTATTGATTTTATAAACAAATGAAAAAAAAATCAAAACCCACTGCATGCACAGAAGGAAAGAAATACTAGTTAATAGGCCTTAGTTAAAATAAAAGCTCTTACTGGGAAAAAGATGGAAGCTTCTGAGGAGCGTAGGGTGAAGGTGGAGGACACAGTCTTTCAAGCTTCTGGCTTTTATGAATGTGATATCAATGCTAGTAAAAGGGCAGGAAGCTCACTAGCCTTCACTGGGTGCCTACTGTGTATCAGCAGCTGGGTTAAGCAAGCACTTCAAATGTATTCCATCACTTTTAATCCTTAAAATGACCTCTGGAGGTCGGAATTGTCTTCCTTAATTCTCCCAATCAAAGACGAATGGGATTACTTCCCCACAGACTTCGTGAAAGAAAGATCATGTAGCCTTCCCAAGATCACACAGCTAGTAAGTATCAGGGGCAAAATACAAACCCACATCTCTCGAATTCCACCCCAAAGCCTGAGCTCCTCCCACTGTGCCCCCTGCTTATCTCCATATGAAAATGTGAACAGCTGGACCCCCACAGTGAAAGTGTTAGTCGTTCAGTCCTGTTCAAACCTTTGCAACCTCATGGACTGTGTAGCCCACCAGGCTCCACTGTCTATGGGATTCTCCGGGCAAGAATACTGGAGTGGGTTGCCATTTCCTCTTCCAGCGGATCTTCCCAATCCAGAGATTGAACCTGGGTCTCCTGTATTGCAGGCAGCTTCTTCACTGTCTGAGCCACCAAGGAAGCTGTTTCCCTTGTACCTCCATAGCTGGCTGAAAAGTCCCCAAGGAAGCCATTCCCTTAGGGTCCTGTTCATATTTCTGGGTGCTTAGTGCTCAGTCATGGCTGACTCTTTTGACCAGCCAGGCTCCTCTGTCCATGGAATTTTCCAGGCAAGAACACTGGAGTGGGTTACCATTTCCTATTTCAGGAGATCTTCCCAACCCAAGGAATCGAACCCACATCTGTGTATTTTGCATTGGCAAGTGAATTCCTTACCACTAGAGCCACCTGGGAAGCTCAGGTTCATATCTCTAGGGAATGTTAGCCTGGAAGGAAACTTGGAAGTGATCAACTCCCATCTCCCAGGATAGGGATCAGAGATGAATGGGATTACTTCCCCACATCCCCCAGCTGAGAGGAGGGCCTATAACTCTCCTGGTCTCCTCTCTTCCTGGCCACTGTTCTCTTTGCTATATCAGGCTGAGGTCTCCTGTCTCAAGAGTCAATGATTTCCTGCAAAAGTTTGTTGTTCTTGCTGTTATTTTTTAATATTAAGATTTCTATTCTTGCCTGAGTCTAAAAAGAAGGTAGGGAAGTAAGTAATAAGGCCTTTTCCTCTAGCAGATTTACTCAATGGAAAAGCATGAGCTGTGACTCCCTAATGTAGCTGGTCTGCCTTCCACAAGATCCTACAAGAGAATGAGTAAGAAGTGATTAAATCACAGCAAAATGGTTTCATTTACAATTAGCTCTTAGTGTTCTGAAACACAAACCTCCCACCCAGATATTTATCCTAAGATAAACATCTCCCCCACATGTTGCCATAACCAGCTCCTGCTGCCACAAAAGCATACATCTAAACACCCGTACCCAGAACAGAAATGATGATTTCCATAAAAAGAGCTCGGAGGACACCCCTGTGCAGTGATTCTTGTCCTAGAATCCTGGATATAAGCTTTCTATTGGGTCTGGATTCAAAGCTAATTTTTTCTCAAAGGAAAAAAAAATTCATAAACTCAGTTACTCTGACCTCACTGATAGCCAGAAATTTCTCTTTTTCACAAATTGAGGTGCTGAAAGGAATAAAAATGAAGCTCCACAATAAAGCAGAAAACTTCAAGGTAAAAGAAGTCTGTATATTCTTTCAAACTGAGCTATAAGCATAAATTTTTCCTCTGAAGAGTCATGTGATTGAAAGTCTCCAAGATGGGCAGATGACTGGGACACAGTCCTTCAATTATGCTTGACATTGCTGGGTGACTTGAGGCTGGGTGTGGTTAGATGGAGCGGGGACAGAACTGGATGAGTTGGTAGGAAACAGAACCCACCTCTGGGCACATGACCTGAACATCTACTATCAGAGACAATGGACATGAGGCCAGAACCTACCTTTGGCCTCAGGTCAAACCTTAGCCACCCACAGGTTTCTACTCCAGCTCCTACTGTTCCCCCACCAGTAAGAAGTGGGTACAGTTAAATGAGAACCATTTGAGAGGTCCTTGGCACAGGAAGAAGAGACAACAAAATCAAGACTGCATGACAGTCTTTGGTGCTCAGGCCAGACTTCTGTGAGGTCATCTCTTGGTACACTGGATCCTGCCATGGAGGTAATATATCAGGCTCAGTGGAGATCCACAGAGCATATTAGCTTCTGACACTAAAGGCCACCACAGTTTGGAAAGTAAGAGTCTGGGGTTTCCCAAGCTAGAAGGCTTCTGAGTCTGCTCTCTTTGAATGGCAGGGTCCCTGACATTCTTCAAGCTGCAGATGTACAGAGTGACTGCCATGGATGGGGAGGTCTCACCTCTCATACTCATTGGCTGTGATCCCAGTGTTTGGGTCAACAGCTTTAACATGACACTACATTTAATATATCCTCAAATGACACTTTGGGGACCTCAGGCTTCTTGCACTGATGGGCAGGTGGCAGCCATCCAGTCCAATTTGGTTTTCTTAAGCAGTTGCCTCACCTTTGTAGAGGTGTCAAGACCCAATAAAACAGTAGGTACCCAGCAGTCCCTCATTCGGATCTTGGACTATCTCACTCCATCTACTGTAGACCTTGATCCCCACTCTTTCCTCCCTTCACCTCTTTTCCTATCTGGCATGTTACACCTGCAATCATGCTCTCCAACACAGTACACAATCCAATTCTTCTTGGTCTCTACCACCGGTCCACCTTCCCATGAGGTTTTTCTCTCTCATTCTCGGTTTGGAGTTCCCACCATTGATATTTCAGGACCCATTCCTCCCTCTCAGTTCATCCTCAGGATCTCATTTCCAGGATAAGTGCCCCCAGACTTGAACACTTAGTTCTAATGGAAAGACATAGGGAGAAAGTGTTTCTGACTCCTTAGAGGCTAACATTATCACATTCAACAATTGGGAATCCAATTAAGCACACATAATCTGCTCTCTTTTCACTGGGGGTAAATGAAAGGCACATCAGTATATCCTAACAATATGAATGTATGTTATTGTTCAGTCCCTAAGTCGTGTCCAACTCTTTGTGACCCCATGGACTACAGCACACCAGGCTTCCCTGTCCTTCACTATCTCCCAGAGTTCACTCAAGTTCATGTCATTGAATCGGTGATATCATCCAAACATCTCATCCTCTGCTTCCCTTCCCTCCTTCTGCCTTCAATCTTTCCCAGCATCAGGGTCTTTTCCAATGAGTCAGCTCTTCGAATCAGGTGGCCAAAGCATTGGAGCTTCAGCTTCAGCATCAGTCCTTCCAATGAATATTCAGGATTGATTTCCCATAGGATTAACTGGTTTGATCTCCTTGTTGTCCAAGGGAATCTCAAGAGTCTTCTCCAACACCATAGTTCAAAAGCATCAACTCTTCGGCACTCAGCTTTCTTTATGGTCCAACTCTCAGAACCATATATGACTACTGGAAAAACCATAGCTTTGACTATACGGACCGTTGTAGGCAAAATGATGTCTTTGCCTTTTAATACCCTGTCTAGGTTTGTGATAGACTTCTTTCCAAGAAGCAGGGATATTCTAATTTCTTGGCTAAAGTCACCATCCACAGTGATTTTGGAGCCCAAGAAGAGAAAATCTGTTACTGCTTCCATTTCCACTTCTGCTTTGAATGTATAATATATATTTAAATTACATGAATGTATGTGTATATGACGGAGAAGGCAATGGCAACCCACTCCAGTACTCTTGCCTGGAAAATCCCATGGATGGAGGAGCCTGATAGGCTGCAGTCCATGGGGTCGCTAAGAGTCGGGCACGACAGAGCAACTTCACTTTCACTTTTCACTTTCATGCATTGGAGAAGGAAATGGCAACCCACTCCAGTGTTCTTGCCTGGAGAATCCCAGGAACAGAGGAGCCTGGTGGGCTGCCGTCTATGGGGTCTCACAGAGTCGGACACGACTGAAGCGACTTGGCAGCAGCAGCAGCATGTGTGTATGAATGTATTCAGGTATCAATGAATGTATAATATATAGTTATATTACATATAATTCTCAATAACTCTTATGCAATTCTAATAGACAGAATACCATGTCCTGACACCAAGTAGAAAAGAAGAAAGCAGGAGAAAAGTCTTCTCACTCACTCAGTAAGGAAAATAAGAAGGCAACAGTAAACAAACCAGTTCAAGGCAGACATAGAATTACAACACAAAAACCAAATAAAAGCTCCTCAGGAATGGTTATTTGATCAAAGATGTTAATGAAGCACTTGGTCTCTGGGAGGGCTGATGGGAACTATACTTCAGAGGCGAAGTCAACAGAATAAATGCTTCCCCCATGGAAAATAGGGACGGAAGAGTCCCTCAGATCTCCAAACCATCGGCTAAATGGATGCAAATGTGTTTACAGCCCTCCTTCTTTGAAGCTACAGTATTATGAAATGTTTACAGTGTTAGGCCCCCTTTATAAAAATTCACTCTTTTGAAGAGGAAGTGAATTAAAGTTATACTTCATAGAGTAAGTTACACAAGATCAAAGACTTGGGACACCCATTGTGTAAAACCAAAGATCTTTCATGATTTTGCACGACCTGTAAGATGCCTAGCCTCCCAAGAATTTTCATTCTGGAAACCGTGTTTTCATCACTGAATGTCCTGTGTTGTCCATGGCTTCATGGTTACAGTCACACCATGTGACAGATCACCTTGTCTAAACAACACCAAAAAATGTACGCGAAACAAGAGTTGGCTTTCTATGGTATTCTTATTGCTGATTCTATGAAAACTTCATCTCTTCTTTAAAATCTTTAGTTATTTACCTAGACAAGTGGCTGAGACTGGGTCAAATTTGCCAATAAAATCATTCCTGTAAGTTTCTGACTTTCTCTTTTCCTTCTCCAGGAATCACAGTTCATAAGCACAAACCAGAACTCTGCAAAGAGAAAGGCAAGCAAAAATCCAATCCAGTGGAGAAACTGACAACACTTGCCATGGAGGCCAAATTTGTGAAAGGTTCATATTGCATGAATTTCAGATTCTTGTTTCTAGTCCATCTAAGTCTTCTCAAAAACAAAAACAAAAAAAAATAGAGGAAGGAAAGAAAAAAATACCTAGAGGAATGAAATTCTCATCTAGAAAATAAACTTGCCAAATTATGAACATTCTTTCCATTTTCAATGCAAGGAATTACTGTTTTTCCAGAAGACCAAGGGAAAACACAGAAGAAGGAGGACATCCCGTGAGCTCCTAGAAGTGTTCAAACAGCGTCTCCCCCACATCTTTGTGATGGGGGCAGTGATGTCAAATGCTGCACGGGATGCTGGGCACTGTCCCCATAATGAAAAAATGTCAGTTAATGACAGTCCCTAGGACAACAAGGACATCAAGCCAGCCAATCGTAAAGGAAATCAACCCTGAATATTGGAAGGACTGGTGCTGAAACTGAAGCTCCAATATTTGGCCACCTTGATTCGAAGAGCCAACTCATTGCAAAAGACCCTGATACTTGGAGAGATTGAGGGCAACAGAGGATGAGATGGTTGGAAGGCATCACTGACTCAATGGATATGAGTTTGAGCAAACTCAGGGCAATAATGAGGGATAGGGAAGCCTGTTGTATTGCAGTCCGTGGGGTTGCAAAGAGTCAGACACGACTGAGCAACTGAATAACAACGTGACCACATACTCAGTAAGTCAGCACCTTCCTTTGGAAGATAAAATTATAATCAAGAGTGCAGCTCTGTGAGAACAGAACAAGAACAAGGGTGCTTAATTAGATAAAGGTCAATGACAACAACACTCACAATAAAACCATTCTTAAAACAAACAGAACCCAAGTCAGTAATTCATCTCATATTCACCAGTCCCAAAGCAGCCCTTAAGGAATTTTATGTTTTGAAAAATCTTGATTGATAGTAAATTTCTTTTCCGATGTTTAAGATACACATAACTGGCAGGCAAAACTTTGGCTACAGGCATGAGTTCATCAGTATTAACAGCTTTGTTTTGTTTAATTTCAGGCGAGGAAAAAGGAGCCTGATACTCTGATTAAGCTGTACAAGTTTATGTAGATACACAGAAAGTTTCCACTAGGTTTTTTGTTTTTTGTTTTAATATTGACAATAAACCTTAAGAGTCCTTTTGCTGCTAAGGAGCTCAAGAAATTCTGGAAGGGACACAGTCTCCTCCTTCCTCAGCACCTCTCACACCTGTGTCCACTGTAGCACTGGCCACCCCTGGCCCCCATCTCCCTCGTGGGAATCGAGCTCCTGATTCTCTAGTCTCCCTGACTCTGCCCTTGTCCTCTCTCTGGGGCCAAAGCGATTGTCTGTAGCTCGAATCCCATTGCGTCCCTTTCCAGTGTTCCCCCTCATCTTGAGGACTAATGTCCAGCACTTTCCCAGGCCAAGAGCAGCCCCGGACTCTCCCCTGGGTCTGGCCCTGCCTTGCTATCCAGCCCCTCCCCTCCACACACCCCGCCCACCTCCGGAAGCACCCACAGGTCCTCACATACCATGCAGTTCTGCTGTATGAGCTTGGAACGTCTTGTTCCCACTTTATCCACCTAGGGAATCCCTGTATATCTTTTAGGTCTCAGCTCCAAGAAAAATAAGTAGTGACCTCAGCAGAGAGGTCAGAGCAAATTTTCTTTGTTTTACTTTATGCAACACATTATCTGTGAGATTCAATATAAAGATCCAAAGTCACCCACTTAAACAAATGCCACCTTCTTTCTCCTCGCCAAGAGAAAAATTACTTGGACATTATTAATTTGTTGTTGTTTAGTTGCTAAGTCATGTCTGACTCTTTGTGACTCCATGGACTGTAGCCCACCATGCTCCTCTGTCCATGGAATTCTCTAGGCAAGAATACTGGAGTGGGTTGCCATTCCCTTCTCCGGGGGATCTTCCCAACCCAGGGATGGAACCTGCATCTCCTTCACTGGCAGAGGGATTCTTTGCTACTGAGCCACCAGGGAAGCTGCGGACATTGTTAATATCATACTTTTGATACAACATAAAACCTATTATACTGCATTTCATTTATGATCTTGCCAGTCTGTCTCTTCCTCTGAACTCTGAGAGCAAGGACCATGATTGACTGATTCATCTCTTTTTTATTGAACCCAACACAGTGCCTGGAACACAGTAGGCGCTCAATAGATGTTTTTGTACAAACCAATGCCTGGTCTCAAGAAATCTGGGTTGAGTCTTGTTGCTGCCTCCTTACCATCCAGGAGACCATGGGCAACTCATTTAGGCTCTCTGGGTCCTGGTGTCTCCCCATAAAACAAAGACAGTAACGCCTGCCTTGTGAGGATGCAAGGAGGTGCCCAGTCAGGAAGCCCCCAGGGTAAACCATGAACACGCCACTTCCTGGCTACTATGAAGCAGGATGCAGAGGAAGGCCAGGAAGGAACTGAAATCAACAGTGGGGGTGAGGGTGGCATAGCGGGAACATACAGACTGAGTCCAGGTGAATCTGAAGGCGGAGGACACAGGGGACAGGTCTCATCCATTCTACGTTCAAACTTGGTTCCCAATCCAGCCACCTGCCTCCTCTCTTTGTCTCCTGTCTCTGCCTCCTCCCACAGCCCGGCCGCCACCACCTCGGGCTCCCACTGCTGTGGGGCCTGTGACTGGGCTTTCTGCTTCCACTCTCGCCCCCTCCAGCCTGTTCTCCACACACAGCCAGAGACATCCCTCATGGATGTAAAGCTGATCACGCCACTTCCTGGCTGTGTCCCGTGTTACAGAAGATGAAAGCCAGTCTGCATCCCCCAGACTCCAAGGTCCTGCACAGATCTGAGACCCTGAGCCATCTGCACCCTGGCTTGAGGCACACTGCTCAGCACACCCCCACTGGACTGCCTGTGGTCAGTTCCCAGAACCTGCCAGGCCAAGTCTTTCCTTGTCTCCGGCTCTACACATACTGTTCCTTCCGTCCACAGCACTCTGGGCCTGGCCCCTCCGCCAGCTGGCCCCTCTGTCTCCTGGTCTTTTCTCAAATGTTACCTCCTAAGAGATGTTCCTTCACCACTGGAGGGGGGCCCTCAGTTATTCTCTCAGGCCATACCCTGTTTGTTTGTTCTCTATCGTTAAAAACTATCTGGGCACTTTTGTTTCCTTACTGTCTTTCTCACTAGACGATATATTCAATAAGGAGGAGGATCGTGGCTGTCACATTTACTCTCCTATTCCCAATACCCAAAGTAGGAAGTCAAGAAACACCTGCAGTCACAGGCAAATTTGGCCTTGGAATACGGAATGAAGCAGGGCAAAGGCTAATAGAGTTTTGCCAAGAGAATGCAATGATCATAGCAAACACCCTCTTCCAACAACACAAGAGAAGACTCTACACATGGACTTCACCAGATGGTCAACACTGAAATCAGACTGATTATATTCTTTTCAGCCAAAGATGTAGAAGCTCTATACAGTCAGCAAAAACAAGACCGGGAGCTGACTGTGACTCAGATCATAAACTCCTTATTACCAAATTCAGACTGAAATTGAAGAAAGGAGGGAAAACCACTAGACCATTCAGGTATAACCTAAATCAAATCCCTTACAATTATACAGTGGAAGTGGGAAATAGATTTAAGGGACTAGATCTGATAGACAGAGTACCTGATGAACTAGGGACAGAGGTTCATGACATCGTAGAGGAGACAGGGATCAAGACCATCCCCAAGAAGTAGAAATGCAAAAAAGAAAAATGGCTGTCTGAGGAGGCCTTACAAATAGCTGTGGAAAGAAGAGAAGTGAAAATCAAAGAAGAAAAGGAAAGATATACCCATTTGAATGCAGAGTTCCAAAGAATAGCAAGGAGAGATAAAGCCTTCCTCAGTGATCAGTGCAAAGAAATAGAGGAAAACAATAGAATGGGAAAGACTAGAGATCTCTTCAAGAAAATTAGAGATAACAAGGGAACATTTCATGCAAAGATGGGCTCAATAAAGGATAGAAATGGTATGGACCTAACAGAAGCAGAAGATATTAAGAAAAGGTGGCAAGAAAACACAGAAGAACTGTACAAAACAGATCTTCATGACTCAGATAATCAGGATGGTGTGATCACTCACCTAGAGCCAGACATCCTGGAATGTGAAGTCAAGTGGGCCTTAAGAAGCCTCACTATCAACAAAGTTAGTGGAGGTGATGGAATTCCAGTTGAGCTATTTCAAATCCTAACAGATGATGCTGTGAAAGTGCTACACTCAATATGTCAGCAAATTTAGAAAACTCAGCAGTGGCCACAGGACTGGAAAAGGTCAGTTTTTATTCCAATTTCAAAGAAAGGCAATGCCAAAGAATGCTCAAACTACCGCACAATTCCACTCATCTCACATGCTAGTAAAGTAATGGTCAAGCCAGGCTTCAACATTATGTGAACCGTGAACTTCCAGATGTTCAAATTGGATTTAGAAAAAGCAGAGGAACCAGAGATCAAATTGCCAGCACCTGCTGGATCATTGAAAAAGCATGAGAGTTCCAGAAAAACATCTATTTCTGCTTTATTGACTATGCCAAAGCCTTTGACTGTGTGGATCACAATAAACTGTGGAAAATTCTGAAAGAGATGGAAATACCAGACCACCTGACCTGCCTCTTGAGAAATCTGTATGCAGGTCAAGAAGCAACAGTTAGAACTGGACATGGAACAACAGACTGGTTCCAAATAGGAAAAGGAGTACGTCAAGGCTGTATATTGTCACCCTGCTTATTTAACTTCTATGCAGAGTACATCATGAGATACACTGGGCTGGAAGAAGCACAAGCTGGAATCAAGATTGCCAGGAGAAATATCAATAACCTCAGATATGCAGATGACACCACCCTTATGGCAGAAAGTGAGGAAGAACTAAAGAGCCTCTTGATGAAAGTGAAAGAGGAGAGTGAAAAAGTTGGCTTAAAGTTCAACATTCAGAAAACTAAGATCATGGGATCCAGTCCCATCACTTCATGGGAAATAGATGGGGAAACAGTGGAAACAGTGTCAGACTTTATTTTGGGGGGCTCCAAAATCACTGCAGATGGTGACTGCAGCCATGTAATTTAAAGACGCTTGCTCCTTGGAAGAAAAATTATGACCAAGCTAGGCAGCGTATTCAAAAGCAGAGACATTACTTTGCCAACAAAGGTCTGTCTAGTTAAGGCTATAGTTTTTCCAGTAGTCATGTATGAATGTGAGAGTTGGACTACAAAGAAAGCTGAACACCAAACAATTGATGCTTTTGAACTGTGGTGTTGGAGAAGACACTTGAGAGTCTCTTGGAGAGCAAGGAGATCCAACCAGTCCATCCTAAAGGAGATCAGTCCTGAATATTCATTGGAAGGACTGATGCTGAAGCTGAAACTCCAATACTTTGGTCACCTGATTTGAAAACTGATTCACTGGAAAAGACCCTGATGCTGGGAAAGATTGAGGGCAGGAGAAGAAGGGGACGACAGAGGATGAGATGGTTGGATGGCATCACTGACTCAATGGACATAAGTTTGAGTAGACTCTGGGAGTTGGTGATGGACAGGGAGGCCTGGTGTGCTGCAGTCCATAGGGTTGCAAAGGGTTGGACATGACTGAGCAACTGAATTGAACTGAACTGAACAATGCCTGGTAACTGGTAGGTGCTCAATAAACATTTGATGGTTGGATGAATGGACAGATGTATGGACACATGAACAGACAGATGGATGGACGGATGGTTGAATGGGGAGGCAGGAAAGGAAGTAAAGAAGAGATGAGATGCAGATCAGGAAGCAGGACTCTTTATAAGATATAAAGTCCGTTAGACTGGTAGCCCTAGACATCTTAGTGATACCATGAAGAGCCTCAGAATGTTTTGAATGGAAATCTGTAAGGGAGAAGAGGCCATGGAAACAGGAGGCAAAGTTTACCTTCTTCGTGTTTTTTTCTCTGCCTGCAAGTAATATATGGAAAGCACCTATAAGATCACTTGGCATGCATGGCATTAGATACGTGTTTTTTATTATTATTATTTCTAATATTATTATTCCAGCAGTTATGAGTCCCAGAGGAAGCAGCTGACTGTATGCAAGTGACTGGTCATAGAACACTCAACAGCTCAGCAAACGAAAAAGCCGCCGCGGATGCTCAAGACACTGCAGTGTCGCAGCCAAGGCTGGTTCCTGGGGGCTGAACCGTCCCTGGCGGGGCAGGCCTTTCCCCCGGGCACCACGTGGCCAGCTGCGCACAGGCACCCGTGCCATCCTCTCACACAGGCAAGGCTAGGCACTGCCGAGGTTCCTCAAACACGCCAGCTCCTGAAGTGTGAGAACAGGGGAAATCTTTCAGCTCTGACGGGTGAATTTCAAAGCCTGTTTCTAAAAATGGCTGTTAATAGGCTTTTCTTCACACCAACTCTCCCTATGCCTGCTTTATCAGATGGCAACTGCATAGCTATTCACTGTCCTGTGACCAGAGTGATTTCACCAGTCCAAAAATAATAATAATAATAATTATGGGCTGGAAGAACCCAAAAATAAAAGAGATGAGAAGGGAGGGTCTGACATGAGGGTTGAGCTTTCTGTCAAATGGTTGGTGGACTGTCTTCACAATCATGTTACTGCAGAGAAAAATAGAAATCCCAAGACGAAGGTGGATGTCAGGAGCACGTCCACACATTCGAGATGGACACACAGGAGTGACAGCAAGAGCCAGGGCAGCAGATGTTTAGGTCTGAGACATATGCTGTTTAACATGAACTCACCTCCTTTCTACAAGAGACTCAAAAGCACTGTGCTTAAGTTAATGGAGGCTGTATGTATGCTCAGTCACTCAATTGTGTCTGACTCTTTGAGACCCCATGGACTGTAGCCTGCCAGGCTCCTCTGTTCATGGCATTTTCCAGGCAAGAATATTGGAGTGGGTTGCCATTTCCTCCTCCAGGGGATCTTCCCAATCCTGGCATCAAACCTGGGTCTCCTCCACTGCAAGCAGATTCTTTACCATCTGAGCCACCAGGGGAACCCAAGTACTCAGAAATTATCACTCAAGACTCTACCTCACCTGTTTCTTCCCAGACTCACTCCTCTCTTCTCATGTCTCTGCCAAAATCAGATGTACCCACGCCCACAGAGAATGAGTTTGGATCTCCCAGTCTTCCCCTCTCCTTCTGGACTGGCTGCTCTAGAAGGGCAAGGACCAGGTCTAAACCCTATTAGGTCTGTGACCTCTGAGGCCCACACGGGGCTTCACACTATGCTAAAGGAATGGAGGAAAATTTTTACAGATCTGGGTCCACTAAGGATTAACTGGGCACTCACAGTGCACTTTACATACATTAATTATTACAGCACTCTGTTAAGTGGGGTATTTTATTATCACCTCCATTCACAGATGTGGAGACTGAGGCTTAGAGAAATGAAGTGCCTTTCCCAAAACCACACATATAGCAAATGGCTGAGCTGGAACTGGAACCTTGGGCTTTTTGGACTCTAAATCCCTAGATCATAGCCAGTGAGCTCTGCTGCCTGGTCACAGGCTGTTCCCTGGTGGTGGTGGGCAGGGAGAGGTCACACACAGTTGATTCTAACTGACTGCTGTCTTTCATCACCAGAATCCTTTAATCTGTTGCTAATTATAGCAGGTCTAAACCTAGGGTCTTTAAAGTAGCCTCAAAGATGAGAATATATAATCTGGTCGTAAATGTGTTATTCTTTAGATGAAATGAAATCTGGCATTGCATCAGAGCAGAAAACTCTCTTGAATAAATGGATTCGTGAAATTTATATGACCAAAATAAAAGATTTCTCTTGGTTTCCAAAATCCTCCAAGCCCCATGGAGGGATCTAAATATGATTATATTGTCACCATCTTTTTAGTCATGTCCGACTCTTTGTGACCCCTATGGACTGTAGCCCATCAGGCTCCTCTTTCCATGGAATTCTCCAGGCCAGGATACTGGAGTGGGTAGCCTTTCCCTTCTCCAAGGGATCTTCCCAACCCAGGGGTGGATCCTGCATTGCAGGTGGATTCTTTACCAGCTGAGACACAAGGGAAGCCTTTTTAGAAGAGACAGCAGATGGGCTTGTATATTAGTCTTGACCAGAGTGGTTTCTGATGTCTTCAGGAGGGAATGTGAAAGTGATTCGCATAACTAATTTTTATCGAGAGTATATTATGAAGAAGGCATCGTGCTGGCCACACTGTGTTGATGACGGGGTCCTGGCTCTGAGGACAACATTCAGGTGGAGACAGACACATGCATTGTAAGTGTTTATTGAACCCGATATAGAAGGACTTCCCAGGTGGCTCAGTGGTAAAGAATCCGCCTGCCAATGCAGGAGACATGGCTTTGATCCCTGGGTTGGGAAGATCTCCTGGAGCAGGAAGTGGCAACCCACTCCAGTATTTTTCCCTGGAAAATTCCATACACAGAGGAGCCTGGTGGACTGCAGTCTATGGGGTCGCAAAGAGTTGGACATAGCTCACCATACACACACACACACAATGTAGAAAAGAGCCAGGACTATATAAGCTAAATCTCAGAGAAGCGTGCAGGGTGAATGAGTCACTTGCATGGGTCATTATCAAGGAAAGCAGCAAGGCCGAGGCAGCCCTTGCGAGCTGAGCTGAAGTATGTCGAATATTTGATAAATGGACCCAATGTGAATGGCGTTCCCAGGGGCTGAACAACCCAAAAGTGAGGGAAAGAGCAAAATCAAAAGGCACGTCCATAGTCCCTGGAGATGTATCATTAACTCTACTTGTAGAATTAGAGGTTTCATAAAATGATTTCACTCTCTGAAAATGGATCCCCTCATAAAGTATGGGTCTACTGCTCAATTTCTGCACATTCAATCACAAAAGGTGGCTCTTCTCAGGGAAAAAGTCCTCTCTCACATGCTTTGATCTAGACAGCTTCTCCTCCACCACCTTCATCTGCCAACTCCTCCTCTTCACGGTGTCGGTTCTGACAGCGCAGCCAGAGAAGTGTTCACACCCCTCTCCCCAGCTCCCATAGCACTGGTACAGATGCTTCTCATCACATGGACCTTCTGAACGGAAACTGTCTGCTTACAAACTGCTGCCTACCCCCACCCTCTTACATGTAAGCTCCCTGAAGGCAAGTGTGTTCACCACCGAGGTTCCCCTGCCTAAAATACAATAGGGACTCAGCAAATCTTTAATGAATAAATTTAATAAATAAACAAATGAGTCGTGGGAGAATTACACAAATTTAGAGGGTGACAAGAAGGCATCCAGCGATCTTTCAAATTCCCTCCAAGATTCTGATTCTGACAGAGCCAGTAGGTATGAGCATAGCCCATCAGAGGGCCACAGCAGGGAATGCCTCGCCAACCCGCTTAGTAGAGTCAATTCTATGGTTTTTCCAGTAGTCATGTATGGATGCGAGAGTTGGACCATAAAGAAGGCTGAGCATGCAAGAATTGATGCTTTCAAACTGTGGTGTTGGAGAAGACTCTTGAGAGTCCCTTGGACTGCAAGGAGATCCAACCAGTCAATCCTAAAGGAAATCAGTCCTGAATGTTCATTGGAAGGACTGATGCTGAAACTCCAATACTTTGGCCACCTGATGCAAAGAGCTGACTCACTGGAAAAGACCCTGATGCTGGGAAAGATTGAAGGTGGGAGGAGAAGGGTGCAGCATAGAATGATGGTTAGCATCACTGACTCAATGGACATGAATTTGAGCAGACTCCAGGAGACAGTGAAGGACAGAGGAGCCTGGTAGGCTGCTATCCATGGGGTCACGAAGAGTCAGATGCAACTTAGCGACTAAATAACAACAACAAAATTAAACGAGTCAATACAAACCCTGGCACAATGTATATCCAAAAAATCCTGGCTCTTATCATTATGACTTGGGTTCCTTCCACAAGGCATTCTACTATTGAAAGAAATTCAGTATAATCTTGGTTGGAATCTTCAACACTCCCTTCAGAAGCCAGAGAAAGGAGTGGGAACCGTCTACTGTGAATGAAGACCAGCGCCACTGAAGTCGTGAGGGAACTCGGCAGCCTTTGCCTCATGGGAAAAGTCACTGCACAGCTCAACAACCCAGAGGATGCGACCTTGTACGGATGCTGGCTCCTCCTACTGTTTCCTGAAAGACCAAAGCAAACTAAAGGATCCAGTAGGGTCTGCCTCCTCCAGAGCTCCACCCCACAGGGGACTGTGTTCCAGGACCATTATGCTACGGGCTTTGTAGACTGCTCCCAAACAATGATACAGAATCCAGACAAAACGCTTTAAAAAAAAAAAAAATTCTCAAGTTGCTAATCATTCAACTCTATCCCTTCCTGTCCCTCTGGCTTTCAATATCACTTTTAAAAGCAACTGCAGCTTTGATTTTCTTTATTCAGCTTCCTCAAAAGCTGATGATCTTTCCACCAAAACTCCCTCTCCTCAAATGACTTGAGTACATTTTACTTCTACTGTGTCCTTTTGGTAGGAACTCTGTTTTCACCAGGCTGCCAGGCAACCATTTGGGTACAGAATGAATGCGTGCTTTTAACCACTGACCCTGGCACCCCCAATCATAGGCTATCCCTCAGATTTTCATCACACAGTCATAGAGCATCTTTTGTGCTCTGCATCAGAGAGGCACTGGGCCACCACCCCAGAGGATTTCCCAATGTACTTTCTACACATCAAAGTGAAGGTCTGGAAGCTGACTATAACCACGTCTTTGCAAACAAAAGTGCTGTACACCAGTGACCCCTCTGCAATAGCCACAAGAATCAAAAGGCCTCCCCACAGTCCCTCACTATAAGACTGGTATTTGGAAAGAAGAGAATAGATGATGAAAGAAATCTTTGGTAGAAATGACACAAATGCAAACTAAAATAAAGCCATAGTCCCCAGAGTCTCCAAAGGCCCAAGCAGATCAAGAGACACTAGAAACAGAGGCTGGAGATGAGCCCTGTGGAGCCCTCCACAGAAACTCTATATAAGAGTTCAGATTTAGACTGACTTTGATGCCATTTGGTCCATGTCTGAGCCAGACGACATGTATTTCTGTGTGGGATCTGCCCCCCAGTGCTGCTGCTTACAGACTCTAGTTACTGTTGTTTATGACTGTTTTTAGAACAGGTGGCAGGTTCCCCGTTAACATTTTATTACATAAATCTAAACATATTGCCTCTAGAAGATAACTGATTATACATGCAAGCAAATCTTGAAATAGGACTACTTGGAAGGGATTTCTGGGCTTCCCTGGTAGCTCAGATGGTAAAGAATCTGCCCGCAACGCAGGAGACCCGGATTTGATCCCTGGGTCAGAAAGATCCTCTTGAGAAGGGAATGGCAACCCACTCCAGTATTCTTGCCCGGAGAATTCCATAGACAGAGTAGACTGACTACAGTCTACAGACTACAGTCCATGGGATCACAAAGAGTCAGACATGACTGAATGACTAACATACACACACACACACACACACACACACACACACACACACACAGATTTCTATAGGATTAGAATGCCACCTTTGTGTTACAGATAGGTCAACTTCCAAAAGTTGGTCCAAATGTTATTTACTTGGCTCTAGAAACTCAATTTCCAAAGAAACTGTAGCCTAAAATTGAAAAGACAATGGACCATTAAAGAAAATTATATAAAGAGGAAATAAATCTCACATAATTCCATTGCCCTAACATGATCATTTTTACACATTTAGTTCCAAGTTTTTTTACAGAGCTACATCTTTTTACAGTAATGCACATGGGTATAGATTCCATTTAGTATCTTGCATTAAGCATTCATAAACATAAGTCAATACTTCTGAAATCTTCATAAAGATCAAATGTTAATCTCACACATAATATACTATCTTTGGAGGACAATTCAACTATTTATAACAATGCATTTATAAGAAAAGACTTTCCAGCCACCTCTGGTTTCAAGACACCACCTGTGTCTCCTAAATAGAGTTTCTTTTTTTCCCAGGCTTGGTTTAATGCTGGTGAACCTGGAAATAACAAAGGGTGAACATGTGTGTTGTGCTTCCCCAGTCTTCATGGTAAGTGGACCTCTGGGTACACTAAAGGGTTGATGTCAGACTAACCTACATTCCAGATGCAGGTGATCTTGGGCATATACACCCCACAGAGTAACAAACACTGGACCAAGAACTTTTCTAAGTACCTTGGATACATTGATGAATGAATAAGACAAAAACCTCTGTCTAAACCGAGCTTAGTGGGGATACACAAA
The DNA here is from genome assembly GCF_019923935.1 of Bubalus bubalis. Taxonomy (NCBI): domain Eukaryota; kingdom Metazoa; phylum Chordata; class Mammalia; order Artiodactyla; family Bovidae; genus Bubalus; species Bubalus bubalis. Next base: position 89,397,044 of record NC_059161.1, on the reverse strand, counting down.
TGATAAACAAGAGACATGATAAGAAAATTAAACAGTATCTTTGCGACCCCATGGACTATAGCCCACCAGGCTCCTCGGTCTATGGAATTTTCCAGGCAAGAATACTGGAGTGGGTGGCCATTCCCTTCTCCAGGCGATCTTCCCAACCCAGGGATCAAACCCAAGTTTCCTGCATAGCAGGCAGATGCTTTACCATTCTGAGCCACCAGGGAAGCCAAATAGTATGTTGCTGCTGCTGCTAAGTCGCTTCAGTCGTGTCTGACTCTGTGCGACCCCATAGACAGTGGCCCACCAGGCTCCACCGTCCCTGGGATTCTCCAGGCAAGAACACTGAAGTGGGTTGCCATTTCTTTCTCCAATGCATAAAAGTGAAAAGTGAAAGTGAAGTCGCTCAGTCGTGTCCAACTCTTAGCGACCCCATGGACTGCAGCCCACCAGGCTCCTCCATCCATGGGATTTTCCAGGCAAGAGTACTGGAGTGGGGTGCCATTGCCTTCTCCGAAATAGTATGTTAGGAAGGATCAAATACTATGGAGGAAAAGTAGATCACATGAAGGGGACCAAGAAAGTTGAAAGGACTGTTTACAGCTTCCCATGGGTGGTCTGAGTAGGTCTCACTGAGAAAGTGAGAAGCCATGAAGAAGGTGAGGGAGTTAACCACGTGGCTATGCAGGGGCTGTGTGTTCTAGAAGAGGAATAACCAGGATAAAGAGCCCAAGTGGGAGCATGCTTGGAGTATCTGAGGCCTGCTTGGTTTGGGCAGTGAGACTGAGAAGTAGGAGAAGAGGTCAGAGAGGGTCAAATCACACAGGACATGGTAAGAACTTTGACTCTGCAGGGTTTTGAGCAGAGGAGTGATGTGATCAAACTTTGTTTTAAAAGGATCACACTGGCTGTTGTGGGGAAGATAAACAAAAGAAACAGAATGATACCAGCTAGGGTATCCTCAGATACGCAGATGACACCACCCTTATGGCAGAAAGTGAAGAAGAACTAAAGAGCCTCTTGATGAAAGTGCAAGAGGAGAGTGAAGAAGTTGGCTTAAAACTCAACATTCAGAAAACTAAGATCATGGCATCTGGTCCCATCATTTCATGGCAAATAGATGGGGAAGCAATGGAAACCGTGAGAGACTTTAGTTTTGGGGACTCCAAAGTCACTGCAGATGATGACTGCAGCCATGAAATTAAGATGCTTGCTCCTTGGAAGAAAAGCTATGACCAATCTAGACAGCATGTTAAAAAGCAGAGACATTACTTTGCCAACAAAGGTCTGTCTAGTCAAAGCTGTGGTTTTTCCAGTGGTCATGTATGGATGTGAGAGTTGGGCTATAAAGAAAGCTGAGCACCGAAGAATTGATGCTTTTGAACTGTGGCGTTGGAAAAGATGCTTGAAAGTCCCTTGGACTCCAAGGAGATCCAACCAGTTCATCCTAAAGGAAATCAGTCCTGAATATTCATTGGAAGGAATGATGCTGAAGCAGAAACTCCAATACTTTGGCCACCTAATGCAAAGAACTGACTCATTGGAAAAGACCCTGATGCTGGGAAAGATTGAAGGTGGGAGGAGAAGGGGGTGACGGAGGATGAGATGGTTAGCTGGCATCACCGACTCGATGGACATGAGTTTAAGTAGGCTCCAGGAGCTGGTGATGGACAGGAGGCCTGGTGTGCAGCAGTCAGTGGGGTCACAGAGTCGAACACGACTGAGCTAGTGAATTGACTGAACTGAAGCAGCTAGGGGGCGTTGTAATCATCCAGCAGAGAAATGGCAGCGCCTTAGGTCGGTGGGGGACCCGTGGTAAGAGCAGAGGCTGGATTCCAGATGTGGTCTGGAGACAAAGCAGCAGGACTACCCGGTGAATTGGACATGGGGTCTGAAAGAGAGTGGCCAAGGACCTGTGCAAGGTTTTAGCCTCTCAAAGTGTGGTTAACAGACAGAGAAGGAGATTGAAAGGAGCAGGACTAGAAGTTGGAAACCCATGAGAAGGCTTCTGCCTAATCTAGACACAAGATGATGAAAGTATGAACAAGGCTGCTTGTAGAGGAGATGTAGAGAAACTGATGGATTTTAAAGGTTGGGATAAAGCTGTTAGTAAGTCAAGTTAAAATTTCAGATAAGCATTTTGTAGCCCTTCCCCTAATATCCATTCATTCTTTCCTTAATGGTGTAGAATTTTTAGCAGGATATATGGGTGCCCAGCTAAAGATTATGTTTCCCTGGTTCTCCTGCAGCTATGACCAACTCTGGCCAATTGGATGTGAATGAAAGTGATATTTGCAACGTCCAAATTCTGCTAATTCCCTTGCACATTTGCTTCTGTATAGAATAAATGTTAGAGACGAGAGCAACCATCCCGGAGGATGAAATGGAAGATACACACTGAGGATGGCTGAGCAACAAACTCAAGCCACACATCAACGTGCTCATCATTGCCTACCCAGGCTTGTTTATGAGAGAAACATGCTTTTATCTTGTTTAAGCCTCTGAGTCAGGGGTTTGCTTTGTAAAAGTTGCCTAACTTTTAGCCCAATGAATGTAAGTTCTTTTAGCTGTTTCAAGCACAAAGCCCTAACACCAAATGTTATCAATCCCAGGAAGCCAGGACAGTGTTTGACAGGGAAGGATTTCATTCCAACCCGCCTCTGCTCATTTGTTCTTAAAATATCTGAACAGGGCTTGAGCTTCAATGCCCTGAGTCATTGCACAGGAGGCACATGTCCAGAACAAACTGCTGCTCATGGAACTGATGTTTACTGAATAATGCATTGCTTCTTTATTGAAGAAGCCCAACCCAACACCACATCAGAAGCAGAGGTCTCAAGAAGACGTATTATGTCATCTGCCTCTGAACAGAAAACAGCATCTCCAAGAAAGCTCAAATTCTCCATACAACCCAATCATCACTTCCTGATTGATCAATGAGCCAAGCGTGTGATGACAGACTCCCCCCAACCCAAAGGAGGCAAAATAAAGTTCTAAACTGGCACGGGACAAAAACATCCTTCAGTCAAAGGCAAAGCCTAATTGTGTGGGAGTCTAAGAAGTGACCACTGCATACAGAAGGGATGGAGCTGAAACCTGTGCACCCAGCACCGCAGCCCAGCCCCCCAGGGCTTCCATGCCCACTAATGTAAATGCATGTAGTCCATGTGGGAAGACGGTCCCCATGCCCTGCAATTTGAAGGGCCCACTGCATGAAATACACTGGTCCATTATCAGTGACTGGACCAAGCACCCTTCATTCATTCTTTCCCTGATCATCAAGCTCAAGAGACTAAAAAAAAAAAAAAAAAAAAAATGCAGAGAATCAACAGTTGACTCCCCTTCCCACCACGGCTATGGAGCATTCCATTAGACGGTTGTACTGTAAATTGCTAAGCCATTCACTGGTTAATGCACATCTGGGTTGTTTCCAGACTTGGGCTATCGTTCGTAAAGCTACTATAAGCAAACAAAAAGGAAAAACTGCAGAGAAGCAGGTGAAGGCTCAGTGGAAGCACATGACAAAAATCATTGCTGGCACGTGGGTCAAAGGAGGGGGTTGACCCAGCCTGGGAAATATCACACCCCTGCAGTGAAATGGCTTGAAGTCTGGGAAGATCAAGATCAAGTAGGTAGATTTCCTCCCAACGGGTTACTTGTAAACATGTCTCCAGGCAACGAGAGCATTGGGCTAAACTGTAAAGCCGTGACATTAAGGCTCGTAAAGTTGAGAGGAAAAGGGTTAGGACTCGGTTGAGATCATCCAAAGAGCAAATATTTATTGAGCATGTCAAGTCAGATGTAGAGAGTATCGTGTGACAAGACAGTCTCTGTCCTCATGGTGCTCGGGGTCTAGGGTGGAAGTCACACCACCAGCCATGACAGCAGGCAGCGCTCAGCACCAAAAGGAAACACACACGGCGTGAGAAGACAAACGGGCGGGGACTCGAGTCTAGTGTGGGGCGTGGGGACAGCACAGCCCTTCCCAAGAGGCTGGAGGTAAGCGGAGGCGGCAGTGCTGTGGGGGCGCACTTGCCACGCGAATAGGATGGAGGTGATTCCACCTACGAAGACAGCCTATGAAATGGGGTTGATCATTTCCTGCTTCATGTAGGTAAAATATTGCTGATACTCTGTAATGTGTAATCAAAGATTCACTCTGTTGCCACAATCATCTATATGGAGAACAGAAGAAGTCACTATGTAAATTTTAGAAGAAAGGCACAATATTGTTATCTTAAAAAAGGAAATAGAAATTTTGGTGAATCAGAAGATCTAGACCCCTGTAGGGAACTCAGAATCACCTAGTTCCAATTGTTCTCATCGTGAATATGTCTAAGTCAGTCAAAACCGATGTGAATGAGAACCGTCATTGTGATTCAGCGGACTGAAAATCAGACGGTGGGCATCTTCTGCCCACCTCTGCAACCACTGACAATCTCTGTGGCTTCCTTTCAAGCGAGAAATTGCTTGGCTTTCTCACCCTGTCTCTTCATCTGAAAATAAGAGGCTGGATGAAAACAACAGTCTTTCTGACAGCTGTCATTTTAAAATGACAGTCCACAGCGAAAGCTGGCACTTCACATGGTGACTTGGTATAATACTTATATTTATTAAATTTGAATGCATTTACTATTTCTTAATTCTATTGTAACCCATGTCTTTGAACTTAAAAAAAAAAAAAGCTGGTTAGATCCGCAAGATAATTCCATGTCTCATAGGTTGCGACTGGAAGTTTGAACAATTTCAGGCTAGGTCATAGCTAAGGGACTTTCCCACCCTGATTCTGGAACTTGTCAAAATGATCATCTAATATTTAGTGCCTTACAGTTTTCCAAAATGATTTCACAGGACTCCCCCGGGATCCTCACAGCAGTGGTGTGACATGGGCAGAGGGTCTAACGTGAGTCATCACAGATCACAGGGCGAGATTACGACAGCGCTGGGCCCAGACCCTGTGACTGCACAATGGCAGCGATGCCCGCCCTGTCCAGTAGCTCTTCTCTAGGAGAATTCCATCTCCTGATGACCCCCTGCCCTCAAGCTTCAGCTTAAACGCCTCACCCACAAAGCAGGAGGCAAAACCAGTGCACATGTTCCAAGAACGTAATGTTAGTCTTCATGGTCACGCCCTTGTTACAGCCTTCAGGAACTGCCCAGTGCCAGCCACAAATGCAGGAAACTTGGTCCCTGCCCTGGAGGAGCTCTGAGTCTAGCAGAAAAGAAATCCACCCACAGGACTGCCCACTAAGGATGTCTCCCTTTCGAAGCCACCCTTTTCTTGTTTTCTTAGTGATAACCTCAGTGGTTCTGTTGAACTCAGCAAGTCTCCCCATCTGGCTGCTGGAAAGTCACGCTTTCAAGCCTTCCCTGGAGACTGCCCGAGCACTGGACATCAGCAGGGCAGCGAGAGGGTGGCACCCCAGGAGGAAGTGTGGGGCAGTGCCCAGGCAGTGTTGCTTCCTCCGCTGTCTCCCTTCCCTCCCCAAGGGCAAATGGGGGAGGCCACAGGCTCTCTCAGCATCACCCCAGATACTCTTCTCAGCCCAGACTAGCACCAGCTGACTTCAAGGATATACAAAAACTCTTTAACTTCATGAAAAGGTCAGGTCCCTAGATTTATGAATAACGTCCCATTTATCCTACTTAGGAGAAAAAAAATTATATCAGGGACAAAGGACAAGGGCAAGAATGCTTTCAGGAAACCATAAGACATTCAAGTCCTCCTTTCATTTTTTTTAAAACTATTCATAAAAATTCAGTGCTAATTCGAATATGCTAGTCCTTCTAAAGCTATTAATGTTAAAACAATCGGAGTCAGTAGTGGGAATTTATTATTTTGCTTTCCAGCATCTACCCTTCCTCCCTCTGATGACAATACACAGATTTACTTGGGGTGGGGTGAGGACACTTCCCCTTTATTCTAAACCGGCTGGTATGGGTACCCCTAACTTGAACTCCATCTTTAAATTCAGGGGTGAACACTGACTGACTTAAGTCATAGTAGTCAGTTTGAGAGTAGAAGGGAGTCCAATTAGAGTCCATGGGACAGAAAGACTCCTTTTCTGAGCCTTCAGAGAAAGTGTCCTTTCTCTTCTACAGGCACCAGAAGCGAGTGCCTTTCAATCTCTGGATGGTGAGATGTGAGAACAGGAGACGGGGGCCTGTGGCAGCAATGGGGTGAGAGACTCTCCAGGATGGAATCTGAAGATGCAGCTGACAACGCAAGAGCCGAGCAGGCAGCTGGAGAACCTGCATCTGTAAGGATACGATCTGGACTGCTGAGTCAAACTTGCCTGCAGTGCTTTCTTCCTCTGGACATTCAGTTACAGAAAGCCTTTATTCGCTAGGCTAGTTTGAGTTTCCTAACACCTGCCAACAAAGTCGTAATTCGTAAAACACCTTACCTATTCCAAAGTAGTAATACACAAAGGATTTAGGGTTTCTTGGAGGTGGTGGGGGCGGGGGGGGGGGGAGGTGAGCAGGGATCATAGTGTGATGGGTGGAGGTTGAGAGAGAAATTTTCTTTCTTAGCTTCTTCTATTAATTCTGCAGGAAACGATACTTAGCATCTAGATAATTGTTCCTATTTCTCAAAAACACCTTTTCCACAACTATTTCCTCACTTGAATTTCACAATCCTGATTCAAGGAAATTGTGAAGAATTGTATCTTGCAGTAACTGCTTCTTTACCAAGCACTTTATATACTGTCAAAATCAAATTCAGTAAGTCATCTGATGGTCACAACAGCTGAATGTGGTAGGGATGGTGGGTCTGTCATAACATCCACTTTAAGCAGGAGAAAGTGGAACCTCAGAGAAATCAAATGAGAGGCCCAAGTTAATATAAGGCAGTGTTGGGAGACAGGCCTTAAACCCAGGTTTCTCGATTTTAACACCGATGATACTAAACTCCACTCCCAGAAACAAATGTGTGTGCTCTTAAGCACCGTGTCAGCAGTGGGCTGAATTTGACCCAAGCACCGGAGATCCAGACCCAGATTTCAGTGGCAGAATCAGAGCTAACCAGCTGATGACCTTGGTCAAGTTTCTTTTGTCTTGTTTTCTCATTTGTAAAGGGAAAGGTTTGAATTTGGATCTCTGAGGCCTTTTCAAGGTCTGAATGTTCCATAATTCTAGACTTTCTTGTCCCGGCTCAAATTAAAATTTTTCTTCTCAGAATAATGAGAACCTTAGCTGATATTTGTTTTCATTGCGTGTCAGGAATTGTGCTAAGAACGCTATCTCTGTTTTCTCTTTAAATCTCACATCACTCCCGACCCAAATGTTTCGCTTTTACAGATAAGGAAACCTGGATGGCCAGGTTCAATGAACTGCCCCAAATCAACAGAATCAGCAAGCATCAAGGCGAGATCTGACTCCAGGTCCGAATGGTTAAGAGGATCTCAACCCAGTCTATATTTGTTCGTGAAGAAATCAGGCTCCCGCATTATTGGTGACCTCTTTCCAAGCAGAAGAGGGGCGCTAAAAAGCCAAACCGAGTCACACCAAGCTTCCCCTGGAAGGGCGTCTGGGAGGATCCTCCCGGGGCCCCGGGGGCGGGGCGCCCATCCCGCCAGCCCCGGTTGAGCGGCTTGGGCCCTCCTACCCTCTCCCGGTTACCTTGTTGAGATGCGGGTTCCTGGTGACATCGTACCCCCGCTTCTTCAGCGGCACTGGGCGCGCCGGGCGGGCCTTGGAGCGGCAGCCTCGGGCGGGCGCGGGGGGCGCCCAGCTCCGGACAGCGCCGCAGGCCCGGCCGGGCCGGAGAGTCAGCCGTGCGCCGGTGCCCAGCGCGGCGCCCATGGTCCTGGCGCAGACCTGGCACGGGGAGACACCAAGGTCAGGGGGGCTTTCGGGCCAGCCAGGACCCGCGCGCGCCGGGGACGTGTGCGCGGGGAGAGGGCGGGGGTCCCGCAGGCGCTCAGGCGCCCCGCCTCCCCCGCGGCCACCCGCGCGGCTCTCGCGGCTCGGCGGCGGGATTCAGGCCTGGGCGAGCCAGACCGAAGCGAAAGCAAGCTCAGGAAGCAGATACGGTGCGGGCGGTAGCCCGCGCCTCGCCCGCCTCCATCCCCGCAGAGAAGCAGCTGCGACTGCGCGGCGAGGGGGGGTTCCAAACCTCCGAGTCCGCTCGATGGCGCGCCTCGGTCTCCCCAGCTTCTCCAGCCCACCTGTGCTGCGCCGGGAGCCGCTGTCTATGCGGCCTGGCTGCGGGGCAGGCGGGGCGAGACGCTGCGGGGCCGTTATTCCCCTCCTGCCAATGGCTGGACCGCGCCGGCGGCCTCGAGAGCGCGGAAGCGGGTGCGCCCTGCACTCAGAGTCTGCAAACCTCTGCGCGCCGTGCGGGGCTTCCCCGGGGGCGCCGCACAGCCGCGTGCGCGTGCCTCCGCGCTGATTATAAAGGAAGCTCAGGATGCTCTGCGAGCCGCTGTCTCTTGACAAGGCGAGCGCACAAAGCGTGCTCAGCGTTTAGGTATCAGTGGACCTGCTTAATAGCTCCAACATTTGGTGCAGGAGGCCCTTGGCTTCCCGGCAAGGAGTTAAAACCCTCAGGCACCCAGCTCTGCGCTGCATTGGGCTGCCAAGTATATAGCCATTAGCCTCACGTGGCACTATACCTTTAAACAAGCTACTTTAAATGGAATAATATTTAAACTCTAGTTCCTTAGGCACACTAGCCAGGTGTCACGAGCTCAAGAGCCACCTGTCCATAGTAGCTTTGGGCCTCACAGAGGAGCCTGGCAGGCTACAGTCCGTGGGGTCGCAGAATCTGACACGACCGGGGGACTCAGCACAGCACAGCACAGATACGGAACATTTCCGTCTTTGGAGAAAGTTCTAGCGGACAGCGCTAATACAGGGTCACCAGTTACTAAGACATGAATTGTTGGGAGCAGATAAGAACCTTGGGCGTCTATAACAGTCCTGAATTAATGGTAGATGTTTTTCACACAGTAACCAGCAAATCCCTCTTTAACACGAACTTTTCAGCGTGTGTGGAGTAAAACCCAGACTCTCTTTGGTGCTCACGTGTTATCCTGTAGTTATCCTGGCTGCTGCGAGTTCCTCATTCTACTTGGGTCTCCCTGGCACTGAGCTCTAGCCACACAGACTCCTCCCTGTGTTTCCGCCCCCGGCCAGCTCCCTCACACCTCAGGGCCTTTGACTTGCTGAGAGCTTGGAATGCTCCTGCTCTCAAGTCTCCGCTAAATTTTCAACTGGAACACCTTTCCTCTACTCCATCCAGTGTCAGCCTCCATTAGGGACTATGGTCATGAAGGAGATTTTCCTTTCTTAAAACTTAACACAGCCAGTAATTAGCTTGTTTTTCTAATTGTTTATTGCCTGTCTTCCCTTAGAATGTAAGCATCATGGGGAAAGGCTCTTTGGCTGTAAACCCCTGTATCCTCACTTCTAGCTCAGTGCCTGGTACATTAGCTGTTGTTGTTTAATCACTAAGTCATGTCTGACTCTTGCCACCCTATGGACCGCAGCCTTCCAGGCTCCTCTGTCCATGGGATTCTCCAGGCAAGAATACTGGAGTGGGTTGTCATTTCCTTCTCCAGGGGATCTTCCAACCCAGGAGTGGAACCCGCGTCTCCTCTTTGGCAGGCAGAATACGCCTGGTAAGGCTGGGAAGATGCCAGTACCTGGGAAGCCGCCTGGTACATAGTTGCATAATAAATAGCTGTTGGGTGACGGAATAGAAGTGGCAGTCACTTTCATGGACTGTGAACCCTCAGAATGATGGACAGGTGGCCAGTCCTCTACACTCCCCTTCAAGCCTTCTGTGTAAGCAGCCTTCAGAATGTGCGCTCTGACTCTGTTCTGAGTACCAAATAGATATCTTAGGACTCTGGGCTGCCCTTGCCTGGATTCAGGATTCCCTCCTCTCCCTGAGAAACAACCATCGCCCCCTTCATTCTCTCCCCTTTCCAGTCCAATCTGCTATTTGCAGCTCAGAAATCTATATCAGGAGTTGGTGATGGACAGGGAAGCCTGGCGTGCTGCAGTTCATGGGGTCTCAAAGAGTCAGATACAACTGAGAGACTGAACTGAACTGAATCTATATAAAAACAATACTTTCCAAATCAGAATTGAAATTACCTGGTAGGGGGATGGGGTGAGGGGCAAGATACAGATTTACAGACCCCCAACCACAGAAATTCCAATTAAGTATGGTTTAAATGCCTGTAGTCTGGTTTACTCTTGGACTGTACATTTACATAAACACATAAATGATCCTTTTTTCCCCTTAAACCCATTTCAGTCAGATTTTTGGTTGCTTGCAACTCAGAGTATTTTTAATTGATACTTTCCTGTCAACACTGTTTTTATATTTGCCAATCTTCCTACCATCAGCAAACATCTTGAGGGGAGAGAGAGAGAGAGAGAATGTGTGTGTGTTTGTTTCCATCTTTGGTACCTGACACATAGCAAATCATCCAAAACTTTTGAATGAGTCTAACTTTCCTCAATACAATGATTGTTTTCTCACCTGGAGGACATTGAATAGGTAACCTCAGTCATTTGAAACTTAACCAGAAACCAGGATGTAGACAAATGTTCCCAAATAAGCCAGTGTAATTTTTATAAATCTCTTCGCTAGAGCACATGCAGCTTATGTCTAAGATTCTCTCACATGTGCTATATTCTCTTAGCCCAGATGTAAGTCTAACAATATTGCTTTTCTATCATGGGTGTTGATCTTTGGCCAAGTTAAAAAAAAAAAAAAAAAGGTGCTAAAGGCAGGTTCACTAGGTGGAGCAGCAGAAAGTAGTGACAAGGAGGGGGCTGCCCTGTTCCTCAGACCCAGGTTCTTTCTCTAGGGTGCTGTCCGTCTCTCTGCAGAAGCATGAATGTGAAAAGGGGGAAGAGGAAGTTGAGGGCGCTGCTTTAGGGAAATGATATGGATATGGCTCACGTGACATCTACTCACATTCTACAGGTGAAATGGAAGTCATGCAGTCCCATCAGCTACCAGGAAGCCTGGGAATACTGCCTCTAGCAGAAAGGCATGAACACCCTCTGCTAAAGCTCAGTGGGGGCGTCTACTACTGAAAGAAGGATGGGAGAATGATTCCTGGGAACTAGTGGCTACTACTAGCCTGGATATAATACTCATTTTATAGGAAAGTGTTTGCAATGGAGTGGATACTCAGAAACTGTTCACAATTATTACTGGCAGATGTGGCTTCCCTCTCTGCTTTCCTGGCATCTTCCTTACTTTCAGAGCTGAACGTAGGATTACAGAGGCCAGATTCAGAGCTATGGACATGTTTCAGAACTTTTTCAGCTCCATACTACTCTGACTTCCTTAGCAAACCAGCCCCGTGGTCCCTGTGGTCTGATTCTGCACGATAGAACTAATGAGTCTCTGTAAAATTTGTCTCATTTGCTTTGCCTTCACATCCCATGCTCTGTCTACTGTCAGAAGTTGTGGTTGTGATGCTGCTTCCTGGAGTGGAAGGAAAGGAGTCCCATTCCCATCCTCCCTGGCCAAGGCTCCCATATTCCCAGCGCTCTTAGGACTCTTTCATTCTGATTGCAGAGATTTGCATATCTGTCTGTTGCTCTACAGTACTATACTGAGTTCCTTGAGGAGTGGAACCACCATTTATGATTCTTTGCATCTCCAGTACCTAGGACAGTACCTAACAGCAAGAACACAACCAGTCTGATAAATTAAATGAAACATATATAAATCAAATTTGTGCATACCCTTCTAAGAGCTGGACTTGTTAAAAACAAATTTGGTGCATTGGTAAAAGGGTATCAAAGCAGCTTAGGGTTTTAGTTCAGTTGACTGTCTCAAAGCAAGATGACGTGTCTTTTGTAAGCAGATTTTAATGACCCTACCTATAGATTTTTTAAAAAATGAAGGTGCATTAAAATTCATGATTTTTCAGCTAATCCCATTGCTTCACAAATGCATACTATTCTATGCAACATTTTATGAATATTGTGAATTCTTTAACTCACATTGCTGCCAGGAATATTTAGAGATACCCCAACTCTGTTGTTTACATAAGAAGGGGACGGTGAGGAACATTTATTTCCCCCTTGTTCTCATCCTCACTGCTCCGCCTACATGCCCTGCACTTGGGGTCTTTGCTTAGGCAGTTTCGTCTGCTCCCAGCATCTGCTTGTTAAAGCCTTATCCTCCAGCTTCGCTCAAACACCACATTCTCTGGCAAGTCTTCTCAGATTCCTCTACCTGCAGCAGTTTGTCTCTCATCCACACGCTCCCCAAATTCCTCTCCTCTTGCACTTTTACAGTCTGTTTCTCTTTAAAGTGATTAACTTAGGTGCTTTCCCTCTCTGAGCCTCAAAGGAAGCTCATACCAAAGCTGTAAAAGCAACAGCTTTGCATTCAGACAGTCCAGGGATGAGCTTGTGTGATCTTGGGCATTTTATGTGACCTCTTTGAGGGCATGCTAACTTGCTTCTTCACCAGCTAAGCCACAGGGAAGCCCCTTGTGGCTCAGATGGTAAAGAATCCACCTGCAATGTGGGAGACTTGGCTTTGATCTTTGGGTTGGGAAGATCCCGTGGAGAAGGGAAACGCCACCCACTCCAGTATTCTGGCCTGGAGAATTCCATGGACTGTGTAGTCCGTGGGGTCACAAAGAGTTGGACATGACTGAGCCACTTTCACTTTCTTAAGTTGCTTCAGTTGTGTCCGACTCTTTGCAACTCTATGGACCAGAGCCTGCTAGGCTCCTCCATCCAAGGGATTCTCCAGGCAAGCATTCTGGAGTGGAGGAGGGCAAGGCAGATGTGACCTCTTTAAGCCCCATCATTTTCCTGGATAAACTAGGATTCTAATATTACTTCCCACATTGGTTTTTGGTGGAGTGATCTTTTTATTTTGCTTTTTTTTTTTTGTATTTTCAAATTAATTTTTATTGGAGTATAGTTGCTTTATAATGTTGTGTTATTTTCTATATAGCAAAGTAAATCAGCTATATATATATATATATATATATATATATATCACCCTTTTTTGGGATTTCCTTCTGCTTTATGTCAACACAGAGCATTGCATAGAGTTTCCATGCTAAACAGTACATTCTTATTAGTTATCTATTTTATATGTTCAGTTCAGTTCAGTTTAGTTGCTCAGTCATGTCCAACTCTTTGCAACCCCATGAATCACAGCACACCAGGCCTCCCTGTCTATCACCAGCTCCCGGAGTTCACTCAAACTCATGTCCATCGAGTCGGTGATGCCATCCAGCCATCTCATCCTCCATCGTTCCCTTTTCCTCCTGCCACCAATCCCTCCCAGCATCAGGGTCTTTTCCAATGAGTCAACTCTTCGCATGAAGTGGCCAAAGTACTGGAGTTTCAGCTTTAGCATCATTCCTTCCAATCAACACACAGGACTGATCTCCTTTAGAATGGCCTGGTTGGATCTCCTTGCAGTCCAAGGGACTCTCAAGAGTCTTCTCCAACACCACAGTTCAAAAGCATCAATTCTTTGGCACTCAGCCTTCTTCACAGTCCAACTCTCACATCCATACATGACCACAGGAAAAACCATAGCCTTGACTAGACAAACCTTTGTTGGCAAAGTAATGTCTCTGCTTTTGAATATGCTATCTAGGTTGGTCATAACTTTCCTTCCAAGGAGTAAGCGTCTTTTAATTTCATGGCTGCAGTCACCATCTGCAGTGATTTTGGAGCCCAGAAAAATAAAGTCTGACACTGTTTCCACTGTTTCCCCATCTATTTCCCATGAAGTGATGGGACCGGATGCCATGATCTTCATTTTCTGAATGTTGAGCTTTAAGCCGACTTTTTCACTCTCCTCTTTCACTTTCATCAAGAGGCTTTTTAGTTCCTCTTCACTTTCTCCCATAGGGTGGTGTCATCTGCAGTGTCTATATGTCGATCCCAATATTTATTTTTATAAAGCACATTGTAATGCACTTATCACATGCCAGGCACTGTTCTAGGAGTTGATAAACATTAACTCACTTATTATTTAATAGTTAATGATATGAGAAATACTCTTAACTGTGTTTCTATGAAACACTGAGCTGTTTATTAAACTTTCTCCTTCAGCTCCAGATCTATCTGTCTACACTCTGGTTTATGGCTGGAGTTGGTACTCTGCAAACCAGTTCTTTGCAGGCAGCGAAAGGGAAAGTGTGAAAGTGTTAGTTGCTCAGTTGTGTCCGACTCTTTGCGACCCCATGGACTGTAGCCCGCCAGGCTCCTCTGACCATGGGATTTTCCAGGCAAGAATACTGGTGTGGGTGGCCATTCCCTTCTCCAGGGGATCTTAAGTTTCCTATTAATTTCTGTCAATAGGGGCAGTAGAGGGAGACTGAAGGCTGGAGAGGAAAGATGTCCTTTCTGTTTACCTGCTATTATTTCCTTTCAGTATCCACCTCAGCCACAGTCCTTCGCCCACCATAAACCACTGGTCCCAGCCTCTTCCACACTCTGGAACCAGCCTCACCACACCTGCAAACAGCAGAGTGTCACGTCCTCCACGTGTCCATATTCTGATGGTCCGGCCTCTTCCCTTTCCTCCAGCCTCAGAAGTGGGAGCTGCTTCCTGCAGTCTCTCTCTGTGCTTGCCTCAGCACTCTCCCTTTGCATTCAGCCCTCGGCGCATGTGCTTACCAAGTCGCTTCAGAGTCATGTCCTATGGACTGCAGCCTGCCAGGCTCCATCGTCCGTGAGGCTCTCCAGGCAAGAACACTGGAGTAGGCTGCCATGCCCTCCTCCAGGGGATCTTCCCCACCCAGGGATCGAACCTGCATCTCCTGTCTACTTCCTTGGCAGGCCGGTTCTTTACCACTGGCACCACCTGGGAAGACCATTCAGCCCTCTAGCACCTTGTGAAGCCAGTTGTTTCTATAAATCCTTTCTGTTGATCCACACTACTCTGGGGCTTCCCAGGTGGCACTAGAGTGGCAAAGAATTCACCTGCCAATTCAGGAGACCCAGGACACGCCAGTTTGATCCTTCGCTCGGGAAGAGCCCCTGGAGAAGGAAATGGCAACCCACTCCAGTATTCTTGCCTGGAGAATCCCATGGAGAGAGGAGTCTGGTGGGCTACAGCCCGTGGTGTCGCAAAGCGTCAGATATGACTGAGCAGCTGAATGCGCGCGTGCGCGCACACACACACACACACACACACACACCCCTACTATAGTCTGGTCTCCTTGATTGGAGCCTGCCTGCTAGTATTATTATCTCCATTTTACAGATGAGAACTCAAAATCTGGAGAAGCTAAATAACTCACTGAAGTGAGCCAGGACATTTTTGGTGAGCAGTGGAGGAGGGGACAGATTTTAACCCAGGTTCCAGAGGCCATGGTGGTCACCGGGACACAAAGGGCTTACATTTAGGGAGTGCTGAGACTGGCCTCTTGATGAAAGTGAAAGAGGAGAGTGAAAAAGTTGGCTTAAAGTTCAACATTCAGAAAACAGATCATGGCATCTGGTCCCATCACTTCATGGGAGATAGATGGGGAAACAGTGGAAACAGTGTCAGACTTTATTTTGGGGGGCTCCAAAATCACTGCAGATGGTGATTGCAGCCATGAAATTAAAAGACGCTTACTCCTTGGAAGGAAAGTTATGACCAGCTTAGATAATATATTTAAAAGCAGAAACATTACTTTGCCAACAAAAGTCCGTCTAGTCAAGGCTATGGTTTTTCCAATGGTCATGTATGGATGTGAGAGTTGGACTGTGAAGAAAGCTGAGTGCCAAAGAATTGATGCTTTTGAACTGTAGTGTTGGAGAAGACTCTTGAGAGTCCCTTGGACTGCAAGGAGGTCCAATCAGTCCATCCTAAAGGAGATCAGTCCTGAGTGTTCATTGGAAGGACTGATACTAAAGCTGAAACTCCAATATTTTGGCCACCTCATGCGAAGAGTTGACTCATTGGAAAAGACTCATGCTGGGAGGGATTGGGGGCAGGAGGAGAAGGGGACGACAGAGGATGAGATGGCTGGATGGCATCACCGACTCGATGGATGTTGAGTTTGAGTGAACTCCAGGAGTTGGTGATGGACCGGGAGGCCTGGTGTGCTGTGATTCATGGGGTCACGAAGAGTCGAACACGACTGAGTGACTGAACTGAACTGAACTGAGCCTGGCCTGGTGTGGTCAGACACTCAATGGACAGTTATGATCTGCTCCGCAGTCATCTTCTTCATCGTTACTCTAGCCTGCATCCTACAAGACACCGAGCACAGGGGTGGGTGCGATAATATCCTCGGAACTGAATTGATTTGCCTGAATGTTGTTGTTCAGTTACTCAGTTGAGTTAGACTCTTTGCGACCCCATGGACTGCAGAACGCCAGGCTTCCCGGTCCTCCACTATCTCCTGGAGTTTGCTCAAACTCGTGTCCACTGAGTCGGTGATGCTATCCCACCATCTCAGCCTCCGTGTCCCCCTTCTTCACCTGAATAGGGAAGGACACAGTGGCACAGAGAGGCCATGAAGCCTTTGTGTCCGATCCCTCCGAGCCCCTCCTCTAGAGCCGTTTCCAGGGTAACCATCGCTCCCTCTCTTCCTATCCCTCTCTCCACCTCCCTGCCACCCGCCCCGTCCCATTAAGAGGGAATAATCAGTTCTCTGACATTCAGAAAATGTCACGAGGAGAAATGAAAAGAGTAATTTGGTTGGGTAGCAGAAGAAAACATGCGTCTTATTCCTCTATAGCACTGCATTCTGTTTCTCTATTCCTCTGTGGCATTGCCATAATTTAGTGATGGCTACTTTTAACAAGAGAGGAACATCTTTGAAGTAACCATGTTTCCAACAGAGGTGGCTGCCAGATCCAGTGAGGCCTGCATACTGTTATCACAAAAACATTTCCAAATCTTTATTTATAAATCCATTCAACCTTCTATTCAAGCAGCTGTTGTACCAAACATAATTGCTTCCAGAGAGAAGGAAATAACATACTGCCTTTCTTTCTCATCAGACTCCCTGCCTGATTCTCATTTAGTTCCACACTAATCCTGAACAGGCTTGTTCCCCTTCTCAGCCTGACCAATGGGCCAGCCTTTACTTCCACGGTTTGGTTTGGGCACAGACAATTTATAATTCATTTCATACACGCCCTCAATTCCGTCCTGCAACAGGAATGCCAAGAGAAAAACGTTCTCGATCAGCTACCAGAGAGAGCACGAATAACCAGCGCTTCTTGTATCTCCTCTACGCCTCTGGTTTTCCCAGAGGCTGTTTTAGAAAATCTGTCTTCGGCCCGTCCCGAACCTTCTGCTCAATCCCTCCGTCCTCGGACAGCCACCACGGCCATCCTCCGCTTCTGCTCCTGGCCCCTCGGCCTCTTCTCTCCTCACAAAAAAGTTAGACAAAAACGCAACTGTTGGGAAAAGGCAGGATGCGGAAGCAGAAACTCAGGGCAGTCGCTGCTGGGCTGAGCAGCTGATAAGGGGGACGAAATCTGCGCCGGGCTGTTTGCTGGAGGTCAGGGCGGGCTCGCGGCAGAGTCGGGCGGGCTCTTTGTCTGCGGTGTGACCGCCCCTCTGACCCTCTCAGCATCCCCCCCGCCCCCGCCGACCCCCGCTTGGCCAGCTCAGCTCCTTCCCTTTTTCACCTGCGCGCTTGTTAAACCGTAATGAGCGTAGCCTCCTGCTTCCTCAATGACTTTCCAACCTTCCTGACACACTTCCGGGATGGGGAGGAATTCGTGGTCTTCCCTGCTGACCGTCTTATTTCTCAGGGGAACAAAAATCATCAAATTTCTGGAGGAATCCTAGGGATATCAAGGGGCGTTCCAGTTATTTTTGCTTTCGGTGTTTCCCAAGTAGACGTTTTCTTTAGACACATAATTGGTGAGAGTGACAGGCCTCGTCAATTCCTCGCGAGGAGCGATAAGCCTCTCTTCGGCTCCTTATCGCTCCAATTGGCTTTTGTTCCTTCTTCCCACCAGATTTAACCGCTCAGCCCCTCCCCTCAGCTCTTATTCAGCCTCAAATCCCCCTGCGGAATTCACTGAGCCTTTCTTTCGCTAAAGAGATGTAATTTGCTTCCTTTGTGGATTCACAGGTTAGAGCCGCAGCTGGGATGGTTTATTCTTGCCCTGGGTGTTATCTGTGTCATCGGGCAGCCTCCAGAGCAAGCATTCAGTGGGCTGTGAAACCAGATGGGCTGTGAAACCAGATGTGCGTTCTGACCAAAGGGTCAGGGTTTCCCCCTCCAGGTCACACCAATTGTTCTCCGCAGGCCACTAGTTAGCAGGACTATGCTTGCTTCTCAGAGCAGCTGGATTTAGTTCTTCTCAGCTTAAATCGGGCTTGGTTTCAAATCTAAGACTGGCTTGCAAAGGTCCAAGTGGAGACTGATCCAGCAGTTATCTGGCTGATAGGGACGGGAGAGGCACCTTTTTTGCTTTTCAGGCATCAGAATTAGTTACACATTGTTTTATGCTTTTGCAGGCTTAACCCCGCTGTTTCAAAGGAGGTTTTGAGATTCGAGCTCCATCAACCTATTATGTAACACTTTAATTTGCACAATGAAATACAGGATAGAAACTTCGGTCACCGTTTCAGATTTTCACCGGTATGAATGTCCTGTTCTTTGTGTAGTACTGAGAGCCTTTTCTTTGGAGTCCAATGCATCTGGGATTGAGTCCCTACTTTGTCACTCACTAGCTGTGTGATGTTGGGAGATTTACTCCATCTTGCTGAACCTCAATTTCCTTATCTTTAAAATGAGGATGATAATCATAGTATCTAACTCATAAAGTAGTTGTGAGGATTAAATACCTCGTCCACAGGAAATCTGCAATAAATAGCAATTATTGCTATTTCAATGCTTCCTCTGCCTTCCCACAGAACAATTCTGGGTACATCATAATTGCTGAATAAACATTGGTTAAATTGCACTTGACTGAATTTTCAAAGATCCAGCTCTCAGTGAGTCACTGTGAAATACTGGTACATCTCCAAGGCGGTTGAGGCCCAGAGGAGGGGCTGAATGTTCAGTGAGTTTTAGCTGTACTTTAATTATCGTAGAAAACACAGGTACAGAGTATGAACCTTTTAAATCCTGTTAAAATCGGTGTTGTGCGAATGCTCCCTGGGCCCCCCTCTCATGTTGCAGGTAAGGTCACTCGCACCACTGGCCTAGAGTTTGCTAGCTCTGTCTCCCTCTACCTATCAAATGCCAGGACCTCAGCTCACCCCAGCTTTGTCCTTACCTAGGGTTCTGCCCAGCAGCAAGGCAGGTTTCAGAATCTGAACCACACCGAGGCCCTCCCTTTTGGCTGCTCCCCTTCTGCTCAGTGGGGCTGTGGCCGCGGGTTTGGGTCCCCACGAAGCTACAACTCCGCTCAGACCCTGCCGAGGGACTCTGACCACTGTAACTTCTGGGGTGGCTTTCCCGGCTGATGCCACTTCAGACCCCTCTGTTTCTGCCTGTCTCAGCATGTCTGTGGTCTCCCACCTTTTCTCTTCAGCTGGAGACTCTTCTAGAGCCCGGCTCTCTTGGTGGTGGCAGGGGAAGGTTGAGATGAAGACCTAGAACACCTCTCAACACAGTGCTTTCAGATTTGTCATCTCCTTGGAAGAGCAGAGATCCCTGGCAGACTTGGTTAACACATTCTCTCCTCATCTCAGTGCACACAGATGGTTCTTGGAGGAGATAGGGCAAAGTGGATTTCAGGATAAGCTCACCTGGACTCTGTCTGACTCTCTGCTTCCTCCTATGCAGGCTCCTAATTCCAGCCTATCCTGGAAACTGTCTTTAACAGTTTTTCTAGAAGAAAGGCATTTTCTCTATCTGTATTCAAGCTTCAGTAAGTCCACTTGGTTTAATGCACGCACACACACACACACACACATTCTTTGTGTGTGTGTGTGTGTGTGTGTGTGTATATATATATATATCAGTTTTAATATGTATTAATTGTTGTCTAGTTGCTACGTCATGTCCAACTCTTTTGTGACCCTATGGATTGTAGCCCACCAGGCTCCTCTGTCCGTGGAATTCTCCAGGGAAGAATACAGGAGTGAGTTGCCATTTCCTTCTCCAGGGGATCTTCCCAACCCAGGGATCAAACCTGGGTCTCTTGAATTGCAGGAAGATTCTTTACCATCTGAGCCACCAGGGAAGCCCTCAATTGTAATTAGGCTCAAGTGTTTCTTCACAAGGCTCCAAGGCCACATGCAAATCAGCTATGTGCCCAGCGATTCAAATGTCCATAGCATCCTGTCACATTTAAGACATTTGCCAGCCTAATGCATACAGAGGACTAACCTCCAGTAGGAGGTATGTAAATTCAATAGAATTGCCCTCAAATCCAAGCTCTTATCCACTCCAGGTGCCCTGCCACTTATTATTTTAAAAATATTTGCTTTAACAATATGTGTGTGACAGAAGTGAAGGTAGGAACTGGAATTTCTTTACAAAACAAAAGAATTATCAAGGTTGAGCTGGGAGCTTTCTAAAACTGGTAATTACAGAGTACATAACTCTCTGAAACGACATAACTCTCACATTGGCAGGGACCTTAGGGATCATCCAGGTTTTATAATAAATCAGTGATGGTGTCAGGAATAGACATTTTGCTCAATGAGAATAGATTTCTGGATGCAAGAAGACACTTAACAACCCTGCCTGGGACATCTAATGAAATAAAGAAAATGCTCTCATTTGAGGAAGAAAACCATTCCTTATGATGAAAAAAGAATGATCACACCCAGCAGCCTTATTTTCCCATTTTTATCAAGCCTCAGGTTTCAGAAAGGAAATTTCTCCTTTAGAAGAAGAAAGTGAGAGACGATGGATAAATAATCCACATGCTGAGCACTGGAGCTCTCACAGAGAGAAAATTCAAGGCAATTAGACTACAAGTCAGGAAATTTTTTATCTAATCTCAAGTTCCAACTAGCTCTAACCAAGCCAAGAAAATGAAAATTCTGAAGAGACTAATAGTTGATTGACAATGGATGAGAATGAGTAGAGAGGATATCAAATTGGAACAGTCTGTTTACATTTCTCAGGTCTTGCTTACTAGCCAATATACTGTAGAACAGGATATTGAGTGGGATTTTTCTTATTATGTCAAGATTTCAACTAAAGCCCTGACCTAAGGACAATAGGTAGTTTCCCATATTCCGTAAAGAAACCAAGAAACCATGGCCTCCAGGAGTGCTCCAAGAATCCAAATGGATCCTCCAGCCATCACCCGCATCGGCAGAGGACAAAAGCCCAGCCCTCTTTTTTTGTTGATGGTTGGCAAGAAAGAAGCCTCTCAGGGGAGCACGCCTGGAGATGAGCGCTGCTTTGAGACAGCAGGCTAGCATCTCCACCTCTGGCCAGAGGCTCAGTGAGCAGCCCGTCTCAGTGGCTCATGACTGACCCTGAGCCGTGGCCCCGGGGAGATGGGACATTCTGTGGCCAGAGGCTGCCTACAGCAGCCAGTGATGGTGAGAGCGGAGAGAGACCAGTTGCATGGTGGGGTGATCTCCATTCTTCACACTGGCTAGGATGAGATTATTTATTTTTATTGGAGTATAATTGCTGAACAATGTTTTGTTAGTTTCTGCTGTACAATGAAGTGAATCTGCTGTATGTATGTATATATATTTATATATCCCCCCTTGAGCCTCCCATCCATCCACATCTTATCCAGCTTGGTCATCACAGAGCACCGAGCTGAGCCTGTGTTATACAGCAGCCTTCCACTAGTTACCTGTTTTACGCACAGTAGTATATATAAACAGATATATCCGTGCTGCTCTCCCAATTCATTCTGCCCTCCCCTCCCCCCACCACGACCCCCTGTGTCCAAATGTCTGTTCTCTGCCTCTCTATTCCTGCCCTGCAAATAGGTTCACAGGATGAAATTCTTGAAGGCCAAGGAGATAGCACAAGAAGTAGCTGGGCCTGAGTCACTTGAGGGTGTAACACCCCTGAGGGTGGCCTGTTCACGGGAGTGGACTGGGGCCGTAAGAGGCCGTGGTGTTCCCCACTACGCCAGGAACTGGGCAGGGAGTCACGGAGGTCGGCCAGGAGCTGACCTAAGGCAGTTCGCCACAAGGACATCCGAGAAAACCTGCTCCCGCATCTGATTATGCTGCCAGCCTTGGGACACAGGCCACACAGAGCACTTCAGTAGCCATGAGAGAGCTACAAAGAACACACGCTAAATGTAAACGCTTGCTCCTGTATTGGTTTCTTCGGACTGCCGTAACACATGACTATAATCTTGGTGGCTTAAAGTGAGGGTACTGGATTCTTTCACAATTCTGGAGGCCAGACGTCTGAAATCAAGGTGTCAGCAGGGCTGTGGTCCAAAGGCTCTAAGGGAACAATCTGTTCCTTGCCGCTTCCAGCTTCAGAAGGCTCCAGGTGTCCCCTGGCATGTGGCTGCATCACTACAATCTGGCTATGGTCACACTGCTGCTGCAGCTTCTCCCTGTGTGTTTTCTGATAAGGATAAGTCATTGAGTTTAGGACCCACCTGCATAACCCACGACAATCTCATCTCAAGATCCTTAACTTAGGGACTTCCCTAGTGGTCCAGTGGTTAAGAATCCATCTGTCAATGCGGGGAACGTGGGCTCAATCCCTGGCTGGGGAAGATTCCGCACGCTGTGGAGCAACTAAGCCCATGCCCCACAGCTGCTGAGCTCAAGTGCAGCAAGTACTGAAACTCCTGCACTCAGAACCCGGGCTCTGCAACAAGCAAAGCCCCTGCTCACTGCAGCAACAGAGACCCACACAGTCATAAATAAAACACACAAACAAATAAATAATTTTTTAAAGATCCTCAACTTTATTACACTTGGAAAAATCCCAAATAAGTTCATAATCACAGGATCTGGGGATCGAGACATGGACATATTTTTGAGGCAACAACTCAACCCACTACCTTTCTTGTCCGCCTTTCCTCCTCCAAGCAGGCAGGGACCAGAAATTTCAAGGTGAGGTGGAAGAGGAGGGAAGCATAGACTATATCCACCTTTTTCTCCCCTAGAGATTTTCCACAGCATATCAAACAGGCCCAAGCTGGGAGAAGAATCTTTGAAGTGAATGTGAGGTTGAAATTTGAAATTGTACCTTACTAAACTTCCACTGGGTTTCCCACGTGGCATTAGCGGTAAAGAAGCCACCTGCCAATGCAGGTAGACGTAAAAGACAAGGGTTTGATTCCTGGGTTGGGAAGATGCCCTGAAGGAGGGCTTGGCAACCCACTCCAGTATTCTTGCCTGGAGAATCCATGGACAGAGGAGCCTGGCAGGCTGCATTCCATAGGGTCACAAAGGTTTGGACACGACTGAAGTGACTTAGCATACATGCAAACTTCTATTACTGCAAAGTAGCTTTGAAATTTTGAGACCCACCTGAGATTTCTCAGCTCAGTTCAGTTCAGTCGCTCAGTCGTGTCCAACTCTTTGCAACCCCATGAATCGCAGCACGCCAGGCCTCCCTGTCCATCACCAACTCCTGGAGTTCACCCAGACTCACATCCATCGAGTCAGTGATGCCATCCAGCCATCTCATCCTCTATCGTCCCCTTCTTGTCCTGCCCCCCAATCCCTCCCAGCATCAGAGTCTTTTCCAATGAGTCAACTCTTCGCATGAGGTGGCCAAAGGACTGGAGTTTCAGCTTTAGCATCATTCCTTCCAAAGAAATCCCAGGGCTGATCTCCTTCAGAATGGACTGGTTGGATCTCCTTGCAGTCCAAGGGACTCTCAAGAGTCTTCTCCAACACCACAGTTCAAAAGCATCAATTCTTCAGCGCTCAGCCTTCTTCACAGTCCAACTCTCACATCCATACATGACCACAGGAAAAACCATAGCCTTGACTAGATGAACCTTTGTTGGCAAAGTAATGTCTCTGATTTTGAATATGCTATCTAGGTTGGTCATAACTTTCCTTCCAAGGAGTAAGCGTCTTTTAATTTCATGGCTGCAGTCACCATCTATAGTGATTGTGGAGCCCCCAAAAAAAGTCGGACACTGTTTCCCCATCTATTTCCCATGAAGTGATGGGACCAGATGCCATGATCTTCATTTTCTGAATATTGAGCTTTAAGCCAACTTTTTCACTCTCCACTTTCACTTTCATCAAGAGGCTTTTTAGTTCCTCTTCACTTTCTGCCATAAGGGTGGTGTCATCTGCATATCTGAGGTTATTGATATTTCTCCCAGCAATCTGATTCCAGCTTGCACTTCTTTCAGTCCAGCGTTTCTCATGATGTACTCTGCATATAAGTTAATTAAGCAGGGTGACAATATACAGCCTTGACGTACTCCTTTTCCTATTTGGAACCAGTCTGTTGTTCCATGTCCAGTTCTAACTGTTGCTTCCTGACCTGCATACAAATTTCTCAAGAGGCAGATCAGGTGGTCTGGTATTCCCATCTCTTGAAGAATTTTCCACAGTTTATTGTGATCCACACAGTCAAAGGCTTTGGCATAGTCAATAAAGCAGAAATAGATGTTTTTCTGGAACTCTCTTGCTTTTTCCATGATCCAGCAGATGCTGGCAATTTGATCTCTGGTTCCTCTGCCTTTTCTAAAACCAGCTTGAACATCAGGAAGTTCACGGTTCACATATTGCTGAAGCCTGGCTTGGAGAATTTTGAGCATTACTTTACTAGCGTGTGAGATGAGTGCAATTGTGCGGTAGTTTGAGCATTCTTTGGCATTGCCTTTCTTTGGGATTGGAATGAAAACTGACCTTTTCCAGTCCTGTGGCCACTGCTGAGTTTTCCAAATGTGCTGGCATATTGAGTGAAGCACTTTCACAACATCATCTTTCAGGATTTGAAATAGCTCAACTGGAATTCCATCACCTCCACTAGCTTCGTTCATAGTGATGCTTTCTAAGGCCCACTTGACTTCACATTCCAGGATGTCTAGCTCTAGGTCAGTGATCACACCATCGTGATTATCTGGGTCATGAAGATCTTTTTTGTACAATTCTTCTGTGTATTCTTGCCATTTCTTCTTAATATCTTCTGCTTCTGTTAGGTCCATACCATTTCTGTCCTTTATCGAGCCCATCTTTGCATGAAATGTTCCCTTGGTATCTCTAATTTTCTTGAAGAGATCTGTAGTCTTTCCCATTCTGTTGTTTTCCTCTATTTCTTTGCATTGATCACTGAAGAAGGCTTTCTTATCTCTTCTTGCTATTCTTTGGAACTCTGCATTCAGATGCTTATATCTTTCCTTTGTTCCTTTGCTTTTTGCTTCTCTTCCTTTCACAGCTATTTGTAAGGCCTCCCCAGACAGCCATTTTGCTTTTTTGCATTTCTTTTCCACGGGGATGGGCTTGATCCCTGTCTCCTGTACAATGTCACGAACCTCATTCCATAGTTCATCAGGCACTCTATCTATCAGGTCTAGGCCCTTAAATCTATTTCTCACTTCCACTGTATAATCATAAGGGATTTGATTTAGGTCATACCTGTATGGTCTAGTGGTTTTCCCTACTTTCTTCAATTTAAGTCTGAATTTGGCGATAAGGAGTTCATGGTCTGAGCCACAATCAGCTCCTGGTCTTGTTTTTGCTGACTGTATAGAGCTTCTGCATCTTTGGCTGCAAAGAATATAATCAATCTGATTTTGGTGTTGACCATCTGATGATGTCCATGTGTAGAGTCTTCTCTTGTGTTGTTGGAAGAGGGTGTTTGTTATGATCAGTGCATTTTCTTGGCAAAACTCTATTAGTCTTTGCCCTGCTTCATTCCGTATTCCAAGGCCAAGGGTTTTGAAAAGGAGACCTGACCAAATATAACCAAAGGCCCCAATGAGAAGGGAGAAAATGGGTATTTTCTATTGTATTCCACTAAAATCAGCATATTCCATAAAGTGGTTACACTAATATTAGTTAATAGTTTATGCTTTTCTATTATAAGGTCTCTGAGGTTTTTTTTTAATAAGAAAAGTACAATTTAGAGGTGAAGTGTGTTCTCAGGAATCTGTTCTCAGTAAGTATCATATTAAGAACGAACCAGTTGTTTGGGACAAATATCCATGGAAACCCAAACTATAAAATTATACTCAACGTCATCCCTGAGGCAGGAAGTGTGAGGACAAGCAATTCTCCTATTAACAAATTTCTCACCCACCTACCTGACCACCAACTCCAGATGTGGACTGATCAGGAAAGTACAGTGAGACTATTATCAACCCCATCCATCAAATTTCTAATAATGCAGCCTGGAGCCTGCGTGCTAAGTCACTTCAGTCATGTCTGCCTCTTTGCAACCCTATGAACTGTAGCCTGCCAGGCTCCTCTGTCAGGGATTCTCCAGGCAAGAATACTGGAGTGGGTCCCTCCAGGGGAATCTTCCCAACCCAGGGATCAAACCTGCATCTCTGTAAGTCTCCTGCATTGGCAAGTGGATTCTTTAGCTCTAGCACCACCTGGGAAGCCCAATGCAGCCTCATATCATTTGACATTTGTAGGAGTTCTGCCACAGTGCTGGCTAGATTGAGTTGTTGTTAATGAAAATCCCAAGGTCAAATGAACAGCTAAAGAGGCAATTGTCTACTTGGACAACCGGTGTTTTGTTTTTTTTTTTTTGACTGTCTTTGGAATTCTTCGTCATTAAGGTTCTCACAAAATACAAAGCTCAAACATAACTGTCTACATCCACCACAGAACAGAATCAAGTAAGTGGTTAGCACACAATGATCTTTTTCATTTTTAAAAATATAAATAACAGTGTTCAAGGTTGGGCAATTTTCTCCCGTGTGTATGTTTCTCTATAAGGCGTTATGTCGCAGGCCCTTCACTGATAAGTACACGTACTTGTCATCAGGAAGCACTGCCCACCGGCAGGGAAGGCCACTGTGGGTGCGGTCCTGAGGGTGACACCCACGGATCCATGCTGCCTCGCCTGTGAAAATTAAGCGATCAATCAGACACCCTCCGATCAGTTCTCACAGTTTCATTAATTTTCTTTCTACTACGAAGTAACAATAGAAAGGGGGTCACCTCCCAGTGGCATGCAAGCTCTCAGGAGATCAATCATGAAGGCAAGAAGGAGAAGGACAGGCTTTTTCCTGGATGGAATTTTTTTCCTTTTATCCAGAAAAAAAAACCCCAATAGCCCACAGAGCTTAATGGGTGGCTTGTACTGAAACATTTTTCAGATTAAATAGTGTTGAGAGAAGGGGTAGTCTTTCGGGTGGGTACTGGAGAAGAGGTTAAAGTGGGAGGTCACCGCTGGGAAAACACCACTGCAAGTCCAGCCCCCCACGGGAGTCACATAGACAGCGAGGCCTGGGGGCAGAGCCAGGGCCCCCGCCTTGGGCACAAAGTCCAAGGGAAGGCTCTCCAGCAGGCACTTGACCTGCTCCTGGCCCAGCTTGATCTTGTCGTCCAGCTCTCGCTGCTCGATGAGGAGTGTCGACTTCATTTTCATGAAATGCCGGTAATCTTGCAGCTGCTCTTCGAAGAGGTAATTGGCCAGGATGTCCAGCACCATGCGCTCCCTCCGATCCACGTTCTCCTTGAGCTCCTGGGCATCCTCGTGCTGAACAGACAGGACCTTCCTCTTCTCATTGAGTGAGCTCCTTTCCTCGTTACTGGCATCTTCACCAAGGCCGCTGAGCACGTTCTCCACGTGGGCCAGCCGCCCCAAGAGGGACAGGAGCAGGTTCACCACCTTGTCCAAGTCCCCGCTGAACATCTTGTATTTGTCGATCTCGTTGGGCTTGCAGAGCTCACTGATCCAGGCCTCCACCTCCTCCCCCAGAGCGTTATTGAGCTTGATGTCCATCAGCAGGCTCCCTTTGGCTTCCTGGAGGGTCTCAAGCTTGTGGGTAAGGCTTCCGATCAGTTCTGGCTTCTTTTCGTTGATGTCTGCCTGCTCCTCTTCCTCATTCACCTCTTCTGGCATAGCTTTGATTTTGTTGAGAAGCTTGGCCTTGGGAGCAGACACGCTGTAGTAGGCAGGACAGCTGACCAACACTCCCACTGCTTCCTTGTCGTCACTCCTCTTGGTCTCACATCCTAGGAATCTGATGGTTTTCTGCACAGCCTTCTTCTTTATGCTGTTTTCCTTCAGCAAATTAACATCTCGAGGAAACAAACCTTCCATCAGGTCCATAGTTGTCTTCGTTCTGGAGTCTGGGTCCAAAATGTCTGTCAGAGATTTGTCTTGGTGGATAATTTCCTTGGCTAGCGTCTCTTTTCTGATGTCTTCTGAGGACCAGAACTGACATTCTTTTCTAAACCTGCAGTCCCACTGGCTGGCTCGTGGATGAGGCTGTGGGTCTGCATGGGAGGTGGCTGTCTTGGGCTTGCTGCTTGCTTAGAGACCCAGCAGGCTGGGGCAGAGCACCCGTGGTGGAGGGCGGGTTGGTCTCCTTGGCCTCGAAACTCTTGCCTGAAGTTTGCGATCTGGAACCCAGCAGCTGATTATCAACCAGATGGGCTGCATCAGGCGTGGACTTTTCCTTGGCAACTGTCACCTTGGCAAGTTTGCTGGAGCTGGCATGGAGCTCCAGGTAGCCCTCCTCCCACTGGGCCGGGCACACAGCTTTAGGGGGAGGCGGAGGGAAGTGGTCCAGGCCCTGGGCCAGGGATGCCTGGCTGGTTGTTGGTGATGGGGGCGACAGTGGCAGGGGCAACAGCAGCTCATCACAGTGGGGGCTGGAAGTGGCTGTGGGGTGTGGGTCCCTCACAAACACCTCGTCGTCCTCACAGTCCTCGCGAGGTGGTGGGGAAGCCAGCAATCGGTTTTTTTTTAATGACAGAAAATTTCTAACCTTAACACCTCTCCATTCTTTCATGACTTTTAACTGTAATTTTGCTCATTTCAGCTGTCTTCAGCTTGTTGCAATCTTTATGATGTCGACTTTGTTACTCAAGTGTTAGGTCTTGCTCATCATGTTGCATCACATACAAGTTGGTAAACCTACATTCTGGGATTTGCATTAACAGGAACTTTGGGACAGTGTAGACTTCTGTGGTTAGCCAGTGGAGACCACTGGTCTAGTATTCAGTCAGTTATAAGGTCAACACCCAGAAGCTTATCTTTATTTTTGCAACATTGGACTTCTTAGACAAAGAGAAGCACCAGCAAAATAAGAACATATCAAAGTCAATAAGGGGAAAATTACTGATAAGCCTGGACTCAATCATGTCCTGCCCAATAACCTCCTGCTTCTGCCTCAATAGTTACTGGTCTGCAGAGTTAGAATTCATGTTCAGTCTAATGACCTTCAAAAATGTTAAGGTAAAACCAAAACACCTGGTTGAATTCATTTCAATAAAATGTGAAAACCCAAAAGGATCCATTTAATCCTGAGTTAACTAGAAATATCATTTGTCCAATTACCACTGTTCTTTGAGTTCTGGTATAATCAACCGATCCTTTTCTTCTTAAGTGATAGTTGAGGTTACGATGGGAAGGCAGACAGAGTTCAGTAAGAGAAAGAACTAACAAGAGAAGAGGGTAGTACACAGAGTTCAGAGATGAAGCAATTCTGGAGCACAGGCGTCCAGCGTGCAGTTCGTGGACCAAATACCATTCCTCTGATAGAGAACGTCAGCCAAAACAAAGAATGCTCCTTAAGTAGACGACGCACTTGAACTAAAAAGCCAGAGTTCTGTAACTACCCTGTCTGGGTCTCCCACTGCATAGAAATGTCACCCTAGCATTCTTTAATTTATTAATCATTGGGAAGAAAAGTGAATGCTCTTATCTAACTTGGGCTTAATTACATCAATACTACATCATGATGCCAGGGCATTAAGATGCATCAGTGAGGGACATCCCTGGTGGTCCAGTGGCTGAGACTCTGCACTCCCAGTGCAGGGGGCCTGGGTTCAATGCTTGGTCAGGGAACTAGATCCTGTATGCCTGCTGAAGATCCCACACACCTCAAGGAAGGTGGAAGATCCCCTGTGCCACAACTAAGACCTGGCACAGACAAATATAAATGAATAAATAAACATTTTTTTAAAAGATGGATTATTGAGTATAGGAAATAACGATTTGGATTAAGCATTCCTGTGCATATGACTCACACTGCAATTTCATTCAGTAATCCATGCCAGGCACGGGCCACATTGACTCACTACTGTCAGGAGTGACCCATCCACAGACGTGAAAATTCCCGGTGCCTCTGCCCTGGACGTCCCAACAGTGCCTGGGATCCTGCCCCACAGAGCCTTTTCCAGACAGCGTGGTTCCTTGGGGAGCTCGAGGCAGATTTGCTCATGACCCTGTCTGACTCACAGGGCCAGTACGTGGTGAGTCTCAACAAGCCCAAGCCATCCAAATGGCAGAATTGGTAAAACAGAAAAGATGAGCTTAAAATGACTCTTGACTTTGCTGGTTGCCCCAATGGAATGGAGTGCATGTTTTCTATGCTTAAAAATCATAGAAAACAGTGTCCTCTTTATATAAGATTAAAACAGTTACTTGGTTTTTAGAATATTGTAAAAGCCTAGGAAGAAACTAAAGCTCAGGATTAAAACCAAGTCTTAACACTGGATATATTTAACCCAAGTTTATCGATCATAATGGGATTATAGCTTATTTCTTGCAGCAAGTATAAACATCAGTCTTTGGTGACAGGAGTGTTTAAAAACTAACAATATGTGTTTGTGTGTGATGTAGAAATGATATAGAAACAAGTTATGCATTATTTTAATTTTTTAAATTGGTTTTGTTGTAGGTATGACTTTTATTATTAACAGGCCAAGGTAGCAGATACCATAGGAATAGGCATAAGAGGCAGAATAGAAAATACATATTTTACTTGCTTTGGCAATACTAATTAGCCATTTAAATTAGTCAAAAAGGGGTACATTGGAAAATGTATTTCATGGAGTTTCTTCTCTGAATCAGAGGTACCAGGGAACATCAGTGCTAGTCTCTCCTACCCGGTAACTGAGGACTGAAGCTCTGAATTGCACTAGCAGAGATCTCATCTTGCACTTTTGTCCAAGCAGTTACCTCCTATGGAACACTCTTTACTCATCACTGTCAAAACACAGATATTTTACAAAGCCTGGTTCATACACTTCCTTATTCTCCTAGCTTTGCTTAGCACATCTTTCTTCTCCAAACTCCCATCACTCAAGGTCATGGTTTGCCCTACAAGTGGGTGATTTCCCAAACCTTGATCTCCAAAGACCCTTCTCCCTTCTATGAATGCCACCTTTTGAACAGGGTCATCTCCCAAGTAAACAATATTTATTAAGGAAAAGCTCGTCTATTCAATCAGGGCTTTTTGCTTGGGGAGTTGCTGTGTAACACTCAATAATGTCATTTTAATTGAGTATGAACTGCATAATCACATGAGTCACTGTCATGGTTGTGGCACTAATTATAATAATGAGGGAAAAGTGAAGTCAGCAGTTAGTGGCCTATCTCCAGCCGCTGGGCTATACTTACTGTCCAAGGTCATGCCTGCTCTGCATCTGATCCAGTGGACTGCTGAAACCACCAGACCTATGGCTGTAAAGACATGTCATCAACTGACTGCATCCTAGAAATTCCAACATTGTCATCAACAAGCGATCTAAGCTACCGGTGAGCAGAGCAGTGTTAATGCAGGGTTGGTAATACTGTAGTTGAAAGAAACTTGACCTTTTATTTTAGCTGGTGTGATGAGCTTTTGCTTTCTTCATAGCTTTACTCAGTTCTGAAAAGAGCTTTTAAACTTTCAGCTTTCATGCCTAAAACTGCTAAGGTTCTGGGGAGGCTAAGGTGAGAATGAGGAACCTAAGCCTCCTGATTCTTTTTCTAAACTTCAGTTGCATTCAACATTACTGTAACTTCAAAAGTTCCAGTTCCAGGAACACACTGATCATAGCTGACTATCCAAAATGTCAAACAGGAGCTATGAAAGGGGAAAGTTCAGAGTCAACTATCATGTCCTGTCTTTCCAAAGGCACACTTGGCTCAGCTTGGAAGGAGCACTTCTTAACTTCAGTCTCCTAGAAATAACCTTTAAAAGAAGAATTATAAGGGTATAATGCACTGTAGTCTACTGTGTGCTGCTGCTGCTAAGTCACTTCAGTCGTATCCGACTCTGTGCGACCCATAGACAGCAGCCCACGAGGCTCCCCCGTCCTTGGGATTCTCCAGGCAAGAACACTGAAGTGGGTTGCCATTTCCTTCTCCAATGCAGGAAAGTGAAAAGTGAGAGTGAAGTCGCTCAGTTGTGTCTGACTCTTAGCGACCCCATGGACTGCAGCCCACCAGGCTCCTCCACCCATGGGATTTTCCAGGCAAGAGTACTGGAGTGGGGTGCCATTTCCTTCTCCACTACTGTGTGCTCAGATCAGATCAGATCAGATCAGTCGCTCAGTCGTGTCCGACTCTTTGCAACCCCATGAATCGAAGCACGCCAGGCCTCCCTGTCTATCACCAACTCCCGGAGTTCACTCAGACTCATGTCCATCAAGTCAGTGATGCCATCCAGCCATCTCATCCTCTGTCATCTCCTTCTCCTCCTGCCCCTAATCCCTCCCAGCATCAGAGTCTTTTCCAATGAGTCAACTCTTCACATGAGGTGGCCAAAGTACTGGAGTTTCAGCTTTAGCATCATTCCTTCCAAAGAAATCCCAGGGCTGATCTCCTTCAGAATGGACTGGTTGGATCTCCTTGCAGTCCAAGGGACTCTCAAGAGTCTTCTCCAACACCACAGTTCAAAAGCATCAATTCTTCAGTGCTCAGCTTTCTTCACAGTCCAACGCTCATATCCATACATGACCACAGGAAGGCACTTCTTATTCAATATCTCTATTCCAGCAACAGCTTTGCATAGGTTTTATTGTCTCAATCTATTGTATATGGATTTATATTTTTGCGCAGCCAATTTTTTCCTCTTTAAATGTGGTGCCCTTCTGTTCAAACTTGTCTTTGACCCTGGCTATCCACAGGGTAAAGTCGTTACAACAGAAATGAAGAGAATCAAAAGAATATGGTTCTTGTCTTTCAAGTCCAAACAATAGACTTAGGAAAACACTTTCAAAATGAATTTTGACCACAACAGAAAAGACACAAATTCTTGGGCTAAGAGTGTAAAAGAAAGAAAAACAAGGAATTCCTAATTTTATTCATTTAAAACTAGCTGCGCTGTTTCTAGTTCATCACTATATCCAGAGTATAGCCTAGAGGAGCCCCAGCTGCAGAGCTGGGCTATCTTTTAGTGTCCCTCTTCCTTGGAGGTCCTTGAACTCTAATTTTTGTCTCTCAGGTGACAAGACACTAGGGCAGGCTTATCTAGGCTTCTCAGCCCCCTATCAGCTGCTTTCTGTTTGGGACCACTTGCTGCTGCCGCTGCTGCTGCTAAGTCGCTTCAGTCATGTCTGACCCTGTGCGACCCCATAGACGGCAGCCCACCAGGCTCCCCCATCCCTGGGATTCTCCAGGCAAGAACACTGGAGTGGGTCGCCATTTCCTTTTCCAATGCATGAAAGTGAAAAGTGAAAGTGAAGTCGTTTAGTCGTGTCCGCCTCTTCATGACCCCATGGACTGCAGCCTACCAGGCTCCTCCGTCCATGGGGTTTTCCAGGCAAGAGTACTGGAGTGGGTTGCCATTGCCTTCTCCGTTGGGACCACTTAGGACCTGGCAAATGACTCAAGGATTCCCTTCTTTGCACTTCCCTTCCATCAAGGTTCTCAGCCTCTTGAGTGCTGCACGCTTTGGTGTCTTAGTTTAAGCTTCTATAACAAATGTACCATTGACTGGGTGGCTTAAGCAACAAACATTTATTTCTCATGGTTCTGGAGCTGGGAAGCCCAAGATCGGGGTGCCAGAATGGCTGTGTTCTTGGTGAAAGCTTTCTTCCTGGTTCACAGATGGCCATTTGCTCATGGTATCCTCTCACTGCAGAGAGAGAGAAAATTCTCCCATGTCTCTCCTTATAAGGCCACTAATCCCATCACAAAGCCTCCGCCCTCATGTCTTAATTACCTCCCCAAACACCAGCTCCGAATATCATCACATAGGGGATTAGGGTTTCAACATACAAATTTGGGTGGGGGTGCAGAATACAAACGTGCAGTCCATAGCGCTTGCTGGCTAAACTTTACTCTGATTTTTGAATGCTGTCTCCCTAAGACTGTCAAGGCTCTGCTCAGTTGCTGCTTTCTGCCAGTTCCCCACTCACAGCTTTTCACATCTCACTACCTGGAATGAGCGAGTGCTGCAAATGGAAGCAGGGCTGCCCAGCAGTGCGGCACACACACAGAATCTACGTGCCCCTCCGTGTTCTCAGGAAAGCCGCAGAGTGTTCTGCTTCGGGCTGCAATCCGTGTGTGGGTAGCACTCGCTGCTGACAGGCCCAGGGACCTGGTAGTCTAGACCTCCCTTTAGGCTCTGGAGGGAAGACATAACAGCAGACAGTGCCCAAGGACCACCGTCCTGCGCCTGCCCCAATCACATACTACTAGGGCCTGATCTCCTTAAATCCACCTCCACTCCCAGGGGAAAAAATGAAGAGGGGAGGGGGTAGAAACCCTCCACCGACTGTAATTCAGCTTCCATCATCTCAGGCAGAACAGGGACTTAAGACATTATGTGAAGTTCAGTATAGGAAAATAAAGACAATTATGTATTTTTTGCATATCTGAGTTTGTAGTCCATGGAGAGCATTAATACCATAAATATTGCTCTGTGACTTGCTTAATTATATATCATATAAAATTCCCCAGACAATATATATAGGCCTATCTTTTTCCTTTCATATTTGCATAGTAGTCCCTTGTAAGGTTGAATATAGTTTATTGCATGCTACCTTTAATGGGTAACTAAAAGATTTTTCATTGACCCCATGGACTGTAGCCTACCAGGCTCCTCCGTCCATGGGATTTTCCAGGCAAGAGTACTGGAGTGGGTTTCCATTGCCTTCTCTGTTGTTTATATTATAAACTATTAATATGTTAACATATTCTCATGCTTTTATCATTGAATGACAAAACCCGTAGACGTGGGTGTGCCAATTTAAAATATACCCACATTGAAAACATTAATAGATGCTGCGCAATTACTTTCCTCACAGTTGTAGCAATTTATATTTTCATCACTGGTATACATACAAACATGTCCTTTTTTGCACACTCACAAAACACTGATGCTATCAGTCTCGCTATTTTTGTTAATAAAATAGGAAACGACAGTACTTCATTATTGTGTTAATTTTTTCTTTCCTGACCACTAGTGAGGATGAGAATCTTTTACGTTTTTATTGTCTAGTTATAATTCCTTTTCTGTAAACTATTTGTTTCATTGATCCATAGTTTCATGAATCCTTTTCTTAATAATTATCTTTAGCAATTTACAGTCATTCTTTTACTGTATGTCTATTAATCCCTTTTCTGCCACATGATACTTTTAATAGTGCTTATTTTTCCAGATATGGAACTAAATGCTTTAAGATATTATCTTACTCAATTTTTATAAAAATCTCATGTTATTACTACACTCACTGCTGCTACTGCTGCTAAGTCACTTTAGTCGTGTCCGACTCTGTGCAACCCCATAGACGGCAGCCCACCAGGCTCCCCCTTCCCTGGGATTCTCCAGGCAATAACGCTGGAGTGGGTTGCTGTTTCATTCTCTAATGCATGAAAGTGAAAAGTGAAAGTGAAGTCACTCAGTCGTGTCCAGCTCTTAGCGACCCCATGGACTGCAGCCCACCAGGCTCCTCTGTCCATGAGATTTTCCAGGCAAGAGTACTGGAGTGGGGTGCCATCACCTTCTCTGACTACACTCACTAGAATGGCTAAAATAAAAACCACTGACAATACTAAGTGTTGGTGAAGAAGAGGAATAACAGAGCTCATTCATTGCTGTGGGGGACACAAAAAATACAACCGCTTTGGGAAACAGTTTGACAATTTCTTTAAAATTAAACATATGCTTATTATATGAAAAGCAATCTTACTCTGTATTTATCCATGATAAATAAAAACATATGTCTACAAATATATTTACTTGAATGTTCATAGATGATTTATTCATAGTAATCAAACAGCTCCAAACCAAAAAGAACCGAAATATGGTTTTGATTGTGGCTTTATCAGATGTTTCCATTTCTAAAAGCTTTTTTAACTTGTACAGTGCACTCCTATTTTGTTTGGTACATAAGAATTTATAGCAGGGATACATTGCTTTCACCATTCAAAGTATCATTTTCTGTCTTACTGAATATTTTACTCCAAATTCCACTTTATCTGATATTAATTTTGACCCTTTACTGTTGTTTAGCTTTCTTACCTCTGGTACATTTTTCAGTGTTTCTCTGACAAGGGTAATAGGAAGCTGGTATTCACAGATGCTCAGTTATCAATTGTTTATAACAAATTCCTGTTTCGATTGGTTAGTTCCCATGCCAAATTAGTTAATGATTTAAAAAGTCATTTGGAGGACATCTTTGTTTTCTTCTGTTTCTTATAAATAGCTAAATGGAATTATAAATAGCTAAACAGAATTTTAACTTGTCTCCCAATATGTGACCCTTTGACTTTTGATGGGATAATTTCATTTGTTAAATTTATTATTATAATTGATGTTTAGTTTTATTCCTTCCATTATATTGTACAGATGCTATTTATTATACTTTGCTTTCATTGTTTCTCTGTTTTCTTCATTTTGCTAGTTTAAGTTTTAAAATTTTCTCCTTTTCTGTTATTTAATGTGGGAGTTGTAAGATTTTTGATAATGGTTAACTTTCTATTTTTAGTCATATTAAACCTAATTTTTTAATAGATAAAAATATATATTATTGTCCCAACCAAAAGTAGACACCTTATATGCTTTAGCTTCCCTACTCTTATTCCCCGAAAAGTGAAAGTGTTAGTCGCTCAGTCTTTGCAACCCCATGGACGAGGCTCCTCTGTCCATGAGATTCTCTGGGCAAGAATACTGGAGTGGGCTGCCATTCCCTTCTCCAGGGGATCGTCCCAACCCAGAGATCAAACCTGGGTCTTCCACACTGCAGGCAGACTCCTTACTATCTGAGCCACCAGGGAAGCCTTATTCCTCTGCTCTAATCAAAATGAAACCTGGATTATGCTTCTCATTTCCCCATGTCATAAGCTGCCCATCTCACTGTCAAAAGTTCTTGATATAAACTACAATTTATTTCACAAAACTTATTCACAAACAAGTTTTTCTTTATAGTTGTATTTTCTGTATCAAGTTCCTTCTTTTAGTTCCCAGTTGTTATTGTTGTTGTTGTCTCTCTGTCACGTCTGACTCTTTGTGACCCCATGGACTGAAGCACACCAGGCTTCCCTATTTATCACCATCTCCCAGAGCTTGCTCAAACACATATCCATCGAGTCGGTGATGCCATCCAACCATCTCATCCTCTGTCATCCCCTTCTCCTCCCACCTTCAATCTTTCCCAGCATCAGGGTCTTTTCCAATGAGTTAGCTCTTTGCATCAGGTGGCCAAAGTATTGAAGTTTCAGCTTTAGCATCAGTCCTTCCAATGAACATTCAGGACTGATTTCCTTTAGGATGGACTGGTTGGATCTCCTTGGAGTCCAAGGGACTCTCAAGAGTCTTCTCCAACACCACAGTTCAAAAGCATCAATTCTTCGGTGATCAGCTTTCTTTATAGTCCAACTCTCACATCCATGCATGACTACTGGAAAAACCATAGCTTTGACTAGATGGACCTTTGTTAGCAAAGTAATGTCTCTGCTTTTTAACATGCTGTCTAGGTTGGTCATAGCTTTTCTTCCAAGGAACAAGCATCTTTTTATTTTATGGCTGCAGTCACCATCTGCAGTGATTTTGGAGCCCAAGAAAGTAAAGCCTATCACTGTTTCCATTGTTTCCCATTTATTTGCCATGAAGTAACAGGACTGTATGCCATGATCTTTGTTTTTTGAATGCTGAGTTTTAAGCCAGCTTTTTCACTCTCCTCTTTCAATTTCATCAAGAGGCTCTTTAGTTCTTCTTCACTTTCTGCCATAAGGTTGGTGTCATCTGCATATCTGAGGTTACTGATATTTCTCCCAGCAATCTTGATTCCAGCTCATACTTCATCTAGCCCAGCATTTCACGTGATGTACTCTGTATATAAGTTAAATAAGCAGGATGACAACATACAGCTTTGATGTACTCCTTTCCAATAATTTGGAACCAGTCCATTTTTCCATGTAAGGTTCTAACTATCGCTTCTTGACCTGCATACAGGTTTCTCAAGAAGCAGGTAAGAGAGTCTGTTATTTCCATCTCTTTAAGAATTTTTCACAGTTTGTTGTGATCCACAGTCAAAGACTTTAGTGTAGTCAATGAAGCAGAAATAAAATTACATTTTACCAAACCCTACCAAGAATTAACTACTACAAAATTTTAACAGATAAGTTACTTATTTCTTTCTGCTTATTATTTCTTCATTTCTGGTGTCGTTTGATAGTCAATTTCCTTGAATATTTCTAGAGTAATTTCCTTAGTAATTGGACATAAGTTGTACACAATTGCAGGTGGGGGACCACTGGAATTTTTGCTTATCCAGCATCCTTTTTCCCTTCTTATAGTTACAGAGCTCTGCTTCCTTGTGACAAATCCATTTCATTGATGTAGGTAAGGCCCACTCCACGTAACCCTTCAACTTCCCTGGAAAAGGCATGTGACCCAAATCCTGGGCTCTTTCTTCAAGACACATGAGACGGCACCACTTCTCTTTGAGGATCTCTAAACTTACAGAACGTGAGTCAAGCTGTTGGTGGCTTCCTGCTACTACGTATAGAGATGGTGAAATCAAGCGATGGTGAAACGGAGCCCAGATGACATCACTGATCTATGACTGAAGTCTCCCAATGAACATGGAAATAGATCAGTTGAGTTTCTGTCAGTTCCAACCAGTATTTGGATCAATGCAGATGAAACAGGTGATATATCTTTTTAATCATTGCATGGCTAAGAAACTTGTTCTTAACAATCGTGGGCTTCCTAGGTGACACCTTGGTAAAGAATCTACCTGCCAGTGCAGGAGACTTGGGTTCCATTCCTGGGTTGGGAAGATCTCCCAGAGAAGGAAATGGCAACCCACTGCAGTATTCTTGCCTGGGAAATCTCATGGACAGAGGAAGGCAGGCTATAGTCCATGAAATCAAAAAGAGTCCAACACGACTCAGTAACTGAGCATGAGCACAACTTAACAATCACAATTGTAGAATATAATCCTTTTGTCTAATTTATCTGTGAACTTTGTTCTACTAGCTACTAGATGTTGCAAATGAGAAATCCAACACCAATCTAACTTTCATTTACAATTCATCTTTAGAATCTGTAGTCCGAAGTCTCATTGACTTCTATCCTCCAATAAAACATGCCAAGATTTTGTTATTAGCATGCAGAATTTTACTGAAATAACAATCTACCAATGAATGTAAAATGAAATTTTGATTTTTGTAATAACTTTTTAGTAGTTTAATCAACAATACAAACATATGTTTCAGCACAGTTCATAATGAGTGTTTGGACAGATGAGGAGAGGAAGTACTATGTGAAGAGATTATGGAAAGGCTTGTGAAGAGCTTGGGATTTGAGCTGAGATGGATGAGACTTCAATAAACAGGAAGTAGTAGGTGGAATAAGCTTCCTTGGTGGCTCAGCAGTAAAGAATCTGCCTACTAATGCAGGAGATGCAGGTTCCATCCCTGGGTGGGGAAAATCCTTTGGAGAAGGGAATGGCAAACCGCTCCAGTATTCTTTTCTGGGAAATCCCATGGACAGGGGAGCCTGGTGGGCTGCAGTCCATGGCGTCACAAAGAGTCAGACATGACTTAGGACCTAAACAAACATCAACAAGTAAGTAACATATTCCCATGAGAAGTTAGGCATGAACAGATCAAGTCCAGACTTTGAAGAGTGTTTAGAAAATGGAAAGCAGGCTGTTGGAATTGAGTGAAGAAACCCTAGAAGAAAATTTTCTGGACTCAAGGTAAAGGCCCAGGGATGCCAAGCTGAGGAGACTGAGGGTGGTTTTTTTTTCTGTTGAGGGCAGCCTGGGAAGGTTTGCGGCAGGGAATGGAAAGAGGATCACTGTTGGGAGCCATGTCTCTGACTCAGGAGAGATGCAGGGAAGCCTTTGTGTGGCGGTGGCCGGGAGACAGAGGCCTAGCCCCTGCACAGCGTGAGCCAAATTAAGTGCAGCCCAGAGTTTGGGGAAGTTCAACTGCTAACTCTGTTTTGACTTCATGGAAGACCAGAGTAATAAAGACGGTGGTAATGACAGCCCCTGGGCCTGAACGTGCAACTAAGTGACAGGTTGGAAGCCTGGGAATGAACTGTTTTTATAAAACCTCCATCTGTTTGATCATTGCACAGTAAATCATGTAAGTTAGCAATAATAGTTTTCTATTGTAACAAGTTCATTTGCCCTTCCATGAATTCTTGTTTAAAAGCTTAGATGTGGAATTTGGCAAGTCCACAGATCTGTATTAGGGTTCAAGATTCCTAACATTTTCATTGTTTATGCATAACAATCTCGGGTTTGCAGGATACAGAATGAAAAATATAGTTGCATAAAATGGAAACTTCGTAACCTTCATATCAGAACTTCTGTTTATTCAAATGTATCCCTTAATGCTTGCAGCCTCTGATAAACGGAGTGATGTATTACTTTACATCCATCCATTCATTATTTATTGAAGACTTTCTTTGTGAAAGGTACAATGCTAGAATTTACATACAGTCCTCAGAATACAGTCTTCAATCCTTTGAATAATGGTGTTATCTCCATGTTAGAGATGAGAAATCTGAGGTTGACAGGTAACCATTTGTTAGCAGAGTTTTCTGTGTCTCTCTCTCAGCCTCTCTCTCCCCTTGTGGAACTGAGCCTACATCTACAGGAGATGGCCTCTGGAAGCTACTTTGGGGCAGAATCTTGCCTCCCTTGTCACTTTTTATTGGCACCACCAGGGAACACGTGGAGCCACCAGATGGGACCATCTGTTCCCATCACTTCACAGCAAATAGATGGGGAAACGATGGAAACAGTGACAGATTTTATTTTCTTGGGCTCTAAAATCACTGCAGATGGTGACTGCAGCCATGAAATTAAAAGACGCTTGCTCCTTGGAAGAAAGGCTATGACAAACCTAGACAGCATATTAAAAAGCAGAGACATTACTTTGCCTACAAAGGTCTGTCTAGTCAAAGCTATGGTTTTTCTAGTAGTCTTATATGGATGTGAGAGTTGGACCATAAAGAAAGCTTTGGCACTGTGGTGTTGGAGAAGACTCTTAAGAGCGAGCCCCTTTGACTACAAGGAGAGCAAATCAGTCAGTCCTAAAGGAAATCAGTCCTGAATATTCATTTGAAGAACTGATGCTGAAGCTGAAGCTCCAATTCTGTGGCCACCTGATGGGAAGAACTGACTCGTTAGAAAAGACCCTGATGCTGGGAAAGATTGAAAGCGGGAGGTGAAGGGGATGACAGAGGATGAGATGGTTGGATGGCATCACCGACTCAATGGACATGACTTTGAGCAAACTCTGGGAGTTGATGATGGACAGGGAGGCCTGATGTGCTGCAGTCCATGGGGTCCAAAGAGTCGGACATGACTGAGCGACTGAACTGAACTGAGTGAACATGTGACCCAAAGCTGAGCTAATCTTATTCTTTCTCCTAGAAATTTGAAATTGGAATTCAGAAACTACAAGTCCTTGCTTGTGGCTGGAACACATAGACTTGACAGCCATGGGGAAGCAGATTCCAACGAGATATTTAGAGAATCCCAGGAGGCAGAGAAAATAAGGATGAAGTTGCTGCAAAGAGAGAAGCAGAGATGAGAAGTAGAGAGATAGACGATAGCCTTCCAGTTCTTAATTTCCTTCCTTTCGTGAGCTCTAGCTATATTTCTTCCCATAATTTCTATAAGATACCACTATGTCCTTATAATAAACCCTTTTTTTAGCATAAACTAGCTCAGGCTTATATTTGTTACTTTCAATTAAAGAGTTTTAATTAATACAGCTAGCATATGACAAAATTTGAACCCAAGTAAAACATTCCAGGCCATGTTTATAGCCACTATACTATATTTCCTCTCTAGGCAAAGAACTGCTTAACTCTGTATAGCAATTGGACAGTATGTTAATTCTGGGCAAAGACATGAGGGTCATGCTAATGACTACTTACCATCAATTTATTTCAATGGTAAAGGAAGGATTTCATCAACTTATACACCAAGTCATATACAGACGTAAAGAGGCAAGACATCCAACAAAGTTTTGGTGGTGAGTTCATTGGCTTCTCAGGATCTCTTTGATATATCAACAACCTTACTCTCATCATCATTATCATCATTATGGTCAGCAAACTAGGCTATATAGGACCACATGCCTTGAAAGGTCTCCAAATATTTTGCAAATCACCTATTTTTAGATCACTAACATGTAGTGATTTCAGGGACTATGGAAAACCTTTTTCCTCTTCCTCCTGGGCACAGAGTTTTATTACATCTCCCAGGCACCTTGAAGTTAGTGTGGCCCTAAGACCCAGCTCTAGCCAATGGAATGCTAATAGAAGTGATATGAACTACTTGTAGGCCTCGTCTATAAAAACACCTAACTGCCATCCTCTGTGCTTTTTCTCCCAAGTCCATGATCTTGGAGCCCACATATTGAATATGGAGGAGCTTCAAGCTGGAGGAATCCTGGGATCTTTAATTGCTACTTGGAGCAGAACCAACCACTAAGATGGAAAACCTCTTCGAATGTCAGTGAACAAGAAGCACATTCACACTTTGCTAAAAGCTTGTAATATTCTGGAGCTATGTGTTGTAGCAGCTAGTGCTACCTTAACAAGGATTATCTCTTTGGTTTATGACTAATTAGCACATATCCCAAGGCAGGAGAACTTCACTAATAGATCTTATAAAAAGGGAAAGTTCTCCAGTACTAACAGGCCATGTTTAGAATTTTTCCTTTTAAATCTTGACTATATGCCTGGTTGGCCATGGAAATAGGATGACTCTGGGTGATTAGCATCCTGGGCATTTGAGAGATGAAAGAGGCCGGTGTTCCAGGCCTTAACTGATTAATCACATTTCCAGCAAGAAAAAATTATCCCTTGGCTTTTGGCAGTCACTGTGGACATAGAAGGAAAGCTTCCCCATTCTAGGGCCCATACTAGTTGTTTATTCAAGGATGAGCTTTCTTCAAAGACT
Organism: Bubalus bubalis; assembly: GCF_019923935.1. Classification (NCBI taxonomy): domain Eukaryota; kingdom Metazoa; phylum Chordata; class Mammalia; order Artiodactyla; family Bovidae; genus Bubalus; species Bubalus bubalis. The sequence continues at coordinate 89,353,933 of NC_059161.1, read as the reverse complement.
TTGATTCACAGATCAAGCCCTAAATATATTGGAATGGATGGCCATGCCCTCCTCCAGGGGATTTTCCTAACCCAGGGATCAAACTCACATCTCTTTAGGTCTCCTGCATTGGCAGATGGGTTCTTTACCTCTAGCACCACCTGGGAAGCCCAAAATAGTGAAACGGAGATAGCTAAATGTGACCAGCTCCTCACAAACCCTCTGATGGGGAGACTGAAACAATTCTGCGGCTAAGGTATTTAACTAAGAGACTAACACTCCAGATAGTTTAGACCACACAATCAATTATTGTTATTGCTATTATTGTTGTTATTCATTTATTTTTTATACACTGAGGGCCAGTGAGCCCAAATAGCTGTCAGTCTATCAGGAAGCACCCCTCTCCTCTCTCTGTCCACCATCCCTTTAAATAGGAGACAGAATATACCTGACTGGTTACCTGCGCAGCAGCAGTTCACTGGAGAATATACAGTTCTCTGCTTCACTCTATCCTGATATCCTTGGTCTGGGTAGGCAAGCCCAAACAAAACCGGGGAGAGACAATGGGTTTCATACACTGGAATACAGTGTCTTAGGTAACAGTGAACAGCCAAGATTGAAGAAGAGACCCCGAATGTGAGCTGAGTCAGGCTGCAGGGCGAGGACACTGAGATCTAGGATGAAAACCTGGGGCCGGGTTCAGGGACCTCTGCTCCAGTGCAGTTGGCTGGACCTGACTGTTCCAGTCCAGGAAGGTCTGTAAGCAGACCTCAGGGCCCTGGGGCTCAGTCACAAGGTGCTGTGGGTACAAGGAAACGGATGCATTTAGTCTCTGGGGTACAGACTTCTCGCTTCCCTAGCACGTTGTGCCCACCTCACTCTAGCTTTTCTCCTAAGGAACTATTTCCCTCTGCAGATTTTCAGCTCTGTGAGGCCACAAACCGCAGCTGTCATGAAAGTCGATTTTTAAATATGAGGACAGGAGAGGGATAAATTAGGAGCTTGAGGTTAACAGATACACACTAATATATATATATATATATATTATACACGCATACACAAGGACCTACTGTACTGCACAGGGAACAATATTCAATATCTTGTAATAACCTCTAATTTGAAATGAGTCTAAAAAGATTCATATATATGTAGCTGAATCACTTTGCTGTACATCTGAAGCTAATACAACATTGTAAATCAAATGTTATACTTTAATTACTTAAAAAAATGTTAATTGCTAGTTCAAAACAACTCAATGGAGGAAGAATGCTCATCTTTTCAACAAATTGTTTGGTAACAACTGGACATCCTTAGGCAAAAAAAGAAATGAAACTTGACTTAAACTTTATACCATGTACAACCATTAATTAAAAAACGGACCATGGACTTAAGTGTAAAATATCAAAATATAAAACTTTTAGGAAAAAGCACAGGAGGACATCTTTGTGAGGAGTTATTAGCAATGTCATCAAAAGCATACTTCATAGAAGTAAATATTGCTAAATTGGACTTCATCAAAATTAAAAACCTTGTTCTGTGAAAGGCCTTCTTAATAGAGGGTGAGAAGATGGTTAGAGACAGGAATAAAATATTTGCAAAACACCTCTCCAATAGAGGTTTTATATGTATATATATAAAGTTTCAAAAGCCAACAGTAAAGAGGTCCAAACAAGCCAGTTATACAGTGGAGAAAGACATAGACAGATATTTCACTACAGAGGAAAGTGAACTGAAAGTCACTCAGTCGTGTCTGACTCTTTGTGACCCCATGGACTTCTCCAGGCCAGAATACTGGAGTGGGTAGCTGTTCCCTTCTCCAGGGGATCTTCCCAACCCAGGGACTGAACCCAGGTCTCCCGCACTGCAGGCAGATTCTTTACCAGCTGAGCCACCAGGGAAGACCACAGAAGAAATACAGATGGCAAAAGAAAAGCACATGAAAAGATTTTTCAACATTATTAGCCCTTGGAGAAAAGTCAGTTAAACTACAGTGAGATATCACTACAAACCTATGAAAACAGCTGAAACAAAAGGCAAGAAAATACTAAAGGCTGGCAAGGAGGCAGAGATCCTGGGCCTCAGGCACCCATGGTGGGAATGAACAAAGGTACAGCCACTCTCAAAAGCAGCTTGTCAGCTGTTTACAGAACTAAACACGTACTTGCCATACAGCCTAGTCATTGCACCTCTTGGACTTTTTATCCTAGAGAAATGAAAACTCATGTTCACACAAAAAACCCGCACACACACATTCACAGCAACTTTATTCATAACAGCAAAAAACTAAAAATAACCCAAGTGCTTTTCAAAGAGTGAATGGTGGAACACAGTCTGGGGTGTCCTTACCATGCAACACCACTCAGCAATAAAAAAGAACTCTTGATACAACCAACAAATTTGATGGGCTTCAAAGCAGATACAAGAGCTATGGGATCCTACGCAGAGGAACTGGGTAATTTGGCCTCCCCGAGGAAGTGACATTTAAGCTGAGATGTACTTCCCTTTGCACCCCAGCACTGAACAAAGTGCCTACCATCTCTGATGAATGAACGAATGATGTCCAAGGCAAAAGGACCCACGTAACTTTAAGACAAGCAGCAGGAGTGACATCTCATAAAGACAGAGAACCACTGCCATGGCATTTTACATTTTCCTAAACCAGGGAGATGGATCACAGTGCAGGAGCTATTGGAAACAAGGGACCTGGGATTCTCCTGAAAACATTCAAGAAAATGAATGTACAGTAGGGCTGGGAACCAGGCAAAAAATGCAGGATTACCATCTTTCACATTATTTTCCATGTTACACACGTGTGTGTGTGTGTGTATTCAGTCGCTCAGTTGTATCCAGCCCTTAGCGACCCCACAGGCTGTAGCCCACCTGGCTCCTCTGTCCATGGGATTACCCCAGCAAGAATACTGGAGTGGATTGCCATTTCCTCCTCCAGGGGATCTTCCCAACCCAAGGATCAAACGTGTATCTCTTGTCTTCTGCCTTGGCAGGCAGACTCTTTTAAAAAATTGTTTATTTACTTATTCATCTTTGGAGGTGCTGGGTCGTGGTTGCTGCCCAGGCTCCTCTCTGGTTGTGGTGGACGGGCCTGCTCTCCAGCTGTGGTGTCTGGGCTTCTCCCTGTGGTGGTTCTCTTGCTGTGGAGCGGGGCCTTAGGGCACATGGGCTTCGGTAGTTGCAGCTCCTGGGCCCTAGAGCACAGGCTCAATAGCTGTGGCCCCTGGGCCCAGCTGCTCTGCAGCATGTGCCATCTTCCTGGACCAGGGATCAAACCCGAGTCTCCTGCATTGGCAGGCAGATTCATTTCCACTGAGCCCCTGGGGAAGCCCAGCAGGGGAATTCTTTATCACTGTGCCACCTGCCTTTCCTATACATTTCTAGTATTTCCAGCAGCCTGTTTCAAACAATCAGATACTCGCTAATAATAGCATACATGAGACTGTAAAATTCTTGTTCATAAAAGTTTTGATTGGTATAGATCCTATACCAATACACCCACAAATATGGAAGTTTTCATTCAACAGAAGATATATTTTCTCTCATTAGTTAGAAGGGAACCCTTTCTGGACAGGGTTTTTGGTTTTTTTTTAATGTTTCTTCACACAGGGCTTTTCTCATAGTGTTTTCTTTGTAAAAACAGCCACATTTTGAAGCTGGACTTGGGAGACAGTTTTCTGCTCTCGGGTAAAGGTCTCAGCTGGTAAAGAATCTGCCTGCAATGTGGTTCAATCCCTGGGTTAGGAAGATCCCCTGGAGAAGGGAAAGGCTACCCACTCCAGTATTCTGGCCTAGAGAATTCCATGAACTGTATAGTCCATGGGGTCGCAAAGAGTCAGACACGACTGAGCGACTTTCACTTCACTTCACTTTCTGCTCCCATTCATTTTACAAATAACCAACCGAAGGCCCAGAGCCAGAACGGTCTTCATTGCTCAGCTTCTAACACAGCTTCATGTGTACATTGTTTTCAAGTCATGGATTGCGTAATGTTCTCATCAGAGAGTATTAGACCTGGAAGGCATCCTCAAGGCCAAAGTCGCACACGTCACTGATGACAGGGCAGGGAAGGGCACTCCCAGCTCCCAGTCAGGTGCTTCTAGCATGGCCCCAGGCTCTCCCCTGGATGCTCCAGTCACAGCTAACTGATTGATTGTGGATTTCTTTGGGATGGGTGACAATTCTTTCCGGCAAGATAAACTTACCACCCCAAACGGGAAACTTGTAATGCAGCCATCCAAAGTCACTTGTTGACTTCCGAACTTCAAGTAGTTTTTATGGCTGTTGGAAATTTACACAGAGATTTGATGGACCTCTGCTTTTGAAACCCAGGCAGGTTCCAGCAATGAACCAAACCCAAACTTGGTTTGATTCAAAATGATTCAAAACCCAAACTTTGAAACCCAGGCGGGCTGCATTACAAGTTTCCCATTTGGAGTGGGAAGTTTATCTTGCCGGAAAGAATTCCTGGCTTCCGGAACTCACATCTGGCACACGTGAAACCCTCGTGTGAACATCCAGGCCTGCCGTCAGGTATTTATAGAGTTCCCTCGCTGCAGGAACAATAAGAAAGGCTGACACTTAGAGTCACCAACGTGCCTCATCCACGTGTCTCATCAGCATGTCTCCCCTGGGGGTTTGTTTTCCAGGTTTTAATGGTGAAAGAAAAGAAAAGCTAAGTACTTGCAGGATTTGGAATAAGCCAGACTTTCACTCATGAAGAGATGCTTTTATGCAAATCAATTTTCCATTTGCCTGGGTTTAGAGCTCTTCCTTCCTAGACAGAACTTTCAACCAGGGCACTTAGAGTAAAAGACTGGTTCAATTAAAATGAAAAGCTAAACATCAGATGGGTGAAAATATGTGTATGTGTGTGTGTGTGTGTGTATTACATACAGTGAATGAACTTGCTGAGGCTAAAAAACAACTAAGGTATTAGCTAATATGTATGAACAGTTCTTTTTATCAAATTAATCAAGTGTGAATAGTTTAATTGGACAAGTTAATTAAGAAGGCTGCTGCTGCTGCTAAGTCACTTCAGTCGTGTCCAACTCTGCGCGACCCCATAGACAGCAGTCTACCAGGCTCCTCCGTCCCTGGGATTTTCCAGGCAAGAGTACTGGAATGGGTTGCCATTGCCTTCTCTGAATTAAGAAGGCTACAATCCCAAATTGAAGTTATGTTTAAACCTAAAATGAGTTTTAAACTCATGATTTAAACTCGGTGATTTTCTTTATACTGGTGTCAGAGACAAAAGAAACGATTTAAATTGCAAACATAAATTTTCTTCCTTCTTTTACTCCCCCACCCCCCCAGAAAGGACTCTTGCTTGCTGGACCAGCTTTCTGGGGGGAGGGGAAAGGGAGACGAGTTGGAGTTATGACAAAATAGGCAAAAGAAAGAAACCAGAGAGATTAAATTGATCTATGGAACACAGAATTAAGATAGAGACAGGAATGGAGCTATCAGAGCTTAAATGCACTGAATTAAGGGAAATTTTAGAGCTTGGAGTGGGGGAGAAGTATTTTGGAGCAAGTTCCATGCATGAGAGATGATAAAAGGACATGAGATACAAAAAAAAAAAAAAAAAAAAAATCAAATAATTTTTGCTATTGATTATTTCCCACTTAAGGCAGAGAGATTTTAATAAAAAAGTACATTTCTTTTCAATTATTATAGATTAGGACCAAATTTCTTTGAATATGAAACCATGGAAAGAATCACTGGGCTCTTGAAACTTACATGCATTACATACTGAATGTTTAAATAAGAGGCATTTTTTTCAACATTAGCTATTGTGTACATACCAATGTGCTTTTAATGCACACGCCCATTTAGCCTCATTGACTATCTGAAAAATGCTTTCTGATAGTCCAGGGCAACTGCCAAGTGAGAGTGACTGTATTAGAGCAAGACCATTTTCTCTATTGGGAGAGAAAAAATCAAAATACCACCTCTGCACTATATCTCAGCAACAAAAGACAGAATTTTCATACAATAGTAAAGGCAGAGAATATTTATTTTTGGCTATGCTGGATCTTCACTGCTGTGCGTGTACTTTCTCTCGCTGTGGCAAGTGGAGGCATCTCTTTGAGGAGCACAGGCTTTTTAGAGCGCCGGCTCAGTAGTCGTAGCACACAGGCTGCGTTGCTCCGTGGCAGGTAGGATCTTTCCAGACTAGGATTTGAACCCATGTCTCCTGCATTGGCAGGCAGGTTCTTAACCATTGAACTATCAGGGAAGCCCCCAAAGATATAGGATATTGATGACAAAGGGCTGAACTTGGAGAATCTCAGAGAGAGAGAAAAAAAGCACGGGAATCACAAACATGGACTATATAACTTTTTAAATACACTTTTACATCACTACATTTATGAAGAATTACAGTCAGCCCTCTGTGTCCACGGTTCTGCATCAGATGCTACTATCTTACAATAGAATTATCTATAGTTGGTTGAACTGTGTATGTGTGGGCCTGTGCATATAAAGGGCTGGCTGTATGACATCATTCTATATAAGGGACTTGAGCATACACAGATATTGCTATCGGTGGGGTCTTAAAATCAATTCACCGTGAATACCAAGGTACAACAGTACTATAATACATCCAGCTATAAAGAATGTCTCTATTGTTCCATGTATTTAGTTAGTTGTGTCTCAAGAAAGTTCAATAGCAGTGATCTTAATTTTGGTAAGGTCAAGAACATCTTTGGGCCTCAGTTGAAAGCTATGGACCCATTCTAGAAAAACGCGCATACATGACAAACACATACCACTGATTCTCCTGGACTCTGGCTGAAGAACCTCTAGATCTTTCTAGAACAGCAGAAACCTGCAACAGAGATGCCTTTGTCCTGTCATAAGACTTAAGGTGGCAAAGTAATGGGATTCTTCTCGCCTAACTATGCTGTCATGGGCTTCCCTTGTGGCTCAGCTGGTAAAGAATCCGCCTGCAATGAGGGAGACCTGGGTTTGATCCCTGGGTTGGGAAGATCCCCTGGAGAAGGGAAAGGCTACCCACTCCAGTATTCTGGCCTGGAGAATTCCATGGAATGTATCGTCCTTGGAGTTGTAAAGAGTCGGACACGACTGAGCGACTTTCACTCAAAACCATGCTGTCACTCACAGAGATGAGGTTGCTTGCCAGGCAAGCAAAAGCACTGCCTGCCCAGGTCCAAGTGTTACTAAACTAAGGACTGGTTTTCCAGTGGTGTAAAATATTGAATCAAAGAAAGACTCTTTAACACTCCTAAGTAACTGAAAAAGAAAAACATACCGTCCTGCCCTATACCACACACAAAGAAGAAACAGGCCAAAAATCATGAAATAACATTCAAGCATCTTTAAAGTTGCAATTAATTATTTCACTGATGCTTTCAAATGCATATTTTTTTGTTCCATAGCCTTAGGGAGCACTTAAGCAAATTCTAGGGTTATGGATCAAACTACAAATCAGCAGCAAGGGTTAGGTTTTGCCAACTGGATTTAAGCACAGAAGTTTTTTAATGAAAAAAAAAATTGCCTTCATAAAGTTGAAATTTATAGCCCCCCATTTAGAATCGTGGAGTCCTAAGTGTAATTTGATGTGTATCTGCTGGCTCTGCCGCCAGAAAATATTTGCTACAGGATTTAAATGGGATCCTGTATATAAAGCTTTTAGCAAGGGTTTGGCATGCAGCAGGAGCTTAAGAAAGAGTCATGTTAGCAGACTCTCCTGAGGCAGCTGGCCCTTTACCGCTGCTGCTCCGCAGATGCTACTAGTACCGCAGAGGATTTTGGGTAGCTCGGTTGCCTCAATACAGCCTTGGTTGAAGCAAAGAAATCCCTGAACTCAAATGCTTGCTTTATTTGCACCCCTTGGTGTTTGGTCACAGCAGGAAACATCCAAAATGGCGCACGCCTAGCCTCTCTGTTGTGTCCTATTCTTTTCGACCTTTTGGACTGTAGCCCGCTGGTCCACGGGAGTTTTCAGATACAAAATGGTAACAGGGCCTTATACTTCCTTACCCCTAATTGAGAGAACAAGTTTATACACCTAAGAGAAAAACTATTTCTCTACTCACAACACACTCTGACACCAAAGGAGGGGGGTGGTTTCCACACCAGCAACCAATTCTTTTAACTCTCTGGACACTAAGTGGGTGTTCAGTGATTGGATTTAATTCAGGCACTAACTTCCAGGAGTTAGGGCAGACTCCAAAGGCTAAGGGCTCAGTGTCATAAGGCTGCCTACACTTCAGGGGCTCCTCACAAGCCTGGACTTCTGGTACTTCTGACCAACTGGCTACAACTGGAGAGCTCCTGAGACTCCCTCCTCAGGTTTGATGATTTGCTAGAATGACCTCATAGAACTCAAGTTGGGGAACAGCTGAATTATTATTACCAGTTTATTATAAAGGAGACAGCTTAGATAGCCAAATGGAAGAGATGCATAAGGCATAAGGTATGTGGACAGAAGTGCAGAGCTTTTAGACCCTTTCTGGGCACACCACGGAGAAATGGGGTACTTCCTGCCGTATCAGTAAACAAGCCTGTCGGAGTCACCAGAACTGCAGCCACAGAGGATGGTGAGCTGGTGAGCCCTGAGGGAGCTCGGGAAGGAAAGAACGCCTGCCCTCTAACAGCCGTCAAATTGCAGCCACTCCCTACACTGAGCCCTGAGGAAGCTCAGAACGTAAAACAAAAAAAACCACAGGACACTGGCCCCAGATAGGAGAGGTGCATATCAAAGGCATAATTTCAACAAGTCCAGACTCTTGCCTCTCCCCATACGTAGAAAAGGGCTTCCCAGGTGGCTCCATGCTAAGAATCTTAGACCTGGGTTTGATTCCTGGGTCAGGAAGATCCCCTGGAGAAGGGAAATGGCAACCCACTGCAGTATTCTTGCCTGGAGAATCCCATGGACAGAGGAGCCTGGTGGGCTACAGTCCATGGGATCACAAAGAGTCAGACACGGCTGAGCACACACATACATAGAAAAGCACTGAATTCCTTAACTGGAGGTATCTGGTTTTCTTTAATTTAAAGAAACTTAAAAAAAAATACATTTATTTGTTTGTTCCATGCTCATGAAAGATGTTCGCTCTTACTGGAGCATGCAAACTCTTCATTGAGCTGTGTACGATTTAGTTCCCCGACCAGGAATTGAAACTGGCCCCCCTGCATTGATATCACAGAGTCTTAACCACTGGACACCAGGAAGTCCTATGAAAAAACTTCTGACAATCAGACTACCCGTCCTTTGCTGCAAAACTTCTATATAACCTGGCTCCTCCCCTCCCCTCCTCTGAGCAGTTCTCGCAGGGATACTTGAGATGCTGCCTACTGGGCTTAAGTCCTAAAAATTTCTGCTGAATAAAATTTAACTCTCGACTTTTAGGTTGCGTGTTGACATCACCCTCCCAGTGCCCCATGTGTTCACTAACCTAGAAACTCTCCAAACCTCTTCATTTAGGGTTTTTATGGAGGTTCCATTACACAGGCATGATTGATTCAGTCATTGGCCATTGGTGATTAAATGAATCCCCAGCCTCTCTCTTTTCCCCAGAGGCGGGTGTAAAGAGGCGTAGGGATGAAAGTTCTAACCCTCCAATCACCCGGCTGGCTTCCCTGGCAACCAGCTCCCACTCCCCAGAGCCATCTCCTTAGCGTAAATTCAGGTAGGCTTGAGCCAGGCTTCTTATGAATAACAGAAGATGCTCTTTTCACCCCTGTGGCTCAGAAAATTCCAAGGGCTTTCAGAGTTTTACGTCAAAAATCAGAGAGAAAGATCAAATATGTAATTCTTCTTACATCACAACATCACGATATTCCCCTGAAGACCACCTTCTGTGTCTTTACATAATTAATTTCTTATTCAGTTCCTTCCAAGCAGGAGACACTCCCCACTGGGGGTCCGCTTGGGTACTATGTCATCATCTGTTGTCGCTCCCTTTGTTTTCTTTTGGGGGGAGAGGCTCATTGGAAGGGAGCTGGGGTGTATGGGGGCATCTGGGAGCCCTTATGCTTGGGTGTACCATGTCTGAAGGCACAGGGCTTAGGCACTTGTCCCCACCCCTAAGTCCTGACCCTCACATCTATTCTGGTCTAGCAGATAAACTAGTCATCCTCATTATCATTGTACTCCTTGAGGCTCAAAATGCATCTTTTCTCTTTTAAATCCTTGAACATGCTATCCCCAAGCAACCTTTCCCACCCTATCTTACCCTGCTACCTTCCCACACTTTACAGTTCCGCTAAATGAATATGTATCTTCTCCAAGTTTAATTCCAGTCTCAGCTTCTCTCCTGAACTCCAGACTTGTATGTCCAACTGCCTACTTTAGTAATGCCACCCGGAGGCAGAATAGATACACTCACACTCATCACATTGAAAATTAAACTCCTGATACTGCTTTGGTTATCTATAAGGTTCAGCTTATATCCTGGAAGAGCAAAGCTTTCAGCATGTTTTATTCATCTCCTGTTCAGTCTTAGAATTGCAGTGTGGGTCTTGTTCAATGTGAGAGATTTCTCCGATTGCAGCAAAGTAGATTCGCCTCAACTGTGATCACTGACCTGGAATGTGCCTCCCTCATTGCCTGGCCAAAGCTGTGTGTCCATTACATCCCAATCTTCACGTTGCATCATCCACTCATTCCTTAAATGTTTATGTCACTGCCTCCTCTGATCCAAGGACTGTAAGAGCTGGCACTGTACCTGTGAACTACATGATCAAGGTCTTGGTCTTCATAACCTATAAACACTAGACACGGGAGACTTTCACAATAAAAAGTAAAATAATAAAAAAAAAATCATGCCAGACCATGAAAAGTAATAAGATCCAGGTGGACAATGGATCCAGTTGTTTCTGGAAACAAAACTTCTCTTCTCTGGAGTAAAGGCCATCTTCTATCCAGGGACAACACTCGGTCGAATTTAATCAACTATCTATATTCCATGCCAACCGTACAACTGAATATCTCTTATTTCTATTTAGGAGGAATCTTGGCAATGAAAGGGTGCCTATGTAAAGTGCTTTCACCATTTGCAATTGGCCACAGATTAGGGAAACCAGAGATTTCTCACAGATTTATTCCCTCTGCTTCTGATGCCAAAATTCTGGCCAACTTTGCGTAGCTACCTCTGTTTCCATTTGAATGAGTCTACTGAATAGCTCTTCTTGAGTTCTGGTGTACACTCTTGCCCATGTCTGTCATCTAACAGTTTGTCTCACTGTTTGTTGAGTTTGTGGTATCCATTTTTCAAATGTTAAATTGTCAAGCCGGGCTGTATCCTTTCCCTTCCTTCTTGAAAAATCTTCCTTTTGTTAAGTCTTTTTCTTCGTTGTGTCTTTCTTCATTACAAGTATGTTTGGCTTGTCCTATGGTCCCTAAGTTAGCACCAATTTTATCTAGTCCTTTTTGAGGGAATTTTGGCCAGTATTGGTTTGTCCACTCTATCTACTGCTGTGTGTATTAACTGCTTGTGTGCAATCTGGAAACGTATTTCTATCCAGAAATGTTGGTTTCCCTAAGATAAAGCCGTGTGAGTGTAAGTCACTCCTACATATATCTTAGTCTGAGTGTGCCAGAGACCTTCCCATAGCGAGCCCTGACGTAAGGGATTTCTAGTGAACTCTCTCACCATGTTACTCCTAGCCTTCCATTATTCTTGCTTTCCCACTAAGATTTGCCACTGTTGAATTCTTCCAATCCATCCTATTTTTACCCTAACTACTCATGAGGGGGTCAGATAAGGCCTCGCTGACCCTCAGCCCACCTTGCACCCCGCCATGGCACCCTGTACTTTTCCTTCAAAGCACTTCACTCACTTGAAATTATTTAATTTGTATGTATAAGTTAAGGTCCGTCAGCACTGCTAGTCTCTAATCCCATTGAGGCTAGGGACTGTGTTCTTCTCATTCATAACTATCTCCAGGGTCAAGGTGCTTGAGGCAAAATAAATTCCCAATAAACACAAGGTGACCAACTGACTTAACATTCATGCCATGAGATAATGAAAAGAGCTGGTAGCAACTGGCCATCTCAAGAGCCCAGTGCCATTCTGTAGATCACAGTCTATGAACTCTGCAGTGATCTTTCACTAATAAAACTTTCAATGAGTTGGAAGACTAGGCACACACAGAGGCTTCCAACAAGGAGGGTATATAGATCCAGAGGCCACCATCTTGTCACACGTAGGCTTTTGGTTACTTAACTAGAATTCTGTTTTCAAGAGCATGCAGCCCTTATCTTCTCCTAGTGTGTTTACAAGAGCACCCATCATCTGCTGTAATTAGTTCCAAGGCTTTGGGGATTTTTTTTTTTTCCCCTCCAACCCAGCAGAAACCCAAGAGCACTTTTAGACTCCTCTTCTTTGGGTGACACTGTAAAGTGGAAAAACTTCATGGTTAAGGCTGCCTCCCTGAGAGCCGGGTTACTCATCAGGCCATCTTCTCCATGTTACCCCTAGAGGATCAGTGCCCTCATTCTGCAGCCCAGCTCTCTCCCCCTCCCACCCCCAAGGTTCATGCCTCATCTGGAGCTCTCCACCCCAGAGGGCACCCACCTTCCTGAGCTGTCCTGGCCACTCAGCGCTAAGCTGTTGCCCATCTCAAGTGATAATTTTGTATTTCATTAAAGCCTCAGAGGGACACAATTGAACCTGAGCTACTAACCCCGCTGATAGGAGTGTCTAGATTCCATAAGAAAGCAGGATTCAGGGGGATGGTCAGAGCGCTGCAGAAGTCAGGGTAGAAGACGAGAAATACTGGCAGAGGTGTTAAAGCCTGCCAGACTTGCAGAGCTGAGTGCTTCTGGGTATTTAAAACCTGGAGCAGATAACTTTTAAATACCCTCTTTGGTATGAAAAAAAAAATGATTTGCAGTTAATAGCCTTAGATTAGCCCATTTTTATTCCTTATTCTCTAATAAAAATTTTTGTCTACAAAGCTTCTTAATCGTTGACAATCATTCAAGCACACTTTGGGCAGAGTTGATGGTTCCCATCCCTGGGGGAGTACACATTCCCTTGTTGAAACAATAGCTTCAGAATGAACAATGTTAGCGCAAAGATTGAAAGACAAAGACACAGAACCTGAGTCACTTCAATTCTGTCACCCTGTGTGATCATTTGGAATGTTTATCTGTCTAACATTTAAAATGGGGAAACGAAGTGGCTGGAGCCATCATTTGAAAACTATGCTCTGCTGAATGGGATCCAGGCAAGGATCAGATTCTAGTTCACAGTGTGTGTCGGAGGCCCCTGTGGTTTTCATAGGTATTATTAAAATTCAACAGTAACCACGCAACGATTGTTTAGAAATTCTTAGACCAACAGAAAATATTGGAGGGAGAAGTATTTTATCACTGACAATGTTTGGAATGCCCTATGCTTTTTAATAATGAAAAGCAGACGAATGATTTATTCAATTTGATGATAGTTGTAAAATTCTCTGTCAAGCTTGCACACACACACACCCCCTTGCCAGCACCCAGGGCAGGTCCCTCCCACCGTCACCCCAGGTGTTCCCTGCTGATGGGTTCAGATCCACATTCTGACATTTACTGTGCAATCTTGAGCAAAGTAATACATTTTTAGAAAGTTAATTTCTATCATTATCAAGTGCTTACAATGTGCTGAAATGATGTTACAGGCTTTACATGCCTCATTTAATCCGCCCAGCACCCCATTAGCTGGGTATTGTCATTATTTTTAGTTTGCAGATCAGGCAACCAAGACACAGAAGATAAACAACTCAGATGCTCACTCCATGTGTAAGCTGCAAACCTGAGACTTGAATTTAGGACTGTCTGACTTTAAATCGTGGGCATTGGACCTTTTCTCCCTAAGCATCACTTCCCTCATCTGCCAATGGGGATGCTCGTGTCTCTCTGTTACCAGGCCCCTGCCTCTCTCTCTGGCTTCGTTTCCAGATCCTTCCCAATTGCCACTGCAGGATCTGGCAAGACCACACTCTTTGTTGTGCCCTCAACTCCACATCTCCACGTGGCCCTCTCCTACTCACTCTTTTAATATTCAGCTCAAGCATCATCTCTGCATTTCTTGACTCCCGCCCTTGCCTGCGATGGGCCCCCATAGTGCCCTGCATGTAACTCTGACACAGCACCTCCTCACCCAGTCTAAATGGTCTGTTTGTGTGTGTCTCCCCAGCCATCCCTATGTTTCTGAAGAGGATTGGTCTTCATGTTTATGCCATCAGCACCCAGCACTGTGCCAGCAATATAAAGGAAGTTCAAGGATGATTTTGGAATGATTTAGAAACACTGGATCTCAGTTTTCTTGATCTGGAAGGAAGCCTGAAATCTTATCATCAGCTTGACTCCCTTGACAATTTTCACACATTGTCTCTGCCTTTCCTGGAGACACATTACTTCTCAAGACAGACAGACTGACAAGTAGAACTGTGAGATAGTGCTCTGTTTATTAATCTTCACCTTGTCTCACAGTTGTTGTTCAGTCACTCAGTCGTGTCCAACTCTTTGTGACCCCATGAACTGCAGCATGCCAGGCCTCCCTGTCACTCACCATCTCCCAGAGCTTACTCAAACTCATGTCCATTGACTCGGTGATGCCATGCAACCATCTCATCCTCTGTTGTCCTCTTCTTCTCCTGCCTTCAATCCTTCCCAGCATCAGGGTCTTTTCCAATGAGTCGGCTCTCCCCCCATCAGATGGCAAAAGTATTGGAGTTTCAGCTTCAGCATCAGTCCTTCCAATGAATAATCAGGATTGATTTCCTTTGAGATTGACTGGTTTGATCTCCTTGCTGTCCAGGATACTCTCAAGAGTCTTCTACAACACCACAGTTCAAAAGCATTGATTCTTCAGTGCTTAGCCTTCTTTATGGTCCAATGGTAATATCCATACATGACTACTGGAAAAACGATAGTCAAAGCTTTGACCTTTGTCTCACAGTACCCTACGGAATTTACCTTTTTGTAACACTGGCCATTCATCTGAAGGGCTTTTTCCAGACTTGCCTATAAATGTATTTGACCTATTCATGGATGATGTCTTTTCTATTTTAGTAAATAGAAAACTATAAGGAATGAGGGTTCTAACCTTTAATGATCAATTTGCTACCCTCAAGATTTTACTGTCAATTAACTAACAATCACTGAAGAAGTCATCTGTGTATTCATATGTTTATTAGCTTGAGTGGGTGTGAAGACCATGGGGGTGATGTGTACTGGTGAAGGAGAGGGGAGAATTTCCTCCCCTTAAGAGCTTTCATATGATATAGGCAGCCTTCACTTTTGGAAGCCCCTGGGCAGAGTCCCCAAGTGTCCATTTGTCCAGGTTTTATTAGTACAGAGCAAGCTACTCTGAGCATTGCCTGTGGACCTCAGCAGTTAGAAGCACTTTGATTTGACATTTGCCTTTTTTTTTTTTTTTTTGTTAAACCCACTTGGGATCAGTATCAACATTCAAGATGTTTTCATCTTGGATGCCAACTTGTGATATGCACCACCCCTCCTCTCTGCAAAGCCTCTGCAAATGACTTTTGCTGCTCAAATTGTAAGCCAAAATCAGTGCAGTGAGTGATGGAAGGAGGTTGAGGAGGGCTTCCCGGGTTCCACCCTGGCCCTCTCCAGGACACCAGATGCCTGGGCGGATAAACTTCCGGGTGTGATCAGGGAACTCCCGGCAGCCGCAGCAGCCCCTGTTCCTTGTCTCTGTGCCATGTTTGCTTTGCTGTGTTTGCATTAAGAGATAAGCGTGCGCAGCCCACTTCCAGCTGGTGGATGCATGTATTTGCCCTGCTCTATGTCACACAGAAGGACTATTTACATTCTAGCCTTTAGCACTTTCAGAAAACTAGGAAAGGCCCTGTGCCTCTCTGCTGTAGAAGCTGGTATTTTTTTCTGGTCAAGGAAATGTAGCAATGTCCAGAGTTCACAGCTAATGAGAGTATCTCAGAACTTCTGGATTCACCATCTTGTCTTACTCTGGAACACAGCAAGGAATTCTGAGAAATTTCCAGACAATGTTTTCTTTTGTCTTGTTTTTTGAAAATAACTGTAATGAATGGGCCACAACCAATCCAAAGTGGAGACTCCATCAGTGTTCTTGTAATTTCTGCCACCACACAAGGTATTAACAGACTATGGATTGGCTGCTCACTTGCTGTGATTCCTGGGAAAGTTCCTGAAACTCTAAAATGGAGCTGATAATACCTACTTGGGGGTTGTTGTGACTAGAAAATAAGCCAATGAAAATAAAGCATGTATCAGAGCACCTAGCACTTAGTATTTATAAATTCTTAATAATGTAGTAATTTTATGAGGGAAAAAAAACATTTTTTTCTCATAAAAAAAATTTTTTTTTCTGTAAAATTCCTCCTTAGCACCAAAGTTATTTTCCTTTCTTTTTGATATTCTTCTGCTAGAGAAGTGCTCCGTTGGTTATTGAGAATACAAAAGCTTCTTTACTATAATAAATACTGGTCTTCAAGTGGACTTTATCCCAGGGATGTAAGGATTCTTCAATATTCACAAATCAATGTGATACACCACATTAACAAATTGAAAGATAAAAACCATATGCAGAGTTAGCCTTTGACAAAATTCAACACCCATTTATGATACAAACATTTATGATATAAACTCTCCAGAAAGCAGGCATAGAAGGAACATACCTCAAAATAATAAAAGCCATATATGATAAACCCACAGAAAACATTTTCCTTAATGATGAAAAATTAAAAGTATTTCCCCTAAAGTCAGGAACAAGACAAGGGTGCCTACTCTCACCTCTACTATTCAACATAGTTTTGGAAGTTTTAGCCACAGCAATCAGAGAAGAGAAAGAAATAAAAGGAGTCCAGATTGGAAAAGAAGAAGTAAAACTCTCACTGTTTGCAGATGACATGATCCTCTACACAGAAAACCCTAAAGACACCACCAGAAAATTACTAGAGCTAATCAATGAATATAAAAAAGTTGCAGGATATAAAATTAATACACAGAAATCCCTTGCATTCCTATACACTAACAATGGGAAAACAGAAAGAGAAATTAAGGAAACAATCCCATTCACCATTGCAACAAAAAGAATAAAATACTTGGGAATAAATCTACCCAAAGAAACAAAAGACCTATATATAGAAAACTATAAAACACTGATGAAAGAAATCAAAGATGATGCAAACAGATGGAGAAATATACTATGTTCATGGATCAGAAGAATCAATATAGTGAAAATGAGTATACTACCCAAAGCAATCTATAGATTTAATGCAATCTGTATCAAGCTACCAATGGTATTTTTCAGAGAAATAGAAAAAATAATTACACAAATTGTATGGAAACACATGTGACAAGATGTGATCTTACTAATCTAAATATAAGGCCAGAAACTATAAAACTCCTAAAAGAAAACATAGGCAGAACACCCTCTGACATAAATCATAGCAAGATTCTTTATGACCCACCTCCCAGAGTAATGGAAATAAAAGCAAAAATAAACAAATGGGACCTAATTAAACTTAGAAGCTTTTGCACAACGAAGGAAACTATAAGCAAGGTGAAAAGACAGCCTTCAGAATGGGAGAAAATAATAGCAAATGAAGCAACTGACAAAGAATTAATCTCAAAAATATACAAGCAGCGCAAGCAGCTCAATTCCAGAAAAATAAATGACCCAATCAAAAAGTGAGCCAAAGAACTAAATGGACATTTCTGCAAAGAAGACATACAGATGGCTAACAAACACATGAAAAGATGCTCAACATCACTCATTATTAGAGAAATGTAAATCAAAACCACAATAAGGTACCATCTCATGCCAGTCAGAATGGCTACTATCAAAAAAGTCTATAAGCAATAAATGCTGGAGAGGCTGTGGAGAAAAGGGAACCCTCTTACACTGTTGGTGGGAACACAAACTAGTACAGCCACTACGGAGAACAGTGTGGAGATTCCTTGAAATAAAGTGAAAGTGAAGGTTGCTCAGTCGTGTCTGACTCTTCGTGAACCCATGGACTATACAGTCTGTGGAGTTTTCCAGGCCAGAATACTGGAGTTGATAGCCTTTCCCTTCTCCAGGGGATCTTCCCGACCCAGAGATTGAACCCAGGTCTCCCACACTGCAGGTGGATTCTTTACCAGTTGAGCCACAAGGGAAGCCCAACTGGAAATACAACTGCCATATGACCCAGCAATCCCACTGCTGGGCATACACACTGAGGAAACCAGAATTTAAAGAGACACGTGTACCCCAATGTTCATCGCAGCACTGTTTACAATAGCTAGGACATGGAAGTGACCTAGATGTCCATCGGCAGATAAATGGATAAGAAAGCAGTGGTACATATACACAATGGAATATTACTCAGCTATTAAGAAGAATGCATTTGAGTCAGTTCTAATGAGATGGATGAAACTGGAGCCTATTCTACAAAGTGAAGTAAGTTAGAAAGAAACACACCAATACAGTATATTAACACATACATACGGAATTTAGAAAGATGGTAACAATGACCCTATATGTGAGATAGCAAATGAGACACAGATATAAAGAGCAGACTTTTGGACTCTGTGGGAGAAGGCAAGGGTGGGATGATTTGAGAGAATAGCATTGAAACATTTATATTACCATCTGTGAAACAGATGAACAGTTCAACTTCGATGCATGAAACAGGGCACTCAAAGCCGGTGCACTGGGACAACCCAGAGGGATGGGATGTGGAGGGAGGTGGGAGGGGGTTTTGGGATTGGGGACACAGGTACACCCATGGCTGATTCATGTCAATGTATGGCAAAACCCACCACAATATTGTAAAGTAATTAGCCTCCAATTATAATAAATAAATTAATTAAAAATAAAATAAATACTAGTCTTATCATTTGACTATGCAGCACCACTATTTGATAAAAGTCTTACCGTAGCATATTGCTAGCAACATCCTTGAAAGTGAAAGTGAAGTCTCTCAGTCGTCTCTGACTCTTTGAGACCCCGTGGACTGTAGCCCACCAGGCTCCTCTGTCCATGGGATTCTCCAGGCAAGAATACTGCAGTGGGTTGCCATTTCCTTCTCTATATAAGCAACATCCTTATATTGCCATAAATGCAATAAATTAAACTCATATACAATATGAAGGTTAGAAGTTTTTACATTATGGTTTCTTCTTTTTTCAAAAGATTTGTGTCCTACCCAGAGGCCTTCACTGCATTTAGATGTAGCAATATTGAAATTTATAATTCAGAGAGAATTAGGTAAAGTTATTTCAGCTAAGCCTCAACTTGAAACTATGTAGATAACACGCCTTCCATCCATAAGGAAATGGTTAAGATCACATAAGATACAGCAAGTAAAGTGCTTATCTGGGATCTAGCTTAGCAGCAGCACTACAATGTAACAACCTCCCACGGAGAAGGCAATGGCACCCCACTCCAGTACTCGTGCCTGGAAAATGCCACGGATGGAGGAGCCTGGTAGGCCGCAGTCCATGGGGTCGCTGGGAGCCGGACACGACTGAGCGACTTCACTTTCACTTTTCATTTTCATGCATTGGAGAAGGAAATGGCAACCCACTCCAGTGTTCTTGCCTGGAGAATCCCAGGGACGGGGAGCCTGGTGGGCTGCTGCCTATGGGGTCGCACAGAGTCGGACACGAGTGAAGCGACTTAGCAGCAGCAGCAGCATATAGTAGTTGCTAGTGTTGTTGTTGCTGTTTAGTTACTAAGTCATGTCTGACCCTTTTGAGACCTCCATGGACCGTAGCCCACCAGGCTCCTCTGTCCATGGGATTTCCCATGCTGGAATACTGTCATTTCCATCTCCAGGGGACCTTTCTGACTCAGGGATGGAACCCAGGCCTCCTGCATTGGCAGGTGGATTCTTTACCACTGAGCCACCAGGGAAGCCCATGTACGTAGTCAGTGTTAGCTATAATCATTACTAATGAAATTTTCACTTGGATCCATTGATTCTATCATTCTTCCTTTTTCTCAGACTAAGATTAATGTATTACCTTATAATTGTGCATGGATCTCACTAACGATGCATTAAAAATGTTCCTGAACCTTTCTAGGCCTTATATATGTACTTATTTATTATTAATAAGTTTAGGAATTACCATAAGAATCAGAGAAGCAGAGAGAGAGAAAGTCTGAAAAGTAGGAAGGATGAAGCTGTGGAACAGGGAGAGTGATAGAGGTGGGAGGCTTGGTGGTCTGTGGCTCCAGCTCCTTGCAGAGGCTGGGGGACTCATCTCATGTCTGACCTTGGGATCAGAGCCAGCTGCTTAAGCTAGCTCCAGTTGCTTCTCATTACTTGCAACTAAACAGACCTACTAGAGTTTAGCACCATTAAATGGTTAGTAACTTATGTAAATTTTAAGTCATTTATGTTATTTTTTCCCGTCATATTCATGGAAGCCTAGATATCAAAAAGATATTATATTAAAAAAAAAAACACCTGAAAATCTATATCCCTCATGAACATATATGAAAAATCTCTAACAAAACATTCTCAAATAAAGCACAGCAATTTATTAAAATGGTAATACATAATGATCAAATAGGGTTTATCTCAGAAGTGCAAAGGTAGTTCAAGATTCAAAAATCAGTCAACATAATATATTAAGAAAATAAAGGAGAACACCATGTGACCAATGAAATGGATGCCAAAAGACAGCTGACAATATTCAGCACCCATTTAGTTTTTAATTGGAGAAAAATTGCTTTACAGTGTTGTGTTGGTTTCTGTCATACAACACACAAATCACCCATAATTATACATATATCACCTCCCTCCCCTTTCCCACTCCACCCCTCTAGGTCATCACAGCATACAGGGCTGGACTTCCTGTGTTACAGAGCTATTGATAAATCCATTTATTTTCAAAATACTTAGCAAAACAGGAAAAGGAAGATACTAATGCTACATAAGGAACTACATATAGCATTAATGATGAAATGCTATATGCTTTCTCCCTGTAATGAAAGACAAAATAAATATGTTTGCTCTTACCACCTTTATTCAGTATTGTTCAAAAGGTACTAGCCAGTGTCAAAGGCAAAAAAAAAAAAAAAAAGTCATAAAAATTGAAAATAACAAAGTAAAACTAGATTCCAGACATAGAAAACAAACTTATGGTTACCAAAGAGGATAGTTAGGGGAGGGGGGTGGCAGTGGAGGAGGAGATAAATTAGGAGTTTGGGATTAACATGTGCACACTACTATATATAAAATAGATAAACAACAAGGACCTATGTATAGCACAGGGGAATACATTCAATATCTTGTAATAACCCATAACGGAAAAGAGTCTGGAAAAAGTATATATAACTGATGCTTTGCTGTACATCTGAAACTAATGCAGCATTGCAAACTAACTATATTTCAGTTTTAAGAAAGATTTTAAAAACTGTGTTTATTCACAGGCAACATGATTGTTTGTCTAGAAAATCCTAAGAAATCATCTCCTCCTATTGTGTCTGGCAATGCAGGATACAGAGATAACCTGTGACTGTGTCAAACATAAGGTGTTCTCAGAACTCACAGTCTTGCAGTGGATGGACAATTACAATAGACAGTGATAGATCCTTCAGAGGAGAAAAAACTATAGTGAAAAATCAAAAACCATGGAAAGCTGTGAAGAAGAACCAGCTTTCAAGAGAGGTGAGCAATTAAGATGCACAAAAGTCCCGAACATACTTTCATATCTTAAAAGAAACAATGCTGTGGGGAACGCCCTGCTGGTCCAATGGTTAGGACTCTGCCCTTTCACTGCGGAGGAGGTGGGTTCCATCTGTGGTTGGGGAACTAAAATTCCCAAGGGTGCAGCCAAAGAAGAAAAAAAGAAAGAAAGAAAGAAACAGTGCTATGAATGCATGTGTGTAGCATTTAAATTACTCTTCTCTCCTATTACTGAGCAAAGAAGAGAACTGAAAAGATCTGGGGTCAAGGAGATCCAACCAGTCCATCCTAAAGGAAATCAACCCTGAATATTTATTGGAAGGACTGATGCTGAAGCTGAAGCTACAATACTTTGGCTACCTGATGCGAAGAACTGATTGATTGGAAAAGATCCTGATGCTGAGAAAGAGAGAAGGCAGGAGGAGAAGGAGATGACAGAGGATGAGATGGTTGGATGGTATCACTGACTCAATGGACATGAGTTTGAGGAGTTGGTGGTGGACAGGGAGGCCTGGCGTGCTGCAGTCCATGGGGTTGCAAAGAGTCAGATATGACTTAGCGACTGAACAAACAAACAGGCTAGTAATGGCAGAGGTTGCCTCCAGGGTCCACTCTAGAATCCATGGGTTCACAGAGAGCCAGACATGACTTAGCTACAGAAGAACCACAAGTAAAAATGAATGCCTTACTATTGTGATCCCTTCTTTGGAGATTTTCCCTGTAACACCCTTCGTGCCCTCCAGCCCCAACCACTTACATGATAATTGATGTCAAAGTTGAGGAAAACATGCCACTGGAATCTGCATCCTAGAGGTTTAAAACTGCACAGTAAGTATCAGGAGTTTGTTTCTGCCCAAGGCCAGATCCTTTTATTGTCTCCGTTTCCAGCGACCAAAATTGCTCTTTCCATCACATTCTTTTCCCCGGCTAGCAGAGGATGACGCAGTATGCAGAGTACTGGCTGGGCCAGAGAATATACCCTAACCAGCTCCCAAGGCTGAGAGTGGGTTTGAGAGAAGCCAATCCCCAAATGAGAGGTGAAGACGCAGCTGGCACCATCACGGTGCAGAGTGCTGGTGGCAAAAAACAGCATCTCAGATTTGCAAGAGGCAAGGGCAGGCCCTCTACCCACAGAGGAAGAGTAGCTGAGCTTGGGCAATTGTGTAAGAGAAACCTGAACATATCAGAGCTCAAACTAGCTGGTAACGCACTGAATTTCATTAGTTTTTGAGTGATGAGCTGGTGGAAGTTCTCTTTTAAAACCCAGGGTAGGCTTTCCCTAGTGGCTGAGTGGTGAAGAATCCATCTACCAGCGCAGGAGACACGAGTTTGATCCCTGATCTGGGAAGATCCCACATGGCCGAGGAGCAAGTAAGCCTGAGCCACAGTGATTGAGCCTGTGCGCACTAGAGCCTGGGAAGCGAAACTGCTGAGCCCACGCCCCCGAGGACTTGTGCTCCCCAACAGGAGAAGCCCCTGCCCTGCAACAGGGGAAGCCTGCATGCCACGACAAAGACCCAGCACAGCCAAAACTAAAAAAGGAGAAGAAGAGTACTGATCGAAATCAGTCTTCTTACAAATGGAGAGAGTAAAATATAAAGCTCTTGAGTGATTGGTCCAAGTGCCTCAACTAAGTAAGAACAGAACTAGAAACTCTG
Organism: Bubalus bubalis; assembly: GCF_019923935.1. Classification (NCBI taxonomy): domain Eukaryota; kingdom Metazoa; phylum Chordata; class Mammalia; order Artiodactyla; family Bovidae; genus Bubalus; species Bubalus bubalis. The sequence goes on along the minus strand of NC_059161.1, from coordinate 89,330,639 downwards.
GAGCAGAGCTTGGACAGTCCCTGAGAGAAAGCAGGGACACAGGGAAGACTGCAGAGCGCTCCTGGGTTCCAGCTGAGTCACAGGCTGTGCATCTGTCATAGCGCCCACCACATGCTCGGGATTCCCTGGTGGCTCAGACAGTAAAGAGTCTGCCTGCAGTGCAGGAGACCTGGGTTCGATCCCTAGGTTGGGATGATCCCCTGGAGAAGGAAATGGCAACCCACTCTAGTACTCTTGCCTAGAAAATTCCATGGATGGAGGAGCCTGGTGGGCCCCAGTCCATGGGGTCACAAAGAGTTGGACACGACTAAGCGACTTCTCTCTTTCTCTCTCTCTCTTTCTCTCTCTCTCTTTCTCTCTCTCTCTCTCTTTCTTTCACCAGCATGGCCAGGGCTCCCCTCCAGGGACACTTAGAGAGCTGGGTCAGAGGGAAGAAGGTGAAACACAGGATTAGGCTGAAGTTCGGGGTTTACGAAGCTGGGGACTGGAGGATGACAAGCCTGCTGGGACACAGAGGGCATGGCAAGAGTGCTATTAGTGATTCGCTCTGGGGTTCCTGTCTGATCTGAACAAGAGTGACACTTTGAGGAGCAGTCATAGGGCTGGAGCTCCTAATGGGGCTGAAGAGAAAGTAGGGGAGAGGAAAAGGATAGGGCAAATAAAGGGACCAACTGTTGTGGTCAGAGCTTGGTCTCTCTTTGAAGAATCCATTGCTATTTCCACTGGGCTTTCTAAAGTAAGACTTAAATTATTTTTATTAAAAATATTTTATTATTGGAGTATAGTTGCTTTACGAATGCTGTGCTATTTTCTGCTGAACAGCAAAGTGTATCTGCCATACGAATACATACATCCCCTCCTTCTCGAGCCTCCCTCCCTGCCACACCCCACCCCTCCCCTCCAGGCCATCACAGCACTGAGCCGAGCTCCCTGCGCTATACGGCAGCTTCCCACTGGCCATCTGTTCTACACACGGTAGTGTATACATGTCGATGCTACTTTCAATAAGAGTTAAATGTTTTAAAGATTTTGAGCAGAACCCTGTCTGCCTGAGAAACATAATAAGAACAATCCTTTCTTTAATTATTCTAGTTAGCAATTATTTTTGCACCGCATATTAAGTGCACCCAACTTGGGGAGTGTAATGGGTGGGTGTTAAAAGCACAGCAGCTGAAATTACAGATTTGTATCCTTGAGCAAGTATTTAACGCCTCTTTGCTTCTTAGTTCCCCTACTTGTAAAATGGGGGTGATGATAGTACCTGCCTCATAAGGTTGTTGTGAACTTCAGATGAGTAAAAACCATTACTAAGGCATGCTAGGCAATGTGTTTGGTTTAGATATGAAAACCTCTTCGTTAGTTCAATATGCCAACAATTCATGGTGGGGGAAAGTGAGGAAGGTCATAGGAACCGTAGAGTCAACATACCTTCTTCAGTTCAGTTCCATTCAGTTGCTCAGTCGTGCCCAACTCTTTGCGACCCCATGAACTGCAGCATGCCAGGCCTCCCTGTCCATCACCAACTCCTGGAGTTCACTCAGACTCACGTCCATTGAGTCGGTGATGCCATCCAGCCACCTTATCCTCTGTCGTCCCCTTCTCCTCCTGCCCCCAATCCCTCCCAGCATCAGAGTCTTTTCCAATGAGTCAACTCTTCGCATGAGGTGGCCAAAGGACTGGAGTTTCAGCTTTAGCATCATTCCTTCCAAAGAACACCCAGGACTGAGCTCTTTTAGAATGGACTGGTTGGATCTCCTTGCAGTCCACGGGACTCTCAAGAGTCTTCTCCAACACCACAGTTCAAAAGATCAATTCTTCAGTGCTCAACTTTCTTCACAGTCCAACTCTCACATCCATACATGACCACTGGAAAAACCATAGCCTTGACTAGCTGGACCTTTGTTGGCAAAGTAATGTCTCTGTTTTTGAATATGCTATCTAGGTTGGTCATAACTTTCCTTCCAAGGAGTAAGCGTCTTTTAATTTCATGGCTGCAATTACCATCTGAAAGCAAGGCAATCAGATATCCATAGTGAAGCAGGACTCTTAAAAATATTCTTGGGTATCGGTGGATGAATGGATAAAGATGCTGTGTACACACACACACACACACACACACACAAACACACACACACATATATTCAGCGATGAGAAAGAAGGAAATCCTGCCATTAGCAACAACATGGGTGAAACCTTATACTAAGTGAAAGACAGAGGTAGACAAATATTGTGTGATTTCACTTATATACAGGATCTTAAAAAAAAAAAAAAAAGATCACACTCATAGAAGCAGAGTGCAGATGGTGCTGCCAGGGGTGGGGAAGGGGAGAGGGGAAATGGGGAGATGCTGGTCAGAGAAGAGCACACAGTGACAGCTTTATTGGATGAGTCTGTCTAGAAATCTAATGTACAGCATGCTAGCTACACTATTGAATACTGGAAATACACTTAAAGTAGATATTAGGTGCTTTAACCACACAGAGAAAAACAGTAACCATGGGAGCAGTGTATGTATATGCATTAATATATATGTATATATATATACACACACACACATATATGCATATTTATGTGTTTAAATACCTCATTATATATATGTATATCAAGTTATCATGTTTTACATCTTACATATATACAATTTTTATATTAAATAAAATATTTGGGCATTTTGTTTCTTCAGACTTTCATGTCAGAGTTGAAGTTGCTTGATGATAGATGTTGTGGTTTAGTCCCCATGTTTCTCATAACGTCCACATTATTTCTGATAGCCCTGGCTCATGAGTAACTAGAATTTGGCTGACATGTGTGATGCTTGGGAATTCAGGATTTCTCAATATATAAAAAAACTCTCAGATGGTTAGTTCTTAATATATGCCTGCTATTATTATTATATGACTTATAAATAAGCCCCTGCCTGCCATGGGAGATTGTTTATACAATGAGGAAAGAGGGCTATTCTGGTTTATTTATTCAGCATAATTTATTCTTGAATACTACTACAAACTGAAGGTAGAGATGAAAAATATAGTGTTTGCCTTCAAGTTGTTTTCCTTCAGTGGGGCAACAGACACATAACCTGGCAAGAAGAGATTTATGTATTACATGCAGTGGATATACTTCTTCCATGTTTCCAGCAAAGACGGGAGGGAGAAAGAGACTAAGAGAATGATGGGTGAGAAACTGAAGAGAAAATTGGAGGAGGGCTCTCTGCTGCCCTTCAACTCCCTGTGAGGACAAAGGGACCTGGGAAGGGAAATCCCAGAGCTGAGAACTCATATTCAGGCTGTGCATTCTTTTCCTAAGGATGGCTCATTGGCAGAAATAAATTGGATATATGTATTAAATCTATTTTTCTTGTACTCTGGGCAGTAGTGAATGGAGAGTACAGTGTTTTTTTTTAACCTAACTGACTTTAAGGACATTTGCTCAGAGGGGACTCATTAACCAAGTAGCCATCCACTGTCGGGGGTCCACCCACCCCTGGACCTGAAATGTGAACATGGCATCAGTTGACAAAGGATGCTCGCCAGTCCACTGGCTGTGGAGGAGGTTTTCCAAACAACACCTGGGAGTCTGGTTGATACCCTGGGGTGGGTAATTTGATGGGTCTCAGCATTCTACTATACACCTGGGCAATGGCGCAGGGCAGGACAGCATTCTCGGCTGAGGTATTAGGACGTAGAGGTGGATGAGAAGCCTGTGGATATCATCACAAGTCACCTATTAGAAATAATAAACAGATAAATGATGCTTGCTAGTCATTGTCTTTAAAAATACATTACAGAGGATATAAGCACCTGCTTATACTGATAATAACATGAGTGTCACACACTCTTTACTGATATACTTTCTTCAGTCAAAACACAGGGGTCGTGGGACTTCCCTGGTGGTCCAGTGGCTAAGACTCTGCACTCTTAATGCAGGGGTCTGGGCTGGATCGCTGGTCAGGGAACTAGATCCTGCATGCCTCAACTAAAGATCCCACATGCCCTAACAAAGACCTGGTCCAGCCAAATAAATAAATATTTTTTAAAAAAGAAAAGAGAGAGGGGTCATGTCATACATAGCATGCAAGAAATGTGTAACTCATGGGAGCATGTCACACACCAAATAGCATTCATCATCATTTTAATAAAGAGTGGGCAAGTCACTTGACCTATGTGATCCTCAATTCTAGGTTTGTTTGTGAAAAAAATAAAATAAAATAAAAGAGAGACATCTTACAGAAAAACCTGTGAAAAGTAACGGCATACAATTAAATTTAGCACAGTATCTGATAAGGTATGTACGGAACTGCACAGACATCAGAATTAGTATAAAGATTATTGTAAAGTGAAAACATCTGAGCTAAAATGATGCAGAAAGAAATCTTATCTGAATGTTTCATATCTAACTGAAGCAGCTCCCCAAAACACAGCTGCAATTAACCCCCTGTAAATACACCTTTTCTCTTCTCCTGTTAATCGGCTTATTGTCAGTTAATTTGCAGGTCCCAATCACTAGACCCAAGCTGGAAGAGGATAAATATGTCTTCCTTGACACTTAGATGTTATTTTTCTTTCTTCTCAAATTGTCACTGAAAGTGGTAAATAAGATGATTCCAATTCATAGCAGAAGCTTTAAAAGGAAGAAATAATTGTGAATGCTAAAGACTTAGTATAACCCAGAACAACAACAAAATGTCCTCAAGCCCAAGCAAACTGCAAGAATGAATAAATTCGCACTAGCACCCAAATTCTGCAAGCTCACAGCCCCACCTGCAGGATCTCAACTCTTCCTCAAAGATCCCCTCTTATTTGACGGAGTCCCTAGGTCTCAAAAGTTGCTTCAGTTCTGTCTGACTTTTTGTGACCCCCATGGACTGTAGCCTGCCAGGCTCCTCTGTCCATGGGATTCTCCAGGCAAGAATGCTGGAGTGGACTGCCATGCCCTCCTCCAGGGGATCTTCCCCACCCAGGGATTGAACTGCACCTATTACATCTCCTGAATTGGCAGGCAGGTTCTTTACCTCTAGCACCACCTGGGAAGCCCTTACTTTCTCAAGATTACTAGTCTAGTAAGAACTTAAGAACGAGTCCAAACTTGTCCTATTGCAGTAGCCTCCTTGCTGATGACCATTGCTCCAAGACACTCGAATGTCTCCACCACCACTGATGCCTTCCCTGACCATCCTGCTTCCCTACCTGGCCTTCCCTCATCAAACCCCCAAACCCTGGTATGTTGATGTTTCACTGTATCAGAATCATGCATGGTGGGTTGTGCAGAAATGTAAAGAAAGACAGTGTCTCACACTGGTGCTTTGCCACACCCTGCCCATCCTATAGATGACATAAAAACCAGTAGGACATGCAAACAGCTTCTGCTGAGGCCAGATAGAACAACAGACCCTGGGCTAACCCCTCTCATATGCTGCCATTATCCTGCCATCCACTCATTCATCCACCTACTCACCCACCCATCCATCCACCCATCCCTCCATCCATCCACCCACCCATCCATCCATCCACCCATCCATCCATCCATCCATCCACCCATCCACCACCCATCCATCCACCCATCCACCCACCCATCCATCCACCCACCCATCCATCCATCCACTCATCCATCCACCCATCCACCCATCCATCCACCCATCCACCCATCCATCCACCCATCTATCTACCTATCCATCTTCATGTCCACCACAAACCATATCCGGATCTTCAGTCATTCAAATGGAGAACTTCCTACTCTTATTTCTCGGTGATCCTTGAGCTCTTTTAAATCCTTTGAAATTCAAAATGCTCTTAATATTAAACATATGTATCAAACATACGACTAAATGCTTTACATATACTGCTGCTGCTGCATCGCTTCAGTCGTGTCCAACTCTGTGCGACCCCATAGACGGCAGCCCACCAGGCTCCCCCATCCCTGGGATTCTCCAGGCAAGAACACTGCAGTGGGTTGCCATTTTCTTCTCCAATGCATGAAAGTGCAAAGTGAAAGTGAAGTCGCTCAATTGTGTCCAACTCTTAGCGACCCCATGGACTGTAGCCCACCAGGCTCCTCCATCCATGGAATTTTCCAGGCAAGAGTACTGGAGTGGGGTGCCATTGCCTTAAATTTTTTAACATTTTGAGGTAAGTACTAGCCTTAATCTCATTGGACGGATGAGGAAACTGGCACATAGATGTCAAGCAGTTTGCTCAAAGTCACACTGATGACTGTTGACAGAAACAGGACTTGAGCCTGGGTTTCATGTCAATTTCTCTAAATCTAGAGCCCTTAATCTCTATAAAACCCTGCATCTCTAAGGGGGAAATGAAGCTGTTATATTACAGGATAACTACTTTTTTCACTCTCCCCCAAACAATGAGCACATTTAATTTTATGAAGTACTATTCATTTCAGTTGATGTTTTTAAAGCACTTCTTGGGATCAGATTCTCTGCTGGCTACTCCTTACAAGGCAGGACCTGTTTCTTAGGCTTCTATGTAGCCCAATTCCCATCAGTGCTTGGATCCCTAGTGTCTGACGCATGACCAAATGACTAAGCATATACAACACCAAACAAAATTCCTAGACAAGGAAGGAAATCAAATAGAAGTGCAGATACTAATTAAATTAGCAGATCACAATTTCTCCCAGACATTCCTTCCCTGCCAGTCATCATAGGTCTCCTCCTTCTTAATAATGATTAATCCTCCTTGGGTGAAGTATGCTTCTTAAATGCGAATATTTTTCCCCTCTAAATTCAACAACAGTGCTGGATTCCAAATTGGCTGTTAAAACTCCTGCAAGCACCAACATCACAGATAATCCTCAAGGTGATTCATTGCCTTTAATCCAGAACTTGAATTGATTAATGCATGGATACATATGGGAACGTGCCTGATAACCCTGGAGCAAAGCAGCTTACACTGCCTGGAAACAGGACCCTGGGGACTGCCCTGATGGCGTTAAGGCTTCTACCAGGTGACACTCCTGCCAAAGGAGGAAATGCAGGAGACGTGGGTTTGCTGAGTCAGGAAGATCCCCTAGAGGAGGAAATGGCAACCCATTCCAGTATTCTTGCCTGGAAAATCCCATGGACAAAGGAGTCTGGCAGGCTGTGGTCCGTGGGGTCACAAAGAGTTGGACCTGACTGAGTGACTTAGCACGCACGCACAAGTTCACAGGCCTCACAAGCCCTCAAAGGAATGAGGATGTTTATTCTTCTGAGGACCATCCCAGAGAAGAGAAGAACATCCTCATGTCCTTGAAATACTCAACAAACACTCCTGTTGATCAATTGCATGGATTTAGGGGTATACAGTGATATCATTTCCTTTTTTGTTCTCCTCTTTATTTTCCAATGTAGGTGCTTAAAAGCAAAGAGATGGATAAATTAGGTCTTAAAGAATTTAGGGTTAACTTGCCTTTTTGTGTACACTGAATCATTTTCCTGTTCAGTTGTGATATATTGTTTTAATGAATACATTTTAAATGGAGTAGACAAAATCCTTAGATTTCTCAGATGGCTGATGCTGCCACAGGACATTTGCACAGACTATTATTTCTGTGAGAAATGCTCTTTACCTGCTCTTCACTTAGCTCCTATTAACTTCAGATCTCAGTGAAGTACTACTTCCTAGAGAATCGTCACCTGACCTATCTTAGTAGTCAGATCACCTCATTATTTACTTATAATGATGCATGCAAGTCCACCTTCTACCACTGGTCACAATTGTAATTATGTATGTATTTGTGTGACCATTTGATTTTCCATCAAGTCCATCTCAAAAGTAAAAGAACTATGTCCATTGTTGCTCATCATTTCTTGTCAGTGTTTTGCGCAATGCCTAGCAAATAACAGAGGCTCACTATATATTTCTGGAATATATGAATAAATTAATGAAACTATTTTTAAAGCACTCCATTTCACCACAGTAATAAATATATAGAACAGGAAGAGCACATAATCTGGAAACCTGGTTTTACGTCTATAATTCACTTATTAGTAATATTGTGATCTTGGCCATGTTAACATTTCTTAGCTTCTAGGTCCAGGAGTATCACCTATGTTAGGATTTAAGTGAAAATAAAATAGCACAATAGATGAGAAAAAGGTACTGACTAATTCTTGTACAGTATACAAATATTAAACTATTGTTTTGAGTGCTACAGATACAGAAGTTTTCATCGAATACTTGCTACCCTAAGGAAGATATGTTTTTCTTGAGCTTTGAAAACATATATACACACACAGACTGATTATATAGACTGTCAAAACTCATAAAAACACAAATGGACCGTGTGGCTTAAAAGGGCGTGCTGTAATTCTCTGAGAATGTTTGAATGATCCTAGAAGCAATTAAACTCCTACCTCACACCATATACAAAAATGAACTCAAATAGTTCAAAGTTGAAAATGTCTTAGAAAAAAACATAGGTGTAAAATTCGTGACCTTGAATTAAGCTATGGTTTCTTAGCTATGGCACCAAAAGCACAAACAACAAAGAAAAAATAGAAAAAAATGGACTTCATCAATTAAAACCTTTGTGCTTCATAAATGTCATCAAGAAAGTGAGAAGACAACACACAAAATGGGAGAAAATATTTGCAAATCATATATCTGATAAGAGAAAAATAACATATATACAGAAAACTATTATCAGAATATACAAAGATCAAACTCAACCAGAAATTCAAGAAGAAAATGACAATTCAAATAGCAATGGGCCAAAGATTTATATGCACAGTTCTCCAAAGAAGATATATACACACATCAATTACAACACATTCCACTGTAGAGAACTTGTCGACACAGTCACACTTACTGCTAGAAGACTGGGAAACTTAGCCCTTGATAGAGAAGCTACAGCTGCCTATAATAAAAGGAGGAACATAGATTTTTGGTGGAAGTCTACCCATGTTGGTCTCAGTAGCAATTGTCGGTCATATTATTCCATCATTTGAGGCAGAAGGTATATAATGCCTTAAGAATCGTTTCAATCTCAAGGTCACTTCAGTTCAGTGAGGCTGACCTTTGGTGTCTCAGTGTTCAGGTTGTTATTCTATCCTTGCAGCCCAGAACTCTCCTCATCCAAGGCACGTAGTCTGGTGACACCGGGTTTCCTTTAATCCCATGTGGAATATGTAAACTCAGAACAAGAAAAATATGTGCTTTGTGTCATTTGTACATAAGTCATTTCCCCTCTTGGCATCCCAGAGGCTAATGAATGAGACTTTTTCATCCTCTCTAAATAGTCTTCATGCTTCATGAGCTGTCGTGAAAAGGAATGACATGCTCTGAATCCATTTGATGTAGGTGCATGCAGATTGAATGTCTTGTCATTAATTATACTTTTTGATTTGTGGTAACCCACGTGATAATACCATTTCCCTTTTATTCTAGAAAGAAAAACTTGGAAGAAAAAAAGCAATGCAAAGACTCCCAGCCCAGTTTGGTTACATTTGGATTAGTTAGCTATGTGCTGATGCCAGTAACAAAAGACTGACCCAAATCCCAAGGCAGGCAAGCACTCAGAAAGTTATTTTATTTTCAGAGTGAGGTGATCTCAACCTTATTTGAGTCCTACCCTGCCAAGTAATAAATCTGATTTTCTAAAGTCAACAAAAAGATAATACAGTGGCAAAGCCCTTTGCAGCTTTGCAAATAGCTCTCATATCTTTTGTTGCAGTGCAGCAGAACATCTAATATGCATTTAGTGAGTACCTACTATGTCCAAGACACTGTCTCAGGCATTGGGTTTTTATTTCCCTTTACTTATGAAGAAATTGAGATTCAGACATGCAAAGTGGTTTGCCCAAGGTCACAGCCAGTGGGATTAAAACCTACTTTTCTTAACTCTGGCTCTCTTAAATTAACAATAGGCTATAAGAGCAACTGTAGATTACTTACCTGGTGCAGGCGAGGTAGTAGAAATTTTATATACCGTATCTCATCTAACCTTCTCATCAACTGTGAATAGGTATTGTTTTCCTCATTCCATAGATGAAGAAGTTAAGGCTCAGAGAAATAAGGAGCATTTCTTACCTGAAGCCCAACACCTGTAAGTGGCAAAGCTAGCATCTACACGTAGCTCCATCTACGGGAGACCTCCTTTGCCTGTACTACTCTTCCTCTCTGCTGATTGGCTGTGGCCTCTTCCTCTGTGCTGATTGGCTGTGGCCGTGAGACTCTGCTGGGGGCCACAGCTGATTGGCGGATACACACCTGAAACCAGCGCGGCTTTCCTAAGCCCAGTGCGCTGTGCGTCAATTCCCCCGAGGCATGCTTCAAGACACAGTTCTACTGCAGTGTCAGTTGCCGCCAAGGTCCTTGCCTATTCAAGCTGGGTCCCTAACCTCTGTTTGGTTCTAAATATTAGGTTCTAAAATCACTTGATGACTGCCCCCGTCCCCTGCCCTAATAACCAGGAGGGGTAACTACTTCATGCTTCTCTTGTTTATGCCAGCTTGTATTTCTGGAGATAAGTCTTCGGTTCAATGCTCCCTGGCCAGGATCAGCAACATAATTTTCAAGGCCCGGTGCAAAATTAAAATATAGGGTCTCATGTTTAAAACTTCTTAAGAATATAAAGACAGCAACAGCAAAGCACTTAGGTAAGCATGGGGCCCTTCTGGGGGTGGGACCCCGTGCAACCCGACAGCTCACACGCCCATGAAGTCAGTCCGGGTCCTGCAGGCTTTATTGAAATCTTTAGAATGACCTAGTTTTTCACCACAGATTCTCCCTCTGTTTTTGCAACGCATCTATCTCCCTGCTCTAACCTAGTACAGGCTTGCTTTGACCATGGCTGTTAGGACTTCTTGTTGTTCAGTTGCTCAGTCATGTCTGACTGTTTTGCGACCCCATGGACTGTACCACACCAGGCTTCTGCCCTTCACTATTTCCTGGAGCTTGCTTAAACTCATGTCCATTGAACCAGTGTTGCCATCCAACCATCTCATTCTTTGTTGTCCCCTTCTCCTCCTGCCCTCAATTTTCCCCAGCCTCAGGGTCTTTTTTGATGAATTAGCTCTTAGCATCAGGTGGTTAAAGTATTGGAGCTTCAGCTTCAGCATCAGTCCTTCCAATGAATATTCAGGGTTGATTTACTTTAGGATTGATATTGGTTTGATCTCCTTGCTGTTCAAGAGACCCTCAAGAGTCTTCTCCAGCACCACAATTTGAAAGCATCAGTTCTTCAATGCTCAAGCCTTTTTCATTGTTCAACTCTCACATCCGTGCATAACTACTGGAAAAACCAGTTTGACAATACTTGTCAACAAAGTAATGCCTCTGCTTTTTAACATGCTGTCTAGGTTTGTCATAGCCTTTTTTCTAAGGAGCAAGGTTCTTTTAATTTCATGGCTGCAGTCACCATCCACAGTGATTTTGCAGCTCAAGAAAAGAGTCTGTCACTGTTTCCATTGTTACCCCATTTATTTGCCATGAAATGATGGGACCGGATGCTATGGTCTTCATTTTAGGACTCGGTCTCCATTTATTGACCCTTTCCCTCATTTGTCCCAACCCCCACCCCCCCCCCCAACCTCCAGTAACCTACCCCACTCTCCAGACCCGCCCTCACACTCTGACATTCTCAGGAACACAGCTCACCCATTCAATGTTCCAGTCAATGACTATGCAATGTGTACAGATAGGGAACTGATGGAGACAGAAAGAAGGCTGTGCATGTTTGGCAAGGTATTTGTTTATAACAATCTCTGGCATCTGGAGTAGTTTTTGCTTTTTATTAAATATATCTCTGTACTCTGAAGTTGACTCTCAACTTGGCCTGAGCTTCTCGAGGGAAATTTTGGGCGTTTTGCCAAACGACAACACAGAGCTTCATATTTATGTTATACAAGCCAGCACTGTCCTCACGGACAACTTCCTTCCTTTGCCCGAGCAATTTTCAAAAACACAGATCACAGCCTTATTCAGTACAGTAAACCACACCCTCCACCCTTTTAAAGTTATTGACAACAGCAAGGCAAGAACATGGAAGTCATATCCAAATGGAAAACACTGGCTCCAGCGCATCCTGTTGTGAAATCCTCAAGCATCGGGTTCCAGCACTGACAACAAGGGAGAAATGAACCAACATCAAGAGGGGAAACAGAAAGCGACTCCAAATGGAGAAAGACAAAAGGGGGAGGAGTTCAGAAGGCCCCATAGGCCAGAATGTCCTGTGGTACCCAAGACTCCGGCTCTTCTAAATCACTTCCGGCGGATAATAGCGATAATTTTTGGGGTATTTACCATGGGCCTGGCATGGCTGGATTACATGTCATATTTATCTGGTCTTCCTAACAACCGTGGGCTTCCCTGGTGGCTCAGATGGTAAAGAATCTGCCTGCAATGCAGGAGACCTGGGTCCAATCCCTGGGTCAGGAAGATCCCCTGGAGAGGGGAATGGCTACCCACTCCAGTATTCTTGGGTGGGAAATCCCATGGATGGAGGAGCCTGGAGGGCTACAGTCCATGGGGTCATACAGAGTTGGACACAACTGAGCAACTAACACTTTCAGTTTTCACTTAACAACCCCAGGAAGTAGGTATTATTCCCCTCATTTTATAGACAAGGAAAACTAAGGTTCAGAGGAGAAGGAAGCCTTGCCCAGAGTCATGTGTCTTGGAAGTGGCTCGGTTGAGTGTATGATCCTCTGTGGGTCAGGAACCTTCCCTCATCTATTCTCTCACTCCCGGCTGACTGACTGCGCCCATGATAGGTGATGGCATGAGGCTGGACGTCTGAGACAAGAGCAGCTAATTCATGGGACGGCCAGCAGCCTATGACTTGTGCAGCCAGGCTCAGAAATGCGATCTGGGCCCATCGGGCTCCTCTCTTAGATTTTAGAGTCTAGAAAATTACAGCCACCAAATCATGGAAGCTGAGCTGAAGGCTGGAAAGATGCACTTAATATAGGAGCAGCCATTCTGGGTCACATGTTAACAAAAGTGAGGAGAACTACAGGCAGAGGGAGGGGAAAACAGCATGGATGCACAGAAAGAAGAAGAGATGTCAAATGTCTAGAGAAAGTTAGTATAAAATCAGAGAGAGACACAGAGATGGAGAGATCAGGGCGGGGACACAGAGTCAAAGGGAAGAGAGCCGGGGTTAGCCTCTCGGGTTCCTGCCAAAGCCCCGACTTTAGGCCCCAGGAGTCTTGGCTGCATTATGGTGCCCAACTTGGGTTCCTGTGATGTCTCTGGGACCCCACGACAATCCTTTCTACCTCAGGAGAGTGGGCCTCCGTGGCAACCCCCCGCCAAAGTTCTGACTTCAACAGCCTGACTGCAAAGCTGTGCTTACTCTACGTGACTGCATACCCCACCCCCTTATTCACGATAAGGGCGCCACTCACCATGTGCCCCAGGGACAGCTGAGAAGCCAAAGGTCCCCTGGGCCGAGCTCCATGAATCTCTTACTTTTCTTAACCTTCCATGGCCACCATCCCTGAGTAAAGACCGGGCCTCTGCTTCTGGGCCACTCCCCAGCAGTCCCAGCTTCCCCTCCAGGGTCACTCTTCAGGCCTCCTGTTGCCATGGTTACAGCCACCATCCTCTCAGGTCCCTGACCTGGAGCTCAAGGGGCACCAAAGCAGGTGGTCAGCCTTGAACTGGCCTCCTCACTTTCCTCTATGTCCCCTCCTCCCCCAACACCCAGATGTAGGCTTTGTAGAGTCTAGAGATTAATCTGGATAGTGAGTAAACAAAAGCATAAATAGTTGAGTCAAGAGGTTAAGATGTGAGCAGACCTTGGCTTCAGGTCTGGATCCTCCTCCTAATGGCTGGGTCACCTTGGGCAAGCTGTCGATCTGAGTCCTGGGTGACGTGGATGTCTGTAGAATGATAGGGAAGGTGATGAGCTGAGGCCCCTTCCAGTTCTGACTTTCAAAAATCCCAACGTAGATGCCATTCCCTGTGTATGGTGTTTAGAGAAGGTCACCCTGTCTGGATCCTTTCTGGAATTTGTGCTTAATCATCATACCATTTTGGCTGCAAATATCAAAAAGGCTCTTCCTAGGTGGCACGGTGGTAAGGAATCCATCAGCCAATGTAGGAGACATGGGCTCGATCCCTGGGTGGGAAAGATCCCCTGGAGAAGGAAATGGCAACCCACTCTGGTCTTCTTGCCTGAGAAATCCCACGGACAGAGGAGCCTGGTGGGCATGGTCCATGGGGTCAAGAAGAGTCAGACACGACTGAGCACAGCCCATAGCACATCAAAAGGGCACATACAGAGGGGCTGAGCAGACTACAGGAAAGGACCCACCTTCGCAGGAAAGATACGGAAACAAACTAGCTGAGGGTTCAAGCAAGAAGGAAGTTCTCACACCTGAGAGAAGCCTGGTCACACCAACGGCCCCAGGAACTTGCGGGCAACTGTGTGAACAGCAGAGGTACAAGGGCGTGTGCATTGCTGAATTAGCAAATTTCTAAGGCATCTATCACAGCAGGCCCGCTTGCAGGCTTTATTTAGGTAAAACTCCCATTGAGCCTCAGCTCTCAGGGCTCAGTCTGACTCAGAGCTTCAGAATCTTGGCCTGCAGTGCGATGAGTCATGGTGATGAAATTTCAAGAGAAAAGGACATTCTTAAAATTAGCTTTGAGACAGCAACTGGACGTACTTTTGCTCTGGAAGTGCCGTTCCCGGGTTATTTCAGTTGGTGTCCTCTTTAAAGGGACTCAGATGGCTGGGTTTGCCTCTGGTTCCCTAACCCTCGGGCCCCTCAGAGGCCCAGTACTCCAGACCCTCCCCGTGCAGTTTCTTTCCAGGAAGCAAGTGCAGGCCCCGGGCACAGACCCTTAGGCCTGCTCTGACCCTCGCACTTCCGGCTGTGGTGGTTCCAAGAGGGGCTGGAGCTCTCAGAGGAGCCGAAGGCGAGGATGGGGCTGGCTTGGCTTGACCACCCCCAGTGCTAGAAGTTCCACCACCGAACACAGATGGGGTGTGGGGGTCTCTGCTCACCCCATCTCACGAGCCCTCTGACTCTGCACAGGCCTCCTTGGCACCTTTTGACCCGGCCTCCTCCCAGGGCAGGAAATCAAAGCCAATGCTGACTTTGCAGTCGGAATATTTCCATGAGCAATGAGATGTGGATGAACAATTTCTCCACTGTTCCCTGTACAACAGAGGGTTCTGTTGAAATTGGGCAGGAGTGGCTCAGCTCCCATCCTTGATTTCCCCGGATGGAGAGCTGGCCCTCTTCATCTCCATCTCTCCTCAGGGACATGCTGTCTTATGGGGACAATTGGGATTGCCCTCAAAAGTACAAATGGGCACAGAGTTACTGGGTCTTCAGGGAACCTGGTAGGAGCTGTAAGTAGAAACAATGGGCACAGCCCAGCTGATGAGCTCTGAGAAGGTCCCAAAGGTCTAAATAAACACATCTCCCTTTTGCCATCCTTACACTCATTTAATCATTCACTTAACAAGAACTGAGGGCAAACCAACCATACAGCATCGTGATGCTATTTTACAGGAACTACTGCCATGAAGAAGATACGGCTGCTGCCCACAAAGAATTCACCTTTTTAGATGGTTGTTGTTTGAATTGCTAAGTCATGTCCAACTCTTCATGACTCCATAGACTCTAGTCCACCAGGCTCCTCTACCCTTGGGATTTCCCAGGCAAGAATACTGGAGTGGGTTCCATTTTCTTCTCCAGGGGATCTTCCCAAGCCAGGGATCAAACCTGCATTTTCTGCTTAGCAGGCAGATTCTTCACCTCTGAGCCACCTGGAAAGCCCCATTTATATGGTGGATACTGGTAAACAGGGCAGGGCAGTGTGCACTCACAGAGGCTTCTACAAAATATGATGAGATACAGAGAGAAGAAATGGAAGGTACAGATGAGGGCAGGCTCTGAGAGAAAGGTGAAGGTGTTTATCATTAATTAAGAAAATTTTTAAAAAAATTCTTCAAGCCAGTCTTCAGCAATAGATGAACCGTGAAATTCCAGATGTTCAAGCTGGATTTAGAAAAGGCAGAGGAACCAGAGATCAAATTGCCAACATCCGCTGGATCATCGAAAAAGGAAGAGAGTTCCAGAAAAACATCTATTTCTGCTTTACTGACTACGCCAAAGCCTTTGACTGTGTGGATCACAACAAACTGGAAAATTCTGAAAGAGATGGGAATAACAGACAACTTGACCTGCCTCTTGAGAAACCTGTATGCAGGTCAGGAAGCAACAGTTAGAACTGGACATGGAACAACAGACTGGTTCCAAATAGGAAAAGGAGTACATCAAGGCTGTATATTACACCATGTTTATTTAACTTATATGCAGAGTACATCATGCGAAATGCCAGGCTGGAAGAAGCACAAGCTAGAATCAAGATTGCCGAGAGAAATATCAATAACCTCAGATATGCAGATGACACCACCCTTATGGCAGAAAGTGAAGAACTAAAGAGCCTCTTGATGAAAGTGAAGGAGGAGAGGGAAAAAGTTGGCTTAAAGCTCAACATTCAGAAAACAAAGATCATGGCATCTGGTCCCATCACTTCATGGCAAATAGATGGGGAAACAGTGGAAACAGTGGCAGACTTTATTTTTGGGGGCTCCAAAATCACTGCAGATGGTGACTGCAGCCATGAAATAAAAAGATGCTTCCTCCTTGGAAGAAAAGTTATGACCAACCTAGACAGCATATTAAAAAGCAGAGACATTACTTTGCCAACAAAGGTCCATCTAGTCAAAGCTATGGTTTTTCCAGTAGTCATGTATCAATGTGAGAGTTGGAATATAAAGAAAGCTGAGTGCCAAAGAATTGATGCTTTTGAACTGTGGTGTTGGATAAGACTCTTGAGAATCTCTTGGACTGCAAGGAGATCCAACCAGCCTATCCTAAAGGAAATCAGTCCTGAATGTGTATTGGAAGGACAGATGCTGAAGCTGAAATTCCAATACTTTGGCCACATGATGGGAAGAGCTGACTCATTTGAAAAGACCCTGATGCTGGGAAAGATTGAAGGTGGGAGGAGAAGGGGATGACAGAGGATGAGATGGTTGGATGGCATCACGGACTCAATGGACATGAGTTTAAGTAAACTCCGGGAGCTGGCGATGGACAGGGAGGCCTGGCGCACTGCTGTACATGGGGTCGCAAAGAGTCGGACACGACTGAGTGACTGAACTGAACTGAACTAGTATGGTTTGTGTAACTAGTCTGTTGGACAAACATGACTCGTAGCACGTTAGAAATGCAACTTTTTGGCTGATTCCTCCTGTCCTGGTTTTTCCCCATTCCTCCCTCTCTCTCTCTCTCTTTCTCTCTCTCTGCTGTTTGAGGTCAAAGCCATGAGCAAGAGGAAAGGTAAAGAGATTGGAGAGCTTTGATTTGGCCAAAGGAAGAATCCCTGGTTGGACCAGGGCAGGACTCGTCTCTTGGGGTCATGCCATGGATGCTCCCAAGACCCCTTTCAGAGGCCTCCGTCCTACAGTTTCCTTGACTTTGACAAATGCAACTCCATTCCTGGAGCCACTCGAGGCACTGGGACCTGCACATCTCACCTTCCTGCCCTATTCCCTCCTCCCTCAGGCACTCTCAGACAAGATCTAAGGGGACCTAATCACACACTTATTTTTTGGCATGACCCACATCTCATGGGCAGGAAACAGTTGCATCCTTTACCCTGAAAAACTCTGCGGGTGCAGTCTAAGCCCCTCCAGCACTCTATCCTGCCTCTTGCATCTATGTCGAAAGTCACCCCTCCTTCATTCTCTACCTCTTGGGAGGAGCCAGGTGCTAGTCACAGTTGGCTAGGTCACCAGTGCCTGTGTCTCCCTACTGCAAAAAATAGCTCTCTGCATTCTCTGGCAGCATCTGCACGCTCCCCTGAAAGAGGAGTCTCCTTCCCTCAAAGGAATCTCTTCTCTCACCCTCTCCCCTCTCCACCCTCTCTGACCCTTTCCCCTATCTTTTATGTGGATGAAGAATAAAGACACATGAGCCCTTCCCCTTGAAAATCTGCATCTCGGGGTATGCTGTTATACTCATTGTTGGATCCTGATTTCATCTTATGAAGTCTCAGTGGCAAGAACTAGTGGCAAGAATCCCATTTCAATGTCTTGTTAATGTCCCATCATTGTAGCAGCCCATCTGGACATGGCATCTCCCAGGATGCTCAGCCAAGCTATGGTCTGCTTGGATGCAGAAGTAGGGGACCTCTCAAAGACCCAGTTACTTTCAAGAGGCTCCTCATTGGCTGATTTCCTTACTCACAACCCAGGTGAGTTTTTTCCATCCCAGAGTTTACCTGGAGGACTTCAGGGTGGGGTTTAAAACAGGAAGCTACAGACTGAAGTTTTCTGAGCAGTGTAGTTGAGAAAGGATAGGGTTGAAGTGAATCCATGTTTCTTCACACAGAGGATTTCTTCCTCTACAGGGTGTTGTCTTCCTCTGACAGACCACAGCCACAGAAGGCCACCCACGGAGTGGAGGATCCACAGTCAGCGTCTACACAGCAGCAGCAGAAATGGAGGCTGACCTCACTGGCGAGGCCACTTCAGCACCCTTGGTCTTAGCCCATCCATGAGCACCTCTGACAGATTAGAAGATGCTCCCATGAGCAAAAGGAAAGAAGTACAGCCCAGGATCCCTGGATTACCAGCATATCGCTAACCTTCTGTTACCTCCATATAAAGCCAACCCCAGGAGCCCAACAGCCAAACTCTGAGCCCTGAGTAGGATGTGAAAACTGAGTCATAGATTGGTGACTCATCAGTGAGAGACCACACAATGAGTCAGGCAGAGGAGCCCTGGGGACAATAGTTTTAAATCTGAATTCTCTGGACTGCCTCTAGAGAACCACCCTTGAAGGAGAGAAAGCCCCAGAATACATGGGTGGGAAGGCAGGTCCAGACACCAAGGTCCCCTCTGAGAACAATGACACACCTTGGCTTTCTGCATGGCTCTCTGGGAGCCTGGGGTTTTGTGCAATAGATTCTAAAGTTGTTCTGTAATCTCTGCTTCATTTACTGAAAACAAGTTCATCCATGTCCTCACGTTTGCTGCCTGCCCTTGGTGACTCATCACTGTTCATTTCATTATCTGACCCTGGACACAGAAGGACCGTCGGGGGACAGGATGGTGGCACAGAACAGCAGCTGAGGACATAGCCTGACTTATTACACAAACCTGGGTTTGAAACCTGGCATCACATTTGATGGGATCTGGAGCAAGGCACTTGCTTCATTTTCTTTTTCCCATCATTAAAGCAGAAATGATAATGCACTTGAAGGGTTGCATGGAGAAATAAGAGAGATGCTGTTTCTAAATGGCCCAGAGTGTAGTAAGTGAACTGAAGTGAAAGCTCAGTTGCTTCTGACTCTTTGAGATCCCATGGACTGTAGCCCACCAGGCCCCTCTGTCCATGAATTCTCCAGGCAAGAATTCTGGAATGGGTTGCCATTCCCTTCTCCAGGGGATCTTACCAACCCAGGGATCGAACCTGCATCTCTCGCACTGCAGGAAGATTCTTTACTGTCTGAGCCACTAGGGAAGCCTCAGAGTGTAGTAAGTACTCTATAATTGGATAAATATTGTATTGTTTACTAAGGATTTGTGTTTCATTGAGGATTTCTCTTCCTCAGAAATTTGCTATTTGCTTACAAAGTTAGGTAATTATTTATCACTTACTTGGGGGCAAAAAAAAAAGAACACTGTGCCAATATATCCCCTCTTCCCCACCACCCTCCAAAAGTCAAATAGCCGGAAGGATCTAAACTAGCTGGAACACACAAACCCTTGAGACAAGGGCCTCATTCAGTCCATTTTGTATCTGCAGGGCCTGGCAAAAAGTTCTTGGGGAGCGGTTCGAGATAAATACAAGGCTGAACAGCGTGTATGTTGACATTGAACATTTTTGGAATTTGTCTCATGCATATCTGGACACATTCATTCATCAAGAACCTCCCTGTAGAGCCTGCACCCCATATTATGTGAGACACGACTTGGCCATCCACATGTGTGCGCATGCTCAGTCACTAAGTCGTGTCCACCTCTCCGCAACCTCAAGGGGACTGCAGCCCGCCAGACTCCCCCGTCCATGGATTTTCCAGGCAAATAATACTGGAGTGGATGGCCATTTCCTGACCTGGGGATCCAACCTGAGTCTCTTTGGTCTTCTGCATTGGCCACCACGCCACCTGGGAAGCCAGCAATCCACACACAAAATAACAAAAACTAGACGTGCTCAGGTGAGGGGATTCAAGGCCACAGAGTGACTGGGAGGATTCGAATAGTCCTGGAAAACGTTTCGGAGGCAGACTTGGAAGCTAAGACTCGAAAGAACAGGTGGAATCCTACACCAGGCAGAATGAGATGGGGCACCTTGAGAGGGGCAGGGCTAGCTCACGAGGGTGGTGGCAGCCGTTGCCGCGTTCGGCAAGCAGCACCCAGCACGGATTCGTGGATACACGAGCACTCCGGGGGCTTTTCAGAAACGTCTCGGAGGGGTTTCTGTCAAAGGCTGGTCTTCTGACTTTCTAACAGGTAGAGCCTCAGTGACCTAGAGACTTGGGTTCTTCATGTAAATGTGATTGCCTTGGTAACACGTGGGATGTTTAGATCACGGACCTATAAGATTGGGAACAACCCTCAACAAATAGGTAATCTCTGGCTGTTGCTTTGTTATTAAGGCTTCCTTTGGTTTAGTGGTTCCTCCCTACAATGGAAACTGCTTTCCCAAACGACAGCTTGTTTCTCACACCAGCCACTGGGCAGCTCATCCACCATCTCTTTTTTTGTCCCTTAATCTCAGGTAATCCCAGTGAACCTTCCCTCCACAGCCACTGCCCTCTGCACATGGCTTCTGGTTTCCCAGGTAACGGCTGCTATTTAGCCTCAGAGTTGCAGGAGAGACCCTGGGGACTGATTGCAGTGGATTCCGCTGGGTTCACAGTCATTCTCCCTCATGTTTTGCCAACTGGGTTCCACCCAGGCTTTTGGTGAGGGCAGCTGCAAAATATGTGGTGTGGTTACACAGAGTATTCTTTTTTTTCTAATGGGGATATAGTTGTTTTACAATAGTGTGTTGGTTTCTGCTGCACAATAGAGTGAATCAGCTCTGTGTATAAATATATCCCCTCCCTCTTGAACCTCCCTCCCACTCATCCCTCTCCCCCATCCCACCTCTCTAGGTCATCCCAGATCATGGAGCTGAGTCCCCTCTACTATACAGCAGGTTCCCACCAGCTGTGTTTTACCCATGGCAGTGTAGATGTCAATCCCCATCTCCCAATTCACTTCCCATTCCACATGTCTGTTCTCTATTCCTACCCTGCAAATAAGACTCATCTGTACCATTTTTCTGGAGAAGGCAATGGCACCCCACTCCAGTACTCTTGCCTGGAAAATCCCATGGACGGAGGAGCCTGGTAGGCTGCAGTCCTTGGGGTCGCTAGGAGTCAGACACGACTGCACGACTTCACTTTCACTTTTCACTTTCATGCATTGGAGAAGGAAATGGCAACCCACTCCAGTGTTCTTGCCTGGAGAATCCCAGGGATCAGGGAGCCTGGTGGGCTGCCGTCTATGGGGTCGCACAGAGTCAGACACAACTGAAGCGACTTAGCAGCAGCAGCAGCAGTACCATTTTTCTAGATTCCACACATATACGTTAATATGTGATATTTTTCTCTTTCTGACTGACTTCAGTCTGTGTGACAGTCTCTAGGTCCATCTACATCCGCCATGAAGATGTCAGGGAGGCAGCATAAAACTGTTGAAATAATGAGTTTGGAACCTGAAAGGTGTGGCTCTGAACCCGTTCTGACACTGACCAGCTGTGCAGCGTTGCACAAATCGCTCAGCCTCTCTGAGCCTTAGTGTCATCCTGTGCAAACCAGACTTGGTAACTCTGCCTCACAGGGTTGTTGTGAGCACGAGCGACGGTGCGGATGAGGAACCTGGCACAGAGGGGCTCGGGTAGTCAGTGGCATTAGGGTACCAGGGAGGGAGGCTGATTTCAGAGCCTGCATCTCAGGACTGTGCTTGCAGCCCATCATTCCCAGACTGCCAGGCACCATCCTGGGCACGTGGCTGCGCTGATGCATGGAGTTCACCTCCTCTACCCCCTCCAGTGGGCTCAGTCCAGTGACCATCCCGTCTCCTTCCCAGTGGCACAGCCTGTGTTGGACTCTTCCTGACTCTGGGTGGGGCCCGTTCTGGATGCCTCTGACTCGCGCTGTGCTGGGAATGAAAATAAAATGGCTCTGGGATGTAAACAACAGATTGGTGTGGAGCTGGGAAGCTGGCAGTGGGAATGTGAAAGTAAGATCTTGGTTGAATAGCTGTGGCAAATATTCTTGACATTCAGACATTCAGGCAAATAATCAGACATTCTCAGTCTATTCTTAGGGTGAGAGGAGCTCTCGCCCCAGATTGTGGGGCTGGAAAAATCCGTTCTTCATGAGGGGGAGCAGTTCTCCCAAGCAACCCCATGGTGACAGCCTGGGTGCTGAGAAGCCAGGCCAGCTCTCACCAGCACAGGGAACCAGAGCCCAGGGCACAGGCTGCGGAGGGCGGGGGGCTGTGAACAGCCAATGGAAGTGGCAGCTCTCCCTACCCTTCTGTTCTGCTCAAAGGCGTGTTTCTCACGGTACCCTCCATAGGCAGAAAGGGAACGATCCTCCTAGCACAGCCCCATTCATTGAACTCCTGCTTACCAGAGGGGGAGTGAAGACACCCCAACATCTCTAACCAGTCTTCTCTGTGCTTCAGGCTTTGCTTGCCCTCCTCTCGCCTGGTATCTTGGCTAATCATTCATTGAGAAAATAGACCCCCATCAGGCAAGTGCACGTCACTCCCTGCAGCCGTCAGAATTCAAACAGAAAACAGAACCTTCCCAAGTGTTTAATCAGAGGAAGTAGCACTGACATACATACAGCACCATGCGTACAACAGAGGGATAGTGGGAAGTTGCTGTATAACACAGGGAGCTCAGCCTGGTGCTCCGTGATGACCTAGACGGGTGGGATGGGGGAAGGGAGGGAGGCACAAGAGGGCCGGGAGATAGATAGATAGATAGATAGATGTAGTTAGTGGCATTAGGGTACCAGAGAGGGAGGCTTGTTTCAGAGCATGCATCTCAGGACTGTTCTTGCATCTCATCATTCCCAGTGTGCCAGGGACCATCCTGGGCATGTGGTTACGCTGATGCTTTATATGTAGGTATTATATATAGAGAGAGAGAGAGAGAGAGAGTTATGACTGACTCATGTTGTTGTACAGCAGAAACCAACACAACATTGTAAGCAACTATCCTCCAATTAAAAAAAGAAAACAGGGAATCTAATACCAGGAAATGGCTGTGGAGAAGAACGAAGACCACAGGGGGTGATGCCTAGGGGGTTTCCGACGAAGAGGAGGAGGGAGGCAGTCTTGTCCCCCAGCGGAGGTGCTGGGCTCCCCTGCAGAGCCCGACCACGGTGGGTGTGCCTGCAGGAAACAGGCTGAGAAGCAGCATCTGCTCTGGAGGTCTCACCCACAGACAGAGGGAGAAGGAATACCCCCGCGTCTCCCTTCCCCCACCTGATAACCTCCCATCAGCACCTCGAATTGACTACACCCGGAGAGGAGCCAGCTGACGCGGGTCGTGGGAAATGCAGGGGCCGCCCGCGGCAGGCCGGGCCAGGCAGGGAGGGCCGTGAGACCTCGTCAGGGACCAGCACGCCAGGGGCAGCGACGCTGGCCTTCCTTTCATCCTCAGAAGAAACAGTCACACGCTCAGGCAGGCGTCCCTCTTCACCCGTTTTTCTGATACGGAAAATGAAGTTCAGAAGGGTTCCAAAAAAATCGCCTATGGGCTCTTAGAGCTGAGATTATTTTGGCATCCGAACTAATCTAAGCTGTCTGAGATTTAAGCTCTCAAACTTTGTTTTCTCTCCTGACAGGAAAGCTGGGTAAGTTTTGATGAAAGTGAGCCAGATCTATCTTTAGACTCAATCAAAGGCTTTAAACTTAATTTTTGAAAACCGCAATTAATGGAAAATACATTTGTGCCAAAGAGCAAGCAACTAAAGAAAACAAGCCTGTGGCCTGCTGGAGCTTGACAGCAGGTCAGCCTTGAAGAACGAGCCTGGGGCTTGAACCATCTCCAGGGACAGCGCGCTGCGCTCAGGAACGTGGACGGGATCCGCTCCCGGCCGGTCAAGGCCACCCCAGGTCTCCCCGAGTCACTGAAGCCTTTCCGCCCGTGTCCCTGCCCGGCACCACTCTGTGGAGTTCCCACAGCTTTATGTCAGCGATCCATGAAGTCCCTGCACTGAAGGTTATTCCAGGCCACCGTGGGACCCCTCCTTCTGGGACTCTGACCCCCAAGTCGGGTCATTTGATGCCCCTCCCCACTCTCCTCTCCACATCCTGTGCCAGGCTCCATCACGGGACTGGATGCACGGCTCTGCAATGGTCTGTTTTCTCCGTGATCTGTCCTAAGGGACTGTGAGCACCACAGAGTGAGTGCAGGGATATACAGGGACCCGGGATATTCTTAACAACACAGTTCAGTGAAAAGAATGTGCAATCGGGTGTCCCTTCGACCTCGAATTATATCTCACGGATGCTATCCTTAAAAGGTAGTCATTTAGGGTCTGAACTTCAGTTTTTTCCTCTAAAAAATGAGATTACTATTACCTTCCTTAGCTGTGTAACACAGGGAGTTCAGCTCTGGGATGACCTAGAGAGGTGGGATGGGGGAAGGGGTACTCAAGAGGAAGGGGATATATGTATAGGTATTTCACGTTGTACAGCTGAAACTAACACAGCATTGTAAAGCAAATATACTCCAATTAAAAATAAATAAAAGGAAATGTAATTCAACTTAAGAAAAAGGAATAATAAGAATTAAAGAACTTAAATATTACCTTTCTTTAAGAAAGGGTTGCTGTGGCTGTTCACAGTTTAGACTTGCTCAAGCCCTATCATTTCCTTTCTTCCTTGACATTTTGAAAGCAAACTACTCTGTTCTCTCCTAAAATGTTTTTGGATCATGAAAGAATAAAATATTGGGATAGATAGGCCATGATTTTGAAGCAAGGTGATGATAGGAACTAAAATTCAGTATAGGAAATGGAAACCATTCCGAGTAATTCAAGAAGAAAGTGATTTAACGGGGGATATTCAGTTCAGTTCAGTTAAGTCGCTCAGACGTGTCCAACTCTTTGCGACCCCATGAATCGCAGCACGCCAGGCCTCCCTGTCCATCACCAACTCTTGGAGTTCACTCAGACTCACGTCCATCAAGTCAGTGATGCCATCCAGCCATCTCATCCTCTGCCGTCCCCTTCTCCTCCTGCTCGCAATGTGGGATATTAGGGGAGTAAAATTGCCAAAGGAGCTAGAAGAATGGACGTCACAGGCCCAGCACGGACTATGGAGTTCAAGGGCATCCAGTCCATGGTGGCTGCCCACGTCAGGAGGCTCTGTTGCTGCCACAACAGCCAAATCATCTCCCAGCTATAACCTCACGCGTTCGCTTCCAAGGGCTTCCCAGGTGGTGCCAGTGGTGAAGAACCCGCCCGCCAGTGCAGGAGACATAAGAGACGTGGGTTCCTTCCCTGAGTCGGGAAGATCCCCTGGAGGAGGGCATGGCAACCCACTCCAGTATTCTTGCCTGGAGAATCCCATGGACAGAGGAGCCTGGTGGGCTATAGTCCATGGGGTCACAAAGAGTCAGACACAACAGGAGTGACTTAGCATGCACACACATTAGTCTTCTATTGCCGCATGACAATTTCATCATAAACCTAGGGGCTGAAAGAAACACACATTACTATCTCATAGTTACTGTGGTCAGGAATCCAGGCATAGCTTACCTGGATCCTCTGACTCAGCGTCTTGTGAAGCTGCCATCATGGTGTCAACTGGGACTGCAGTCTTATCTGAGTCCTGCCCAGGGAAGGAACTGCTTCCAAGCTCACATGGCTGTTGGTGGCATTTGGCTTCTTGCAGGCTGTCAGAGAATGGGCTTCAGTTTCTTACTGATTATTATTAGCTGAGGGCATCCTCAACCTCTTGCCACATGTCTACTAGCTTCCCAAAAATCAGTAAGAGAAAGAGCATCTCCTAGCAAGATGGATGATGCTGTCTCATACAACATAATCATGTATATGTAATTCCATCACCTTGCCACATCCCATGGCTTATTACAGGGGTCCCCGACCTCTGGGATCTAATTCTTGATGATCTGAAGTGGAGCTGAGGTAATAATAGAAATAAAATGTACAATAAATGTAATAACCTTGAATCATCCCCAAACCATCCCCACTCTGGTTTATAGGAAAATTGTCTTCTATGAAACCCTTCTATAAATCCATTATAAATCTATAATGTCTTCTATAAATCCCTGGGGCTGCTGGAAGTCACAGGTCCTACCGCCCATATTTCAGGAGAAAGAATTTCACAAGGGTGTGAATGTCAGCAGGGAGAATCTCGGGGCCATCTGAGAGTCTGTCCGCCACACCTTGTTTGCCAGCAGCCTTAGCAGCAGGAGGATGGCTTCACCTCGCTTCTGCCTCTCATGTTACTCACCAATGCATTTAACCTCAAAGCAGAATTTCCATTATAACCCTAGACACCAAGGATTCTGGAAAATGTCATGTATCCTTTGACAACGTCTCTAACTAGATGGAAGGTAGAATTGTGGTTGAGAGAGTCAGTTCAAAATACCCACACCGGTGGCATGTGGTATTGAGCATCTGCTCTAGTGGGAAGTTTTACTAACGCGATGACAAAACACGCATTGAATATTTGTTGTGGGAGCGTCAGTGTTACAAAATGGTCAAGAGCATGGGCTTGTAGTCAGATTGCCTGGATGCGGATTCTGTTTCTATCTTAAAATCCTCATCTGTAAAGTGGGCATGATAAGCACACCTATAGAATCACGTAATCAGTGAGGGTTTGGCATAGAGTCACAATTCAATAGAGGTTAGACGACATCATTATTCCTGTGGGTCAAGCGATTTCCTAAGTGCTTTCCACACATCATCTCATTGGATCTTCACTAGAGCATTATGAAGTCGCTACTGTTATTCCCATTTCACAGATAAGAAAACCGTCTCGGGGAGGTTATGCAATTTCCCCAAAACTATTAAAGCCAATTATCGGAAGAGTTCACGGCTCTTAGTCATTGGGTTAAACTGCCTCCTCTTCACCCTTTGAAGATAAAATTGATTTTTATAAATGGCTGTAATCAAAATAACAGGAATAATAATAATCCTTTAAAATCATGGAGGACTTTACAGTTTACAAGTTGCTTTTTCACTTGAGCCCGCTGATAAAATGCTGTAATGTGTATATTCATTGTTTGGTTTGAAAATACTCAATTCTGAAACAGAAATGGAAAAAACTAGACAAATGAAATTCATAAAATATGTTATTACAGAAACTATGACATGTGCATATTTAACCATAGATAGAAAGAGATAGAAAGTTAAAAAGATATCTACTTTTTGCTGCTGCTGCTAAGTCACTTCAGTCATGTCGACTCTGTGTGACCCCATAGATGGCAGCCCACCAGGCTCCCCCATCCCTGGGATTCTCAAGGCAAGAACACTGGAGTGGGTTGCCATTTCCTTCTCCAATGCATGAAAGTGAAAAGTGAAAGTGAAGTCGCTCAGTCATGCCCAACTCTTTGCGACCCCATGGACTGCAGCCCACCAGGCTTCCCCATCCCTGGGATTCTCCAGGCAAGAATACTGGAGTGGGTTGCCATTGCCTTCTCCAATGCATGAAAGTGAAGAGTGAAAGTGAAGTCGCTCAGTCATGTCCGACTCCTAGTGACCCCATGGACTGCAGCCTACCAGTCTCCTCCGTCCATGGGATGTTCCAGGCAAGAGTACTGGAGCGGGGTGCCATCGCCTTCTCCGATCTACTTTTTAGGAGGCACTAAATATTCCTGAGGCACCTGTGCACTAAATATAAGTGACACATAAATATGCATGCGTCCTGTGAGGTTCTGATGTTCTGGGTGTGCTACATATACATGAGCAATCAATATCCATGAGGCCATAATTCAGCCACACATTGATTGACACCCATTCTGACTTGTGTGCCCCCTGCAAAACCTCATGGCTGAAACTCAGGCCTGCTCAGCAGGTGAGCTGCAAGCTACAGCTATTGTGCTGATGTACTTGTGCTGTCTCTCCAACAATTTGTGTGTTCTTGGCAGTGAACTTTCCACTGGGGAGCCCCTTAGCTCAAACCTCAACTCTCATCCTGTAACCGAACCATCAGTGGGGAAGGTCCCCAAGGGGGAAGGTTGATGTGGTAGAGGGTGAGGTGGGCAGATGAACACTGCCCGCCCCATGGTTTGGTGCTGTGGTCCTTCTGCCCTGATCACACGGCACCCGAGTGCTCATCTCTTTCTTCTTGCTTCCTTTATGTGTTTTACAATGATTCTGTAATCCATTTGGTTAGTGAGCCTTTCTGTTCCATGACCTCAGGTAGGGTGTACCAGTTGGCCCGGTAGTGACCTTAGAGGCTACCACTGCAACATGGTAATTTCCCTTGTGATAAGTGATGGGAAGCAGGTAATGATCATGCTCCTCTCATTATCAATAAGGAAATTAAGAAATACAGAGGATATGTGATTATCTAAGGACACTCAACCAATTAGTAGATTAATTGGAATTAACACATAGGTTTCTCCAAGTTTAGTTCCTTTTATTCTAAACAAGATCCACATAACAACAACAACAACAAAAATCAGAAGGTACAAAAAAAAAAAAAGAAAGAAACAGGTTTTTCTTGTGGGCCTCCAAAGAAAATTTGCAAAGAAAAATTCCAAGGCTGTTCTGAGCAGCGGGGTTCCTGGGCAGAACAAGGCATTGCTCTGGCAAATGCCTTGTTTTTATGGAGCCACTTGCACACGTGCCCATGCTGGAAGCATCCTTAAAAGAGGCCTCTTGTTTAGATACACAGATGCCCTTCCTCTGTTCCTCATCGATTCTGTAAACACCCTCCTTAGGGACAAGGCTGCCAGCCGGCAGACGCATGAGAGACTCTGATGCTATTAGGCATTACATCCAGAAAAAAAGGAGGCTTGAGCCAGAAAGGGGTCAGTCATCTGTGTGTCCTTCCTGAAGTTGGATCTCTTGCTAGACAGTATAGCCCTCAGAGATTTGACCTGTGTGTTTGCTCTGGCTTTTTTAACTGTTGACTTTTGGATCAACTTTAGTTTGGCTAGGGTATGAAACTTGCTTTCCTCAAATTAATAGTTACTTGAATAAGCACTTTCTGGTCTTCCTTCCATTCCTTTCCTCACTGGCTTTGAAGCCACATGTAAATAATGGTTGCTGGCCGAAAGGATCTGGGGGCTATGACTAAGGCCTTTCTAGAGAGGGAAGGCTCCTGGGTAGAGACTATTTATGCCAATTCCCAAGCTTTTGTAGGAAGCATCAGTCTTTTTAGGGTTTCCCCGGTA
Source organism: Bubalus bubalis (assembly GCF_019923935.1). NCBI lineage: Eukaryota > Metazoa > Chordata > Mammalia > Artiodactyla > Bovidae > Bubalus > Bubalus bubalis. Next base: position 89,301,228 of record NC_059161.1, on the reverse strand, counting down.
GCTCAGATGGTAAAGAAGCTGCCTGCAATGCAGAGACCCAGGTTGATCCCTGGGCCAGGAAGATCTCCTGAAGAAAGCAATGGCAACCCACTCTGGTATTCTTACTTGAATAATTCCATGGACAAAGGAGCCTGGTGGGCTACAGTCCACGAAGTCACAGAGAGTCACGACTGAGCGAAAACACTTCTCAGTCTTTTCATAGGAGAAAATGGTTAGCCACAATGGAACCTTGGAAATAATTTTCAACAATCATTAGGCACCCCAAATGTGTAAATTTTCTGCAAATTTACACTGGCTTTGCTCTTGTTTCCATTTCATCATAGCCATATTACCTCTTTCAATTGTTCATCAAGTCACTAGGTTCGAAGTACATCACAAAAACTACTCTATTCATGGATATGAAGAACTCAAGTTATTAACAAGGAAAATGAACACAACGTCTTCCTGTATTTTTCCAATCATGTTTTTGTGGATGTGTTTGAGTGTGTGCAGGCACACACAGAGACAGCAATGAAAACACCTGGAAGGAGAAATAACAAAATGTTTACGTGTACTTATGGAAGAATTATGAAGCTACTGGTGGAAGATGGTAAAGAATCTGCCTGCAAAGCAGGAGACAAGGGTTCAAATCCCTGGGTTGGGAAGATCCCCTGCAGAAGGGAATGGCAATCCACTCTACTATTCTTGCTGGGAAAATCCCTTGAGCAGAGGAGCCTGGTGGACTGTAGTCTATGTGGGTCACAAAGAGTCAGACACACTGAGTGACTCACACTTTCACTTTTCATGGAGGAATTATAGGTAATTTGTACTTGATTTTTTAAAATAACTCTCTGTATTGCTTAAATTATTATAATCATCTTTCATTGCTTTTACCATTTTATTTTCTTTAAAAAGTTTCTCTATTTCCTTTCTGAATAGAAATAGAAATATCTTTACTGTTATCAAGCAGCTTTTTGAAAGCTAAATAACCTCAGTGGAATTTATAACATCCCTAGGCAGTTAGTATCATCTTTATATCCATTTTATAGATGCCTCAGACAGCCTGTTGTATCCAAGGTTACACAGCCTCTAAATAAGCAAAATTGAGAGGCAAAGACAGATTTTTTTGATGTCAAAGCCCATGTACTTTCCACTCTGCCACAGCTGCTCTCTGTAGGGACTTTCAGCACTGTGTCCCCAATTTCAATCAACAATTGTTTTCTGGCATGGCACTCCAGGGGGTACAAAGATAAAAATCTTGCCCCCTCCAGGAATGCACAGTCCAGAGCAGGGGTTCACAGCCACAGCTGCGCAACAGATTCACTCAGAACCAATTTTCAAACTTTTGAGGCCTGGGTCAGCCTCAGACAATCTTTAAAACTCCTCAGATGATTCCAATGTGCAACCAAGGTGAGAACAACTGGTCTACCAAGAAGTTGGCATATCCGTAAATGCACAGATCCTGCCAGAGACAATATATATATACATTCAATTATGACAATTCACAGCCTTGTTTCCAGTAATTGCTTCTTTCCTGGCATCTTATGGGTCCTTGGCATATGGGTCTCTTTGCATGGATGTCACAATTTAAGACTATAAATTTAACACTAGGTACTATAAACAGCTTTTCATGTTTATTCTTAAAATTAGTTGGAAATAGCTCTTTTACTCTCTTAATGCAGTGTAGTTGGACAGTGTCATGTAGCAAAGAGAATTCTAGATGTGGAACTCTGAAGACGGGTTTAGTCTTGACTCAGGCTATAAAAACTGTGGTTTGGGACAAGTCACTTCTCCTCTCTGGGCTGGGTTTCTTCCTCTATAAAATAAAAGGGTTTAATTACATGCTGTCTTCATTCCTCTAGCTCAAACTACCCATATAATTCTCTTTCATGTAACCCTTACTAAAAAGCAGCTAGCCCAAGATAGACAATGAATTTAAAACCTATGTATTTTAGTTATCAATTGCTTCATTACAAATCACCTCAAAATTTAGTGGCTTAAGACGACGGCTTACTATTTTTGATTCAGTGGATTTACTGGGAGGTTGCACTGGTTTCTCCTGGGCTCACAGGTATGGCTGCAGACAAGGGGAGTCAGCTGTAGCTGGAATATCCAAAAGGGTCTTACTCAATTGCCAATTGGTGCTGGCTGTGGGCTGGAGAGCCTTCATCCTCTCCACGTGACCTCTCATCCTCCAGGGGATAGCCTGGAATTTTGGTGGCCTCAAAATTCCAAGAAGGTAAGAGTGGAAGTTGCATAGCCTCCTGAGCTCTAGGCTCTGGAACTCCCACAGTGTCACTTCAACCATAATTGTTAATCAAAGCAAGTCATGCGATTAGCCCAGGTTGCTGCTGCTGCTAAGTCGCTTCAATTGTGTCCAGGTTAGATAGAAAAAAAAAAAAAAAAAAAAAGAGGGTGGAGCAAGAGATTCCACTTCCCGATAAGAGAGGCAACAATGACAGACTGCAAAGGGGTGTGGACACATGAGGTGCGGTGCATGTGTGGCTATTATTGTAATAATCGTCCGTGTTATTTTTGCCTGGAGGTGCTATATAATGTAGTGGTTAAGGGCACAGTCTATGGATTTAAACAATCTGGTTTCAAATCCTGCTGCTTCTGTTGACTTGTAACATAGGACAGGAGACTTAAATCTCTCTGTGCCTGATTCCTCATTGGTAATTTGGGAAGGATAACAACAGTGCCCACAACCCTTATGAGGTTGACTGTGATAAATAAATACGATTATATCTGTTAAGCCCCTGTGTAGTGTGCTCAGTCATGTCTGACTTTGACACCACATGGACTGTAGCCCACCAGGCTCCTCTGTCCATGGAATTTTCCAGACAAGAATACTGGTGTGGGTTGCCATTTCTTTCTCCAGGGGATCTTCCCGACCCAGGTATCGAACATGTGTCTCCTGTGTCTCCTGCATTGGTAGGCAGATTCTTTACCACTGCACTACCTGGGAAGCCCGTAAAGCCCCTAAACTCATAGTAAATGTGTCCTAAAAGCTCTTTGCTCTTACTACTGGTCCTAGTTTTCTGCAGGGAGTGAGGGAGCTACTTCATCCTTCAGGTCAAGGCAGCAACCCTTATCCCACTCCTTCCCAACATTACATCAATTAGACTGCCTGCAGTCACTTGTTGTGATCCTGAGGGGTGACAATGCATTTGGTACTGATTAGCACCAAGCTCATTTGCATACAGCATCTCTTCCATGAAAAGCCAGCTCTGAGCACTCATCTGAAAACAAGGAATGTGATGTATGGTCTCAGTGGGAAGGGTGTGCTTCTGGCATGAACAGCTCTTGTTCCTCAGTAGCTCCTGGCTCCTGACTGCCAGTGGGGTGCAGTCCCAAGTGAGAGAGCCCTCTGCCCCCTGGGAGCCTCAGCCTCAGCTGCACAAACCACGCCACCACTTACTGGCCAACGCTCCCACCAGGACTCACCTGACTGTGGGCTGGAAGGGCCCTCGGGTCACTGGTGTGGTCCAGCCTGTCCTTAACTGCCTGCTGTGCACAGGCTCCCTAAGTCAGGACTTAACCTGTGACTTGTCTTCTGGGAGACACAACCTGAGCTTTCTGCAAGGCAGTTCAACTAAGCTCAGTAGTCTGACTTGCAGCTTTGGAGTCAGACAGACATAGGTTCCAATTCCTTACTGACACTTACAATCATCACGACTCAGGGCAAGGGGGATAACTTCCCTATGCCTTAGTTGTTTCCTCTGCAAAAAACATCTACCTGGGACTTCCCTGGTGGTCCAATGGTTGAGAATCCACCTGCCAATGCAGGGGACACGGGTCCAGGTCATTCCTTGGTCCAGGAAGACCCCATATGCTGCGGGCAACTAAGCCCATGTGCCACAACTTCTAAGCCCGTGCTCTGGAGCCCCGAGCCATAACTACTGGAGCCCGTGTGTCTAGAGCCCGTGCTCTACAACGAGAGAGGGACTGCAGAGCCCATTCACAGCAACAAAGACCCAGCACAGCCAAATAAATACAAAACTGAAAAAATCATCTACCTTACACGGTTGATGTAAAGATTAGAAATATGTATACAAAGCACTCAACTCAGACTCTGGATATTAGTAGGATCAAAGTAAATGATTTGTTCAAAGTGCCCATGAGCTCAGGGTACATAATAGGCACCCCCCTCAAAAAATGTTACTTCCCTTTCAAGTACCAGGGTGAATCTAAGCCTAAAGCTATTCCTTTATTAATGTATTCCACAAACCACTGCAAATGTTGCAGAGAACGCAAATGTATATATCCAGTTCCAAACTGGAAGCCCATGAAAGCAGGGATCCTACCTTTTGGTCACTTGTCGTTTAAAAGGTACCTATACAGTACCTGAAATACAGTGGGTGTAAAATGAATGCTTGTTGAAGGAAAGATAACCTGGTCTTTGCCATCCCTGAGTTTGGATTTAGAGAGAAGATGAGGAATATGCATAAATAACCGTATCCAGGTTGATTGATTCAAGTGGTCAGGGAGGAGTAAGGGGTATGTAAGAAAGTACCCCCTGCAGGGGGCTCAAGCAAGGCTTCACGGGAGAGGCACATGAGAATCAGCTTTGAGGAAAGGGAGGATTTCAAAGTGCAAGTATGAGAAAGAAGGCTGAGTATAAAAAGGAGGACCCGTTTAACCCATGGCTGAAATTTACAACTGAAGCTGGAGGTGGCTCCCTCTCTGTGTGTGTTTGTTGTTGCCGTTGTTGTTTAGTGGCTCAGTCGTGTCCAACTCTTCTGTACTCGGTGGCCTGTAGTCCCACCAGGCTCCTCTGTCCATGGGATTTCCTAGGCAAGAACACTGGAATGGGTTGCCATTTCCTTTCCCAGGGAATCTTACCAACCTAGGAATCAAACCCAAGTCTCCTGCATTTGCAGGTGGATTCTTTACCATTTAGCCACTAGGGAAGCTCTAAGTTGGCATTACTTCTACTAAATATATAGAATTTTAGAATGTTTTAATTCAAATATTTGTTTAATCATACCAAATCATTCTGACAAGCTTTATTTCAATAGTAATTATGTTTTCTAGTATGTTAGCTTGAAGATAATTTCCAAGATCATTAGGCAACTCTCAAAATCCTGGACAGATACTAAGTTGACTTCATTAATAAATATGTTAGATACTAAGATCATTTCTAAAAAGACAGAATACTGAAATGGTGTCACTAAGTATAATTTAGATTGTATACTTTTGCTTATTTTTATATGCTATGTGGGTCTGTTAATAAATGTGTTTATGTTTTGCCACTTTGAGAAGTTATAATAAAGGATATGCAATGGATATAGAAAGTTGTAGAAGGTTCCTGAAAGGGGATTTAATTGTGGTCAGAGCTGGCTACATTTAATGAGTCTATTTATGAGATTGTCATTGTATTTGAGCTATTTTATACCTCTCTATAAACTGCAGACAATGGATACACAAACTTTGTCTTGTCAGGCAGAGATTAACTGACTTCCTGGAAAAACCAGTTTTGGTACCTGGGTACCTGCAAATTGAACCAGATCCTGTTACCTTGCCCAAATAGTCAGTTTTCCCCCAATTTTCAGTTCTTCCAGATTCCTTCAGTATCTGGCTACAACCTTCCAAACTAACTTTTCCAATTTATCTGCCTTCTGCCTCGTGGCATCCCTAAGAACTACAGCGTCACTGTCCATATTCTTTCTGGGATTCTTGGTTGCCTTGCAGCTGGCCATTGGCCCCAGGACCTGAAGAAGGTCTGGAAGCTGGAGCTCTATTGCTTGATATAAAGCTTGAAGCACTATCCATCACACAGAGCATGCGTGAGCTGGAATTCTCTCTTGACAAGCCACTCTCTGGACTACTAAGGAAGGCTGGTGAAATGCTTGGGCCATGCATGCCCTTAGAGAGGTGACCTTGATTGTGGACAGCAATTTCACCAAGAACACTGACATTCTAGCTCAAGAACTTCAAGAAACTCAAGGAGCTGTGCTGCATAACTGGATGTATTCCTCCACTGGCCTGTGGGAATCCACTGGACTGGTTACTCTTAGAGTACAACTCCTGGTTCTTTAATACAACCTTTTATATCACTCTTTCCCTTTTTCACTTTAAAGTGAAAGTCGCTCAGTCATGTCCGACTCTCTGTGACCCCATGGACTGTATAGTCCATGGAATTCTCCAGGCCAGAATACTGGAGTGGGTAGCCTTTCCCTTCTCCAGGGGATCTTCCCAACCCAGGGATCGAACCCAGGTCTCCTGCACTGCAGGCGGATTCTTTACCAGCTGAGCCACAAGGGAAGCCCTTTAAACATATTTCTTTTAAGATGCCTGATCTCCAGGACCCTAAAATAACCTACCTTTGCCACCACTTCTCTGCAGATGGTTGAACTGGTTTTGCAGGAATAGAAGCAACAAAAAGTCCTTAAGAGACTATTTCTCAGACTCTGCTTCACTCCATTCAGGGGTTTATAAATTACTTCTGAGTTGGTCAGTGACAAGTGATATTCATTCATTTTTCAAAAAAAGGGCAGGCAGTGTTGAACTTTACCTGAGGCCTGTGCTCTAAGAAAACAGAGCTGGCTAAGAAATTCCCCCCCACATTTGTCCTCTGAAATCTCTCTTCTTTTTTGTATTCCAAGAAACAGCTACAGCAATGCTCTCCCATGCACTAAAAGAAGACTCATCTCTAGTCTTCTTCATGACTCTTATAAGACTGTGGACGACCCCTTTGCTGACCTACCCTTATTAAAATTCCAGGCCCCCCTTTCCTTTCTTAGAGAACTTTCTCATTCATGAACATTCTTCCTATTGCAATAGCTTGAATAAAATCATCTTCTTACTCGACAATCTGTTCTGTCTGTTATACTTTCCAATTTAAAAAATAAAGATAGATGTGGGAGGCTTTTTTCCAGTCTTTGGAATTGTTGTGTAAGGAGGTGATGTCTGAGACAGTGTCTGCCAACTCCAACCATGGAACAAGCCTGACAATGGAGGGGCGGGGGGCACAGTGGGGGGGAATATGCAAAGTACCTGGGTCCTTGATGACATTGTTATATTGCTGAAAAGAGTCAGTCTTCTTACTCCCCATCACTTCCAGACTTCTTGTTCCAGTAAACAATATTTCGTCTTATGCTTTAAGTTACTGTCTTTTGGGTATTCTGTTTTGAAGCCTCAAACACCCTAATAAGAATGCTTGCAGGTTTCAGGAATAAAGAAAACCTGTGCCAGAAATCTCGAAAGATGTTTGAGAAGAAATGATTGCCTGTTATATGCAGGTTATGTTGCTGTTCAGTTGCTAAAGTCATGTCCGACTCTTTTCTACCCCATGGACTGCAGCTTGCCAGGCTTCCCTGTCCTTCACCATCTCCCAGAGTTTGCTCAAACTCAAGTCCATTGAGTCGGTGATGCTATCTAATAATCTCATCCTCTGTTGTCCCTTTCTCCTCCTGTCCTTGATCTTTCCCAGCATCAGGGTCTTTTCCTATGAGTTGTCTCTTCGCATCAGGTGGTCAAAGTATTGGAGCTTCAGCATCAGTCCTTCCAAGGAATATTCAGGGTTGATTTCCTTTAGGATTGACTGGATTGATCTCCTTGCTGTCCAAGGGACTCTCAAGAGTCTCCTCCAGCACCATAATTCAAAAGCATCAATTCTTCAGCGCTCAGCCATCTTTATGGTCCAACTCTCACATCCATATGTGACTACTGGGAAAACCATAGCTTTGACTAGACAGACTTTTTGTTGGCAAAGTGATGTCTCTGTTTTTTAATATGTTATCTAGCTTTGTCATAGCTTTCCAAGAAGGAAGTGTCCTTTAATTTCATGGCTGCAGTCACCATCTGCAGTGATTTTGGAAGTTATAGAGAGACTTAGTTTCCTGTGTCATTGTGTGACACTGGAGTTAGAGAATCATTCCTGAGAGGCCAAAAGACACAAAAGAAGCTTTCAGATGTGAATGAAGAATGATTCAAAGGCAACCTGGATGGATAGATGATTGAGGACCTGAAGAGCTGTTGGACGTCTCAGCAGACGTCAGCACAGGCATGTAACCTCACAGATCAAATGCACTCTGTGCCTCCCCTAGCACACACAAGGGTCTCCAGGGAAAAGTGGGCACGTTCAAATGGACTGAGATGAACTTTTACCCACATGAAATAGCCAGATTCATGAGGCAAGGGCTTTGAGGATGGCTATCTAGTGGGGTGGCCTTCACGAAGAACTCCTTCCATCTCTAGAGTTCCCAGGAGGAAACTTGGAGTCTTGGCATGAAGTGGGAGTGGGGGAGCAAGAAAGATGGGCTCCCAACCCCCTGTTGCAATTCAACCAGAGCAGTCTAATTTTATTGCACTATATTTGCACTATATTTGTGGCTTGCAATTACAGTTTTACTCGGGAAAGAATTCCAATGCTAGCAACAATTATTTGAAACCTGTGAGCTAGAGGATACATCTCAACATCTCTCTCCCACCTCCATCCTCAAGTACACCTTGAGGGAGCAGGTATGTGGTTGGGGTTGAAAGTAGGTGTTGGTACACAAGTTTCAGGAACCTTACTGACAAATGTATATCTTTACTATGGGTCTGAAACAGGGGGTAGAGTGGCCCAGCTTAGCAACCATATTTTGATAAAGAAATCTACTGTTACTTTATCCCAATAAAAGAAAACTCATATCCTTGAAATTTGGCCTGGAAGGAGGACCTCAAGGGGAAGGATGGGAGTTGGACCTAGAAACTCTTCTTCTGTTCCTCTAGGTTCTAAGTGTTCTCTTCCCCTTTGGATTTTCTCAATTTGTTCACTTCCTCCATTCTCCAACAGCTCTCCAACCCTCTCAACAGAATGATGCTCCCCCAGCATTTTCTTTCTTTCTTCAAATATCTACTTTCCTCTTAAAATGGCAACAAGTCAGTTTCACAGATTCTCCAGCTAAAATGGACTTTCAAAAACAACCGAGGGTTAGGGAAGAGCAAAAGAAAAACACATGAGTATCGATCAAGTAAATGATGCAATTTTCAAAGCACAGGATGATTCCACTTGAACTGGATTGTTCTCAGGGATTTTACCTCTTCCTGTTTCATACAAGCTCCTGTTTCATACAAGCTCCGTGAATGTCAATGAGCTAGCCATCCAAAGGGCTGACATCACTTCCCAGATCCTCTGCCTAAGCCCTCACTTCAAAAGTGAAAGTGAAGTCGCTCAGTCATGTCCGACTCTTTGCGACCCCATAGACTGTAGCCTACCAGGCTCCTCTGTCCATGGGATTTTCCAGGCAATAGTACTGGAGTGGATTGCCATTTCCTTCTCCAGGGGATCTTCCCAACCCAGGGCTCGAACCCGGGTGTCTTGCATTGTAGACAAACGCTTTACTGTCTGAGCCACCAGGGAAGTCAACCTCACTTCAAAGCTCCCACCTGTTGCCTGTGGGTAATACTGGCCACCACCTAGGATCTTCTCCTAAACATCTTGACTCTTCCCATTGACAAGGTCAAAAAAGATTCTCTTCCAATACCTATCTTGGCTTGGTTGTGACACATATTTTCTGCCCAGGATTGACACGATGATTCATTCTTCAAGAGAGATTGCCCAGTACAATCTCAGTACAAACACTGGTGTGGCTTTATCCTTCCAGATCAAAGAGTCTATTGTTATCTTAATCCTTTTATAACCAGACAGGGGAAACTATACACTAAGATTCCTCCTTTTTTTTTTTTTTTTTAAATTTTTATTTTGTTTCGGAGGATAGCCGATTAGCAATGTTGTGAGAGTTTCTGGTGGACAGCAAAGGGACTCAGCCATACATATACATGTGTCCATTCTCCCCCCAAACTCCCCTCCCATCCAGGCTGCCACATAGCAATGAGCAGAGTCCCATGTGCTATACAGTAGGTCCTTGTTGGTTATCCATTTTAACTATAGCGGTGTGTACAGGTCCATCCCAAACTCCCTAACCATCCCTTTCTCCCATCCTCACCCCCCTCCCCCCCCCCCCCCACCTTCCCAACTATAAGTTTGTTCTCTAAGTCTGTAAAGTTTGTTCTCTAAGTCTCTAAGACTCCTTCTGTTTTGTAAATAAGTTTATTTGCCATTTCCTCCTCCAGGGGATCCTCCCAAGCCAGAAATGTGCATCTCCTGTGTCTCCTGCATTGGCACGTGGACTCTCCACTATTGAGCTGCCTGGGAAGCCCAGTTCATTTGTATCATTTTTTTTTTAGGTTCCCCATATAAGGGATGTCATACGATATTTAGGATTTTTAGAATTCCTTTCATGAAGAACATTGTATTTTGGCCTGAAGGTTGTTGGATATGGGGTGGAAAAGCTTTTTTTAAACACCTGGGGCTTGAAGTCTATCTTAATCCCTGGACCTCAGCCTAGTTCTGTTCCTGGGCCTGGGGAACATCTTAACAGAAGAATTCGAAGTTTCAACAGGTGATCCAGGAAGTGAGGACGGGTGCCTTAGGCCAGTTACTGCATGAAGGAGGAATTTGGAGAGAACAGGAATGTCTAAAAGTGGACTTTGGTGTGACTGCTGTAAATTTTTCCTTTAACTCCTCTAAGAAATCTTTAGTTAAATCTACAAGGCTCATGTGCTTTGGTGTGAGTGAATTCTTTTGCACGTTGACTTTCATGCCTGGTTGGGGTCATCCTTGATGCAACACAGGACTGGAGGAAGACAAAATCTAGACTCAAATGGGCCATGAGAGAGTAAGTCCTCAGGGAACAAGTGTTGGGAGAGACAGACTGTGAAACTGGAAGTGTAGGGCAAGTTTAGCTGGATGTGTAGGTCAAGGAGGCCCTCGTTGACTTCAGAGCCACAGCATGATAAATTAAGCATTGTAATCCTTCACTGATCCCCAGTAGCTAAAGTCCATACTCCTTGGGGGAGAGGGGCCCCTCCTCCAAATACTTTTCTTTCCTCAGATTGTCTTTCCATTTTCCTTCTAAAATGGCAACAAATCTCATCTACAAATTTTTTTTTTTTTTTTTTTTTTTTTAGCTAAGACTGGAATTTTCAAAACAACTAAGGATTAGGGGACTATCCATCAATTAAATGATGCAATTTCCAGACACAGGGCTCTGAACGTTTGTATGCATGACACACAAAATCCATTAAAATTTGGCCTCCCCAACTCTCCAATGTCATCTCTCCACCACTCCTATCGTCATGGATACTGCTGCACTGCCACTGTTAAGAAACCTAAATGATGACCTTGTCACTCCCCCAGGTAGAAGTGACCACTCTTTACCCCCTGTCTCACTGGAGCATCGCATTCCAAAATGCTCTGCGTAGATATTTATTCACATGCTGTTCTCTTCCAATAGATTGTGAGTTTCTCTCCCCAGAACCTAACAAGTCCTTGTGAAGTAGTAGATTCTCAATAATATATGTTGAATGGGAAGGACTCCAAAGCAGGATATAAAAACAGAAAGAGAGCAGAATGACTAGGCGGGAATGACAATTCTCTCTCTTATGATCCAGATGACTTTGAGTAGGTTTCTGAATCTCTCCAACTGTCAACTGCCTCATCTATTAACAAAGGCTACTTTGTAGAGAGAAGTTTAAAGTATGTAAAGGACCTGGCCCCTAGCAGGTATATAGTAAGTGGACCCTATTACTCAGTAGGCTGGTGGTTTTCAAGGTATTGCTTTTCTAGCAGTGTAACTCTTTTAAAAATGAAATGTTCACAGCCCTGAGTAAGAGCAGAGCTGCTCTAACTTGGGGGTGCAGCCTCAGAGCCCCACCTGCTGAGCTACTTCCCCATCTTGACACAGCCACTCTTCACCCCAGAAAATCCCTGGGCTCCCAGAATAGGGAGTAAAATCTACTGCCTTAGACCAGCATGGAAGATACACAAGTGGTAGCATGGGAGATGATTGTAAGTGGCTTAAAGATATAGCATTAAATAACACTGATATCTTTTAAAAAGTTAGTCCCTGTCCAATTAAATTTTTTTTTCTGAATTTTTAGAGGAAAGTCTGCATCTGGAGCTAATACATTTTTAACTCCTCTCTTACTTTCTCCTAAGGCTCCAATACTCAAAGACAGCAGGCTGCAGTCTCAGAATCTTCTAGGAGTACCTCACTGGAAGTTAACACTATGGATTTTGCCGGAGTCCAACTCCAGCGGCCAGGGATTCAACCTGAAGAGATGGACAGTGTTGACAAGTAATGAGACAGCCTCTCATTTTTCTTGGACTGCCTGTTTATTTCAAGTTTAAGATTCTCTTTTATACTTTTACAAAAACATTAGGCCAGAGGTTTGACATTTTCAGTTGCCCTTCTCCCAGATTTATTATCTCCATAAATCATTGTTGCTCTTCAAACAGAGTTCCTGCTTCAGTGATTCTCTCGGAATCAGCCTTATCATCTATTATCTACCTCCTCTAATGTGACCTATAGTTAACTTGTGATTACATTGTAGCTCATGCTACATTACTCAGTTTACTACTTATCTTCCTAAATCCTATTTGCCCCTAACATCTTGAGCTCAGGTCAGATCAGATCAATCACTCAGTCGTGTCCGACTCTTTGCGACCCCATGAATCGCAGCACGCCAGGCCTCCCTGTCCATCACAAACTCCCAGAGTTCACTCAGACTCACGTCCATCGAGTCAGTGATGCCATCCAGCCATCTCATCCTCTGTCGTCCCCTTCTCCTCCTGCCCCCAATCCCTCCCAGCATCAGAGTCTTTTCCAATGAGTCAACTCTTCGCATGAGGTGGCCGAAGTACTGGAGTTTCAGCTTTAGCATCATTCCTTCCAAAGTAGGAAGTCAAGAAACACCTGGAGTAACAGGCAAATTTGGCCTTGGAATACAGAATGAAGCAGGGAAAAGACTAATAGAGTTTTGCCAAGAAAACGCACTAGTCATAACACCCTCTTCCAACAACACAAGATAAGACTCTATACATGGACATCACCAGATGGTCAACACTGAAATCAGATTGATTATATTCTTTGCAGCCAAAGATGGAGAAGCTCTATACAGTCAGCAAAAACAAGACCAGGAGCTGACTGTGGCTCAGACCATGAACTCCTTATTGCCAAATTCAGACTTAAATTGAAGAAAGTAGGGAAAACCACTAGACCATTCAGGTATGACCTAAATCAAATCCCTTATGATTATACAGTGGAAGTGAAAAATAGATTTAAGGGCCTAGATCTGATAGATAGAGTGCCTGATGAACTATGGAATGAAGTTTGTGACATTGTACAGGAGACTGGAATCAAGACCATCCCCATGGAAAAGAAATGCAAAAAAGCAAAATGGCTGTCTGGGGAGGCCTTACAAATAGCTGTGAAAAGAAGAGAAGCAAAAAGCAAAGGAGAAAAGGAAAGATATAAACATTTTGAGCTCACTATCTCTTAAAAAGGCTTCTAGCTATAGTGTCTCTAAAAATTCCTAACTTCTATAAGCCATAGTAAAATAGGCTAACTTTACAACATTCCTTAAATCTTACTAACTGTTTTAATTATTTCTAAGCCCTAAATTCAGTAAATTCCTTTGCCATAAACATTCTCCTCACAAATAGGCTTCAGATAGCAATCCCTCCCATGGCCTCAAGCTACGGCCTATGTGCTCCTCCTGGAACACTCTTTTGTAAAAGTCCTTGAACAAATGTCAATGATTAACTTTATGAATTATTTTCTGAGCACAGCTACAGAAGGCTTTGTGCCTTCTCATGCTCCTCTTAAGAACAATAAGCACCTTAATATTCCTTTTCAGTCAACTCAGCCAAAGAGAGGAAAAGACAAGTCAGAATTACAAGGCCTAACTCCTTCATCCCAGGGCTGTGCCTGCGGAATGAGGAGAGGGGGCTAGGGACCGTGCCTCCATTTTGTCAGTAATGCCTAATGCGGCTCCCGACAGGATTTGTTCAGTTCCCATCTCTACCAGTATCATACTGTTTAGGTTTGGGGAAATTATTTGACAACAAATTTGTAAAACAAAAGTAACAATGCTTACTTCATTTGTGAGTATCAGCATGTATTTATTCTAGATATATCTATTGAGAGATTTCCGTGTGCCAGTTAGCCTGGTGGAATACAGTGGTAGACCAGACAAATGATCTGGTATTTGGAAAAAATCACATCTTTGCCCTCCAGCAAATTTGGAAAACTCAGCAGTGGCCACAGGACTGGAAAAGGTCAGTTTTCATTCCAATCTCAAAGAAAGGCAATGCCAAAGAATGCTCAAACTACTGCACAATTGCACTCATCTCACACGCTAGTAAAGTAATGCTCAAAATTCTCCAAGCCAGGCTTCAGCAATACGTGAACCATGAACTTCCTGATGTTCAAGCTGGTTTTAGAAAAGGCAGAGGAACCAGAGACCAAATTGCCAACATCTGCTGGATCATGGAAAAAGCAAGAGAGTTCCAGAAAAACATCTATTTCTGCTTTATTGACTATGCCAAAGCCTTTGACTGTGTGGATCACAATAAACTGTGGAAAATTCTGAAAGAGATGGGAATACCAGACCACCTGGCCTGCCTTTTGAGAAACCTATATGCAGGTCAGGAAGCAACTGTTAGAACTGGACATAGAACAACAGACTGGTTCCTAATAGGGAAAGGAGTACATAAAGGCTGTATATTGTCACCCTGCTTATTTAACTTATATGCAGAGTATATCCTGTGAAATGCTGGACTGGATGAAGCACAAGCTGGAATCAAGATTGCCAGGAGAAATATCAATAACCTCAGATATGCAGATGACACCACCCTCATGGCAGAAAGTGAAGAGGAACTAAAAAGCCTATTGATGAAAGGGAAAGTGGAGAGTGAAAAAGTTGGCTTAAAGCTCAACAAAACTAAGATCATGGCATCCAGTCCCATCACTTCATGGGAAATAGATGGGGAAACAGTGGAAACAGCGGCAGACTTTATTTTTGGGGGCTCCAACATCACTACAGATGGTGACTGCAGCCATGAAATTAAAAGATGCTTACTCCTTGGAAGAAAAGTTATGACCAACCTAGATAGCCTATTGAAAAGCAGAGACGCTACTTTGCCAACTAAAGTCCATCTAGTCAAGGCTATGGTTTTTCCTGTGGTCATGTATGGATGTGAGAGTTGGACTGTGAAGAAGGCTGAGCGCCGAAGAATTGATGCTTTTGAACTGTGTTGTTGGAGAAGACTCTTGAGAGTCCCTTGGACTGCAAGGAGATCCAACCAGGCCATTCTGAAGGAGATCAGCCCTGGGATTTCTTTGGAGGGAATGATGCTGAAGCTGAAACTCCAGTACTTTGGCCACCTCATGTGAAGAGTTGACTCATTGGAAAAGACTCTGATGCTGGGAGGGATTGGGGGCAGGAGGAGAAGGGGACGACAGAGGATGAGATGGCTGGATGGCATCACTGACTTGATGGACGTGAGTCTGAGTGAACTCCAGGAGTTTGTGATGGACAGGGAGGCCTGGCGTGCTGTGATTCATGGGGTCGCAAAGAGTCGGAAACAACTGTGCTACTGAACTGAACTGAAGCTGGGCTCAAACGCCATTAGTGCAAGTAAAAAGCTGGTACCCTTAACCTCAACCGCAAGGAAGCAGAGCAAAACACAACTTGTGCATGCTGCCCACACAGCCCACACCTGCCCACACCAACAAAATCAGGGGCATGCCAACAGAAACTGTGCCAAACTTTGTTTCTGTTGACTTTGTGAGCCTTTAGGGCACTAAATAAACACTTATTCAGCAAAATGGGGAAAAGAGAAGATTGAACCAAGCAATTTCAGTCAAGAAATCTTTTTTTTTTTTTTTCTGTTGTGAACCTCATCATCTCAGATTGCACTTTATCAGTTTAATCTTTCTTAATTTGCAGTCACTGCAACAAGAGACTCAGTCTCCGACAGCAGAGAATAGCTCAGTCTCTGCCTCTGGAATTATATAAATAACATGGCCCCAGAATTCACAAGTTTTTCTCATTTTGCAGAATGAGTTCTTCTTCCCAAATCTCAACACCCAGAAGCTGGCGTGCATGCTAAGTCACTTCAGTCGTGTCTGGTCTTTAGAACCCTACAGACTGTAGCCCAGCAGGCTACAATTCTTCAGGCAAGAATATTGGAGTGACTGCCATTTTCTTCTCCAGGGGATCTTCCCAACCCAGGAATCAAACCCTTACCTCTTAGGTCTCCTGCATTGGCAGGCGGGTTATTTACCACTAGCATCACCCGGAAGAGCAATGTAAAAACTACTAAGAAAATCTTTATTCTTTAAACATTTGCCTTCAGATCCCCATAGGTGGTTGACCTTCAGACCCGTCAGTGCCCCCACTCAGAACTGTGTCCCTTTGAGATTAGTTAGGCCCTGAATATGTTCCTTCAAGATTCACCTCAAACATAGATAATTTCCACCATTTGTAGAGGGCCCTAGTGGTTCAGATGGTAAAGAATCTGCCCGCAATGCAGGAGACATGGGTTCGATCCCTGTGTCGGGAAGATCCGCTGGAGAAGGGAATGCCTATCCACTCCAGTATTTCTGCCTGGAGAATTCCATGGACAGAGGAGCCTGGCCGGCTACAGTCCATGGGGTCACACAGAGTCAGACACGACTGAGTGACTGACACACTTATTGGCCAGGACCTGAGCAGAGTCTCTTCCATTCGTTGCCTCTGTACTTTCTGCAGCCTGCATGGGTCCTGTGCTCCTCTCCAATGGCCCTTTCATGTGACCTCCTCTTTCTAACTCTATCATTTTTCTCATTTCTCATTTTCAGCAGCTTTATAAAGGAAATGGAGCTAATTAGACAAGATCAACTCTTCCCACCCCCACCCAAACCCACCCCCTTCCATTTCCTGGGCTCTATGCCATTTCTTATCTTTTCTTTCTTAAAATGTGAACCTCTCTCTCTCTCACCTCCCTACACTCTCTGTTAGAATCTTTCCTTCCTTAAACCCACATATCTTCTCTTGAAATTCAGATCCATTCTTGCTTTGACCTTTTTTTCTTTTCTACTGAGAAACAGTCTCAGGTTCTCTTTCTCTTTTCTCTCCTACTTTTCAGTCGTCTGTGGGCTGCCTTCAATTCCCACTGGCCCATCAAAACGTATTTGGCAAAGGTCGCATGGGATCTCCCCATTAGCCAGGCCTGTTGGTGAGATTTTTGAAACTGTCTTATTGGGCATCCTTAGGATACTCAATACTCAATCATTCTTCACTCTAATAACCTCCTGGCTAACCTGACTTAGCGACTGCACTCTTTATTCCTCTGATCCTGCTGTCTCAGGTTCCTTCAGAGGCCCCCTTTCCCCTGTCCCCCAGGGTGAGGTCCTGGCCCACCTCTTCAGCCCCATCTCCCATCACGTTCTCCTTTTACTTGACCCTGGAAAGACACTCACCTGCATGTGTCCATCTATAGAGACCCTGCAGCCTCAGGCCTCCATGCCTTTCCTCCTGTGGTTCCCCCTTTCCAGGACACCCTTCCCCCCAACCTTGCCTGGCTAACTCTTACTCGTCTTGTAAAGGTGACCTGGATTTATGTTTTGGGAATGACCCTGGCCCCTCTCCCCTTCTTCTCCTCTTGCCCACTCCCTCCTGTGCTCCCAGCAGCTCAACAGCCCCATGTATCTACATCCTTGTCACACTCTCTAATGGCTTTTGTTCTGGCCTCTCAAACACTCTCAGTGGAGTTACTGGATTCACTTCCATGAGGCCTGAGAGACACGTGGCAACCCGGTGCTGGTACCAGCCGCACAGGGCAGAGCGGTGCACGGGCTCCTCATCAATGAACGAATTAGGAAGCTCACGAGGAATCCCTGTGGTCCGGTGGTGACTCCTGGACCCATAATCTGAAGCTTCCCTGCTGAATTTGTTCTCTCTTTGCAGGCTGACAGGAAGAAGTCAGGCCTTGGCTCTGATCAGCACGACCATAGATCCCATTATCTAATCTCAGTGGGGCCTCAGTGCCACTCAGACAGCCTCCTTGATCCTGGCTGACCCCCTATCACATTCCTCGAGCACATTTTCCAACTGTTTCCATTTTTCTTAAACCCCAGACCCACTCCACCCCTCTGCCCGCAGCTCCTGCTTTGCTTAGAAGACTGAAGTCCTTGACTTCCTTCTTCTTCCACTAAAAACCTCCTTGTTTCAGGGCTCCCCTGGTGGCTCAGTGGTAGAGAATCCACCTGCCAATGCAGGAGACAGGGGTTAGATCCCTGATCTGGGAGGATCCCAAATGCCATGGAGCGACTAAGCCCACGCGTGTGTGCTTGGTCGCTCAGTCGTGTCCAACTCTTTGCAACCACATGGACGGTAGCCCGCCAGGCTTCTCTGTCCATGGGCTTTCCCGGGCAAGAATGCTGGAGTGGGTTGCCATTTCCTCCTCCAGGGGATCTTGCCAACCTAGGGATCAAACCCACATCTCCTGCGGCTCCTGCACTGGCAGGTGGATTGTTTACCACTGAGCCACCTGGGAATCCCAACTAAGCCCGTGGGCCACACCTCCTGAGCCTCCGCTCGAGAGCCTGGGGGCCACAGCTACTGAGCCCATGTGCCCTAGAGCCTGTGTGCTCTGCAACACAGGAACCCATGGCTTTGAGAAGCCAGCGCACCGCAGCTAGAGACTGGCCCCACTCTCCAAAACTAGAGAAAAGCTGTGCAAAAACAGAGACCCAACACAGTCATAAATAAGTAAATAAAAATATTTTTAAAAAACCCTGACCTGGGAGGATCCTACGTGCTGCAGAGTACCTAAGCCCGTACACCACAACTATCGAGCCTGTGCTCTAGAGCCTGGAAGCCACAACTCTGAGCTCACGTGTCTCAGAGCCTGTGCTCCAAAAAAAGAGAAGGCACCACAATGAGAAGCCTGCATACCGCAATAGAGAGCAGACCCTGCACACCACAACGAGAGCAAAGGTTATACAAAGACCCAACACAGCCAAAAATTACAAAAAAAAAAACCCCACAAACTTCCTGTTTCTTCCGAGTCTCTCCTCTCTCCTCTCAGGGACGCCCACGCCCTGGACTGGAGGAGGTATCCTCCACCCACCAGTCCTAGAAATCCATCCCCAGGAATTTTCCCCTGGTTCCTGCATCTTCTTCTTCAGCTCCCCAGGCTCATCACCTCAGCTTAAAAAGAGATTCCAGTGTTTCCCACTCAAATAAATACATGAATGGGTAAACAAACACCTTTTTTTTTCAACATGCAAAACACCATCCTACCTTTCTCTGTAATGGCTGCTTCCCCTCCACACCTCTTCCACTTACAGATTTGGATTACATCAGTAATCTCTGTTCACAGCAGAATAGTTAGAAGCTGTACACAAGCAAAAAGGAGGGAATAAAGCGATTATCATGACCCCTCCGAAATGACTCTATTATTACCTGGAGTACAACTTCCAAACTTCTTTCCATGCATATATGTATGTAAATAAGGTTAAAAAAAAAAACAGATTTTAAAACAAAGATAAAATCATCTTCTATGTTGTGTTCTGTGACTAGCTTGTCTTATTTCACAGTGTACTTAGAGTGTCTTTTCGCTGAGTTTAGCCAGATAATTCAGGATCATCTCCATATCAAGATTCTTAACCCTACCTGCTAGATCCTTTTGGCCATATAAGGTAACATATTCAGGGTAACATATTCACAGGCTCTAAGGATTAGCCCGTGGACTTCTTTGGGGGAGGGGGACATTATTCTGCCCGCCCTAAATAGTCAGTAGCCCAAAGACATGAGAAGGGTCACAGTGATTGGTGGGATTTCAGCACGGGAACAGTGGCGTTCTGATGAGACCTCAGTTTTGTCTCATCACACACTCTCCATGCCCATAAGTAGAGATCTACACTGTCTCTTAAAGAAACAAACTCACAGTTATAACGGTAGCTCTTTAATGGTCCATTCCATCTTCCTTCATTGTGGAAGTCACCTTTTTCCCCCACAGCACATGATTCTGGTGGGTTTGTCACAGAAGGCACCTGTGCTCTGGGCTGACCAATCACAGTACTCCACGCGTTTGGGCACAGCAGCTGAAGGATGGGCAACAATGTAAACAGGGCCTGTAAGATTCTTGGGGGAGGGGCCTGACCTGGATGCTGAGACAAGAAAGTTTTCTCTCTTGTGGAGATGGTGAGCTCTAGAAATGCTGGATCCAAGGGAGGCCGTCCTTCCCATCATGGAGAGAGATCCTAAGAATGAATCCATTCCAGAGGAGAGGAGAGAGACATGGAGGTAAGCGGGGGCTGTGAGATCTTAAGAATAACGGACATCAAATCTGAGCATTTGGGTCCAGACCTGCCTAAAGCCAGACAATTTCTCGACTCTTCAACTGCATGAGCCTATAAATTCATTATATCTTTCTTTGCTTGAACTTTAAACTAGTTTGATTCAAGTTTCTGTTACTTAAAATAAAGAATCCTTACTAATACAATACTATTCTACAATATGGATTCATTAGAATCAATTTAACTAAATACTTCAATATTTGGCCTATAGATGGTTTCCAATTTGTACTACTACTGTTTAATAAGACCATAGTTAAGATCCTTGTACCTCTATCCCTATGCATATGGCATTATTTAGACAACATCTGGGGACTTCCCTGGTGGTCCAGTGATGAAGACCTCAGGCTCCCAGTGCAGGGGGCCCGAGTTTGATCAGGGAACTGGATCCCACAGGCCAAAACTAAGGATGCCCCATGCACCTGAGACCTGGTGCAGCCAAATAAATAAAGTGTAAGAAACGAAAAGAAAACAATCAAGGAAATACATTTAGAGTATTGTGCTGGGTGAAAAGTTTGTTCGGGTTTTCTATAACACCTTGTGGAAAAACCTCGAATGAACTTTTCGGCCAACCCAATACATTCGAATGTATTCTTTAGAGTATATTCAAAGAAACCCATCAATTTTACCCATTGTGATCTGGCTACAACCCCACACCCCTCCTTAAATCTCCTGCTCCTAGGTCACCAAACATCAAAGTGACTAGTCCAATCATCCTTTTCTCCACCCTCACCCTACGAATAAGCCTTTTCTCATTTCTTCCACCTAAACGATCCTCTTAGACTCCGATGAGTCTTTCTCCCTACCTTCTTTTCTCACTTCCAGGACTGAACCCGGATGCCAATTCAAAGATACTGGTGAAAAGTTGGGAGTACTGGATTAAGACCGTTTGGGGTCTGTCTGTCTTTACTGAATTTGTTACAGTACTGTTTCGGTTCTGCATCTCGGTTTCTTGGCTGTGAGGCATGTGCCAGCTCCCTGAGCATCGAACCTGTACTCTCTGCACTGGAAGACAAAGCCCCAGCCACTGGATGGCCAGGGAAATCCCCCAGAAATGGGTCTTAATCTTCTAGAGGAGGTCTTAGATAGCTTTAAAGACCTGATAAAAGCTATGTTTTTTTCCTTTCCAGAAATATGCACAGTCAGACAAATATAGGCATACAACTCCAGAGGCTTCGAGAGGCCCCTGGGTCACTTTGGAACTCCCAGGGAATCTCCTGATCTATATCCTCCAGGTTAAGAACCTCTGGGTACAGCAATGGCAAATGCTTGACTCCTCTACAATCTTTACCACTTGCCACTTCAGTGCCCCTGCCTCCAGTGCCTTCAGTTCAGTTCAGTTCAGTTCAGTCGCTCAGTTGTGTCCAACTCTTTGTGACCCCATGAATCGCAGCACGCCAGGCCTCCCTGTCCATCACCAACTCCCAGAGTTCACTCAGACTCACATCCATCGAGTCAGTGATACCATCCAGCCATCTCATCCTCTGTCGTCCCCTTCTCCTCCTGCCCCCAATCCCTGCCAGCATCAGAGTCTTTTCCAATGAGTCAGCTCTTCCCATGAGGTGGCCAAAGTACTGGAGTTTCAGCTTTAGCATCATTCCTTCCAAAGAACACCCAGGGCTGATCTCCTTCAGAATGGACTTGTTGGATCTCCTTGCAGTCCAAGGGACTCTCAAGAGTCTTCTCCAACACCACAGTTCAAAAGCATCAGTTCTTCAGCGCTCAGCCTTCTTCACAGTCCAACTCTCACATCCATACATGACCACTGGAAAAACCATAGCCTTGACTAGACAGACCTTTGTTGGCAAAGTAATGTCTCTGATTTTGAATATGTGATCTAGGTTGGTCATAACTTTTCTTCCAAGGAGTAAGCGTCTTTTAATTTCATGGCTGCATCACTATCTGCAGTGATTTTGGAGCCCAAAAAAATTAAGTCTGATACTGTTCCCACTGTTTCCCCATCTATTTGACATGAAGTGATGGGACCAGATGCCATGACCTTCATTTTCTGAATGTTGAACTTTAAGCCAACTTTTTCACTCTCCTCTTTCACTTTCCTCAAGAGGCTCTTTAGTTCCTCTCCACTTTCTGCCATAAAGGTGGTGTCATCTGCATATCTGAGGTTATTGATACTTCTCCCAGCAATCTTGATTCCAGCTTGTGCTTCCTCCAGCCCAGCATTTCCCATGATGTATTCTTAGTGCATTGGTAAACATCGCCCACTGGTCACACATTCTCCTGCTGAGCTAAACCTACTGTGGTAATCATTTCACAATAAATCATTTCACAAACCATCATGCTCTACGCTTTAATCTTATACAGTGATGTATGTCAATTATTCCTCAAAAAAACTGGGGAAAAGAAAACACTCTCTAAGAAACAAATGAATATTTATCCAATAGTCACAAGAAATCAAATGATTTTCCTAAAAGATGCTTCTCTTCATTTTAATTTTATTTTCCATGATCCACATCAAAAAAAAAAAAAAAAAAACCTCTTAAAAAAAAACAAAAAACCCAGCCATTTCTGCAGATGGTCTCCTAACATGTGTTTTCCTTAAGTGCCCTTCGTCAACTGGAGTTCACAGGTTGGAGAAGGAGAGTCAAGTAACTCAGTCATTACCAACCAACCTGCCATGTGCAATGACTTCACGACCATATGGGAGGTCCTTGAGAGAGTCTTCAGGGAGAAACTCAGGGGCCACTGACACTTTGAGCCAGCCCAGAACAACTTAACAGAAGAGAGGGTGGATGGGCAAGTTAAGAGGAAGTGCAGCTGCTCTTCATGACACACATTCATCCTTTCTCTAATCTGCCCTCCCCACCTTCCCCCTTAAGCTCTGCCTTGGCATCTCCCAAACTACTCCGAGCGCTCCCAGACCTGGGAAACCAGCTCAGTGCCGACCAGTGTCCTCCCTCCAGCTGCGCCCCCAAAGCATGGAAGTCTGTGACATCTGGGATTCTGCACGTCTGGGAAACAGCGCTCAGGCCAGCGACCACATTTCGCCTTCAATATAATTTCCCCTCTGCCCTTCTGTCTATCCCAGGCCTCTTAAATCATGGCGGCTCCATCCAGACCTCCGTATCTTAGTGACTATCTGTTTTGCATTCCTTGCTTCCTCCTCCCCCCACAGTTAATGGGTAACGTTTCCTGTCAACATTTCTTCCGTCCTTTCTGGTGACTGTAACTCCAGCCATTTTGTTATCTTCAATGAATTTCATTAAAAAGGGATGAAGATCCCACGTTCCAAGATCACTAGGGTAGATATTAAGTGAACTAAGTTTGACCCTCAGGCTTCATCACATCCTCCAGAGACCTCCCAGAATGCTGCCTAATAACTGTTTGTGTTTTTATGTGGTCCAAGGTCATAGTTCTATACTGTGCCTTGACAGACCACACTGGATTCCTTCCAAGAAAACAATTTCTTGAGACCAATTCAATGTCCCATTAAAATTTTAATCCGCCTTCTGCTACCCATGAATATTTGTAACCCACGCTTTCCAAATACCAATTCTCCACAGAGAATTTATATTTTAGATATTTTCTGCTCACATGACTCCATGGAGCGCTGCTGCACACACACAAAAAGCCCATGTATATCAGGGCCCTACAACTTGATGCCTTTTCCTTCTAGACATGTGTTCTCTATAGGAACAGGAGCTCTGAACTCAGATGCATGCTAAGTCACTTCAGTTGTGCCCGACTCTGCCATCCTATGGACTGTAGCCCACCAGACTCCTCTGTCCATGGAATTCTGCAGGCAAGAATACTGGAGTGGGTTGCCATTTCCTTCTCCATGGGGTCTTCCCAACCCAGGGATCAAACCTGAGTTTCCTGCACTGCAGGATTCTTTACTGTCTGATGCACCAGGGCCCACAGTTAAGGTTAAAGATCTTCAAATAGGGAGATTATCCTGAATTATCTGGGTGGGCCAACTTAAATTACATGAAAAGCAGAGACCTTTCTCTGGCTACAGGCAGAGGAGAGACAGCAGAAGGAGAAACCAGAGAAATGCATAAGCTTTTTGTGTCAGGCCCCATGCATACTAGTTACTGAATTTAATTCTTATAAGAACACTATGAGGTAAATAGATACATTTCTTTTTATAGGTGTCCCAGTAAAACAAACTTGCCTAAACTCCAACAGCTGCAAAGAAGAAAAGTATGAGGTGACTTTCAGAGAATTCAGGTCTGCCCGATTTAAATTTACTGCAATGTCTTAGGGTGTTTTCCATAAATACCACTTTTGCCATCATCACAGCAGACATCCCCGCAACCCTGCAGAAAGCAGCTCATACTCACAGCAACACCTTGAGGAAGGTTTTGTGGCTCAGCTGGTAAAGAATCTGCCTGCAATGAGGGAGACCTGGGTTTGATCTCTGGGTTGGGAAGATACCCTGGAGAAGGGATAAGGCTACCCACTCCAGTATTCTGGCCTGGAGAATTCCGTGGACAGAATAGTCCACGTGGTCGCAAAGAGTCAGACACGACTGAGCGACTTTCGCTTTCACTTTATTATCTGAACTTTAAAGATGAGAAAATTGAGGCCCAGGGAGTTGAAATGCTCAAGTTCACAGCCCCCCACAGACCAATTAGATTTAAGCTCGGGATTCCTGAGTGGGAACATGCTAAGGGGCCTTTCCACCCACTACAGCCAGTTCCAGCCGGTGCTGAGGAGTTAAATGTTGTGTCGGCTCTTTTCTAAAATTACTGCAAGGCAGTATTTCTAGCACCTCTGAGTCAGATTTTGGTTGTTTCTCTGCCTTGATTATACGTGCCGCACCTCCCCAGCGCTGCGGCTGCAAATTACATTGGTGTCACTGACTTCTCCAGATCACACACACCCAGCTCTGGAATGAAACGGATTCTGACGCCAGCACCGGAAGCCTCTGAGGCCCACCTCCCCCAGCGCAGGCAAACCGGCTCACGGTCCCTCTTGTTTAAGATCTTTTGGTCAATTTTTAATCAACATGTCTTTGTACAAGTAAACTTTTATTTACCTTTGTGTTTCAAAAATAACACACCAATTGTCAAAAAAGGAATTAAACATCACATTTAGTTTCATCACCTAGAAAAGCAAAGGACGTTACTTTTAAATTGAAACGTTCCTAAAGGTTACTTGTTTTTCAGTCACTAACTCCTGTCATGTCTGAGTTGGTAATGGACAGGGAGGCCTGGTGTGCTGCGGTTCATGGGGTCACAAAGAGTCAGACACGACTGAGCGACTGACCTGAAGTCATGTCTGAATCTTTCAGACCCCATGGGCTGCAGCATGCCAGGCTTCCCTGTCCTTCACCATCTCCCTGAGTTTGCTTAAACTCATGTCCATGGAGTTGGTGATGTCATCCAACCATCTCATCCTCTGTCACCCCTTGCTGCTTCCAGATTCTATATCTAATACTATAAAAATGAAATGCATGATAATATCTACCTTTATTTAGGAACCTAGTGTTTTAAGATGAATTTCTTATATGTGCCTGACCCTTTTAAAGCTTTACATGCATTACTTCATTTTAGTCTCATAATACTTTACTGATATATAACTGACATGAAAAAATTAAATAAGATGTATTTAAAGTGTAAAAAAGTAAAATAAGTTGGTTTCTTTGGTGTGACATACTTTCTTTCAAAAAAGAAAAGGAACCTTATTGAACTCTGCTGATTGTTTTTTCCTTAAGGTCTCTAGGTTTATCTTCTAAATTTCATAACTGTTTCATTAGTGCTACTACTTGATGAAAGAGGATCTACATTCCACCTAGCTCATAAATCACCTCTCTGATTCTGACCTCTAGAGCTACCATAGTTTTTCTTTACTGTATACACATTAATGCAAATACCCACTTCTAACACCCCTAGGAATGTGCATCTCGCTCTGCAGATTCTGCACAGTTCCTGTTTGCTAAGGGTTTTCAGCCTGCTTTCCATCAAAAGTTATGACGGTGTTTTCATTACCTCCTAATTCTCTGTACTCCTCTGCTCTGGGTCCTTGTGAACGGAAGCAAACAATAACCTGTGTAATGGTGTGTTCTGTTATTTTGGCTATTTCTTCATCTATAGAACTTGACTGAGTGCAGCATTTTCGGTTTCCGTAATTCTAAAAAAACAAACATTTTTCTCAGAGCCCTCAGGCTTGTGCTACAGATGCCATCATTTTTTCAGCAATCCCTGACCTTATTTCAGGATGCTACAAGTTAGGTTACTAGGGTTTGTTGTTGTTTTTTTTTTTTTTTTCCACATTTCTCCTTTTCATAAAGTGAGAGCATTGCTTTTTCTAAGCTAACTTCACTAATATGGTCCTGCTTTAATTTCCTGAAAAGGGAAACATTAAATCAGATTTTATTTGTAGTGTTAGTTGCTCAGTCGTGTCCGACTGTTTGCAACCCCGTGGACTATAGCCCCTCAGGCTCCTCTGTCCATGGGGATTCTCCAGGGAAGAATACTGGAATGGGTTGCTATGCCCTCCTCCAGGGGATCTTCCCCACCCAGGGATCAAACCCGGGTCTCCTGCACTACAGGCAGATTCTTTACCATCTGAGCCACTGACAAACCCACCTTATTTGTAGAGGGTGTGCCTAACTGTTTAGTCACAATAGAGTCTATTGAACAGACCACTGATGTTTTTTAGTGATCCACATTGAATTATTTATCATTTATTAGAGTATTCCATGTAGAGACTTCCCTGGTGGTTCAGTGGCTAGGACTCCACATTCCCAATGCCTGGGATTTGATCGCTGGTCAGGGAACTAGATCCCACATGCCCCAATTAAAAGATCCTGCATGCCCCAATGAAGATGTAAGATCGTGTGCACCTCAACTAAGACCCAACACGGTCAAATAAACAAATGAACACATATTTTGAAAAGAAAGAACTCCATGTGTATGGACTATATGCCTAGTAATAATAACAACAACGTTTTCTAAGTGCTTACTAAGTACCAGACATCGCTCTAAGCATTTTACACATACTAATTTATTCATCAAAACAAATATGCGATAATTTAACAGTCTTTGTTTTACAGACAAGGACACTGAGGTACAGAAATATTAAGCGTTTTGCCCAGGGTCACACACCTAGTAAGAGACACAGCTAGAATTTGTACCCAGGCAATCTGAACGCTACATTAAGTGCTAGGTCATGGGAACAGTGGCTATCTAAGAAGATGAGCAAATTTTCAAATGAGGATTTATTATTTCAAGAATTAATTACAGAATGTATCATTTTTTCAAAAAGCACCTACCAAATATTGACTCTCTGCCTCCACTGGAGTAGATACTATGGAGAAGAGAATTAGCAAACTGGTCCACATATACTGAGCAGATTTAAACCTAGCTGAGGAGATCCAGGATACAGATATGACACCCCTAAATAATACAATCAGCATCTAAATAAAAGATGCTGCTGCTGCTGCTGCTAAGTTGCTTCAGTCGTGTCCGACTCTATGCGACCCCATAGACGGCAGCCCACCAGGCTCCACCATCCCTGGGATTCTCCAGACAAGAACACTGGAGTGGGTTGCCATTTCCTCCTCCAACGCATGAAAGTGAAGTCGCTCAGTCGTGTCTGACTTTTAGAGAACAGCTTATCTGTGACAATGGAAATTATAAAATGGGAACATTAACTGTGGATCCATTTTGTCAAAGTAGTACAATGGGAAAGCACTACAGTGTGAATTAATTTAAAGGACGTAAAAGGAAAATCTTGATACTGTGACTTCATTCAGTTAATTCATTTAGTTAATATTTACCGGGCACCTACTATGTGTCAGGCAGTGTACTTGTTGCTGATTGTTAAACCATGGCACAATTTACTGAGAGATTATAAAATTACTTTCTCTTGGGGAACTTCAAAAAGTAGGACAGTCTATATTTAGCTATGCCCAGAGGCAGGGAGATGAGCTGGGTGATGATAACTGTACCTAATAATACCAGGCTGACCTGAAAGAGGGTGCTCCGTGACCCTCTCTCTTGCTGCCCCATCGAGGTTCACAGGCAGAAGGGTCTTTGGGTCACCTCAAGTGCTCACAAAAGTTTAAGACTCAAGCTACATATTTTTCATCATGTAACCCAATCCTTCATCCCTCACTTTCCCTTTTCTAGAGCTCTCTGTGAAGAGATCTGTGGCCAACAAACTCCCCCATGTCATCCCTGCTCTGACGGTCCCCTCTTCTCCTGGCTTTTCCCTGAGACACTTATTCCCCTACAATCTCTCAAGGCCCTGTTGTCTCTCCCACTGAGTGTACCTCAAGGCTCGAAGGTGGGGAGAGCCTCATCTCTGCTCATGCCACACTTTAGACCATTTCTCTCACTTCCTCTCTCAAAAACTGCGGCTCCTGCCTTCAGCTCACACGACTTGTGGTTGTCAGCTGTCGGCCCCGCCTCTAGCTGAAGGCTTTGGCTATGGGCTCCAGGTCCTGCTCTGCTTCTGCTGTCTTCTGGATGCCTTCAACAGGCCTATAAATGGACTGTCCACCTCCCTGGCCTCTGTGTTTCTTGTTTTTGTCCACCTTCTCAACCACAAACATCCACTCCCCCAGTCACGCCCTAGACCTTGCCATGACCTTGCAGCTCCTCCCTGATTCCAAACAGCCCACTCCCTGACATCCACCTTATCAAAACTTGTAGCCTACTGACTCCATCACTTTCTCTCCACTATCCTTCTCTCCATCACCTTCTTACCCAGTTCAAACAGCCACTCCCTGGCAACTGTCAGCCCCAACTCCTTTGCTCAACTCTGCTCCTCCTCCCTCTCACACTCACCTAGAAAAACCTCAGCAGTCAGTGAACCAACTTCTCTGCCTTTTTTGGGCCCGCGCCCAAGCAGTTGAATATTCCTGGGGGAAAAAAGAACAAAGCAAAGTCAATCAGCTTAAACAGTCTTTAAATTCATGCTAACAAACCTCAAATGAGCTGGGCTTCTCCAGCAAATCCATTTCCCACTCTCCAAGTCAACTAGCTCATACCTTTTTCTTTCTGTTTAAACTTCCCATATCCACTTTTATCACTTTCCCCTCTCAACTGAAGACCTTGATTTATGCTTCACTGAGAAAATACATGTTATTAGAGAAGTACTGCCTCAAATCACTTTCAATAAAATGTATACTGAAACCATTAAAAAAAAAAAAAAAGACCATCTATGGAATGGAAGAAAATATTTGCAAATGATATAACTGACAAGGACATAACTTTCAATATACAAATAACTTATATATTAATAGTTCAACAACAACAACAAAAAACAAACAACCCAATCAAAAAAAATGAGTAGAACACCTAAATAGACATTTCTCCAAAGAAGAAATTGGGTGGCCAATAGGCATATGAAAAAATGTTCAACCTAGCTAATTATTAAGAGAAATATGAATCAAAACTACAATGAGATACCACCTCACTCTGGTCAGAATGACCATCATTAACAAGTCTACAAATAATAAATGCTAAAGAGGGTGTGGAGAAAAGGGAACCCTCCTACACTGTTGGTGGAAATGTAAATTGGTGTAGTCACTATGGAAAACAGTATGGAGGTTCTGCAGAAAACTAAAAATAGAATTACCAATGATCCAGCAAATCCCACTCCTGGGTATATATCTGGACAAAACTTTCATTCAAAATGATATATGTACCCCTATGTCCATAGCAGCACCATTTACAATAGCAAAGACATGGAAAGAGCCTAAATGTCCATCAATAGAGGAATAGATAAAGAAGATGTGGTCTGCTAAGTCTGCTAAGTCACTTCAGTCGTGTCCAACTCTGTGCGACCCCATAGACGGCAGCCCACCAGGCTCCCCCATCCCTGGGATTCTCCAGGCAAGAACAGTGGAGTGGGTTGCCATTTCCTCCTCCAATGCATGAAAGTGAAAAGTGAAAGTGAAGTCACTCAGTCGTGTCCGACTCTTCTCGACACCATGGTCTGCAGCCTACCAGGCTCCTCCGCCCATGGGATTTTCCAAGCAAGAGTACTGGAGTGGGGTGCCACTGCCTTCTCCGGAAGATGTGGTACATATATACAATGGAATAGTACTCAGACATAAAAAAGAATGAAATAATGACATTTGCAGCAACACAGATGCAACTAGGGATTATCCTATTAAGTAAACAATTGGGTTGACCAAAAAGTTCATTCAAGTTTTTCCATAAAATGTTACAGAAAACACAAACAAACTTTTTGGCCAACCCAATAAGCGGGAAAGAGAGGAACAAATACTATATGATAGAAGGAAATGGCAATCCATTCCAGTATTCTTGCCTGGAGAATGCCATGGACAGAGGAGCCTGGCAGACCGTGGTCCATGGGGTCAAAAACAGTCGGACACGACTGAAGCGACAAAGCACGCACGCACCACTTATATGTGGAATCTAAAATATGGCACAAATGAACCTGTCTATGTACAGAAACAGACTCACAGATGTAGAGTTGTGGTTGCCAAGGGGGAAGGAGGTAGGGGCAGCATGGACTGGGAGTTTGGGGTTAGAAGATACGAACTATTACATGCAGAATGGATAAATCCTAAACATCCTACTGTATAGCACAGGGAACTATATTCAGTATCCTGGGAGAAACCATAATGGAAACTAATATAGAAATGAATGTAAAATTGGCCTTAAATCAACTATACTTCAATTAAAAAAAACAACTTAAAAAATGCGTACCAAATCTTCTCTCCTCCTCAACTATGAAAATGAAACAACTGTCACTTTCCTGTCCTTGTTCAACCCCTTTACCTGTGTGCTCCACCTCATTCCCTCTGGCCCTTTGAAGGACTACACTCCTGCCATCCCCAACAGCCTCCACATGAGCAGTTCTCAAAGTGTGATCTGCCAACCACTGTCTATTGCTGAGACTCCAAAACTATTCTCTCCCCAGTTTTCCCCACCCATCCATCCATTAACAATAAGCAAAAACCTACCAGTCATCCTTGGCTCCTCCCATTCCCCTCTCGTACTTCAAATCTCTCACAAATGCTTGCCGATTCTTCCGTCATAACCTAGCATCCAAACCCTCCTCTCCACCTCCAATCTAACTCACCATTATCCCTCTGCTGAACTGATGTAACAGTCCCCTAACACGTTTCACTGCTTCTGCTGATAACTCTCAGAATCCATTCTCTACACACCAGCCAGAGTGATGTCTCCAAAAACCTGTATCAGAACACGTCATTCCCTCAGTTGAATCAGCTGATAGCTGTTCATTGCTCACAGAAAAAGCCCATGAAGTGCTGCAAACTCTAGCTTCTGACTGTGTCCCCAGTCTCAGGGCACTTTATTACAGAGCACAGCCTATTTATTTGCCTTCCTTTCTTGGGAGCACTCTGCCCTTTCCACTTCCTGGCTTTTGCACTTGTTTCCTTTGCTTGCAATGCTTGTCCACCAGCTCCTCAGCTGATTACCACATTCTCACTCTTTCAGTCTCAAAAATCCTACTCAGAGAGACCTTCCCTGAGAACTGTATGGTCGGTGGCTTCTTCAGCTTACATTCTTATCACTTATTTCCTACATGACATTTATTACAACCCACCACGATCTTCATTATTTGTTTCCTCATTTGTTATCTGTTTCCCCAACTAGAGTGTGAGCTTCAGGAGTGCAGGGACTTTATTTCTTTTGGTCATTTCTGGATTTCCAGCACCTGGAACAATGCCTAGCAAAAAGCAGGTACTCAATCAGCATGTATTAAGTAGACAGTGTGAATGAGTTTTTAAAAAACTTTTATGTCGGGTCCTTTGGCTATATTCTTAAAATGCGTTACAGTATCTCATCTAATGACCATAACAATCTAATGAGGCATGGTAACTATTATGCTCACGTGGCAGATAAGAAAAAGGAAGCTCAGGAGAGTTATGTGCTCAGTTACCTAACTACTACCAGCTTAATCGAAGCTTCCCAGGTGGCAGTAGTGGTAAAGAATCCTCCTCCAATGCAGGAGATGCAAGAGACGCGGGTTTGATCTCTGGGCCAGGAAGATCCCCCGGAGCAGGAAATGGCAACCCACTCCAGTGGCTGTTCTTGCCTGGAAAATTCCATGAACAGAGAAGCCTGGCAGGCTACAGTCCATGGAGTCACAAAGAGCTGGACACGACTGAGCACATACAGAGATAGTGCCAGCTGTATTAGTCAGCCTGGGCAGCCATGACCATAGACTGGGTGGCTTGACAGTCAACTTGAATTCATTTTCTCACAGTTCTGCGGGCCAGAAGTCCAATGTCAAGGTTAGCTGATTTGGTTTCTGGTGAGGCTTCTCTTCTGGGCTGGGGGACAGCTGCCTTCTTATTACCACCCAACATGGCCTTTCTCCAGGTCACTGCACATGGACAGAGAGATTGAGCTTTCTGGTGTCTCATCTTCCAAAGATACTAATCCCATGAGATCAGAGCCCCATCTTTATGATCTCATTTAACCTTAATTACTTCTTTAGAGGCCCCATCTCCAAATAAAGCCATTTTGAAGTTCAGGGCTTCCACATATGAACTTGGGTTGGGGGGAGTACAAACGTTCAGTCTGTAAAACTGATAGAGCCAGGATTCAAGTCCAGACTTGTCCAGTTCCCAGGCTGATATTCCTAATTGCTGAGTTATATTGCCATGTTGCTTCTGGGTCCTTAGCTCTGCCGTAACCTGAACTTCCTCATGCCTGGATTCATACATTGCTGGGGATTAGATCACTTGTCTGGTTTTCTCATGGGGCACACCTGCCTCGGAGTTAGGAATCAAAAATGCAAAGCCTGGCTTCACTTCTCACTACCTTTGTGACCTGGAACCAATGGCTTAACGACTCTGGATACGTCTTAGTTTTCCCATCAATGAAATATGGGCGATATCAAAAGGTACTCTAGGAACTTCCTCCAGGTGTGAGGGGGAAAACAGTCCTCACGGGAATCCACTGATGGTCTTGGAGCAAACACACCGCGTGATCCCAATGCCTTGTTGTGATGAATATCTTCCTGAGTAACATTAACAGTTGCCTAGATGGGCATGAAAAAGCTGCTCCCAGCCCAGCATGGTGATACAGCCCGTGGGAAGGGACCTCTCATGGCTGTGACCAGTATTTTCCCCTTCCTCCTCATGCTGAATCATCACTGTGCTTTTGTTTTGCTTGAATTAAGTATTTTTCTATTTAGCTTAGTTGCTTTCCAGGCTGGGAGGGACTGCCTCAAGGGGATCATTCCAGAAGGCAGCCTGTCTGGAAGTTCTCAGCAATGTAATTTATCTACTTGAAATCCAAGGGTAGGGTAAATAACAACAATGATAACAATGACAACCCAATAGTCAACACTTACACTGCATCAAATGCTTTGGCCACTTGCTGTGAAGAGTTGACTCACTGGAAAAGACCCTGATGCTGAGAAAGACTGAGGGCAGGAGGAGAAGAGGACAAGAGAGGATGAGATGGTTGGATGGCATCACCGACTCAATGGACATAAATTTGAGCAAACTCTGGGAAATAGTGAAGGACAGGGAAGCCTGGCGTGCTGCAGTCCAAGGGGTCACAAAGAGTCAGACATGACTTAGAGACTGAACAACATACAGCATTAACTATATACCAGGCACTGATCTAAGTACTACGTAGATATGAATTTACTTACTCTCTACAATATCTTCTGTAACCACACCTAGAAATAAGCGATAGCATTAATGAGGCACTACAGTAATCGGTCCCACAGCCAATAAATACCTGGGCTTGGATTTGAACCAAGGGACTCTGGCTCTACACTCCATGCACAAGGCCTCTCCTAACATCTACTGTTCCTCCCTGCCTGGCCTGTAGTGCCAGGAGGTGGGGCCATCCCCCAGCACAGGGGAAGCACAGGGCCCTGTGGGAGGGGAGTACGTCAGGGAGCATCCACCTAGGATTGGAAGCAGAAGCCAGAAGTCTGGGCACAACTGCCAACTAGGAGGTTATGGTAGGTGGCTCCCTGAGGGCTCCCAGGCACCCCATGCTTTCTACTCTTGTAGCAGTAACCAGCCTGGATCCCAACTCTGGGCTCATTATCAAGACCAGGAGTTCCTCCAGGGATGGTGTCTAGATGAGATCACTGATCCCTCAGTAGCAGGGGGGACAGGGACCTGGTCCATCACTGAACTACTGGTTTTTTTATTTTTTAATTAATTAATTGGCCATACCATACAACATACAAGATCTTCCCTGATTAGTGATCAAACGCATGCTCCCTGAATTGGGAGTGCAGAGTTTTAACCACTAGATCACCAGGGAAGTTCTATTTTTATTTATATTTTTGCCATGCACCCTGTGGGATCTTAGTTCCCTGACCAGGGATTGGTCAGAGTGCAGAGCCTTAACCACTGGACTAAACTGCTGCTGCTGCTGCTAAGTCACTTCAGTCGTGTCTGACTCTGTGCGACCCCATAGACGGCAGCCCACCAGGCTCCCCCATCCCTGGGATTCTCCAGGCAAGAACACTGGAGTGGGTTGCCATTTCCTTCTCCAATGCATGAAAGTGAAAAGTGAAAGCAAAGTAGCTCAGTCATGTCCAACAGTGGTGTCCGACTCTTCGCGACCCCATGGACTGCAGCCTACCAGGCTCTTCCATCCATGGGATTTACCAGGCAAGAGTACTGAAGTGGGGTGCCATCGCCTTCTCCGCTGGACTAAACTGCCCATCACTAAGCAAAATTGTGATCCTGGGGCTAAAAAAACGCACTTATGAAATGAGTAATGAAATAGGCCCACAAATACCACTGCAAGCACTGGCACAATGGTTTTGAATCTTTTATTCCTGCTTAGTGTAAAGGCCCTGAAACGAGTTACTTGAGAATTTTGAGAATATTCTTGAGAATATTCTCAGGCCCCAAACCTGTGATTCTGATTCATTTGGTCCAGGTGGTTCTTAAAAACATTTTTACTGGAATATAATGGACAGCCAGAAAAGTGTGCATAAGTGACCAGCTTGCTGAATTTTCACAAACTGAATGTATCTATGCACCCTGCACCGAGGGCAAGAAACAGAATATTAGTGGAACAGTTTTGGGGAGTTTTAAACTTACAATCCTGATCATTCTTATGCAGATCTCCTGATCACTGAGAAACACCGCAGGATTGCTTAGCACTAAAACTGTTAAAATGGAAAGAGCCCGCACGTGCATCTTTGAGGATGACCAGGACAAGAGAAGGGAAGCACTGCTCGTTGGGGACAACAGACAGTGGCATGGCTCCTGGGGTCGTGAAATGGAGACGGCCAACTAAGTCACCAACTGGTTTGCTGGATGTGAAAAGCAGAGCTCATAAGCTCCCAACACCTGATGAGGGGCCCTGATGAATCAATGGGAGAGAAGTCCATGGATGCCAGGTCCAGGCCTTCAGTTTATCAGCCGCTAAAGCAAACACATGGACATCACCAGATGGTCAACACCAAAATCAGATTGATTATATTCTTTGCAACCAAAGATGGAGAAGCTCTATACAGTCAGCAAAAACAAGACCGGGAGCTGACTCTGGCTCAGATCATGAACTCCTTATTGCCAAATTCAGACTTAAATTGAAGAAGGTAGAAAAAACCACTAGACCATTCAGGTATGACCTAAATCAAATCCCTTATGAATATATAGTGGAAGTGAGAAATAGATTTAAGGGACTAGATTTGATAGAGTGCCTGATGAACTATAGACTGAGGCTCGTGACATTGTACAGGAGACAGGGGTCAAGACCATTCCCATGGAAAAGAAGTGCAAAAAAGCAAAATGGCTGTCTGGGGAGGCCTTACAAATAGCTGTGAAAAGAAGAGAAGCAAAAAGCAAAGGAGAAAAGGAAAGATATACGCATCTGAATGCAGAGTTCCAAAGAATAGGAAGAAGAGATAAGAAAGCCTTCCTCAGCGATCAATGCAAAGAAATAGAGGAAAACAACAGAATGGGAAAGACTAGGGATCTCTTCAAGAAAATTAGAGATACCAAAGGAACATTTCATGCAAAGATGGGCTCAATAAAGGACAGGAATGGTATGGACCTAACAGAAGCAGAAGATATTAAGAAGAGGTGGCAAGAATACACAGAAGAACTGTACAAAAAAGATCTTCATAACCAAGATAATCACAATGGTGTGATCACTTACCTAGAGCCAGACATCCTGGAATGTGAAGTCAAGTGGGCCTTAGAAAGCATCACTACGAACGAAGCTAGTGGAGGTGATGGAATTCCAGTTGAGCTATTTCAAATCCTGAAAGATGATGCTGTGAAAGTGCTGCTCTCAATATGCCAGCAAATTTGGAAAACTCAGCAGTGGCCACAAGACTGGAAAAGGTCAGTTTTCATTCCAATCCCAAAGAAAGGCAATGCCAAAGAATGCTCAAACTACTGCACAATTGCACTCATCTCACACGCTAGTAAAGTAATAATCAAAACTCTCCAAGCCAGGCTTCAGCAATACGTGAACCGTGAATTTCCAGATGTTCAAACTGGTTTTAGAAAAGGCAGAGGAACCAGAGATCAAATTGCCAACATCCGCTGGATCATGGAAAAAGCAAGAGAGTTCCAGAAAAACATCTATTTCTGCTTTATTGACTATGCCAAAGCCTTTGACTGCATGGATCACAACAAACTGTGGAAAATTCTGAAAAAGATGGGGACAGCAGACCACCTGACCTGCCTCTTGAGAAACCTATATGCAGGTCAGGAAGCAACAGTTAGAACTGGACATGGAACAACAGACTGGTTCCAAATAGGAAAAGGAGAATGTCAAGGCTGTATATTGTCACCCTGCTTATTTAACTTCTATGCAGAGTACATCACGAGAAACGCTAGGCTGGAAGAAGCCCAAGCTAGAATCAAGATTTCCAGGAGAAATATCAATAACCTCAGATATGCAGATGACACCACCCTCATGGCAGAAAGTGAAGAGGAACTCAAAAGCCTCTTGATGAAAGTGAAAGAGGAGAGTGAAAAAGTTGGCTTAAAGCTCAATATTCAGAAAACTAAGATCATGGCCTCTGGTCCCATCACTTCATGGGAAATAGATGGGGAAACAGTGGAAACAGTGGCAGACTTTATTTTGGGGGGCTCCAAAATCACTGCAGGTGGTGACTGCAGCCATGAAATTAAAAGACGCTTACTCCTTGGAAGGAAAGTTATGACCAACCTAGATAGCATATTCAAAAGCAGAGACATTACTTTGCCAACAAAGATTTGTCTAGTCAAGGCTATGGTTTTTCCAGTGGTCATGTATGGATGTGAGAGTTGGACTGTGAAGAAAGCTGAGCACTGAAGAATTGATGCTTTTGAACTGTGGTGTTGGAGAAGACTCTTGAGAGTCCCTTGGACTGCAAGGAGATCCAACCAGTCCATTCTGAAGGAGATCAGCCCTGGGTGTCCTTTGGAAGGAATGATGCTAAAGCTGAAACTCCAGTGCTTTGGCTACCTCATGCCAAGAGTTGACTCATTGGAAAAGACTCTGATGCTGGGAGGGATTGGGAGCAGGAGGAGAAGGGGACAACAGAGGATGAGATGGCTGGATGGCATCACCGACTCAACGGACATGAGTTTGAGTGAACTCCGGGAGTTGGTGATGGACAGGGAGGCCTGGCATGCTGCGATTCATGGGGTCACAAAGAGCTGGACACGACTGAGCGACTGATCGAAAGCAAACAAGCTTTCAGAGCAAAACAGAGAGGCCCCTTGGATGTGATCACTGAGTCACCCATTCCCAAAACAATGGGAGTCCCTCTTCTATCTGAAGCAGACTGGATGAGATCTTCAGAAATTCTTTTTCAATTTCAATCACAATCTCTTTCTCACACACACGCAGCTCTTGGTTGGGTACCAAGAGTTGCTCTGGAATGTTCTTTCCCATGCTTTCAATTGAGGTCTTTCACTATGGGTTGGACTCATTCACTGTCTTTTTCCTCCTATTTTTCCTTTCTTCAGAAGTTTTTGACTCCTGATGTTCAGCCTAGAAGCTATGAGCCTGAACTTCTACAAAAATAAAGAAATTTGGTGATGGGAAAAGAAGAGAAGGCTTCATTCTGGTTATCTCTTGATCACCCATTCGTGGATTCGTGGAGGTCTGATATCAGCCTGAGTATTCCAAGCTGTTGAGTTTTCCTCCAACATCTAACATCCTTCAAAGCCTCACCTTTAACAAGTATAGACACAGATAGCAGAGAGGGAGAGAGGTCGTGCTGGGAAGGAAAGTCATTTTGGTATCAGGCCTTAATTTCTCTAGTCTTCTATTGTTAAATCACTGACAATTTCCCTAACTTTAAATTTTTTTCAAGTGCTATATATTCAACAGAGGGCTGGGCTGTTTTGTTTTGTTTCCTGGGTTTGACTTCTAATTCTTCCAGAATTTTTTTTTTTTTTCCTGTGGGAAAAGAGTTTGAAACATTTTCAAGTAAGTTTGGAAAGGAGCTGTCTAGATTCTATAAAGATTTAAGATGAGTTTCTTTTCTGTATAACTCCTTGTCTCCAGCCGATCAGTAACCAAAAGGACAATCTGCATCCTGGTTCCTAAGGAAAGCTGAAGTGTAACCCCTCTCAGAAAAGTCACTTCTCTTAGTCTACTATTCATTCATCTGATCACCCATTCATCCACTCTTTTATTCAACAGATTGTCACTACTGAGTGTATACTGGGTCAGGACTTTGCTAGGTGCAGATCACCAGTGCAAGTTCCCTTCGCTGGCCTTTCCTTTTATTTCTGGAGGGGCAGTGGGGAGCACTCAGAAGAAAGGGATATAGATATCTCAAATTATCTTCTTTCCCCTCCAGCTGCCTCCAGGCTTCCAGTCCCTAGTTAGAAAGCTGCATAATTGGGACTTCCCTGATGGTCCAGTGGTTAAGAGTCCACCTTGTCACTGCAGGGGACCCAGATCTGAGAACTAATATCCCACATGTCACAGAGCAACTGGGCCCAGTTCTGCAACTAGGATTCCCCGGTGGTGCAGTGGTAAAGAACTTGCCTGCCAATACAGGAGATGTGTGTTGGGTCCCTGGGTCAGGAAGATCCCTTAAAGAAAATGGCAACCCACTCCAGTATTCTTGTCTGGAGAGTCCCATGGACAGAGGAGCCTGGTGGTCTACAGTCCATGGGGTCACAAAGAGTTGGACACAAGGGAGGGACGGTTGCAACTAGAGAGCCTGTGGGCCACAGTGAAAGATCGTGAAGGCTGCAACTGGGATCTGACGCAGCTAAATAAGTAATAAATAAATAAAAAGCAAACCTTAAAAAAAAGAAGAAAGATGCATAATTAAGGTAAAAGCGATTCTCTCCCAACCTGAATCTC
This sequence comes from Bubalus bubalis, assembly GCF_019923935.1. NCBI lineage: Eukaryota > Metazoa > Chordata > Mammalia > Artiodactyla > Bovidae > Bubalus > Bubalus bubalis. The sequence goes on along the minus strand of NC_059161.1, from coordinate 89,261,846 downwards.
CTCTCGGTATTGCTGTTAGCCCCTGGCTTGCTTCAGGATGACTCTTAAGAGCTTAATAAGGGCCAAGGCCATCATTAAAGCTGGGCTTTGCAAGGCCAGCTGCCATAATGCAGCTGTGGCCCTCAGCGCGGAGGGCTGGGGATGGCAGTGTCCCTTGACTGCCTGCCGGATGGCCAGCTCATGCTAGACGAGTGCTCTGGTCTGCTCTGCAGAATCAAAATTCAACTGTTCCACCCGGATTGCATTTTCTAATTTTCATCCTTTTGATCTCATTCTAAACTAGATGTTAGAGCTATTTGCATTAGTGGGGTGAAGATCATTCTGGAAAGCTGAAAAAGCAGCTCAGCCATTATGCTTGAAAATGTGTTAGCGGCAGTGTGACTGAGGGCAAAAACCTGATTCAGGCTGCATCCGCGCCTTTGACACTTTTCAAATTGATGTTTTTCTCCTTCAAAAAAAACACTGACTTCCAATGGAGTTTAACATTTTTCCTTAATTCAGTTCAGGTGCAGGTATCTGGCTTTACAACGGATCCAGTATGTGAAAATGGATGTGTACCCATCAAATTAAGGGAAAAGAGGGGCACTTTCAGATGGACGGACTCAATTTACAAAATGATTCTTTTCTTCACCAACGAAATTTCCACTGGGTTTTCTGAAAAGGGGTTAGCTTTCCTAGTGTACTTAAACGCTTTGTAAAAGTTTCATTTAAAAACATGGTTTACACATCACACATCCTACGTAAAGAGAAGACTGCTCAGAACAGGTGGATGGCTCATGCTGATATTTTTAGAGCCATCACCCCATTTCAAATGGAATTCAGATGATTAGTCAGCATCTGGTTGGTATTCAACGTCCTGTCTAGACGGTCCTGAAGCAGAGCTCATACTTGCTTCAACACTCAGGTCAACAGTCACTCCTATGTTGAGCCCTCTCAGACAATGCTCACCTGTTTTGCAGAGGTGAAATCCTCCAGGCACTTTTGCAGCATCTGAACTGGCCACTGTGAAGGCTGCCCTAGAAATGGTCTAGGCTGTATCCATTTTATAAGTTCAGATATGTGCCAGGTCCTCAAGAAACTTGCCTCAAAAAGTAGTTGCAGTTGATGAAATGGAATGAGAAGCAGCCTTCGCTGTTCTGAAATAGTGTCTTTTGGTTAGAATTCCTCAGAACGAGATCTGCTTTTGGTCACAGGGCTATGTCTCCTAGTGGCTTAGAGTTAGGTTGCCTTTGTGGACAAATCATCAAAATTATAATAGAAAATAAAAGACCATATATATAAGCCTAAGCCAGTCAGCATAATCTCTTGTAGCCAGAGGGATTGCTTCAGGAATGTGCAATGGAAAGCAGACCTGGGATGTTTGTTAGAATCGATGAGGAGACAAGCTCTCTCATCCACTGGATTTAATCCTCAGAAAATGTAAATTAGTAGCTTCTGAAGGCTGCCTTAGCAACCAGCACAGAAGAACTAATTGGTAGAGAAGCTCAAGCCCCGATGATATCTTTTGAGCTCTGAGGTCCAACATCTCCTGAGTGACACCTGTTTCAGGACCTTTCAATTAAGGGAGCAGGTAAATTCGCTTCTTTATTTAGACGTTTGCCTTGACCTTTTGTCATTTGCAAATGAAAGCCTCCTGGGATTTCCCTGGAGGCCCAGTGGTCAGGACCCGGAGCTTCCACTGCAGGGAGCATGGGTTTGACCCCCGGTCAGGGAACTAAGACCCCACAAGCTGCGAGGCATGACCAAAACACAAAACAAATGAATGAACAAAACAAATGAAAAACTCCTGGCTCCCTGTTTCCCAACTGGCCTTTATATCAATTACCAAGATCTCTGCTTTCTCAGTCCAAACTATCCATTGGCTGATCTCCGTGCCAGTGCCCATAATCTGGTTCAGATTCTCATGGCCTCTAATTTACAAACTCTGAGATTTGTCTCTCAGCCTTCATTTTCTCCCCTCCTATCTAGCCTCCCAGAAGCTGCCGCTTAATCCTCATAAAGCACAGATATAATGAAGGCACTCAGTGGATTGCTCCACAGCTTCCACTGACTCGCCACTGCTCCCTGAGTTAAAAAAACCTACAGACTTTACCCCTCCCCACCCCCTGTGTCTCCTTTACTCTCACACAGAACACTTCACTTCTGACCCTTCTGGAGGAGCTTTCCCCACACCAAGGAATTTTCCACAACACTAGCTGGGTGTCCTACAACGTCCTTCAGTTCGGACACTGCTGTTGCTGCTGCCAAGTCGCTCCAGTCGTGTCCGACTCTGTGTGACCCCATAGATGGCAGCCCACCAGGCTCCCCTGTCCTTGGGATTCTCCAGGCAAGAACACTGGAGTGGGTTGCCATTTCCTTCTCCAATGCATGAAAGTGAAAAGTGAAAGGGAAGTCGCTCAGTCGTGTCTGACTCTTAGCGACCTCGTGGACTGCAGCCCACCAGGCTCCTCCATCCGTGGGATTTTCCAGGCAAGAGTACTAGAGTGGGGTGCCATTGCCTTCTCCAAGTTCGGACACTACCTACTTGGAAATAGTGCCAGGTTCCACGGAGTAAGGTCTTCGTCCCACAGGACTGCTCTCCCATTTCAGATGTCAGCTGGAAACAGGAGGTTCCTCAGGTTACCCACAACTTCTGTCCAATTTACCTATAAATGGGAGGGTCCCATGGCCCTCTCCTTGGGTTCAGTTAATTTGTTGGAGTGGCTCACAGAATTCAAGAGTACATTTACTTATGTTTGCTGTTGTTACTGTTTAGTCACTAAGTCATGTCTGACTCTTTTGAGACTCTTTTGCAGCCCACCAGGCTCCTCTGTCCATGGGATTCTCCGGACAAAGATACTGGAGTGGGTTGCCATTTCCTTCTCCAGAAGCTCTTCCTGACCCAAGGATCAAACCTGCGTCTCTTGCATTGCAGGTGAATTCTTTACCATCTGAGACACCAGGGAAGCCCTTCTGAATTCTTACAGCCCTTTATCTCTTCACAGCTCAGGACTTTAACCGATCAATTCCTCTTATCTTTCTAAATTTTGTTACAGCTATTTGTGGATATGTTCTATCTGGGGCTTCCCTAGTGGGTCCGAAGGCAAAGAATCTGTCTGCAATGCAGGCGACCTGGGTTCCACCCCTGGGTCAGCAAGATCCCCCTGGAAAAGGGAATGGCTACCCACTCCAGTATTCTTGCCTGGAATATTCCGTGGACAGAGGAGCTTGGTGGGCTACAGTCCATAGAGTCACAAAGAGTTGGACAAGACTGAGTGACTAATGCTTTTCTACCTAGTCTGCTCTCTAGAGTTCTTCCCCAGTATAGTAGATCATTCAGTTCAGTCGCTCAGTTGTGTCCGACTCTGCAACCCCATGAATCACAGCATTCCAGGCCTCCCTGTCCCTCACCAACTCCCAGAGTTCACTCAGACTCACGTCCATCGAGTCAGTGATGCCATCCAGCCATCTCATCCTCTGTCGTCCCCTTCTCCTCCTGCCCCCAATCCCTCCCAGCATCAGAGTCTTTTCCAATGAGTCAACTCTTCACATGAAGTGGCCAAACCACTGGAGTTTCAGCTTTAGCATCATTCCTTCCAAAGAACACCCAGGGCTGATCTCCTTCAGAATGGACTGGCTGGATCTCCTTGCAGTCCAAGGGACTCTCAAGAGTCTTCTCCAACACCACAGCTCAAAAGCATCAATTCTTCAGCACTCAGCCTTCTTCACAGTTCAACTCTCACATCCATACATGACCACTGGAAAAATCATAGCCTTGACTAGACAAACCTTTGTTGGCAAAGTAATGTCTCTGCTTTTGAATATGCTATCTAGGTTGGTCATAACTTTTCTTCCAAGGAGTAAGCATCTTTTAATTTCATGGCTGCAGTTACCACCTGCAGTGATTTTGGAGCCCAAAAAAATAAAGTCTGTCACTCTTTCCACTGTTTCCCCATCTATTTCCCATGAAGTGATGGGACCAGAGGCCATGATCTTAAGTTTTCTGAATGCTGAGCTTTAAGCCAACTTTTTCACTCTCCTCTTTCACTTTCATCAAGAGGCTTTTGAGTTCCTCTTCACTTTCTGCCATAAGGGTGGTGTCATCTGCATATCTGAGGTGATTAATATTTCTCCTGGAAATCTTGATTCCAGCTTGTGCTTCTTCCAGCCCAGCATTTCTCGTGATGTACTCTGCATAGAAGTTAAATAAGCAGGGTGACAATATACAGGCTTGATGTACTCCTTTTCCTATTTGGAACCAGTCTGTTGTTCCATGTCCAGTTCTAACTGTTGCTTCCTGACCTGCATACAGATTTCTCAAGAGGCAGATCAGGTGGTCTGGTATTCCCATCTCTTGCAGAATTTTCCGCAGTTTATTGTGATCCATGCAGTCAAAGGCTTTGGCATAGTCAATAAAGCACAAATAGATGTTTTTCTGGAACTCTCTTGCCTTTTCCATGATCCAGTGGATGTTGGCAACTTGGTCTCTGGTTCCTCTGCCTTTTCTAAAACCAGTTTGAACATCAGGAAGTTCACGGTTCACGTATTGCTGAAGCCTGGCTTGGAGAATTTTGAGCATTACTTTACTAGCGTGTGAGATGAGTGCAATTGTGCGGTAGTTTGAGCACTCTTTGGCATTGCCTTTCTTTGGGATTGGAATGAAAACTGACCTTTTCCAGTCCTGTGGCTACTGCTGAGTTTTCCAAATTTGCTGGCATATTGAGTGCAGCACTTTCACAGCATCATCTTTCAGGATTTGAAATAGCTCAACTGGAATTCCATCACCTCCACTAGCTTCGTTCGTAGTGATGCTTTCTAAGGCCCACTTGACTTCACATTCCAGGATGTCTGGCTTTAGGTAAGTGATCACACCATTGTGATTATCTTGGTCATGAAGATCTTTTTTGTATAGTTCTTCTGTGTATTCTTGCCACCTTTTCTTAATATCTTCTGCTTCTGTTAGGTCCATACCATTTCTGTCCTTTATCGAGCCCATCGTTGCATGAAATGTTCCCTTGGTATCTCTAATTTTCTTGAAGAGATCTCTGCTGCTGATTTTCCTCTATTTCTTTGCATTGATCACTGAGGAAGGCTTTCTTATCTCTTCTTCCTATTCTTGGGAACTCTGCATTCAGATGCTTATATCTTTCCTTTTCTCCTTTGCTTTTTGCTTCTCTTCTTTTCACAGCTATTTGTAAGGCCTCCCCAGACAGCCATTTTGCTTTTTTGCATTTCTTTTCCATGGGGATGGTCTTGATCCCTGTCTCCTGTACAATGTCACGAATCTCAGTCCATAGTTCATCAGGCACTCTATCTATCAGATCTAGTCCCTTAAATCTATTTCTCACTTCCACTGTATAATCGTAAGGGATTTGATTTAGGTAGTAGATCATTACTAGGGGTGAATTAGTGGGTCCTCACTAGTGGGTTCAGATAGGGTCTGTTTTTGGTTCTCTTATTGGTGGATCCCATCCCCTGCCCCCATAGTAATAATCCATACGTTTACTGAATTAGTATAAAGGAAGGAATAAGAAAGGTTGTTTAATAGATTCTTAGGACACTTGCTTTTGAATAAGTATAAAAAATAATTTCTAAACAACCTACCCATATATAAACAGATACTAGAGGAGCACACAGGCTTGCTTGGAAATTGTCTTTAAGTACTAAATCTCACACTCCCCCCTCCCCCATTTTTGCACTACTAATTTTCCAACACAAAAGTAAAATTCAGGTAAAGTTTTGACAAAATGTTGAAAATTCTAAACTATCGTCGTGTCTGTGTATGTGTGTGCATGAACACGCATGCGTGCTCAGTTGTGTTCGACTCTTTGCCACCCCATGGACTGTAGCCCACCAGGATCCTCTGTCCATGGGATTCTCCAGGCAAGAACACTGGAGTGGGTTGCCATGCCCTCCTCCAGGGGATCTTCCCCACCCAGGAATTGTAAACTATCTTCATGATGATGATCAAGGACCACATATGAGTAAAACTGAAAAAATATCTTATGACCAGACTCTGAATCATGTTAATAGAAGCCATACATGCATTTACATTGTGTGTCACAGTTCACAAAATACTTCTACAGACTTTACTTCCTTCCTGGTTTACAACCCTGTGAGATCAGAAGGGCAAGACCCATCAACCCTGTTTACCAGCAGGGAAGAGGTAAGGTCTAAGAGAGTCTAAGCAACTAGCAAGTCTCTATAACCAAGTAGATGGCAGAGCTAGGACTAAAACCCAAGGTTTCTGACACCCAGCCCCAGTCCTTCCCGTTATCCTGCGCTGCTTATCTTAGGCTAATAGGTAACATCATCCTTCACCAGTGACTGATTTAGCAAAGGACTTATGACCATTGAATTCCCACCACTGTGATATGAAGAGAGGTCTGGTGAGCAGTATCATTGTCCTGCTTCTGAGAGAGAGATAAGAAGTTCTTTTTCTTTCCTCCTGGATGTAATTGTTTATGGTAACTGCAGAGCTTCAGTGCCCCTCACCTGAAACCACCCTATCCTTCCATTTCTTGACATGTGCAGTCCTCAACTTCCTTGTTGTCATTTAAACCGGCATAAGTCAGGGGTTTCCATTACTAATACGTGAAGTCATCCTAACCAAAACAATATGGGCAACTTAATGATATATGGATTTGGGGTAGAGAGGCCTGTGGTTGAATCCCCACTCCAACCCTTCAAATTGGGAATTTTACTCAACTATGTAGAGCCATGGATTCTTATCAGTAAAAGCAGGGATATGTGTACCTACTGCTCAGGGCTTTTCAGTCCAATGCAATAAGTAGTGGGAAGTATCTGATACCTGGTAGATAATAAATAGTCATTATTGTAAAGATGAACTTTATACCAATGCTATAAATACTTTTACCAAGAAAAAAACTTTTAAAACTATAAATTTATATAAAATAATTTTATTGGCTCACTCACGCTCCCTACTGTAGTCAGGCAGGTCTTAGAGTAAATATAAAGGGTGATTCCTAACAATCTCAGATCAAGAATACTCAACCTTTGAATGAACTTCAATTCCCTAAGGCTTTGGGATTATGGAGCAGGGGATGAAAGTGTTGATAATAAAATTACAACTGGAGCTGAGGTTGGAGGGCTGCTACCAGGACTGGAATTTGCCTTGAAGTCAGCAATCAACCTTTCAAAGAGTAGTCTAACAAATCAAAGACTTGTCATTTATTTGCTTTTAATTTTCCTGCAGAAAGAGTTTTAAGGATTTAATAGTTCAATTTTATTGCACTGTTAAAAAAAAATAGAGAGAGGGAAAAAAAAAGAGACAGACATTGCCATCTCTTGTCCTAAAAGAGAAGATAGTCTGGATAACCTCACTTTACAAAGATGCTGTTTACACAACCATGAGATCGTAATGGTTAAGTGCAGGACTGGGCCATTCTGGGCCTTCCTGGTCTGAAGCCAACCACATTCTTCATTTCAACATTAAAACAAAAAAATATCATGTCACCTTGGGATGTTGTCACATTACTAGGAGAAGCTAATTTTTTGTTTTTATTTTGCTTTTTTTGGCAGAATTACAAAGAATAATATGTAATACAGGTCATCTTTCAAATGGAGTTTCCCTGGTAGTTCAGATGGTAAAGAATCTGCCTGCAATGAGGGAGACCTGGGTTCGATCCCTGGATTGGGAAGATGCCCTGGAGAAGGGAATGGCAACCCACTCCAGTATTCTTGTCTGGAGTCCATGGGGTCTCAAAGAGTCAGACACCACTGAGCGACTAACACACACAACTTTCAAATCTGTTTCTTGTGGTTTACTATTTGACTATGTCCAAGATCTTAATATTGTTGATTGCAGCAACTGGGAAACGCTGTACCTTTCTTAAAGTTTTTATAAAAGAATAATGAGCAAAAGATGAGTGTCAAAATCCAACTGGAGGATGGCAAAGTTTAAAAGGAGGAGCTAATTTTTATTGAGAGCGTAATCCCCAAACTACTCTGTTCCCTATCACCCCCTGCTTGATGGAGTGAACCCACTGTATACGTGTCAAGTGGCTGCACACAGTTGTCCAAACAGGGCCTCAGTCAGCCTTGAGTAAAAAAGAAAGAAAGCATCCGTGTGCTCTGGGAAAAGCCAGAGGATGCACACTTCGAAGACAGCAAGAGGTGGTAGGTGGAACAGCTCTAGAGCCATTCTTACCAGTTCTGGCTTATGTCTTGATTTTTCTGGGACGTGAACAGCTGCTTACAGATCCCACAAGACCTAGGGGCTCAGTGCTCTCCCCACTAATTTTAGTCTGCTGGAAACCCGGATAAAGTCACTCCTCCTTGAAGGGAGTCCAGCTGCCAGTGTCAATACCGGAGTCTCCTCCCAGCGTGACCTTCACTGCTTCGTCAGGGAGACAGGCTCCCTGAGCTGTCACCCTGAACCCGCCCTTCCTCCAAGAGCACCCACTGCAGTCCCAGCTCCGATATCCACCTGCCTTCATGCGGGTAAGTCCCACCCCACACCACCCCTGCGCCTATGCGAGGATTTTCCCCATATCAGGTGGAGAGCCAGTTGGCTTTCCATGGCATGCCGCAGGCTTTGAAGGGAAAAGAACATGAATGGCCATGCTTGTGGTTTCCCTAATCTGTGTACCAAAGGCAGCAGGAGCCAGGTGACCCTGTGTTTGAAATAAAGCAGTTTACCTGTCTCAAAGAGCAGGAAGCGAATGGCTTCTGTAGATACAATCCCTCCTCTGTTAAGGGCTGGCCACCCTAACTTGGCTTTCACAATGTGAGAAACCACCGCCATTCCCAGAGATGGCTATGGGGCGCTGGTCCTGCTGAGCTGGTCTGCTCTTCAGCAAGTCTCCTCTCTACCGAGGGGACAGAAAACTAGGGGTCTGCACAGTGACCAAAGAAATCTGCTGAAAACTAAAAACAAGTCTCAAATTTAGCTCACTGGTGTCTGTTCTCAAGGTCAGACTGGCTGATGATGTCAACCCAAACAGCCAGTCTTCCTTGTTCAAAAGGGCTCCCCATTGCCTACAAAAGGCCATCTATTTTGGGCTTTGCTACAACAGTGTTTGGGCCTGGATGTGCAAGGGCTTCAAAATAAACCAACACACGATACCTTCCTCAATTAGCTTTTACACACCAGGAGCTAACCAAACAGCTGTTATTGTAAATAAGAAGAAGTCATAGCTAATGAGTAGAAAGAATCAGGCACCACATATGTTAGACGTATTTTGATGCACTCCTAAATTAATCCTCACTATAACCCTGGCAGGAGGGTATTGTCATCACCCTATTTTGCAAATGAGGAAACTAGGCTCTTCCAGGGTTCTGGTTATTCTGTCTTTATTTGTGTGTGCTCAATCGTGTCCAACTCTTTGCAACTCCATGGACGGTAGCCCTCCCAGTTCCTCTGTCCATCAGATTTTCCAGGCACCAAGACTGGAGTGGGTTGCCATTTCCTACTCCAGGGGATCGTCTCAACCCAGGGATCGAACCTGTATCACCTGCTTCTCCTGCATGGCAGGCAAATTCCCTACTATTGTGCCACCTGGGATTCTCTGTCAGTCTCCCAGCAATTCTCCACCGTTCTGCACCCTGCCCTGTACCCAGGAGGTTAAGCCTTGCAGACAGCACAGTCAGTTCCCTTGTGAGCTGACTTTGGCAGCTCCAGAGATCAGGGTGGGAAAAGAGGAGGTCAGGGTGTTCCTCTCCCGCTCATTCCCTTCCTCCTGGGAACCAGATTCCCGCAGTGCTTGCAGCCACCGTCCCATTGACACAGGGCTCCTGGGTGCGCGCATGCAACTAGGTTCTGCTGCGGTCTTCTCCACCTTGGTCCCAACAACAGCCACGGCTTCCCCTGCCGCTGGAGCCTGGGTGCTCTCTGTGCTGGCTTGTCCCCTCCACCCTGTTCTCACTGCCATAAGTGGGCACTCCCATAAAATTTCTTCATCTGAACCAAGCAAGGGGAAGGTGGATCTCTGTCAAGATGGCAAGTGATATAGCCAACCAAAGACATGCAAGCCAGAGATTGAGCAGGGGCTGCTGCTGCTGCTAAGTCACATCAGTCGTGTCCGACTCTGTGCGACCCCATAGAGCAGCAGGGACAGGGCAGAGGAGAGGTAAACTGAAAATGAAACATATTAGAGCCACAAGAAAGTTGTCGAAATTGTTCTGGGAAATCAAAGGCCAATTTAAAAACATGCTTTGTAGAGGATGTGACATAGTATTAGGCCTTTTAAAAATGTACAGAGGTGGATTTAGAAAGCAAACTAGTGGTTACCAAAGGAGAAGGGGATGGGGGAGGGACAAATTAGGGGTATGGGATTAACAGATACAAACTACTGTACATAAAACAGATAAGCAGTGAGGATTTACTGGGTAGCACAGGGGTTACACCCATTATCTTATTTAATCTATAGTGGAGTATAACCTGTAAAAATTCCAAATCACTAAGCTGTACACCTAAAACGAACACAATATTGTAAACCAGCTATACTCCAATTTAAAAAAAAATTAGAATTGAGACAAGTGGATATGAAGGAAAGAGTTTCAAATATAAGTAAAAGTGATGAGGCAAAAAAAGCACAAACCACGTATCAAGAACAGAAGTGATTTGCTCTTAGAAGTGGGGTAAGCTTATGGACGGTTTTTCTCAAACTGCATCCTACAGAACCCCACTGTTCTGACATGTTTCTACCATATTGAAGAAAAGAGTCTACGGTCAGATAAGATGGGGTAAAGAGATAAATGAGCTTAAGCAGATTTCTTCACTCAGGACTTCTCAGAGCATTTGAAATGCTAATATGTGTAATTTGACTACTTTTTTCCCCCATGTCTATTAACATCTTCCAGAATGTGGGAGGAAATAAGAGTTTGAGAAGCAGACTCCACAGTCCTGAGGGTATCCAGTGTGATTCAGATCACAACCCAAAGGGCTCCGCAGAAAGTCAGTGGGACAGTCCCAAGTCTTAGACTGCTGCTGCTGCTGCTGCTAAGTCACTTCAGTCGTGTCCGACTCTGTGCGACCCCATAGACAGCAGCCCACCAGGCTCCCCTGTCCCTGGGATTCTCCAGGCAAGAACACTGGAGTGGGCTGCCATTTCCTTCTCCAATGCATGAAAGTGAAAAGTCAAAGTGAAGTCACTCAGTCGTGCCCGACTCTCAGTGACCCCATGGACTGCAGCCTACCAGGCTCCTCCATCCATGGGATTTTCCAGGCAAGAGTACTGGAGTGGGGTGCCTTTGCCTTCTCCGAGTCTTAGACAGATGATGCCTAAGACCAACATGTAGCCATAGCATGAGTACTGAAATGTAACCAGCACACCAAGCAGAAATTGAATTTGTTATCTTAAGTGACCCGAAAGGAAAGAATGGTGAATGGGCATCAAATAGAAATTTGGATTTACATCCTGGAAAATATTAGAGCCCCACTGGTTAAAATTTCACATACAGTATGCCTTGCTCCTAATGGCTGCGATGGCAAACTAAATTATTTCAGACATTATGTTTTAAGCTAATTAGAATTTTACTTACTCATTCATTCAGTCATTTTATTAAATAAAAATTCATTGAGCCTTTATCCTGAGCCAGGCTCTCTTAGAAGACAGAGGAAAACCATAGGGTCTAGAAGAACAAGACAGGGTCCCACTCGTGAGACGCTCTGGGCCGCTTGAGGCTGAATATGTAAATATACAGTTACAATATAAGATATAATTTCAATACAATTCTCTGAAGACACAGAGTATGAATTTACAATTCTAGCAATGAAGGGTTTAGAAGCCTTCAGAGAAGAGTTGATATTTGAGCTTAAAAGATGAGTAGAATTTGCCAGGAAAGAGGAGAAACCTCATGAAAAGACACTGAATTTGAATATCCAGTCCCCACACTTAACCGCATAAAAGATTACTCCTTACAGAAAAAGAAAGAATCCAATATTCATGGATAAATACAAGCATGTAAGCTGAAATACAAACATGAGTTGAGAACAAAAGGATTTTCCAAAAAGGCCTTTTAAAGCTATCGAGATTTGAAAGAAATTTTAATAAGATTCCCATTGAAAAGAGAATATCAAAAAGCTGTTTAAGTCTATTTCAAGGCTGCTTCTCCTTGAGTTAAAGGAAGAAAAAACACTTTTTTCTCTTTTGTTCTTGCTCATGAGATCCAGTACACAAGTTAGAGTACATCAGAGAAGCCCAGCGCTGGCCTCCAGAGACTTTCTGAATTTCACCAGAGAAAATGAGAAACACACAGTTATTTCAAAATGTTTCTAATTTTTCAGTTTCAAATAGTGCCCACATTATACAGGAAATTGCTAGTGCCAAAGCCTGTTTTTCTTCCTAATAATTTTAGATTGCTATATTCTTTTAAGTAGGATTAGAGTAAAGCTTTCCTTTGGTGTGCAGTTTTTTCTTTTCTTTTCAGGCTACCATATGTACCAATGTGACAATTTAGCTCTACAACTACTTTATATTTTAAGGCTTTATATATTACGCTTTCACATATTTATATTCATAGTGTACTGATTACTTATATTTCCAAGTATTAATACTTAAAATGAGTAATTGACTCAATGGACATGAGTGTGAGCAAACTCTGGGAGATAGTGAAGGACAGGGAAGCCTGGTGTGCTACAGTCCATGGGGCTGCAAAGGGTCAGACATGACTTAGTGACTGAACAATAACAACGACAACAATCAATACTTTTAACAGGAACAGGAATTTTTTTTTTTAAGTTTTAAGTGCTGGTGGCTGTCGTCTATGGGGTCACACAGAGTTGGACACGACCAAAGCGACTTAGCAGCAGCAGCAGCAGCAGCTATACAAGTATGTTTACTTTATTAAGTGCTGTAAAGATTATTTTTATTGGTTCTTTTTGTTATCATTTTTTTAAATTATGAGAACTAGTTGTGGTTTTATTTTTTATCATAAAGATTTTAAATCCAACCTTCATGAGAGAAAAATCTGGCTTTGCCCTTAAAACACTGATAGATTTATAGACCTGACAATATTCGTGTTGAAGATGCTGGTTGAATAAATGAACTGATGGTGCCATATGGGGAGACTGGAAGGGGAGACAAAAAGACTACAACCCTGGCTCCATCTGAACCTGTAACTCTTCCCAAATCCAGTACTGTTAGCCCCCTGTATCATGGGTTCCAAAAATTCAACTAACCATGGATCCAAAAATTTTGAAAAAAATCCATAAAGTTCCATGAAGCAAAACTTGAATTTGCCATATATCAACAACTGTGTGCATATCATTTACATTATATTAGGTATTATAAGTAACCTGGGCTTCCCTGGTGGTTCAGTAGGTAAAGAATCCACCTGCAATGCAAGAGATGCTTTGCAGTTTCCATCCCTGGGTCAGGAAGATCCTGGCTACAGCTCACAGGGTCACAAAGAGTCAGATGACTGAAGCAACTGAGTATGCATGCTCAGAGATGATTTAAAGTATTGGCAGATTTCATAGGTTATATGCAAAGACTATGCCATTTTATATAAGGAACTTGAGCATCCTTGGACTTTGGTATCTGCAGGGGTCCTGGAACCAACCCTCTCTCTACAGATACTAAGGGATGACTGGACTAGGATGACTGGACCAGGAAACTCTTCGCTGCCTACAAACCAAACCTATGACAAAAGACTTAGGGTTGAACAAGAGTCCTGAGATGGTTTATTCTTGGAAAGCCTGGAAAAAAACTTTTTAACAATTCGATTGATTCATTCAACTCATTCAACACATTTGAAACATTAAGCATTTGTAGTGGTAGTAATAACAATAGGTAATATCAATTCAGAATTTATTTATGCTAGCCCAGTGCTGTGTGCTTTGTACTGATTATTCCACTGAGTCCTGACTACAGCCTGAAATAAGCCCCGCTGCATAGAACAGAAAAGCAAGGCACAGAAGTCACATCACTTGCTGATGATCATCCAGCAACTAAACGAACTCTAAATTGAGCCCAAGCCAGTCTGACTCCAGAGTTCCACCTCCTTTGCTCTCCCAGGACCACATGCTGGGGGTGCCCGAAGATACAAATGTGGGTCATTCTCCCATAAGGATCACAATGCTGTAGGCTCAAAGACTGTAACAGTAGGTCCTCTAGACTCTTTCTACCGATGAGAAATCCAGGCTAAGTGAGATGATTTACCCGAAGGCACCCAGACAGGTTGAGAATGCCAGCTTCCCTCCTGCTCTGTGCTGTCTCTCTCCATTTCTCTTTTCACTCACCACACAAAGATAGAAACCTCCACTTACTGAATCAACTCCTGGATCCATATTATCACCACAGATATAAGAAAACGGATGGAAATGATTTTTAAATGTGGAAATTTATCTCCTTAGAAATAATTCTCATGGACACCTTTTAAACTGGCAAATTGTTGAAGCCGCATGTGAGTCATGGCCTCGTAAAAAATAAGCACTAAGAGGAATGTTGGGATTCACAAATACACATTGCTATATATAAAGTAGGGCTTCCCTGGTGGCTCAGAGGTTAAAGAATCCACCTGCAGTGCTGGAGACCAGGGTTCAGTCCCCGGGTGGGGAAGATCCCCTGGAGAAGGGAATGGCAACCCATTCCAGTATTGTGCCTGGAGAATCCCATGGACGGATGAGCCTGGTGGGCTACAGTCCATGGAATCTCGAAGAGTCGGACATGCCTGAGCTACTAACACACACACACACACATAAAATAGTTAACAGCAAGGCCCTACTGCACAGGTAACTACACTCAGTATCTTGTAATAACCTATAATGGAAAAGAATCTGAAAAAGGATATATATGTGTGGATAACTGAATCACTTTACTGCACACCTGAAACTAACACAACACTGTAAACCAATTATACTTCATTAAAAAAAAAAAAAAAAACTCAGCACTGAAACCGAGTACAGAGTTGGTGTCGGGCCTCTCCCGCCCCGCCACCCTAGGTTTTCAATTATCTTTCAGTCCCATCTTGTCTCCTGCACAGTGGCCATTTAACAGGTCATTACTAAGTGACTGCAAGCCTGGAACAAAAGCAAGACAGAATCAAAGGATGTTTTGAGTTGGAGTGATGGCAGTCACTCATCAACCTCCTTATTGTAAGGACGAGAAAATGCCGGTCTGGGAAGCAGTACAACACGGCAGAAACTGCTGACAGAGTGCAACAGATGGGGCAGAAGTCACAACTGTGTTACTTAATGGTACACACTGGTATCCCGTTTAACCCCTCTGAATCTCAGTCTCCTTGCCTGCGAAGTGGAGATAACCATAGTTCCTCTTCTTTTGGTTTCTTGAATTAACATGTATGAAGTTCACCACACAGTATGCACTCAGTAAACACAGTGACAATTAGCACAATATGGCACCCCACTCCAGTACTCTTGCCTGGAAAATCCCATGGACAGAGGAGCTGCAGTCTATGGGGTCGCTAAGAGTCGGACATGACTGAGCGACTTCACTTTGACTTTTCACTTTCGTGCATTGGAGGAGGAAATGGCAACCCACTCCAGTGTTCTTGCCTGGAGAATTCCATGGACAGAGGAGCCTGGTGGGCTGCCATCTATGGGGTCACACAGAGTCGGACATGACTGAAGCGACTTAGCAGCAGCAGCAGGCCTAGTTCTGCCCTCTTCACTCTTCCACTGTTTGCCTTGTTTACGCAGTAGAGGAACCCAATGCCATGCTTGCTGACGATCTGCTCAGAGCTTCATCCTCTGAGCTTCAGTAGAAATTCTACCACTTCTTGGGAGACTTCAGCACCTGCCAGAGTGGAAATTAACAATTCCCTCTTCCATGCTCTGTAGCTGTAGTCTGATCCAGCCTACATCTCACTTTCTCCTGTGTTTGATTTTGTTTTGGTTATATCCAAAGCATCAGTTCCTTGAGATGAGGGATATTTGCTTTCTCCCTCCCTTCCTCTAGTCCCAGGTGGCTCAGTGGTAAAGAATCCGCCTGCCAGTGCAGGAGATGCAAGAGATGCGGGTTTGATCCTTAGGTTGGGAAGATCCCCTGGAGAAGGAAATGTATTCTTTCCTTCTTAGAAGGAAATACATTTCTAAGAAGGAAAAGAAATCTCCAGTATTCTTGCCTGAGAAATCCCCTGGACAGAGGAGCCTGGAGGGCTGACAGTCCATGGGGTCACAAAAGAGCTGGACACAACTTAGCAACTCAACAGCAACTCTCTTATCACAGCCCCCATACAGTCACCTTATACAGACTGGGCACTCGCTAAATGTGTGGGCTTTGTCCTGAATGCATTTTTAACAACTCAGCTGCCATACTCATGAAAAGTATTTGAGAATTATGATCATGGAGTTGATCTGAGTTCTTAAACAATGTGGGTTTTGGATTTTCTGATGGTATTCTTTTTTCAGATGGGGAGTGGGGCAAATATAAAACCAAATATCTAGGTTCACAACTGCTACACAGGGCATTTCTCTTTGAATTAAAGTCCTCTGCAGATCTGCTGTTGCAGCTGTCCATGGGGCAATCACAGCGACAACCTTAGAGCCTGGTAGCATCCTCCCGTTTTACTATCGACAGCTCCTGGAAACAAGAGAAGGGGGTGGAGCCTGTTCAAACATGGTGAGTCCCATCTGGGCAGGGGCAGGAGGCCTGAGGCTGGTTCCGGGAGAGGAGACAGGAGAGGGAGATGCTCTCGGGTCCTTCTGTGCCTCAGTTTCCCTCTTGGAATGATAGTAATAAAATTATTCTGTTCTCTAAGATGCTACCTCCCCAAACTGATGACAATGGAATTTCAAAAACTGCCAGGACAGGGATTTTCCTGGTGGTCCAGTAGCTAAGACTCCACACTCCCAGTGAAGGAGGCCTGGGTTCGATCCCTGGTCAGGGAACTAGATCCCACATGTCATAACTAAGAGCTCACATGTCTAAACTAAAGGTCCATCATGCCACAACGAAGAGCAAAGTTACTGTGTGCTGCAATTGAAACCCAGCACAGCCAAATATCTATCTATATATATACACATACATATATATATATATATTTTTTTTTTTTAACTGTCAAAGCAAATGAGCAGTGAATATCAAATTCAACTGAGGTGGTCCTAAAGTACAGAGCTCCAAAGCAGAGTGAAGGCATCATCTTTGTGCATAACAGACACAACAAGAGCTAATATTCATGAAAGGTTTTCTATGTGTCAGGCCATATGCTAAGCATTTCCTGTGTTTTAGTTGATTCAGTCCTTCAAACAATACTATGAGGTAGTCACCATTTTACAGAAGAGGAAACTGAGGTGCAGAAAAGTTAAGCCAAAAGCTACAGAACTGGTAAGTGGCAGAGCCTGAACTAGTACTCATATAGTTGAATGTTACTGTCATGCTCTTAATTACGTTCCTGGATTGCCTTCCTGTGGCCATCTCTTTTTAAATTTTTTTTTAATTTTTTAAAATTTATTTTTAATTGAAGGATAATTACAATGTTGTGTTGGTTTCTGCCATACATCAATATGGATCAGCCACAGGTATACATTTGTCCACTCCCTCTTGAGCCTCCCTCCCACCTCCCACCCCACCCCACCCCTCTGGGTACCACAGAACCCCAGTTTGAGTTCCCCGGGACTGCTCACAGTGCATTGCATTAATAGGTGTTTTGTAAGTCTCTCCCTTCTTTTTTTCCTTCTAATTCCTTCCCTGGTCCCTGGTTCTTCTACTAAGTGAGGTGTTTGACTATTAATGGTGTTTCTCTAGTTGGGAGCTATAGACCCTTGAAGACCCATAATTTAATTTTTTCATAGTTATGATTTTAAAAAATGAACATAAACACATTCTGGGTCACTGGGATAACCGCCTGATACCAAGGATTGCCTTGTGATCTCAGCGCCTCTGTGAGCTCTGCCTTGACACCAGCAGTCACCACCCTTCTCATTACACTAGTAAGAAAGGGAAAGCACAAAGTTAATCTCGAATGATATATGCAACTCAAGTGAAAGTCAACTATTACAATAACATAGGCTGTGAACAGAGGAGATGTAGCTGGAAGGGAGGAAAGAGGTAAGAAAACTGAGTCAATATAGGGCACTGGCCACACCATCAGACCAGGAGAGCCATGCAGAACCTGAACGTACTCACTTCTGGGCCAGAGATACATGATGCTTGCAGCAGCTGAGTGCAGGTGTGCTAAGTCACTTCCGTCTGTCCCACTCTTTGCCACCCTATGGACTGCAGCCCACCAGTCTCCTCTGTCTAGGGGATTTTCCAGGCAAGAATCCTGGAGTGGGTTGCCACACCGTCCTCCAGGGGATCTTCCTGACCCAAGGATCCAATCCAGAGTCTCTTATGCCTCCTGAGTTGGCAGGCGAGTTCTATTGAGTAAACATCAGTAATTTAAATTTTATAGTTCTGGGAGAAGGACTTTATATTTGATTTACAAATTTATTTTTGCTTTATTCCTGGCTTGTTCAAAAGCTATAACACAAGTTTATATCTGGTTTTATATTTACAGCTAGCAATGCAACATTTTGAAAGAAAATAATTTAAGCCAAGCCTAGGGAGGCTGAAGAAACTTTTGCTTTTAACTCAGTGCCCTCACATTTGAGAATCACCAACAGTGACAAACACATGGATGACAAATGCGAACACCCTGGGTCTGTCATTGACACACGTGTGAAATAGCCTGTGAGACCCCCCTCTTTTTGACAGCAGGCTTTGGTGGGAGAAATTCTTTCTGGTGGCTCAGACGGTAAAGAATCCGCCTGCAATGCAGGAGACACAGGAGATGAGGGTTCGATCCCTGGGTCAGGAAGATCCCCTGGAGGAGGGCATGGCAACCCACTGCAGTATTCTTGCCTGGAGAATCCCATGGACAGAGGTGCCTGGGGGTCTACAGAGCATGGGGTCGCAGAGAGTCGGACACTGACTGAGAAATGACTGAGGAACTAACACATGGGTGGTAGAAAGGACAGGCAGGCTAAATGGCTTCATAGAAGAAAAAATGTGACCTTAGTGCATTGGGGCAAGTCATTCAACTGAGCAAAGTCTCCTCCTGGGCCTTACCTGTCAGAGGGTAATCAGTACCTTCTCCAGCTGAACTGTGGGTCCCTTGCAGTGACTCAGGGAAGCTGACCCACTGAGCGAGGAGGTGGCTCCACCCGCTGGCGCCCCGATAAAGAGCCGAGGCCGGTGGGCTCCCCAACCAGCCGGTCCCTCGAAGCTGCCTCGCCCCAGCCGCGCTCCGGGCCCCGCGCCCCGCTCTGGGTGCGGCCGGAGGGGATGCAAAGCCTGGGCGGTCATGCCACCCGGAGGCAGGTTTCCGCCCCTGGGGGGTTCCCAGAGGCTGGGTGAAGCGGGAAGGAGCTCAGGCATCACCTAAAGACTGAAAACTCTCAAAAGTGCATGTAGGGTGAGGAGCGCACAGGGTTTGCCTCCAACTTTGCAAACTCGCGGAGGGGTTCCGCGCGCACCAGATGTGGCCCAGAGCCCCAACGCTAGGCTGTCGACTTTGGAGGGGGGGGGCTGGTTTTTCCGAGCAGGAGGCGGCCGGCCGGCAGCAAAGGCCCTGGGCTCGTTCCGGCCGGGGGCTCCCCGGGAGCCAGCGCGGGCTGGCGCGGCAAGGCCGGGACAGGCGAGCGCCGGGGGCCACCTGCGCAGAGCCGCGCGCCGCGGTCCTGCAGCCCCGAGCCAGGCTCCGGCCGCGGGGGCGACAGAGGCGGGGCCGCGGGCGGGGGGCGGGCCGCGGGCGGCGGGGGCGCGGCGTCCCCGAGGCCGGAGGCGGGGCAGGCCAGCTAGGGAGGCGCGGGGGGCGGATCCGTCGGCTGCCGGCCCAGCTCCCCGGCCCGCCCGCCCCGCTCGCACTCGGTCGCGCCGCCGAGCCGGCATGGGAGCTGCGCGCGCCCTCCCGGCGCCCACACCTGTCTGAGCCGCGCGGCGAGCCGGGGCCCGGCGGGCGACCCGGCACTGGTGAGTGCGGGCGCGGGCGAGGGGCGCCGGCCCGGGGCGGAGGGTACCGGACAAAGGGAGGGCCGCTGCGCTCAAGGCAGGAGCACTGAGGGCTGCGGGGGCCCCGGAGACCTCGCTTCGGCGGCCCCAGAGACCTCTCTTCGGCCACCCGCGGGGCTCGAGGGCTGGGACCCGCGGCCTGCGGGAGCTCCGCGGAGACTCGGGACCCGCAGGGCGTTTGGATTTCCACGGTGTCACCCGCGGATCGAGTGGGGAAAAGCAAGTTTTCGCAGCTACCATCTCGGATGCTGGGTGGGAATAAAGAAGCCTGCCCTGGGCACTCGCGCGCGCGCGCACACACACACAATTACTTTTTCCCTTGAGTTTTGCAGCAAGGTCTGCATGTTAATTTTTTACCCTGGGCATGTAACTGTGAACACACCTTGGCAAGCAAGGAGAGGACAGCAAACAGGTCGGGGAAAAGGCTCTCTTCTCTGGCTCTGTGACTGATGGCCCTGCGCTGCGCTAGGAGCCACTGTACGTGAACTAGCAACAGTTCTTGGAAGCAAATCTTTCCTCTTCAGCGTGTGGACATTCTTCGTGGGTTCATTTTTAAATAAAAGCTGAAAGAAGTTTAAAAAAAATGTTTTAGAAGAGCGAGAAGAATATTAGATGAAGGATAACTCCCACTCCCCTTTGGAATGCATATTAGGTTTGCTTTCAAACATCTCATGAGAAAGCAGCTGATAAAAAGTCCTGTTTGTTTTATTGCCTTTTGGGTGACACCCGCGAGACTTCAGAAATAGCGCCTAGCTGGTGGAAAGCTCCTGGTTGTTCCTGGGATCCCTGTTGGCTAGGGCTGCCTTCTCTTAGTTTCTGGAACTGAACTTGAGTGGTCCCTGTGCGGCTCCTTAGGAGGAGATCCGCGAATGATTGGCGCAGATTGGCCAGTGTCAGAATCGTTTTGAGGAAGCCCTGTGATAAAGAGTTGAATTTGTGGTTTGAAGTCAGCTGTGGCCAAAAGCTGAAAGCCAAATTAATACCAGGCTATTTACTACACTTGGTTCAGAATCATACTTATGCATAGAGCATTTAAAATAGACCTTATACGTGCACCTCTCAAGAGCTCTATTAGGAGTGCATTGGAGGTAGAGTGGAGAAGCAGAAACGGCCACAAAAGCCACTATATGTACTTGTGAAAGCGTTTGTGATCATATGCACACCATCTGCATTTGAATAAGTTGTTTCACTTGTATTTTCCCCACTTAAATAAAGTCAGGTGATAACTTGTCATACTTTCCCATGCCTGAACTGGAACAGAAGCGTTTTTCCAAGGTAATTAATATGGACCTCATTTTTGTAACAGTGACAACTTATTCAGGTAGATAGTGAATGTGGGTGCATTCTTCTGTCTGTAGTATAAGTGCCAAAGTTCCCATTAGCGGGTCTGAGAACATTACCAGCCCCTGTCTGCTGTGTTTAAGAGTCTCAGGTTCTCCTGAACATCTTTTCTCATAGCTCCCTTAGGACGGAATCCACCGGCCATTATTCATGCATAACTCTCCCTGACCCTAGGGAATTCCTTTCTCAGGGTCTCACCATTGACCGTTTTCTACTATTCTTGTTCTGCTGCCAGGTTTGTCTCAGGCTCACTGGGGTGGTTCATTTTGCCTGAAATCTGATAGAGACGAAGTTAAACGTCGTTTGACCACAAGATTATGTTTAAGGTGCCTGGGCTTGTAAATACCCTGCATTTCTTTGCTGTACAAGACTGTAATTCTTAAACCATTATGTGATTAGGTTTATTTCCCTTTAACAGGTTCAGTGCCTCAGGAAAACGAGAGCATGCCTGGCTGCGGAGTGTTACCAGAGCTTTGTTCATTTTTAGCTATTTGCTTTAGGAATTAGCATGGTTTTACTGTTCAGTATCCCTGGCCACAGAGTCCATGGAAAAACCCTCTGCCATCCTTCCGAATGTCATCCAGACCTTTTATCCTCACAGACTTGCCTGCTCTTTCTTTATGTCGTTACTGTTTATAGTGGTCCCCGGAATTCAGATGTTGTACAACAGAGAACTTATACCCTGAGGATTAGATCTTCCCTGCCAACACTTGTTTGCTATAGGAGTTATATCACAGCTCCCGAACATTTGCCCTCTGGAGGAGATGTGTGTTGTTGCAGTTTTCAAGGTGCAGAACTGGGAGAGCGTCTCTGCCCACAGCCTCCAGGCAGCACTATGGTGTGCACAGCTGATCAGGAGCAGCGAGCAGCGTCCCCTCCCTGTGAGGTTATCAGTGCACTTACCACGTGGCAATATCTTCATAACGTATAAATATTTTTAGACAGTGGACAGCAGGACAGTGGCTCATGGTGAATGATGGAACATGGAAAGTGTAGCCCTCTTGTGAGTCAGATATACAGAGCTGGAAAAGGAATACTGTTTCCATATTACTAAGCACGGCCAGAAAATATTTGCTTACCTTCATTTTCCATTCTGCTTTGTCATTTAGGTCAATTGGTACATGAATATGCTCAGTTGGGAACATTCAAAGATAATTCTGTATCTAAGGACTCCTTATCCAGTAAAGGCTTAGTCCTAGAAATGAAATGTTATAGACCTGAATTTTTCTCATCCAGAGTTAGATACAAGGATAAGATTTGGAAATCTTCATTCTTTTTTAAGGTGTGAGTTTTCCAGACAGTTCTATGAGGATAAAGTGAGCCATTAGTAAAGGCAGGAGAGAATTAAAAATTATGTACCCATGAGATACCTTTCCAGTAGTGAGATTATGAATGTGTTCATCTTAAAGTGTTTATGTTTAAATAAATGAAATGGGTGTAGTGAAAGTTTACCTAGAGTTTATAAAAATGGAAACAATAGTTGTCTCCTGGGGAATTATTCCAGTATCAGGTGAATGGAGAAATTAATGCAAAATCACTAAGCTAATTCTAAAGTGTTTTATTAATAGGGCAGGGGTCAGGGCAAGGTGTGAATGCCTTAGGAAAGGCCCCAAGTGGAGGTAGCTTGTCATCTGTCCCCCATCACCACTGCGCACACACACCCTCACTCATCCCCTCTGCAAACTTTTCTAAGAGCTTTCTCACCTAGCCATCCTCCACTCATTCTTGAAAGCCGCCCTCTACTGGAGGGCTTTGTTTCCTTTGCAAACAGATAAGGGGAATCTTGTCATCCAGACAGGCTAGAGACTAGCATGATAAATTTTCCTTTTCGTTTCCCCTTGTACCTCCACCTTTCACAATTCTTTGAGTAAAAGCTCCTGGGGGGAAAAAAAAGGCTCCTGGAAAAGCCAGACCTAGAAGACTAAGAGATCATTGTTCAGAACAGTTTCTAAACCATCCTAAACACACATTTGGTAAGGGAGTGAGCAACTTATGAAGCTTATAACTTTAATACTGTTGTCAGTTTAAACCCAGGTGGGGACCTGAGAACACATCACTTTATCTTCCAGCTTCTGATGAGGTATTTAAAAACCAAATCAATTTGGAATAATTTGACCTGAATTAATTTTTAAATCTGAATTACAGTTTCTTTTAACATATAGTTCCGTGGGGACTTCCCTGGCGGTCCAGTGGTTAAGAGTTCACGCTTCCAGTTCAATGGGCACAGGTTCAATCCCTGGTCAGGGAACTAAGATCTCACTTACTGCGTGGCCAAAAAAAATGAAATGGAGCAAAATAGGATAAAATAATAAAATATTTGTAGCTTTCAATGTTACATAGAAACTTTGATGAAGACACAAAAAGTTCTCAGAATAAGGTCTTACCGCACAAACAAATGAATAGAGTTGAAATTGTATAGGGAACTTGTAACTGAGATTTCAAACTAATAGAATTAGTCTTTTGAGGTAACTGAAAAGCTTATTTTTAAGGAATTAGAGCTTTACTCAGTGCTGTTGGTTCAGCAGTTTTACTTACTTGTAGCTGACTTCTCCTCGTTGTGGTGGTTGTTGAGTCCCTCAGTCGTGTCCGACTCTTTGTGACCCCATGGACTGCAGCGCGCCAGGCCTCCCTGTCCATCACCAACTCCCGGAGTTTATTCAAACTCATGTCCATTGAGTCGGTGATGCCATCCAGCCATCTCATCCTCTGTCGTCCCCTTCTCCTCCTGCCTTCAATCTTTCCCAGCATCAGGGTCTTTTCCAATGAGTCAACTCTTCGCATCAGGTGGCCAAAATATTGGAGCTTCAGCTTCAGCATCAGTCCTTCCAATGAACACCCAGGACTGATCTCCTTTAGGATGGACTGGTTGGATCTCCTTGCAGTCCAAGGGGCTCTCAAGAGTCTTCTCCAGCACCAGACTCTCGCTGAGGTACTCCTCCTGTTGCTGAGCACAGGCTCTCAGTGCTCGGGCTTCAGTGGTTGGCGGCTTGCAGGCCCTTAGAGCACAGGCTCAATAGTCGTGGCTCAGGGCCTTAGCCTCTCAACTTGTGGCATCTTCCCAGACCAGGGATGAAACCCACATCCCCTGCATTGGCAGGCAGATTCTTAACCACCAGACCACCAGGGAAGTCTGAAAGTATTTTTTAAACAGGGGTTTACTATACAGGCAAAGCACTTGGAAATGTGAAATGGGGATCAATTTTGCCTGAGAGGGGGTTAATTCATTAAGACAAGCTTCCTGGATGGATTTTTAAAGGTTTATCTGAAGTAGTTTCAGACTTTTCCTGCTATTGTCTGCCCTGACACCCTTGCAAGTGGCCGGTTTCAGCGTTTGGGTGAATGGGTAGAGCTAAAGGCATGTACCACTGGAACGGTCCTGCTGCAGTAAGTAATTTGCACCCGGTACTCCTAGGATCCAGTTAACATATACATTTCAGACTTGGGATTTGAAAATGAATGTTCCAGTTGATAATATGCACATATATTAATTCTCATGTTCCTCCTGCCCCTGGAAAATGTCGACTGCTTATGATAACACAGAAGATCATACTGTCTCATCTCCTCCTTTCTCTTCCCCAGCAATCATATTTTGAAAATGGGAGTACTTGGCAGCTGGACCTTTGTGTTTTCTACCTTGAGATAAGCCTCAGTAAACTTGGCTTAAGACTTGTGTTGCTCAGTGTTAGCATGCCTTAATGTCCTCCCATGTTATAGTAAGAGGGAGGAGAGGGTAGTGTATAGGGGTCCAGGAGGCAGCCCTGTGGGAAGCACATGATTCCTCCAGTTTTCCAGTTTTAGGTAAGAAAGCAAAAATCACCCCAAAATTGCTCGCAGGTGTATATTCTCAAAGAGGAAGCTTGAGAATAGGAAAACAGTTTCCTTCGGACTCTCACCCCACCTAGCTCGCACTCGCCTCTTAAGACCTAACCCCTCCTTGTCCTTGTTTTGGGATCCTTGCTTGTGAATGAATTAACCTACTTGCTAAGTCAGCTTCTCTTGAACGGAAGATTCGGAGCCAGTCAGAGCCAACTAATGCTTCAGTTCAGTTCAGTCACTTAGTTGTGTCCAACTCTGTGACCCTCCTGGACTGTATGTAGCCCACCAGGCTCCTCTGTCCATGGGACTCTCCAGGCAAGGAGACTGGAGTGGGCTGCCATGCCCTCCTCCAGGGGATCTTCCCAACCCAGGGATGGAACCTGGGTCTCCCACATTGCAGGCAGATTCTTTACTGTCTGAGCCACCAGGGAAGCCCCCTTGCTGAGCCTAAGGGTAATTCCTAAACCGACTTATACTGCTTCCTGTCTCCGTATCCTTGCTCCCTTTCTTTAAGTGTCCCCTTCAGTTTGTTTTAGCTTATTTCTGTTCAGCTTTATCACCCCTCTCAAGCGTCACCTCCCTTGGAATGCCTCCCTTGTTCTTCTCCCCACCACGGGATTTCATGCCCTTTCTCTGAACCACCACATCCTCCACGTATGTATCTGTCATTGGCACTCATCGTGCAGCATTCAAAAAACATGTTTTTTGAGCCACACTAACATAAATTCATTCATTCATTTACTCTTCCATGAATAAATCTTTGTGGAATGCTAGCATAGGCCCAATCTCAAGGCCTTTAGACTAGCTGGGAACACAAATGCGCAGACCTGAAAAAGCAACCAACAGAAATAGTCACAATGTGTTATTTGATGCAAATTTAAAGCTTTCAGTCTTTGACAAAGACCCTGACATGTCCCTCCCTTTGCGACCCTGTGGAGTATAGCCTTCCAGGCTCCTCTGTCCAAGGGATTCCCCAGGCAAGAATCCTGGAGTGGGTAGCCATTTCATTCTCCAGGGGATCTTCCTGACCCAGGGTCTCCTGCATTGCAGGCAAATTCTTTACCAACTGAGTCACCAGGGAAGCCCAACGCCCTGGTCTTATACAATAAAATCCAAGGGAGGAGGGAGTGTTTCCTTTGCTAGAGGCCTGTCTACTCTGAAAGTAAACTTATAATAGTTATGATTGTTCTAAATTCAAAACAAAACAAAATTAAAAAGTCCCACACCTTCTTCTGAATCACTCACCATTTAGAAGTGATCCGCGTCCCATCAAGTGTGGCACTGTGGAGCCAGCCCTCTTTGATGCCTTGGTCACTCAAAAAACTGTGTAATTTGAATTCACCCCGAAGATGAGCAGGTTACTCTGAACATTTCCAAGTACAGGCTATAATGAAATTGAGAGGAAGGAAGAAAGAAGTTCAGGGGGACCAGGAGGGTAGCAAAGGATGAAGGTGTAGAATTGAGCATAAAGAATGGCCTGAAATTACATGGGTACCAGGGCCGGTCAAGCAATTCATCTGGGAATTAATGGCCCCATGCACCCACGCTCTGCGGGTCATCCTTAGGGTCCTCTGAAACACCAAGGGGAACAAATATCCAGTTTCACGCTGGGCATCCAGCCGCAGAAAGAAACAAAGTCAAGCCCTTGCATTGTGAGACCGTTCCCAGGGATTCCTCTGCACACCCCAATTCCTGAAGAAGTTTCACAGCTCCAGACAATGCCAGGCATGCCCCTGGATGGCTTCTGCTGACCCTCGCCCTCCTCACCCACTTGTCTTTATTCCTGCAGGGTGGTGCTCAGCATGGCGGGGACTCCAGGGTGCCCCATCTTCCTCCTCCTCCTCTGCGCTGTTGGGCAGGTGAGCCCCTACAGCGCCCACTGGAAGCCCACCTGGCCAGCCTACCGCCTCCCCGTGGTCCTGCCCCAGTCCACCTTCAACTTGGCCAAGCCAGACTTTGGAGCTGAAGCCAAGCTGGAAGTGTCCTCCTCATGTGGACCCCAGTGTCATAAGGGAACCCCGCTGCCCACTTATGAAGAAGCCAAGCAGTACCTGTCCTATGAGACCCTCTATGCCAACGGCAGCCGCACCGAGACGCAGGTGGGCATCTACGTCCTCAGAAGTGGCGAGGGGCAGTCTTCCGGGAAGTCTCGGAGGAAGCGGCAGATTTATGGCTACGACAGCAGGTTCAGCATCTTTGGGAAGGATTTCCTGCTCAACTACCCCTTCTCGACCTCCGTGAAGCTATCCACGGGCTGCACCGGCACCCTGGTGGCCGAGAAGCACGTGCTCACAGCTGCCCACTGCATTCACGACGGCAAGACCTACGTGAAAGGAACCCAGAAGCTCCGGGTGGGCTTCCTGAAGCCCAAGTTTAAAGACGGCCGAGGGGCCAACGACTCGCGCTCAGCCCTGCCGGATAAGATGAAATTCCAGTGGATCCGGGTGAAACGCACCCATGTCCCCAAGGGTTGGATCAAGGGCAACGCCAACGACATCGGCATGGATTATGACTACGCCCTCCTGGAGCTCAAAAAGCCCCACAAGAGAAAGTTCATGAAGATCGGGGTGAGCCCACCTGCCAAGCAGCTGCCGGGGGGCAGGATCCACTTCTCGGGTTATGACAACGACCGACCCGGCAACCTGGTGTACCGCTTCTGTGACGTCCAGGATGAGACCTACGACCTGCTCTACCAGCAGTGCGATGCCCAGCCCGGTGCCAGCGGGTCCGGGGTCTACGTGAGGATGTGGAAGAGACAGCAGCAGAAGTGGGAGCGGAAAATTATCGGCATCTTTTCTGGGCACCAGTGGGTAGACGTGAATGGTTCGCCACAGGATTTCAACGTGGCCGTTAGAATCACCCCTCTCAAATATGCCCAAATTTGCTATTGGATTAAAGGAAACTACGTGGATTGTAGGGAGGGGTGATGTGGGCAGGTTCCTTCCTGGCTGCTCTTAAGAGTCTTCATGTACTTATTTTAGGAAAGGCCAAATGTTGTCATTGGGGTGTGTGTGTGAGTGTGTGTGTGTGTATGTGTGTGAAATGTGTTATAATACCTTTTACCTAATTTTTTAAAATTGCAAGATGACCGGCAGTGTTATTTGAAAACTGATTGGTGTGTCATATATCATTCAAGCAGTTTGAAGGCATACTTTTGCATAGACATGAAATACATGCTGATGTTTGGGGCAATAGGGAAGACTTAATGGTTAAGTTAATCTTTCACCTTTTGAGAACTTTGATTTTTATTTCATCTGAACTTGTTTCCAAAGTTGACATTAAATATGTGGCATATGGGAGACATAAACTCTGACACGTGTGTATGTGTGTATTTTCTCCTGAGAGTCAACTTGTTTTGTTTTATTAGTGCCTAATCATTCATGTTTCCAGATGTTCCCCACCACATACAACTCTTAGGAACTTTTACAATACTTTTGAGACAGGCGGTTATAATGTTTTGGATTTGGGGGCATTTGCACAGTAGTCCTGGATCAGTAAGATAATTTATACTGGTACACATGTAAAAGAATCCACCTGCAATGCGGGAGACCTGAGTTCGATCCCTGGGTCAGGAAGATCCCCTGGAGGAGGGCATGGCAACCCACTGCAGTATTCTTGCCTGGAGAATCCCCATGGACAGAGGAGCCTGGGGGCGGGGGCTACAGTCCATAGGGTTGCAAAGAGTCAGACATGACTGAGCAACCAAGTACACACAAGCACAGATGCAATTATATCCTACAGTAAGTTGGTATCCCAGGCATCTTTCAGTTTTGAAATCGCTTCTCTTCTGAAAACCATTGCTGTGTTTTTTGGGAAGATTTCGCATGTGGCAGTGCCAGGCCTGCAGTTGCACCAGAGTAGGCAAGATTGTTTATGCCAATCCTTCCATTTAACAGGATTTCACTCACATTTCTCGAACTAGCTTTTCCAGAAGACAATAATCAGGGCCTAATTAGAACAGGCTGTATTGCTTCCCTGTTAACAGTTGTGGTCACACTAAAAACAATCATTGTATTTTACCCCTGGAGTGTAGCACATCTCATGTTTTATCATTTAGATGGAGTAATTTAAAATGAATTAAATTCCAGAGAACAATGGACGCATTGCTTGGCAGATGTCACAACAGAATAACCACTTGTTTGGAGCCTGGCACAGTCATCCAGCCTAATCAAAATTATTCTGCATAGTTGTCAGTGAGCTTTTGGGGAGCTGTGGACTTGTGCAATTTAGAAATTTTCTCTCTTACTTCACTTGATTTATAGTAAAAATATTTGGAAAATGCTTTAAGAAAAATCAACATGGCTTCTTTTTCACTAGCTTTTAAAAGGCCTCTTTTACTAGAATTCTCCAGGCTACAGGCATATATAATCTAGAATAAGAGTAAAATTGGGAATGTGTAATGGATCAGAATCATCACTTAAGTTGATGTCTTTATGAATGTTTCATCAATATGATCATCACAGTATAGAAAGAAAAGAATTTGACTTATTTTGGGTTTCCATTCTATGCCTCTCAGCCTGAGCAGTTCTTTCTAAATGTATCAGTAGAGAGAGAAAAGCAAATGAATTGCAAAGCAGATACATGGTGAGTTTGCACCCCTGGCAGTTCCAGCCTGCACTGTGACTTTTTGGTGGGAGGACTTTGAGATACAGCGCTGCTGTTTATACCCTCTGCGGGTGACTTTTGGCTTATGTTCCTCAAGCTTTTTGGAAAAATGACCTTGATAAGGCACTCGAGCAACCACAGCCGTAGTGCATTCTTCCAGTCACATAAGAAATACTGTGCATAGCAGAGATGCAAGGCCGCCAGGAATCTTTGGATTTCCACTACAATATGCTTTGGAATCTAACAGGAATCTAGCCTCAGGAAGAAGAGAGCTCTCCATCTCCATGTCTGGTATTTGGGAGTTTTGTTTGTTTTCACTTTTGCTTGGTGCCAAAGGAAGTTTGCTGGACACCTAAACCAGAACTGATTTTTTTTTTTTTAATAGATGCTCCTTTTACAAAGCACCTTGATTTCTTGATTTTGATTTTTTTCAGTGCTGAAACTCAACAAGGATGGGCAATGGTACAAAGTCAAAGTAATACAATATTTAGTTCACAAGTAGGTTTAATTTACTAAGGATAGTGCCCACAGGCTGTGTACAGCCTAAGTCAGAGAAGTGTTAAAGATTATATAATAGTTCGACATGCCCACCTTTTCAGTGGTAATAAAAAGAATCATTTTATTGAAATATTGTGGAAGAAAAGGCTCTTGCAATATTATTAATATAATTAGCACTGAACATATAGTAGTTATACATTGTACTGATATATCCCTAGCAGAACAATGTTCCCCAAAATGTCTGCCTTAAATACAATCCAGGTTTTCTACCCAAAATGAAAATGGCACCAACATCAAGGAGGAGGGAAATGCCTCAGAATATTCCCTCTTTTCACTGGGGATTCACTTGCCTGTTTGCACATTAAAAGCTCTAAGAAATCCCTGTAATGAAGAGATATGTTTTAAGTTCTGCATTTCAATAAAGGTCTTTGCTCACAGAACCCTTGTTTTCTCATATAATACTTATGAGCAAGCTGGTGTTCTAATAAATACATCTGGGGAATTGCTGTAACAAACTCTTGGACTAGGTGATGATGCAGAAAGGATGAGTCCTGAGTGGGGTTGGGTACCAGCGTCTTTTCGGTTCACCAGAGCCCTGTACCCAGCTTTGGGAATGTTCAGACAGTGAGATAGGAAATGATTTTTCAATCATTGAAAAGTTTTCAACTTGAAAAATCATTTGTTGTTGAGAATCAGAAGGTTGTGGCAGAAACTGCAGACACATTTTTTTCCATAGACTTTATTCAAAGTTTTGAATTCAGAAAGGAATTAATCAAAAAAAAAAAAAAAGGAAAATAGGCCTAAAAGAGAAATATGAACTGGTCAGTCATGGAGTTGTGTCTGTGTTCTTTCTTTACCTTTTTTGGACCAGAAAATGGATTAAAAAAAAAAAAAAAAAACTAAAGGGAATTCCCTGGTGGTCCAGTGCTAAGGACTCAGCACGCTTGTTGCAGGAAGGGGTACCCCTTCCAGGGCCCAAAATTGGGCTCTTGTCTAACACTCAGAAATGAATTGTCCGAGGAGACACATGTGCTGACAAAGCAAGAGATTTTATTCGGAAAGGGCACCCAGGTGGAGAGCAGTAGGGTAAGGGAACCCAGGAGAACTGCTCTGCCACGTGGCTCACAGTCTCAGGTTTTATGGTGATGGGATTAGTTTCCGGGTGGTCTTTGGCCAACCATTCAGAGTCTTTCCTGGTGGCGCACGCATTGCTCAAACAAGATGGATGCTAGCGAGAGGGATTCTGGGAAGTGGACGGACACGCGGTGTCTCCTTTAGACCTTTCCGGAACTCTTCCAGTTGGTGGTGGCTTATTAGTTCCATATTCCTCATCAGGATCTCCTGTCATAAAATAACTCCTGCAAATGGTTACCATGGTGCCTGGCCAGGGTGGGTGGTTTCAATCAGTGTGCTTCCCCTGACACGTTCACTGCCCAGGTTCAATCCCTGGTCAGGGAACCGAGATCCCACAAGCTGTGTGGCCAGCAGAGTAAATCAGAACACCAAGATGATGCTCACACTCTGGGTGACTCCTTCTACCTGCCCAGAGGGAGAGTAAGCCCACAGCGACACGTTTAAGGTCAGCATTTAGGGTAGCTGTCTTTCTCTACCACCTCTGGGGGCCTTTGGTTTAGAGCTTGTCAAAGTTGGCAAGCCTGCACTGGAATGAAGATGCTCTGGTGCATCACCACGCACTGGCTGAGCAGAGAAGGGCAGCTATCCGGGGCGTCGGGGGAAATTCCGACAGCGGTCCTCAGCACTTCCCCTGTCTGCTGGTCAGAGCCTGCAGCCAAGGAGCCTCGTGGACAGTCCCTTCTCAGGCCTGCTCGTTTGTCTGAGTTCTACTGCCCCTGTCTGCCCCCTTTCTTAGTCTTTGTCACGAACTCATCTCTTTTAGAATTTTCCACCGTTTATTGTGATCCATACAGTAAAAGGCTTTGGCATAGTCAATAAAGCAGAAATAGATGTTTTTCTATTTCAATACACTAGTTCAATAAACTGTGGAAAATTCTGAAAGAGATGGGAATACCAGACCACCTGACCTGCCTTCTGAGAAATCTGAAAACTGGACATGGAACAACAGACTGGTTCCAAATAGGAAAAGGAGTACCTCAAGGCCGTTGTTGTCGCCCTGCTTATTTAACTTATATGCAGAGTATATCCTGTGAAATGCTGGACTGGATGAAGCACAAGCTGAAATCAAGATTGCCGGGAGAAATATCAATAACCTCAGATATGCAGATGATACCACCCTTATGGCAGAAAGTGAAGAAGAACTAAAGAGCCTCTTGATGAAAGTGAAAGAGGAGAGTGAAAAAGTTGCCTTAAAGCTCAATATTCAGAAAACTAAGGTCATGGCATCCAGTCCCATCACTTCATGGGAAATAGATGGGGAAACAGTGGAAACGGTGGCAGATTTTATTTTCTTGGGCTCCAAAATCATTGCAGATGGTGACTGCAGTCATGAAATTAAAAGACACCTACTCCTTGGAAAGAAAGTTATGACCCACCTAGACAACATATTAAAAAGCAGAGACATTACTTTGCCAACAAAGGTCCATCTAGTCAAGGCTATGGTTTTTCTAGTAGTCATGTATGGATGTGAGAGTTGGACTATAAAGAAAGCTGAGTGCCAAAGGATTGATGTTTTTGAACTGTGGTGTTGAAGAAGACTCTTGAGGGTCCCTTGGATTGCAAGGAGACCCAACCAGTCCATCCTAAAGGAAATCAGTCCTGATGTTGAAGCTGAAACTCCAATACTTTGGCCACCTGATGCAAAGAACTGACTCATTGGAAAAGACCTTGATGCTGGGAAAGATTGAGGGTGGGAGGAAAAGGGGGTGACAGAGGATGAGATGGTTGGATTGCATCACTGACTCAATGGACATGAGTTTGAGTAAACTCCAGGAGTTGGTGATGGACAGGGAGGCCTGGCATGCTTCAGTCCATGGGGTCGCAAAGAGTCGGACACAACTGAGCGACTGAACTGAACTGTCATGAACCAGCTCAAGGATGCCTTGAAGTTGCCTCCCTCAGCTAATCTTTATGGATATTTGGTGTGTGTGTGCTCAGTCACT
This sequence comes from Bubalus bubalis, assembly GCF_019923935.1. Classification (NCBI taxonomy): domain Eukaryota; kingdom Metazoa; phylum Chordata; class Mammalia; order Artiodactyla; family Bovidae; genus Bubalus; species Bubalus bubalis. The sequence goes on along the minus strand of NC_059161.1, from coordinate 89,228,611 downwards.
TTAGTCATGTCCAACTCTTTTCAGCCTCATGGACCACAGCCCACCAGGCTCCTCTGGCCATGGGCTTCTCCAGGCAACAATACTGGAGTGGGTTGCCATTTATCCTTCAGGGAATCTTCCCAACCCAGGGATCGAACCTGAGTCTCCTGTTTTGCAGGCTGATTCTTTACCCACTAAGCAACCTGCAAGCCCCATGAGTATTTGGTAGAGTGGCCATTTAAACTTATCATCCACAGTGGAACTCTTCTGAGACTGATAGAAAGGAAATGCTATTGATAATGTGGCTAGACAAGCAGGTACACCCTGGGTGGATCCTGGGAAATCCAGCATGTTGGGTCACCTAAACTGGCAAACCCGTAAACCCTCCAAAGCTCTGTGTGGAATGCAGACCGGCAGCCATCCTTGTTGACCGAGGAGCAACAGTGGGGCTGCGTGCCTTCTTTGCCCAGATCAGCATTCTGAGGATAGCTGATAGGGGAAGGGCATTTAAAATCATTTTGATGGGGTGTTTACCATAGGTGGTAAACACCATTTCTAGCCAATGAACAACCCCTCTGTTTTTAGTCTTCCATTTCCCCAGAGAAGGAAATAAACCAGCTTCCAGGACAAGAGTTAATAAGGCTGAGAGCTAGGGCAGCAGACTGGTGGGGCTGTGGTGGGAGATACCGGCCCTGGAGTTGGGCAGGCTGACTCTATAGTTGCCTGCTTCCTTTTGGTGAATGAATCTCAATGCACTTCCATTTAAAATGTAAAACTCTCCTGTCTGATTTAAAGATTCTCTCTCTCTCTCTCTGTGCTCCTACTCTTCCAATGAGCTGAGGTAAGTCTAAGGAAGAGGAAAAGGACAAATATCTGGATCCTTTCCTCTGTGGTTGTTGCTTCTCAGGTAACACTGTCTCTTCTATCCTCCTTAGCTCTTACCTCTAGTGATATAACCCTCTGCCTCTTGCTGTTGGGGCAGCCTTACCTGGGAGACAAGCCTCTAGGGTGGTGAACCAGCAAGATATTCCAAGTTCAGCCATTCTCTTCCAGACTGAAATTACCCATGAGAAACTTGGGTTTCTCATGGGCTTGCTATACCCAACTGTGAGCTGCCCACTAAAAATCTGGGGAGAAAACATCTTAGGCTGAGGGAACTGGAGTGCAAGGGTCCCAGCAGGATCAAATTTGGTCTGCTCAGGAGGTGAAATAGATGAGGGAGGTTAAAAAGTATAAACTTCCACTATAAAATAAATGTCATTGGGATGTTGTGAAGAATGTGGAGACTGTAGTTAATTGTACTCTATATGTGAAAGTTACCAAGAGTAGACCTTAACAATTCTTATCACAGGAAGAAAAATTTTTGTAACCATGTATGGTGATGGATGTTAACCAGACTTTTGGATTGGTCATTTCAGAATAACATCTGAAACTAATAGAATAAGTCAATTATATCTCGGTTAAAAAAAAAACAACAACAGAATGACACTTAGGTTTGGGACCTGAGAACCTGTAGATTCCAGGTGCCACTTGCTGAGCTAGGAAAGAGGATTGGGTTTGGGATCAAGGACTTTTGTGTCTGTCATGTTAGGTCTGAAATGGTCTAGTCGACTCCCAAGTGGGGAAATCAAGTGAGCGCCTGAATGGTTAGGTGAGGAGTTCCGGTTGTGAAGCTTGGTAGAAATATCGTGAATCAGCATGTAGATGGCACTTAAAGCCATGGGGTGAGATAATAGCATATGGGGAGAGAAGGAGCAGAATGAGGTTTGAGAAGAGGGCTGAGGACAGGGTCCTGGTCAGCCATCGTTTAGAGGCTGGGGTCGTGGAGGACAAGGAGAGGGGGAGGAAGCCAAGAGGCTGAGAAGAAACAGCCAGTGAGGTCAGAGGAGAGTCTGGGAGATGTGGCCTCCCAGAAGCCAGGAGCAAAAAAGAGGGAAGCCCGGTGGGGAAGGGAGGAGGGCAAATGGGCAGGGCAAGAAGAGGTTGTGGTACATCCACACAATGGAATATTACTCAGCTACTAAAAGGAATGCATTTGAATCAGTTCTAATAAGGTGGATGAAACTGGAGCCTATTATACAGAGTGAAGTAAGTCAAAAAGAAAAATACCAATACAGTATACTAACACATATATATGGAAATTTAGAAAGATGGTAACGATGACCCTATATGCAAGACAGCAAAAGAGACACAGATGTAAAGAACAGACTTTTGGACTCTGTGGGAGAAGGCGAAGGTGGGATGATTTGACAGAAATAGCACTGAAACATGTATATGATCATATGTGAAACAGATCTCCAGTCCAGGTTGGATGCATGAGATGGGGTGCTCAGGGCTGGTGCACTGGGATGACTCTGAGGAAAGGGATGGGGAGGGAGGTGGGAGGGAGGGTCAGGATGGGGAATGCATGTACACCCATGGCTGATTCATGTCAATGTATGGCAAAAACCACTACAGTATTGTAAAGTAATTAGCCTCCAATTAAAATAAATAATTTACAAAAAGAAATAAAAAAAGAGGTTGTGTTTAGAGACATCCCCCTGGCTGCAGTGAGCAAGGCAAGGCGCCACAGGCAGGGAGGAGTCATCTGGTCCTGCAGGCAGGACCTGGCCTGTGCCTCTCCCTGCTCCCTCAGGGCCTGTGCTGACTATGGATTATCCGAATCCTCAGTGGAGTCTCAGAATAGCTGTGTCCTCAGGATGTGCAAGGATCCAGGGCCATGCACTCCCCAGGAGGGGACTAAGGGCTATAAAAACAGGGGCTCAGGGAGGCCCACGCCATCCCCTGCTGCTCAGCCTGATGTTCTCTGAGGATAGAAAGTGCAGGGTGACTTTTCAGCGTGGTGTGTGTGTGTGTGTGCATCAAGTGTGTAAAAATACCAAGTGTTCCCTTAGTCTTGATTTATCACTGTCCCTCATCTTCAGACTTTAAAAGGACTAAGGCACTCTCTTCCGTAAAGAGCAAGGACAGTTTCGGGAACTGTCAAGTCACTTCAGTGAAGCAAGTCTAAGAGAATGAGGAGAGTCTCAGAAAATGAAATAAACAGAGCGCGGGGCTGGGACTGAGCAGCAGCCCTGGGAAGCGCGGCTCAGCCCTGCCGTACTCTGAGCTGTCTTCTCAGGAAAGCCTTCCCCGACCATCTGATACCGCTGTCCCCAACCTTTTTGGCACCAGGACTGGTTTCATGCGACACAGATTTTCCACGGGCTGGGGGGCGGGGGTAGGGGGAGGGTGGTTTCCGGATGACTCGAGCACACTGCATTAATTGTGCCCTTTATTCCTATCGTTCCATCAGCTTCATCTTAGACCATCAGGCGTTAGATCCCAGAGGCGGGGGACCCCTGCTCTAAAAGGTCAACCCAGCCCCTGCCTTGAACCGGTCGTACCTCCGTTCCCTGCCTTATTGTCTCTGTTTAGCACTAACCAGTATTTCTCATACTCCATGTTATATGTATTTCTCTTGTTTGTCCACTGGAATATAACTTTATGAAGGCTGGGATTTTTGTCTGTTGTATCCCCACACTTAGATCACTGGCTGGCACACAGTTTCTCAGTAAATAATGTTTTTCAAATGAATGATTGGACAAATGATACCAGTTGCTTTATTTTATTTGGCCATGCCAGCACCTCCGTTCATTGACCAAGGATCAAACCTGGGCCCTTGGTGGTCACAGCCTACAGTCCTAACCCCTGGACCATCACAGAATTCTCCTAGTTGCCTTGTATATCCTGTAACACCAAGACTCGGGATTACTTGGGTTTGGCTACTCCTTGTGTCCAAACATATTCCAGAATAAAACTCTTGTGGTATCTTATACATATTCTATCCTGTTCTAGGATGTATTACATTGCTATTGTTAGTTATACATCTGTCTCCTACAGATGCATAAATGATAAGCCTTGTGAGAGCAGGTTTGACTCCTATTGTTCCCTGTGCCTTCCGTTGTCTGGCCCAGGCTCTAAGACAAGAAATGTATAGTGAGAAAATGCATGGGTGTCAGTTACGACTTGGCCTGTGGCCCAGAGACTTTGTCCTCTCCCACATCTCACATGTAGTCAGGCCAGCCATCACCTTCTCTCCAGCTCCTCTGCCACTGCTCTGATTCTGGTCCTGACCCTCTCTTCTTTAAACCATCACGTGTGTGTGTGTGTGTGTGTACGTGTGCATGTGCTCGGTTGTGTCCAACTCTTTGGGACCCTGTGGACCATAGCCTGCCAGGCTCCTCTGTCCATGGGATTCTCCAGGCAAGAACACTGGAGTGGTTGCCATGCCTTCCTCCAGGGGATCTTTCTGACCCAGGGATCAAACCTGCATCTCCTGCATCTTCTGCTTTGGCAGGTGGGTTCTCTTACCATTGAGCCACCTGGGAAGCACCATCATGGCGGACTCCAAACCACAGCCTCACTGACAGCTGCCCAAGGCAGGTGCTAAAGCAAAGATCTGGTTAGGCCACTCCTCCGTGTCCTGTTGACTAGACTCAGGCCACCAGAGGATGAAGTTTAGTTTTCTCAGCCTTGGCCATACACATCCACCCAACACTGGTCAAGTCTGTCCTCCACTGCTCCCCAGTCACACAGCCTGGCCTCAAACAAGTTGTACTGAATGTGTTTGTGTTTCCAAGCCTCTCCCAAAGCCCTCCTCTGCTGCCCAGGTCGCCCTTCTCCTATCTCTTCAGTTATTCAGCCATTCGATTATTCGTTCAGCAATAAGCCCTTCTTGGTGCCAGAAACTGTGCTGACCTCAGAGCTGCAGAGACAGACAAGACACATCCCTGGTCTCCAGGTGTCCCTGTGGCTCCCCCTTTTGGGGTCACTGTGGTCCTGACCCTTGTTCCACTCCCCAGAGAGGAGAGGCTCTGTCACTACACTGTCTACAAGAATGCCTTGGTGTCCATGAAACGGAATTGCCACTTGGTAAATTAAACTAATTGAGTGTTCTGCTCACGTTTTAATAAATCATTGAGTTAGACTGTCCTGCCTGCTACTGCTAAGTCACTTCAGTCGTGTCCGACTCTGTGCGACCCCATAGACAGCAGCCCACCAGGCTTCCCTGTCCCTGGGATTCTCCAGGCAAGAACACTGGAGTGGGTTGCCATTTCCTTCTCCAATGCATGAAAGTGAAAAGTGAAAGTGAAGCCACTCGGTCATGTCCGACTCTGTGTGACCCCATGGACTGCCGCCTACCAGGCTCCTCCGTCCATGGGATTTTCCAGGCAAGAGTACTGGAGTGGGGTGCCATTGCCTTCTCCGGTCCTGCCTGGTTAGTGCCTTTCTTTTCTGAGATTTTAAAAAATATTTTTATTTACTTATTTATGACTGTGTTGGGTCTCTGTTTTTGCACAGCTTTTCTCTAGTTTTGGAGAGTGGGGCCAGTCTCTAGCTGCGGTGCGCTGGCTTCTCAAAGCCATGGGTTCCTGTGTTGCAGAGCACAGGCTCTAGGGCACGCGGGCTCAGTAGCTGTGGCCCCCAGGCTCTCGAGCGGAGGCTCAGGAGGTGTGGCCCACGGGCTTAGTTGGGATTCCCAGGTGGCTCAGTGGTAAAAATCCACCTGCCAGTGCAGGAGCCGCAGGAGATGTGGGTTTGATCCCTAGGTTGGCAAGATCCCCTGGAGGAGGAAACGGCAACCCACTCCAGCATTCTTGCCTAGGAAAGCCCATGGACAGAGAAGCCTGGCGGGCTACAGTCCATGTGGTTGCAAAGAGTCGGACACGACTGAGTGACCAAGTACACACGCACAGGCTTAGTCGCTCCGTGGCATTTGGGATCCTCCCAGATCAGGGATCTAACCCCTGTCTCCTGCATTGGCGGGTAGATTCTTTACCACTGAGCCACCAGGGGAGCCCTTGGGATTTTTTTTAACTTCTGCTCTACATCCAGTTCCCTGATGGAAAATGCCATGTTTGGTAAACTAGTATAACTCAAGCATGACTAATATCCTTCGTGGGTAAGCCTTGCTTAGACGTAAGGACATTGTCCTTGAAGTGACATATTTAACAACTCCAGGATGTTTGCTAGACCAGATTTGGAAGATCCCCTAGAAATGCCATCAGTTTTTTCTGTCCTCATAGGGAAAAATGTGTCAGGAATCATCCGTTCAATGCTCCCTGCTTTATTTTCCATCTGCTCCTTTATGCCTCATTAAGTTCTTCAAGGTGTTTAATGTCCCATGTTCTCGTCATTTACATTCATCTGAGGAGTCAAAAATTGTAAAATGTTACGGAGGTTCACTCATAGAAAATAATTTGACTTGAAAATGCAATTATTTATGCTTTCACCCACTGTGTGAAAGGATAAAACATAATGATTACACTCGAGTCCATACATCCAGGCATTAACATTGTGATCAGATTTCTTTTCCGCCTGTAATTTTTCAGATGGCTCATTTTTGTTGAAAAGACAGTTCTTTAGAGTAAGAGAGGGTCTTCTGATTTGATTTTTTAATCAAATTTTTGACTTGAGCTTCTGTTTCCCTGGATATTTATTTAATCTATAGTGTGTTGAATTAAGTTTTTCTTGACTCTGGAGCTCCATAGCCCCTTGACATAGTGTTTGTTTTCTACGCCGTTTTAAAGCCTTTTCTTTTGAAATGTTATGAATCTGGCTAGAGAGTCAAGTTGGTGATTTGGCAAATGTTAAGCTCTGTGCTGCTGCTGCCAAGTCACTTCAGTAGTGTCTGACTCTGTGCGACCCCAGAGACGGCAGCCCACCAGGCTCCCCTGTCCCTGGGATTCTCCAGGCAAGAACACTGGAGTGGGTTGCCATTTCCTTCCCCAATGCATGAAAGTGAAGTCGCTCAGTCATGTCCAACTCTTTGCGACCCCATGGACTGCAGCCCACCAGGCTCCTCCATCCATGGGATTTTCCAGGCGAGAATACTGGAGTGGGGTGCCATTGCCTTCTCTGAGGGATGCCATTGCCTTCTCTGATTAAGCTCTTTAGATGGTTACAATTGAAAAGATAAAAAACAAAATAAGAAATTCTGTGATCACAGATGGAACTTTTCTAAGTGGCTGGCCAGCATTTTTGAGCCAAACCCTTTACTTTTATTAGAGTGCTCTATGTCTCTGGCCCACTGATTATCACCGTATTGTAGAGATGAGACAAAGGGGCTTATCTGGTACACCCAAACATTAATCAGAGTTTCAATTGTAAAGGGTATTCACCATTCAACTCTCCTGTTTACCATTGGCTTGTTAACTTTTTATAGCAAATGAAAACCCGGACCAGGATCTTGTAATTTCCTCATGAATTTGTCCTTATAAAGAATTTACATTGGATTGAGGCAAGGATCAGGCCATTCATGCATAAATTTATTGAATACCTGCCATGTGCACACATTTTTTTAAGTGCTCCCTGTAGATTAATTCATTTACTTGTCTCTACAAACTTATGAAAGGAGGCTTTGATTTTATCTTCATTTCAGACATGGAAGAATCAAGGCCCATTGAATTTAACTTGACAAAAACACACAGTTAAAGCTGGGATTCATATTCTAGCAGTCCGCCTCCGGAGCCCACACTCTTGTTTTACTAATACTAACAGCCAGGTGCTTGGGAACTGCTGGGACTCTCACAGCTCAGCGTGGCTTCTGGTTGGGGTGGGGTTGGGGGGGCTTCAGGGAGGGCAGCACAGAGCAAAAGATGCTTGATCTTGATGAAGCGTCGATTTAATCCCTGTGAGCAACCGGTTAGCATTTACCAAGTTATCTGGAAAGAAGAAGCACTTGAAAAAAAACAAGTGCACATATCTGTAAAGTTGTGTTACATACCTAAGAACCTGTAACATCAGGACAAGTGTGATACAAATCATGCATGATTCTATTCATTTATATGCTGATGAAGTACTTCAGATTTCTTTTACACGCTTGTCAAGTTATGTGTATATCATTCATTAAAATCTATTTAAAATGGCCAACATTCAGAAGTTTCTGAAATGCCTTGGAGAAGGGATTCAAGTTAAGATGCACTGTGACTCTACCAACAAGGATCTACTGGATAGCACCTGAAATGCTGCTCAATGTAAAGTGGCAGCCTGGATGGGCAGAGACGTAGGGGGAGAATGGATACATGTATGTGTATGGCTGAGTCCCTTCACTGTTCACCTGAAACCATTACAGTATTGTTAATCGGCTATACCCAAATACAAAATAAAAAGTTTAAAAGAAGAAAGATACACTGTAATTCTGATTGTATTGTTTGTAATAACTCATAGTTAATAAATGTTTCTGAACATTTAGGAAGACGTCTCCTCTCCAAGTCAAACAAAAACCTCTCCAAATAAATGACAGTTTGAAATACCACCTTGGTTTGCAGATTCTTACTAAACCATCTAGTATTTCTTCAAGCTTTGAAAAATTTACTAAAAAAAAAAAAATATATATATATATATATATATCTCTCTCTGCAAGAGAATCTTCCTTGGCCAACAGAGCTAATGTTTGCTCATTCTTGGATCGCCCCCTAGTGGTGTATTCAACTTATGACTATTTCTCAGTTCACTTCAGTTCAATTCAGTCACTGAGTCTTGTCTGATTCTTTGCGACCCCATGAACTGCAGCACGCCAGGCCTGCCTGTCCATCACCAACTCCCGGAATCCACCCAAACCCATGTCCATTGAGTCGGTGATGCCATCCAGCCATCTCATCCTCTGTCGTCCCCTTCTCCTCCTGCCTTCAATCTTTCCCAGCATCAGGGTCTTTTCAAATGAGTCAACTCTTCGCATCAGGTGGCCAAAGTACTGGAGTTTCAGCTTCAACATCAGTCCTTCCAATGAACACCCAGGACTAATCTCCTTTAGGATGGACTGGTTGGATCTCCTTGCAGTCCAAGGGACTCTCAAGCATCTTCTCCAACACCACAGTTCAAAAGCATCAATTCTTCGGCGCTCAGCTTTCTTTATAGTCTAACTCTCATATCCATATATGACCACTGGAAAAAACCATAGCCTTGACTAGATGGACCTTTGCTGGCAAAGTAATGTCTCTGCTTTTTAATATGCTGTCTAGGTTGGTCATAACTTTCCTTCCAAGGAGTAAGCGTCTTTTAATTTCATGGCTGCAATCACCATCTTCAGTGATTTTTGAGCCCAGAAAAATAAAGTCAGCCACTGTTTCCACTGTTTTCCCATCTACTTCCCATGAAGTGATGGGACCAGATGCCACGATCTTAAGTTTTCTGAATGCTGAGCTTTAAGCCAACTTTTTCACTCTCCTCTTTCATTTGCATCAAGAGGCTCTTTAGTTCTTCTTCACTTTCTGCCATGAGGGTGATGTCATCTGCATATCCGAGGTTATTGATATTTCTCCCAGAAATCTTGATTCCAGCTTGTACTTCCTCCAGCCCAGCGTTTCTCATGATGTACTCTGCATATATAATTTGGACCATGAAGGAAACTGAGCACCAAAGAATTGATGCTTTTGAACTGTGGTGTTGGAGAAGACTCTTGAGAGTCCCTTGGACTGCAAGGAGATCCAACCGGTCAATCATAAAGGAAATCAGTTCTGAATATTCATTGGAAGGACTGATGCTGAAGCTGAAGCTCCATTGGAAAATACCCTGATGATGGGAAAGATTTAAAGCAGAAGGGGATGACAGAGGATGAGATGGTTGGGTGGCATCACCAACTCGATGGACATGAGTTTGAGTAAACTCTGGGATTTGGGGATGGACAGGGAAGCCTGGCATGCTGCAGTCCATGGGCTTGCAAAGAGTCAGACCCGACTGAGCGACTGAACTGAATAGGTTGCTTTGGGTGTTTTTTATTTTGTCCTTTCCACACGTTTTTGAATTTGCCCAGGGGACCTCCAAAGACAGTATCTTGAAATGAAAAGTGCACAACGTGCAAAGTGGCCCAGACACTCAGTGGTGATCAAGACACGCTATTGATGTGGAGGGTGAAATCCTTCCTTCAAATCTGTACTCTTGCTTTTCCTCTTGGTACCTTGTTTTCACTTGTCCACTCTCTTCCTGTCGTCAACATCCCACTGGCGTGGTGCCAGCTAGCCTAAGGACGTGACAATGACATAGCGGCAGTGCTCAGTCTTGAAAATGCCAATGAATGCTGCTGGGCGGGGGCTCCATCCTTTCACCCACATACAGCACTCACCACCCTAGAGCTCTCAGTCAGTCCCAGGCTTCTCGGCCTTCTGGACGGCAGGGGCTTTGCCTCTCAGCCCCAGCCACGTGAGCACCATCCAAATAGCATGAGCAGGGTGAGGCCTGGCCAGCGTCGTGGACCTGACCCTCGGCAGAACGCTGGGTCCTGTCCAATTAGTTCATAACAAGGAAACTTAGCCCGCACACATTGTGACTTCAAACAACCTTCTTTAAGAAGCAGAAGGCCAATAACTGGCTTGCTTCAATAAGTAAGAGTACCAACACATTTTTAAAATAAAATGTTTTTTAAGCATCTTGATAAAAAAAAAATCATACTCTGATTCATTTTAATGGAGCAAAGTTCACTGACAAAGGTTACACTGAGAATTTAGAGCAGGAGGATTTGGGGAAGGGAGGTTGACGCTAAAGACGGTCCTGTCCTGGAGAAAAGAGGGGGAATTGAGAACAGTGGGCCAGGGGTGGGGGGCATAGATTGTGGGTGCACATTCAATGACGTCTGACTCTTTGCGACCCCATGGACTTTAGCCCGCCAGGCTCCTCTGTCCATGGGATTCTCCCGGCAAGAATCCTGGAGTGGGTTGCCATTTCCTTCTCCTGGGGATCTTCCTGATTCACGAATTGAACCCATGTCTACCCGTGTCTCCTACACTGCAGACAGATTCTTCACTGCTGAGCCACCGGAGTATTACAAAATATTGGGTATAGTTTGGCTCTACAGTAAGTCCTTGTTGGTTATCGTCGTATACACAGTAATATGTACATGTTAATTCCAACTCCTAATTTATCCCTCCCACACCTCTCTTTCCCTGTTGGTAACTGTAAGTTTGTTTTCTAGGTCTGTGAGTCTCTTTTGTAAATAAGTCCATTTGTATCATTTTTTAGATTCCACGTTTAAGTGATACCATGTACTTCATCGTGATTTAATCTCACCTTCCCTACCACATGGCTCCTCCCAGCTCTTGCACTGAGCCAGTGATTGCTCAGTGTGAGCGATTAACTGGCAGAGACTTGGGTGGCCAGAGCTGACTGCATGCAACTCCTTGACCCTGTGTGTGATCAGAGCACCCCTAACCCAGTAAATCCAGAGAGGAGTGTCTGCCAGGCAGAGTAGTAGAAAGCCATTACTTCACTCTGAAGGCACAAGCAAATGGGGCAAGGTTCCAGCTAAATGTCTACATGAACAGAACAACTCTGCAGACAGATCGGCATCACTGGTTTCCAAAACAGGAGAAAGTGTGAGCTTCTTTGGTCTCCATGGACTGTAGCCCAAATTCTTCTCAGGAGTCACAGCTCCACAGCCTCATCGAATCTAAATATTTACTTTAGGAGATTACGGGAAGGCTGTTAAATCATAAATGATGCACTGATTGTGTGCTTCCATGTACAGGTTATTCTTTATGTTTATTGAAATGAGGGAAAGGGTTATGTCTTTATGTTTCTTTATTCCCTGAAATGTTTCTTCCAGCCTTCCCTTTCTTTGTGTCTGTTCATTATTTTCCTTAACATGGTATCTGGATTTTATAGAATAGTTTGCAATTTAACACCTCTTTTGCTCCTCTCACACAATGGCCCTGATCATCACCTTCATAATCATATTTTCTTACAACTCTGTATTGCTCTTCACAGTTCATGAAACACATATTCATGATCTCATGAACCCCCAAGAAGCCCCAGGAGGCCAATAAAGCAGTTGCTATTATACACATTTTACAGGTGAAAAAAATGCCGACTAAAGAAGTTAAATCATTTGCTCCAGCCTGCTAAGCTTGGTGGTCAAGTTGGGAATTGAACCCCACTTTCTCACTGCTTAACTCTGACCTTCAGCCACCACCCTATATCAACAAGGTCCACATTCGGGCTGGGACAAACCTTATTCAAGACTTTGGTTTTCTTTCATAAAACTCTTAAAAATTAAATTAATACTTGTCAGCATACAATTGTTTTACAGTGATGTGTTAGTTTCCAGTGTCTAGCAAAGTGAATAAGTTATACATATCTCCACTCTTCTTTAGATTCTTTTCCCGTATAGGTCATTACAGAGTATTGAATAGAATTTCCCATGCTAGACAGTGGGTCCTTATTACTTATCTAGTTTATATATAGTCGTGTGTGGATGTCAATCCCAATCTTTCATAAAACTTTAAAAAATGTAAATGAATGAATTGTGTGACTTATAAGGGAAAATGTGTATATTAAAAGACAGTCACATATTCAGATGCTAAATAAACATTTTATGGTGCAAACTACCAGCCCCCCATCAGACTTCCAAAACGCAGTGTCGTCATTAGTCATTACTCACAGCAGGTGCTCAATAAACACTTCGTTGGATGGATGGATGAACGGAGGAGAGACCGGTGGGTGGGTAGATGTGGTGCTGGCCCCGTTCTGGGTGCTGGAGATACAATGCTGAACAGGACAGGCAGGTGCCCTACTCCAGGTCTCTCATAGACATGTGGAGAAAGACTTCCCACGCAGTCTCATGATGGCTGATAGACATGTGGAGACAGACTTCCCACACAGTCTCATGATGACTGATGAGTGTTATAATGGTACAGGTTAGCTTTATTCCAAGCCAGGGACTTGCACTGACTGATTCCTAAGGCCTACAGGTACAGCAGTACCTGAGGCGCCCAAATCTTTTAGGAAACTGTAAAGCCATCTGAATCCAGTGAAACAACAAAAATGCAATGATTCTAAAATACAGCAGGGAGTTTGCAAAGCCAAAAAGAATAAAAATGTAAATATCTATAAGATGTAATATATTGACTTTGTTAAACCAACCTTATTCACTTTTGTCTTTATTATTTGCGGAAGTTTTCATTACATTTAAAAACAATTTCAAGTTAGAATTTTTCACATCACAATCTTTCCAGAGAAAGCACAGAAGTTTCCCAGGTATTACAAGCAATCCTAAATTAAAGGAGTAATGTAACCAAGTCATTTCAAAAACATAATTATAAAAAGGTTTTCAAAAAATTTACCTGAAGCAGCAGGGAGGCACAGACAACTCCAGCCCCCGCTGCCCCCAGGGTGCTGAACAGCGGCCATGACCACCCCAGCGTGTCAGAAGCACCTGCTCCCCGCCACGCCCCCAGCGGCAGGGCGCGCAGGGACCACGTGACCTCGGCCAACATGGCGGCGCCCATCATCCGGGTATTCAGGTGGGCGGGTGGCAGCAACCGCGGGAGCAGCAGCAGCTCCAGAGACAACAAGCAGTGACAACGAGTTTAAAACTGTCCAAAGTCAGCAATGGCTCTGACAGACGCGGTGGAGGGTGGAAAGTGCCCATTTTCAAATATAGCCAGAGGCAACTCCTGTAAAAGAAACCCAAAACGTGAGCTACAGCACCACTGAAAAACAAAACAGTTAGCTCATTGCTAACTGTTGAGTTCTTAGAACCAAGTGAAAAAAAGTTTTACCTAAAGAAAGAAGGTGTTCATTGCTTCAAGTGTGCATCACCATGAAAAGCCAGTAATGTGATATCACAAGAGGAAAACGACAATTCTCTGGAAACCAAACTTAAAGTCATGAACAGACACCAACACAGTGTTGTAAAGCAATTGCCCTCCAGTTAAAAATACATTGATTTAAAAAAATAATGCCATGGAACAGTTCAAGTAATAAAGAATTCAAACAGCTGTCATGAAGAAACTCAACCAGCTACAAGAAAACTCAGAAAAGGAGTTCAGTGAACTAAGGAATAAAATGATTAAACAAAAGGAATACTTTATGAAAGCGATGGAAATTCAAAAAGAATCAAACAAATTCTGGAGCTGAAGCGTTCAACAAATTAGATAAAGAATGCACTAGAAAGCATTGCAGATAGAGAAAACCACGTGGAAGAAAGAATTAGCAAGCTCAGCGATAGAGATCTAGATATGTTTCAGGTAGAAGAGTGGAGAGAACAAAGATCTAAAGAAAAAAATAGAAGAAATTCTAAGCAAACTATCTGACTCCATTAGGAAGGACAACATAAGGAAAAGACACTCCAACAGAAGGAGAGAGGGAGAAGGGAGCAGAGAGTTTATCTGAAGAAATAATAGGGACTCCTTGGTGTTCTAGTGATTACTATTTGGCCCTTTCACTGCTGTGACCCAGATTCAATCTCTGGCTGCGGAACTGAGATCCCACAAGCTGCATGACATGGTCAAAATAATAATAATAATAATAATGGCTGAAAAATTCTCAAACTCAGGGTAGGAACCATTTATACAAGTCCATGAAATAAAGAGAACACCGAATTACCTCAGTGTAAGATGTATTGCAAGCTTCCCAGGTGGCGCTAGTGATAAAGAACTCACCTGCCAATGAAGGAGACATAAGAGATGCAGGTTCGATCCCTAAGTTGGGAAGATCCCCTGAAGGAGGGCATGGCTACCTACTCCAGTATCCTTGCCTGGAGAATTCCATGGACAGAGGAGCCTGGAGGGTCTATATTCCATAGGGTAGCAAAGAATCGGACACGATTGAAGTGACTTAGCATGTACACACTGGAGAAGGCAACGGCACCCCACTCCAGTACTCTCGCCTGGAAGATCCCATGGATGGAGGAGCCTGGTAGGCTGCAGTCCATGGGGTCGCTAAGAGTCAGACACAACTGAGCGACTTCACTTTCACTTTTAACTTTCATGCATTGGAGAAGGAAATGGCAACCCACTCCAGTGTTCTTGCCTGGAGAATCCCAGGGATGGGGAGCCTGGTGGGCTACCATCTATGGAGTCGCACAGAGTCGGACACAACTGAAGTGACTTAGCAGCATCAGCAGCAGCACACACTCACGCAAGACGCATTATATTAAAACTGTCAAAAAGTCAACAAAGAAAAATGTTAAAGGCTGCCAAGGGGAAAAAAACATGGCAATGTACACAGAATCCCCATTAGGCTATCAGCAGATTTTTCAGCAGCAACTCCACAGGCCAGGAGAGAGCGGAATGATATACTCAAAATATTGAAAGATAAACAGTGTCAGCCAAGAATGCTCTATCCAGCAAAGTTATTATTCATATATGAAGGAGAAATAAAAGCTCTTTCCAAACAAATAAAAGTTGAGAGCATTCATCACCACTAGACCTGCCTTATAAGAGATGTTGAAAGGAGCTCTTTCAGTTGAAACAAAAAGGCAAAGGTACACAAAACTTTGAGTAAGGTGGCAAATAGAATCAGAAAATTGCAACTCTATATCGGAATAAGTTATTAAGCACTTAATTATAGCTTAAAGGTTGAAAGGTGAAAGGCAGTTTAAAAAAAAAAAAGTTATAGCTACTTCGATTTGCTAACAAACTCACAACACAACATTAAAAGGGATAAGATGAGACAACAAAAGCATAAAAAGGAGGAAAAGGACAGAACCCCTATAGACAAATGAAGATAAGATTCTCCCAGCAGAAAAGGGCTATTTTATCCATGAGACATTTTATGCAGACCTCACAGTAACCACAGAAGATAAAGGCAGAGCAGAGACCTGAAACATAAAAATGGGGAAACTGAGAAAATCATCACAGAAAATACCAAACAAAAATGGCAAACAGAAACTCAGGAAAAAGAAACAATGACGATACGGAGCAACCAAAAAGCAAAAGATAAAATGGCCATACTCAGTTCTCATTTATCGATAACTGCCTTATATATACGGAGAATGCAATGGCACCCCACTCCAGTACTCTTGCCTGGAAAACCCATGGACGGAGGAGCCTGGTAGGCTGCAGTCCATGGGCTTGCTAATAGTCAGACACGACTGAGTGACTTCACTTTCACTTTTCACTTTCATGCATTGGAGAAGGAAATGGCAACCCACTCCAGTGTTCTTGCCTGGAGAATCCCAGGGACGGGGAAGCCTGGTGGGCTGCTGTCTATGGGGTCGCACAGAGTCAGACACAACTGAAGCAACTTAGCAGTAGCAGCAGCCCTAAATATAAATGGGCTGAATTCATTAATCAAAAGACAGAGTGGCTGAATAGATTAAAAAACAAGACCCAACTACAGGCAGCCTCCAGGAGACTCACCTCAGCTCTAAAGATAAACAGACTCAAAGTGAAGGGATGGAAGATGATACTTCAAGCAAATGGGAGCCAAAAGAAAGCATGTAGCCACACTCACATGAGACAAAGGGAACTCAAGCCACAAAAAGTGACGAGAGACAAAGGTGGACACTATATAATGATAAAGGGGATAATTCATACGAAGACATTGACCTTGGCGTTATCTTTCTGAGTGTGTCCTCCAGCAAGGGAAAAAAAAAGCAAAAATAAACAAGTAGGACCACATCCAACTGAAAAGCCTCTGTACTGCAAAGGAAAACATCAACGAAGTGAAAAGACAACCTACTGAATAAAAGAAGTTACTTGCAAGCCATATATTTCATAAAAGATTAATATCCAAAATATATAAAGGACTCAGACAACTAAATTATGATAAGAAAACAAACAAGATTTAAAAACGTCCAGAGGATCTAAATAGATGTGTTTTTTTCCCCCAAAGAAGACATGTAGATGGCCAACAAGCACATGAAAACCTGTTCAGTACCACTAATTACGAAGGAAATGCAAATGAAAAGCACTATCATCTCATGCCCATTAAAATACCATTAACAATAAAACAGATGAATATTGGAGAAGATGTGGAGGAAAGGGAATCCTTGTGCAGTGTTGGTAAATTGTAAATTGGTGTAGCCACTATGGAAAAATAGTATGAAGATTCCTCAAAAAACCAAGTAGAACTACCATATGACCCAGCTTAATACCCACTTCTGGGTATTTATCCAAAGAATACAAAAACACTACTTCAAAAAGATATATGCACCCTTATGTTCATCATAACATTATGTACAATAGCCAAGATATGGAAACACTCTCAGTGCTTATCAACAGATGAGTGGATAAAGAAGATGTGGTATAGTGGTACACACACATACAAGGGACTATTAGTGACAAAACAGATGAAATCTTGCCATTTGCAACAGTATGGATGGAGGGTATTATGTTAAGTGAAATGTCAGGTGGAGAAGACAGACATCCCATGATTTCACTCATATGTGGAATATAAAAATAAATAAATGACCAAACCAAACAAAAAACAAAGATACAGAGAACAGGTTAGTGGTTATCAGGTTGGGGGCAGGGGGGTGGGCATAGGGAAATGATTAAAGAGGGTCAAGTGTATGCTGACAGGTGGAAAATAAACTTTTGGTGGTGAGCATGCAGTAGTGTTATAATATACACAAGAAACTTATATAATGTTAGAAAGCAATATTACCTCAATTCTTTAAACAAGAAGAGGAGCTGGAGGATGGAAGAAATATTTCAATACATTTTTTAAAGCTTACGTGATTTGCATATGCATTTTAATATGCTTGATGCCAGCTACCCAAAATGAGACAGCCTGGGTTCTGCAACTGTTGAAAATAGGCCCTGACTGGTGGGGCCAGCCTAACTATGGGCTTCTCATTTTCAGAGAGTCACTAGGTTTTACTGTTCAATTAAAATATTTATAAGATGAGTTTCGAGCTCAGATCTTTTTTTTTTTTTTTTTTTTCCAAAAGGAAGGGAGGGAGGTGGGAGGGGAAGCAGTTGTAGGAGAGAGAAAGATTTTTAAAACTTGACTTTGGCATGGCTGCTGCTTCCAGTGGCGGTCTATACCTTTTGCCAAGTCAAAAGAAATGAGCTACTAAGACATGGGTTTATTCTCAAATGGGTATGGCCAATCCACAATTCACTTTTCTTAGCTCTGGTGTCTGATGCCCTAGCCTGCCCTGACCATTCAGACACCTCGTGGGCACTGGCGTCAATCCAGCACTGGCGTTAATAGCAGCCCCACTGCACTACCAAAGAAGGTTTTGCACAGGACGGCTGAGTCCGCTGAGTTCTTTCTCTGTGACTGAGAGCAGGGAAGCAGGGCTGTAGCGAAACAAGCGAGGGGACTGGTGATTGGCTCTGTGTGATCTCCAGGTTAAAGAAGGTGAAAAAAGTGACAGCTAAGGGCCACGCATAATCCTGGACTGATGCCTCACAGAGTGGGGGGTGGGCACTAGTCATAATGGACATTATCAGGGCAACTGATGAAATCTGAATGAGGACAATAATTTGTAGTATTGTAGTAATGTGAGTGGGAAGGGGTAGTTAAGGAGTTGGGGATGGACATGTACACACTGCTATATTTAAAATGAATAAACAATAAGGACCTGCTGTATAACAATGGAACTGTGTTCAATGTTATGTGGCAGCCTGGATGGGTGCGGGGTTGGGGGATAATGGATACGTGTATACATGTGGCTGAGTCCCTTCCCTGTTCACCTGAAACTATCACAAATTGTTAATCAGTATAGGCTATGGTTTCTCCAGTGGTCATGTATGGATGTGAGAGTTGGACTGTGAAGAAGGCTGAGCGCCGAAGAATTGATGCTTTTGAACTATGGTGTTGGAGAAGACTCCTGAGAGTCCCTTGGACTGCAAGGAGATCCAACCAGTCCATTCTGAAGGAGATCAGCCCTGGGATTTCTTTGGAAGGAATGATGCTAAAGCTGAAACTCCAATACTTTGGCCACCTCATGCGAAGAGTTGACTCACTGGAAAAGACTCTGATGCTGGGAGGGATTGGGAGCAGGAGGAGAAGGGGATGACAGAGGATGAGATGGTGGGATGGCATCACTGCCTCGATGGACGTGAGTCTGGGTGAACTCCGGGAGTTGGTAATGGACAGGGAGGCCTGGTGTGCTGCGATTCATGGGGTTGCAAAGAGTCGGACACGACTGAGCGACTGAACTGAACTGAACTGATACCCCAATACAAAATAAAAAGTTAAAAAAAAAAGTTTACTTATTTTGACAGGGAAAGTCCTTGTTCCTAGTAAAAGTGCTCTGAAGTATTTAGGGGGGAGTTGGACCTGTCCATTAGCTTTTATTTTACTTTGGTTGCACCGGGTCTTCCTTGTAGGGCTCAGGCTTTCTCTAGCTATGGCGCTCGGGCTTCACTTCCCTGCAGCATCTGAGATCTTAGTTCCTCAGCCAGGGATGGAGCACTCGCCCCCTGCATTGAAGGCGGATTCTTAACCACTGGACTGCAAAGGAAGTTCACTGCTTGTTACTCTAAATGATAAGAGCAATAGTGATGATAATTATGGCTCTTGTCAGAAAGTGGACACCCTCTTGCTGGAGGCTGTTCACGTGGTGAACAGCCCTCTCTGTGTCTAAGAATTCTTCACCAGAGCCTTCCAGATCCACAATTGGCAGAAACACAGAGCACTTGAGTAACTCACCCAGATTCACATAGCCAGGGCAGCAGAATAGTGTTCTAAGCCAGCTGTGTGAACTCCTGAAGTGAAAGTGTCAGTCACTCAGTCGTGTCCAACTCTTTGCGATGCTATGGACTGTAACCCACCAGGCTCCTCTGTCCATGGGATTCTCCAGGCAAGAATACTGGGGTGGGTTGCCATTCCCTTCTCCAGAGGATCTTCCTGACCCAGGGATTGAACCTGGGTCTCCTGCATCGCAGGCAGATTCTTTACTACTGAGCCACCAGGGAAGGATCTAGTGGTTTCATGTGCCATGAAAAGCAAGAAGCAGTTACAGTAATACTTGAGAAACAGCCTTCAAGTCCATGGCAGGGACCCAGAAAGCCCTTGGAAGAAAAACAGAGCTAGGATTTCCCTTGCAACTTTGAAGACCGTCTAGCACTGAAGCTAACAGACTGAGTGCACAGCGATTGTGTCCCATGGGAAGAAAACAAACCCCAGACACTGGCCGAGATGTCTGTGTGATCACTGCCTGGAAGACATCCAGCCCCACAGAGTAAACAGCAGCTTGGGTGAGTCCTTTTACCGTGAAAGACAATGAGTGCGTTGTCAACAGCAGAGGTCTCGCTCTCCAGACGGGCTCGGGCTTTGAGAGCTGATAGGGTTCACCCGTCTGCTGATCCCTGGCTGGACGGCTGAGGATATCAGCCTTGAGAAAGCTCCTGCAGTCTGACTGTATGGCCTTCATGAACTCATTCATCCGTCTCTTCATTAATGCCTTCACCAAGCAGACAATGACAGAGCTGTTGGCATGAAGTGTAGCAGTGCCTAAACTGGGGCCTCTTTGCGTGTTTGGAGGTGGAGGGTAGTCATTACAGAACCACTAAGAGTCAGATCTAGTCTGTGACTCTGAAATAATAATAGGTACATTTTAATAGGAGCACACTGTTGCCAAGCATTTCACTAATGATGGATATAGATATAGATCATTGCCTAATGGTATAATTAAATTCATATATATGTCACTATAAATCACTGCAAAATATATAAGCTAAATCTCTCGACAATACTGTAAGTTATAAGCTATTATCTTCCCTGATTTATGAATGTGGAACTAAAAGCTTGCTCAGTGAGCCTAAGATAATTTTCCAAGGTCACATAACTGCAAAATAGCAAAACTAAAATTTAAAAGCAGATCCATTTCACTTCAAAGCTCAGGGCTTAGCACTCTGCCTATGGGGCTCAGAGCAGGTATAAAGAGGGTTGAGAATATGAATTCTGGAGGAAAACTGCCTGGGTTTGGATGCCAGTTCTGTCCATTTTTAGAATGTAGGATTGTAGGCAAATTACCAAGCTCTCTGTACCTCAGTTTCTTCATGGGTAAAATGAGGGCAACAGCAATGTTTGCCCCAGGAGCTTATTAGAAGATTGAAATGAGTTAGTAAGTGCAAGATGGCCTAAAAGTGCTATAGAAGTGTTTGCTCTGTATAGAGAACCCGGATCTAAACAGGAAACCTCAAAAGCTAAGCAGCGTAGAGACTGGAGCTAAAAGACAGGCATCAGAAGATGGGATATGGACCACAGATGCTGGGCAGCTACATTCAGAGTGGGATGGCCAAGGCAAGTAGACACAGAGAGTCTCAGACTGGTTTTAAAGTGTCTTAGTCTCTCAGTTGTGTCCAACTCCTTGTGACCCAATGGACTGTAGCCTCCCAGGCTCTTCTGTCCACGGAATTCTCCAGGCAAGAAAACTGGAGTGGTTTGCATGCCCTCCTCCAAGGGATCTTCCTGACTCAGGGATTGAACCTGGGTCTCCTGCATTGCAGGCAGATTCTGAGCCACCAGGGAAGCCCTAAGTAAAAAAACAGAAAAACTAAGGTCACATGAGTATATACAGTATGCTACTTCTGGTGTAAATCATAAAGGAAAATAAAACATACATGTATCTGCTTAAAAAAAAACTCAGGAAAAAAGCACCCCAAATCTATATAAGATCCCCTTAAATCTGTTGCTGAACTCTAAGTTATGCATGGAGAGGGAGAAACTTCAAAGGTAGGGAAGGTTCAAATAGACTGGGACATTTGGTGAGGACAGAAAGTAAGGATGTGCTCAAAATAATAATAATAGGAGTAGACACAAGAATCACACTTTGCTCTCATTTATTTGATCCTCAAATGTCAAAATCCGGGGCACTTTGAGGATCACAAGAACTAAGGACACTAAAGGCTCATAATTCACGGAAAGTAGGAATCCATGAGTTCATGCTGATGTCAAATAGATAATAAACAAATCAATTAATAAACAAGGGAGAAAAGAGTGTTTTCTTACAGTGTAAGCTGAATGTCAACTGATCAATGCAGAAGGAGGAGTGAAGTTGGAAAAAAATCATCATTTTGCAAACACCATAGTATATTTCAAGAGATTCTAAATCTAGAATTAAAAGTTTCATGAGACCTGAAATATTTGCCTGATTACAAAATGCCTCTCCACAGATTGCTAGTTAGTTCCAAGAGAAAAAATAATAATCACACGGTGGAGATGCTACACAATGCGACCAGGCCCACAACATGCACCCCGCTGGTGCAGGACCACCAGGCAGTCTGTGCCCCCGTGGGACAGCAGGAGGAACACGTGACCTTGGAAAGTCAGCAGGAGATGCCTAACCTGAACCTAAGCTTGAGAAAAACATAAGCAAATCCTAATCGAAAACCTTTCTGCAAAAATACCTAGACCATATTCTTTAAAAGGGCTTCCCTGGTGGCTCAGATGATAGTGTCTGCCTGGAATGCAAGAGACCCGGGTTCAATCCCTGGGTTGGGAAGAGCCCCTGGAGAAGAGAATGGCAATCCACTCCAGTATTCTTGCCTGGAAAATCCCATGGATGGAAGAGTTTGGTAGGCTACAGTCCATGGGGTTGCAAAGAGTCAGACACAACTGAGCGACTTCATACTCATACTATTCTTTAAAAACATTGATATCACAACAGACAAGAAGAGACTGAGGACTTTTCTTATATTAGAAGACACCAATGAGATGATTACATGCAATGCTATACCCTGGACTGGAGGGATAGAAACGCTATAAGTGACACTATTGGGATAACTGACATAGAGTATAAACTGTAGATTCGATTATATAAATGGGATGTAAACTGTAAAAAGGGTTGTATAAATGTTTCCTGAATCTGATAACTGCGCTGTACTTATATGAGGGAATATTGTTATTCTCAGGAGCAACACTGAAGACAACATATGCAGCAACTCTTCCAAATGGTTTGGAAAAAATAAAATGCGTGTGTGTGCATGAGTGTGTGTGTCGGGGGGTAGACAGATGAAGGAGGAAAGAAAGAACATTAAAATGTAGAAAAAGTTTTAAATTGATGACTCTGATTAAAGGATACGTGGGAGTTCTCTGTAGTATCCTTGCAAATTTTCTGTACATTTAAAATAGTCACAGAATAAAAAGTTTAAAAAAAGCAGGGGCAGGCCCCTTGCCTCCAGAGAGGACAGGTGCATGGTCTGCAGCGCAGCGCGCGCTCTTGAGGCCACTCCCCGTGGGTCAAGCCAGGACGGGGTCCTGTGACCACATCCTCACTTGGCTGTCTCCTCCCTGTCCTGCTCACTCCCTGCCTTTGCAGGAGCCTTCTGAAATGCACTGTGTGCACCCAGATTCCTGCCTCAGGCTCTGTTTCTAAGGATTTCATCCTAATAACCAGCTCTGACCAACTCTACCCCACCTTCATGCTTCATTGCCCTTACACCTGTGCCGAAAAATAGCCCCTCGGCATGTCCATGTCCTAATTTCCGGAAGCTATAATGTTAGCCTATATGGCAAAAGGGGCTTTACAGATGTGATTAAGTGAAGGGTTTCTAGTTTTCAGTGGACTATCTGTGTAGGGCTGATACAATGACAGGAGTCCTTAAAGTGAGGGAGGCAGGAAGTCAGGGGCTTCCCAGGTGGCAATAGTGGTAAACATCCTGCCTGCCAATGCAATAGACTTAAGAGACAAGGGTTCGATTCCTGGGTTGGGAAGATCCCCTGGAGGAGGGCACGGCAACTCACTCCAGTATTCTTGCCTGGAGAATCCCATGGGCAGAGGAGTCTGTTGAGCTACATACAGTCCATAGCGTTGCAGAGTCAGACACGACTGCAGTGACTTAGCATACATGCACGCAGGAAGTCAGAAGGAGGCAAAGTGATGATAGAAGCAGGGATGGGGGTCATGTGCTTTGAAGATGGAGGAAGGGGCCACAAGCCCCTGGAAGCTGAAAAAACAAGGAAACAGATTCTCCTCTCAAAGCCTCTGAAAGGAGCCAGCCTTCCTGACACCTTGACTTTACAGCCCAGTGAAACTTGACTGATTTCTGACTTCTGACCTTGACCTCTAAAGTTCTAAGAGAACCCAGAAGAATGTTGTTTTAGGAGACAATTTTGTGATCATTTGTTATAGAAACCACAGGAAACACACACTTGCCCTCCACCCTTCCTTTTTCTATTGCACTTGGGCTTCCCTGGTGGCTCAGATGGTAAAGGATCTGCCTGCAATGCAGGAGACCTTGGTTCAATCCTTGGGTCGGGAAGATTCTTGAAGAAGGAAATGGCTACTCACTCCAGTAATCTTGCCTGGAGAATTTCATGGACCGAGGAGCCTGGCAAGCTGCAGTTGACGGGGTCAGAAAGAGTCAGACATGACGGAGCTACTATCATTCTCACCTTGCTGCTGCTGCTGCTGCGAAGTCGCTTCAGTCGTGTCCGACTCTGTGCGACCCCATAGACGGCAGCCCATCAGGCTCCCCCGTCCCTGGGATTCTCCAGGCAAGAACACTGGAGTGGGTTGCCATTTCCCTCTCCAATGCATGAAAGTGAAAAGTGAAAGTGAAGTCGCTCAGTCGTGTCTGACTCTAGTGACCCCATGGACTGCAGCCTACCAGGCTCCTCCATCCATGGGATTTTCTAGGCCAAAGTACTGGAGTGGGGTGCCATTGCCTTCTCCACATTATCACCTTACATTATGCTATATCACTTGCTTGTTAAGATCTTTACTTTCTTGTCTTTCTCCTCCCACTGGAATATAAACTCACAATGGCAAAGATATGGGTCTGTTTTGTTCATAGCTCTATTCAAGTACCTAGACCAGCATCAAGAACATAGCGGGTGCTCAGCTAAATCTGGTGAATGTCGGTTATTCACGGCTTTCCTCATCACCCTCCTCTCTGTCTATCCAAATTTCTAGCCATCCTTCCAGGCTGGCTAAAACCGTGAGCTCCATGGAGTCTTCTCTGATCTCTTCTCTCCCTCTGAATTCCAAGAGCTTACAATCTGTTCTGTGTTATTCACTCAGCTCTACTGGCTGGAATGTGGTGTGAGCACAGACTGCAACTGAACAGCAGGGTTCCAGACCCTGCTTCCATCACTTACTCGTAAGGGGACGTGAGCAGAGAGCAAATATGGGAGTTCAATAGTGCGTGGGGGGATGTTCATAGCAGTGCTGTCTACAGCAGCCAAGACATGGAAGCAACCTAAGTGTCTATCGGCAGATGAATGCATATAGAAGATGTGGTGTGTATATATATGGTCTATATGTGATATATATACACATATATGTTTTATATGTATATATATATATATACTAGTCATAAAAAGAATGAAATAACACCATTTGCTGCACAAGGTTGGACCTAAACATTATCACACTAAGTAAGTCAGACACAGAAAGACAAATACCATATGGTATCATTTATATATGGAACCTAAAATATGACACAAATGAACTTATTTGAAAAACAGAATTAGACTCACAGACTTGGAAAACAAACTGACGGTTACCAAGGAGAATGGGAGTGTTACTCTTGCTCAGTTGCTCAGTCATGTCCAGCTCTTCGAGATCTCACGGACTGCAGCATGCCAGGCTTTCCTGTCCTTCACCATCTCCTAGAGTCCCCTCAAACTCATGTCCATTGAGTCGTTGATGCCATCCAACGCCATCCAACCACCTCATCCTCTCTTGTCCCCTTCTCCTCCTGCCTTCAATCTTTGCCAGTATTGGGGTCTTTTCTAAAGAGCCAGCTCTTCGTGTGAGGTGGGCAAAGTATTTGAGCTTTAGTATCAGCCCTTCCAATGAATATTCAGGGTTGATTTCTCTTAGAATTGATTGGTTGGATCTCCTTGCAGTCCAAGGGACTCTCAAGGGTCTTCTCCAACACCACAAAGTATCAATTTGAAAGCATCAAACTTCAGCGCTCAGCCTTTTTTATTGTCCAACTCTCATATCTGTACATGACTACTGGAAAAACCATAGCTTTGACTAGATGGACCATTGTTGGCAAAGTAATGGGTCTGCTTTTTAATGTACTGTCTCAGTTCAGTTCAGTCGCTCAGTCGTGTCCGACTCTTTGCAACCCCATGGATTGCAGCACACCAGGCTTCCCTGTCTATCACCAGCTTCTGGAGCTTATTCATGTCCATTGAATCGGTGATGCCATCCAACCATCTCATCTTCTGTTGTTCCCTTCTCCTCCTGCCTTCAGTCTTTCCCAGCATCAGGGTCTTTTCCAAGGAGTTGGTTCTTTGCATCAGGTGGCCAAAGTATTGGAGTTTCAGCTTCAGCATCAGTCCTTCTAATGAATATTCAGGACTGATTTCCTTTAGGATGGACTGGTTGGATCTCCTTGCAGTCCAAGGGACTCTCAAGAGTCTTCTCCAACACCAAAGTTCAAAAGCAACAATTCTTCGGCACTCACCTTTCTTTATGGTCCAACTCTCGCGTCCATACATGACTACTGGAAAGACCATAGCTTTGACTAAAATGACCTTTGTTGGCAAAGTAACATCTCTGCTTTTTAATATGCTGTCTAGATTGGTCATAGCTTTTCTTCCAAGGGGCAAGTGTCTTTTAATTTCATGGCTGCAATCACCATCTGCAGTCATTTTGGAGCCCCTCAAAATAAAGTCTGTCACTGTTTCCATGGTTTCCCCCATCTATTTGCCATGAAGTGAAAAACAAGACCAGGAGCTGACTGTGGCTCAGATCATGAGCTCCTTTTTGCAAAATTCAGACTTAAATTGAAGAAAGTAGGGAAAACCACTAGACCATTCAGGTATGACCTAAATCAAATCCCTTATGATTATACAGTGGAAGTGAGAAATAGATTCAAGGGATTAGATCTGATAGACAGAGTGCCTAAAGAACTATGGACAGATTGTTCATGACATTGTACAGGAGGCAGTAATCAAGACCACCCCCAAGAAAAAGAAAAAGAAATGCAAAAAGGCAAAATGGTTGCCTGAGGAGGCCTTACAAATAGCTGAGAAAAGAAGAGAAGTGAAAGGCAAAGGAGAAAAGGAAAAATATACCTATTTGAATGCAGAGTTCCAAAGAATAGCAAAGAGAGATAAGAAAGCCTTCCTCAGTGATCAGTGTAAAGAAATAGAGGAAAACAATAGAATGGGAAAGA
The DNA here is from genome assembly GCF_019923935.1 of Bubalus bubalis. Taxonomy (NCBI): domain Eukaryota; kingdom Metazoa; phylum Chordata; class Mammalia; order Artiodactyla; family Bovidae; genus Bubalus; species Bubalus bubalis. The sequence continues at coordinate 89,201,837 of NC_059161.1, read as the reverse complement.
CTAGAGATCTCTTCAAGAAAATTAGAAATACCAAGGGAACATTTCATGCAAAGATGGACACAATAAAGGACAGAAATGATATGGACCTAATAGAAGCAGAAGATATTAAGAAGAGGTGACGAGAATACACAGAAGAACTATACAAAAAAGATCTTCATGACCCAGATAATCACGATGGTGTGATCACTCACCTAGAGCCAGACATCCTGGAATGTGAAGTCAAGCGGGCCTTAGGAAGCATCACTATCAACAAAGCTAGTGGAGGTGATGGAATTCCAGTTGAGCTATTTCAAATCCTGAAAGATGATGTTGTGAAAGTGCTGCACTCAATATGCCAGCAAATTTGGAAAACTCAGCAGTGGCCACAGAACCGGAAAAGGTCAGTTTTCATTCCAATCCCAATGAAGGGCAATGCCAAAGAATGTTCAGACTACCACAAAATTGAATTCATCTCACACACTAGCAAGGTAATACTCAAAATTCTCCAAGCCAGGCTTCAACAGTACTTGAACCATGAACTTCCAGATGTTCAAGCTGGATTTAGAAAAGGCAGAGGAACCAGAGATCAAATTGCCAACATCTGTAGGATCATCAAAAAAGCAAGAGAGTTCCAGAAAAACATCTACTTCTGCTTTATTGACTACGCCAAAGCCTTTGACTGTGTGGATCACAACAAACTGGAAAATTCTGAAAGAGATGGGAATACCAGACCACCTGACCTGCCTCCTGAGAAATCTGTATGCAGATCAGGAAGCAACAGCTAGAACTGGACATGGAACAACAGACTGGTTTCAAATCGGGAAAGGAGTTCATCAAGGCTGTATATTGTCACCGTGCTTATTTAACTTACATGCAGAGTACATCATGAGAAATGCCAGGCTGGATGAAGCACAAGCTGGAATCAAGATTGCTGGGAGAAATATCAATAACCTCAGATATGCAGATGACACCAGCCTTATGGCAGAAAGTGAAGAAGAACTAAAGAGCCTCTTGATGAAAGTGAAAGAGGAGAGTTAAAAAGTTGGCTTAAAGCTCAACATTCAGAAAACTAAGATCATGGCATCTGGTCCCATCACTTCACGGCAAATAGATGGGGAAACCATGGAAACAGTGACAGACTTTATTTTTCTGGGCTCCAAAATGACTGCAGATGGTGACTGCAGCCATGAAATTAAAAGGCACTTGCCCCTTGGAAGAAAAGCTATGACCAATCTAGACAGCATATTAAAAAGCAGAGACATTACTTTGCCAACAAAGGTCCTTCTAGTAAAAGCTATGGTCTTTCCAGTACTCATGTATGGATGTGAGAGTTGAACTATAAAGAAAGCTGAGCAGTGAAGAACTGATGCTTTTGAACTGTGGTGTTGGAGAAGACTCTTGAGAGTCCCTTGGACAGCAGGGAGATCCAACCAGTCCATCCAAAGGAAATCAGTCCTGAATATTCATTGGAAGGACTGATGCTAAAGCTGAAACTCCAATACTTTGACCACCTGATGCAAAGAATTGACTCCTTGGAAAAGACCCTGATGCTGGGAAAGATTGAAGGCATGAGGAGAAGGGGATGACAGAGGATGAGATGGTTGGATGGCATCACTGATTGATGGACATAAGTAAGCTCTGGGAGTTGGTGATGAACAGGGAAGCCTGGCAGGCTGTAGTCCATGGGGTTGCAAAGTCAGACACGACTGAAAGACTGAACTGAACTGAACTGATGGGACCAGATGCCATGATCTTCGTTTTTTGAATGTTGAGTTTTAAGCCAAATTTTTCACTCTCCTCTTTCATCTTCATCAAGAGGTTCTTTAATTCCTGTTTGCTCTGCCATAAGCATGGTGTCATATGCGTATCTGAGGTTATTGATATTTCTCCCTGCAATCTTGATTCCAACTTGTGCCTCATCCAGTCTGGCATTCTGCACGATGTACTCTGCATATAAGTTAAATAAGTACAGTGACATCAACATTTTAGGAATCAGTAAACTAAAATGCACTGGAATGGGTGAATGGGAGTGGGGGAGGGACAAATTAGGAGCTTGGGATTAGCAGATACACACTGTTAGAAATAAAATAAACCACAAGGTCCTACTGTATAGCATAGATAACTATATTCAAAATCCTATAATAAACCATAATGGAAAATAATATGAAAAAGAATATGTATATAACTGAATCACCTTGCTGCACAGCAGAAACTAATACAACATTGTAAATCAACTACACTTCTATTTTAAAATAAGTTAAAAAAATAGATCCTGGAGTAACAAGCCTGGGACATAGTGGATATCCAACAAATGTTGATCCCTATAATAGCACCCAATAAGTGTTGCTAAGAGTATAATTTCTGCCTTGTGACATCTCTTTTTGTGCTTTTAAACTCTTTTCTTTTTCTGTAACCCTTTCTTCCCTAGGTCAGGAGCTTCCAGAGGTAAGAATCTTGGCTTCAAACATCCTGGTAGGCCCCCCCCCACCCCAGCACCCAGCAGGATACAGGAAATGCACCAGCCACTCATTAGAACCCAATGGCAGGCTTCCTGCTGAGTTGGCCTGGAGTCTGGGTGGGGAACCAGGAAGGAGAAAGGATCTGGGTAACTCAGCCCCACAGGCCTCCGACCAGGGACACCTAGGGAACCTGGAATACTGGAGAGCACAGGGACATGTCCTGTAGGCAGAATCCCAACTTTCAGAATTTAGCGTCTCCTGCGCGTGTTCGTGCCTGCTCAGTCACGTCCTACTCTTTGTGACCCCACAGACTATAGCCCACCAGGCTCCTCTGTTCACGGGGTTTTCCAGGCAAGGATACTGGAATGGGTTGCCATTTCCTCCTCCAGGGGATCTTCTCACCCCAGGCATCAAACCTGCATCTCCTGCGTAAGCAGGAGGATTGTTTACACCTTGAGCCACCTGGGAAGCCCCTAGCACATCCCAGAACAGTTCAAATGCCTACAACACTGAGTCCTTTCTCTCTTGATTTCCCACTTACCAAATTTTCCTAGGCCTATTTTCTCTTTACAAAATCCCCTCGTAAACTTTAAATACTTCAGAAATCCCCCTCAAATATTTTTAAAATTTTGACTTCCTAATGATTAACATAAAAAGAAGAAAGACAAAGCCACCAGCTGTGGCAGAAGAATTAAAATCCAAGTTCAATTCTGGATCACAGAGCAAAGCTTGCACTGTAATTTGCATCACAGTGTCTGACACCAAGGAATCACGTGCTTTCCACATACCTGCCTGCACGTTAAACCCGAGGTCACTTTGGAGTGCTTGTCCATGACTCATGTTTAAAATGTATAATCATAATATTATAGCTATCGTTTAGGGGGAACTGACTCAGTACCTGATAGCGTGTTGTGTATGTTGCATAAATCATCTCAACAGCTCCATGAGTTGTATGTTCCTAACCTCACTTTGCAGATGAGATAACCAAGGCTAAGACATTTAAAAACTGTCCTGACTGTAGTCATTATGCATGCTGCACAGCCCGTAATGGTGATTCTTTTAGTTGGAAAGTTCCTGGTCTGACACGGGAGCTGGGAAAGGTGGAAACCGGGTGAGTGGCAGAGCCAGGGCTGGGAATCAGGCAGCTGCAACAGGCTCCCTCCTCGATGGAGCAGTGGGGTCACAGGAGGGAGCCCGGTTCCTACCACGGGGAGTTCCTGCAAACCGAGCTGCAGAGGAGCTGATCGTGACCCAGAGAGAGAGCCACGCAGCTGTCTGAGAAGCCTGGCAGGTGCTGTCACCATTTCTGGTCGAGGCCTTCAGTCTGTCCGGGGCCTCCTCTAATGATCACCAGCTCTCACGGCGGCTCCTGCCCGGCAATGACCCTCAAGCCCCCTCCTGTCATCTGACAATTTGTGATATTTTCCAGGTGTGTTCATTTCATATTGCTGCTATAACAAATGATCACAAACTTAGTGACTTACACAAAGCAGATTTCTTATCTTACTCTTCTGTAGATCAGAAGTCCAAACATGGCTGGAAAAAAGTCCAAGTGTTAGTTGCTCAGTCGCGTCCGACTCTTTGCAACCCCAGGAACTATAGCCCATCAGCCTCCTCTGTCCATGGGATTCTCCAGGCAAGAATACCGGAGTGGGTAGCCATTTCTTTCTCTAGTGGATTTTTCTCCATCAGGGATTGAACCTGGGTCTCCTGCATTGCAGGCAAATTCTTTACCGTCTGAGGCACCAGGAATTATAGACTAAATCCAGGTATCAGGAACACTGTGTTATTTCTAGAGGTTCTAGGGGAGAACCCGTTCTCTTACCTTTTCCAGCTTCTCACCTCATTCTGTGGCTAATGGCCCTGTTTTTCATTTTCAAACCAGAAGCTGAGCATCTTCCAGTCTCTCTGACTTCCACAATCTCTCTCTCTGCTTCCGTGATCACATTGCTTATTGCACTTGGACCCTCCTGTCTGCCTCTTACAAGAACTCTTGTGAAGGTAAGCAGGGTAATCTTCCCATCTCAAGGTCCTTAATACAACCACATTTGTAAATGCCCCTTTTCCTTGTAAGGTAAGATGTCCATGGGTTCCAGGGATCAGGATGCGACCATCTTTGGTGGTGTGGAAGGGTACAGTGCATTTAGTCTGATTTCCACACAAGTGAAGTTGCATGGGTTCAGTGGATATTTTTTTACTGGACATGACCCTCCTGCTCTAAGGAGGCATCATTTGAGGCATCAGTGAGGAGGCCAGAGGCTTTGAAGCCAGACAGATGTTGATTTCCAACTTCACTGTTTATTGTGGTCTTCGGCCAGGAACTTATCTTCTCTGAGTATCAGTGTCCTCTTGCAGGAATGACTATTGTACTTACCTCCTAGAGTTATCAGGGCTTCCCAGGTGGCTCAGCTGTACAGGATCTGCCTGCCAATGCAGAAGACACAGGTTTGAACCCTGGGTCGGGAAGATCCCCTGGAGAAGGAAATGGCAATCCACTCCAGTATTCTTGCCTGGAAAACTCCATAGACAGAGGAGCCTGGAGGGCTATAGTCCGTGGGGTCTCCAAGAATCGGCCACGACTAAGCATGCACACACCTGGAGTTACTGTGTGGCTTGAGATAATACATGCAAAGTGCATAACTTAATAAATAGGGGGCCCTTATCATTGTCATTCTGATGGTGTAAACAAGTTCTGTGAGTGCAGTGATGAAAATGCTAACTTCAAATGCTTTGAGGCAGGATGGCTCCCTGCCTGGATCTTCATCTGAGAAGTTGGTTTTCAGGGGTCCTCCTAATCGACCCCATGGACTGTAGCCCGCCAGGCTCCTCTGTCCATGAGATTCTTCAGGCAAGAAAACTGGACTGGGTTGCCATTCCCTTCTCCAGGGGATCTTCCCGACCCAGGGATCAAACCTTCCTCTCCTGCATTGCAGGCAGATTCTTACCACCAGAGCCACCAGAGAAGCCCCTCGTGGGATCATGAATTGGGCAGAAAAAGCTGGGCCACCCTGAGGGCTGAATACAGTAGAAGACCTGCCAGTTCCCCAGTTAACTGTGGGATCTGGGTAGCTTTCTAGAATGAGAATGAAAGAACACGGCACTTCTCATCCACATGGCTTCCGTTCCACGCGGGATGTGCCAACCGCAGGTTTGGATGTGTGGCGCACGGATCCACACGCAGCGGTTAAAGACAGAGAGCCGGTTGTAGACATGGCCGGGTCACGGGAGGACGGTCACCGCATCACTGACCGACGCCAGGGGGAAAGTGAGTGTGCAGCCAGGCCAGGCGCGGGCACTCAGCAGCTCATTAGTCTCACTGTGGCCCCAGACACAGCAAGGTAGCTTCTTAGTCCCCCCTGACGCCAGGGCGGGGAGTGCCCCCAGGCGCCCCGGCTACAGGGAGTCCTGGCTGTCTCCACATCTGTGTTCTCCGGATCCAGCTCGCCCGCGGAGCCCCGGACGCAGACGGCACTGACGCAGGCAAAGCACTGTGGAGTCGGGACCCCTGGGTGGAGTCTGGCTCCCTCACCTGACTTTGGGCAAGTTTCTAAAATTGCTCTGAAACTCACCTGGAGTGCAAAACAGACCTAAGTGTCAGCTTTGGCAAATGACTCCTGTGAGGAGAAAAGTAGGCGAAGAAATAGTGTCAGATTTCACAGAACCTTGCCTGGAAGGTGGGAACATTCAATCAATGGCAGCTCTCACTGCAGGGAACCCAAGGGCCATGATGGGACCAGAGACGCCTCCTGCTTCTGAGAGCAGCAGCGGTAACCCAGGGCGTCCGGTGAGGCCCTTCCCTGCCTCCCAGCTCAGCCGTATGTTCGGTCCTTCATCAAACACTAACTGAGCACCTACTAAGTGCTCCACACTGCATCAGGAGCAGGGGATAAAGACCACGGCGGCCCTGGCCTCACATTGCCCACAGCCCAGCGAGAGAGGCCGCTGAAGTCCACCGTGGTGAGCGCTGACAGAGGAGCGGGCATCTCCCTGAGGACAGCTGGAGGAAAGGCCTGACGCGTAGGGGACACGGGAGGAGGAGAGCGGCTCTGAGAGGTAACGTCAAGGTCGCACAGCTGGCCTGGCGACCGCCAGCCACCCCGAGAAGCGGAGGCGTGTCTGCCTCCCGACGCCCACGCCGTCACGGGGCTCACAGATGAACTGCATTTGTCTCCAAGGCAGGGGTTTGCTCAGCATCTCCCTGACCGGTCACGGGATAGTGGGCCACTTGAAGACCAGGACCACATCCCTTTCTTTATATTCCCTCAGGGCCTCACTCTGGGTTCAGAACATAGTATTGAACCTGAATTAGTGAGTCAATGGTGCTCACAGAGGTTGACTGGCTTATTGAAGATCACTTGGTTTTTAGCAGCAGGACAGGGACAGAACCCCAGTCCTCTGACTGTGGCCCTACGCTTCCCTCTCCAATGCTGACAGAAGGGACGAAAAATCAGCGACCCAAAAGGGAATGGCCCCGCCTAGGCCTGGAGTCCCTCTTTTCCATCCACTACAGCTTGTCCAAAAAACAAGAGAAGCAGTGGTTTCCCTGGTGGTCCGGTGGTTAAAAATCTGCCGGCTAATGCAAGCACTAGCATTCGCTAATGGGTTCAATCCCTGGCCAAGGAAGAGCCCACGTGCTGCGAAACAGCTAAGCCTGAGCATCACAACTGCTGAAGCCCACGCTCCCGGGGGCCCGTGGGCCACAGCAAGAGGAGCCACCACGACGGCAACGGACACGCCGCACAGCCAAAGAAAGGACGTGCGCAAATAAATAAAGTTTAAAAAAGTAAACAGAAAGAGAGGAGCCAACACCCAGGCTCTATAAAACTCAGGTCCTTTGCTTTCTCCTTACTTCTCTCCCCTGACTCTCCTAGCCCTCTCTCTCTCTCTCTCCCTCCCCTCCACCTCTCTGTCTCCTCTGGTTCTTTGCTTCCCTCTCCCCTCGTTTTCTCTTTCTCCTCTCTTCCCGTCTCCGCCTTCCTCTCCCCCTCTCCCTCACTCCCCTCTTCCTGCCTCTATACATATGTATATATATTCATATATATCAATGCATATACACATATCAATATGTACACGTGTGTGTGTGTGCTACCACTTCATTCATGTCCTGCTCTTTGCGACATATATATACGTATATATAAGCCCACATATACGTGTATGTATCCATATCCGTGTACATATGGTGAGGCCCTAAGAAAGACTATAGGAGCTCCGGGGGAGGAGTATCAGGTGATTTAAAAATATGCGAAGTGCGAAATTCAAAAGCAACTCCTTGGTCCCCACCCTAGTTTCCACGGAGCATGTTATGACTCCATCTCACCAGCAGAGGGCAGGCTAGGACGGCCAGAGCATCCAAGTCCTGCGGACACGCCTTTAACCCCGCCTTGATGGATTTGGTTTGTTTTTTTTTTTTTTCCCACAAAGGAGGAGAAAAAAGCACCAGAGCTAAAATGCTTTCCCAAATTATCCCACCTGTTTCTTAGAGAGTCGCCAATAGTATAGTTGCTTGTTAATAGGTAAAGGGTGAAAGTGTTTACAGGAATCAAGTTCCTTTCTCTGTGTCCAGATTCTGAAACCTGTTGCCTAAGGAGTGGCGTAGTTAATTAACTAGTCCCAAGGAAAGAAAGCTGTGATCATATCTTTAATTTTAGAAACTGGAACTGAAGGGACCCTGACAATCATCGTTGGACTGAAGACTAGAAAAGTTTGGCTGACATTGCACAGTAGATTAGGGGCTACGGTGGACACTCACCTAGCTGCTAAATGGTAGACAGTCTAGATTATATTATTTTTCTTTAAAGAGTGTGCAGTTTTATGCCAGCAGGCAGTTAAGTTACTCCCGGACCGTCTTGATTTGGTTGAGACGTGGTTTTGCATTTTGTTAGAATCCGTCTAGGGTTTCCCTCACTCCAGAATTTGATCCTTATTCCGAAAACATGGCCTTTTGATGTCTCAAATGAATTCCCTGGGTTTTCATGACATCACGTCTCTCGGAAGGGTTGAAAGCCCACATGTCCAAGCACTGTGTGCCCTCGGGAGTCGCTGCCCGGCTCTCAGTCCCTGGGGTACTCTTCTCTGCCAGGCCTTCCTGAGTCACCCTGCACACGTTAGCAAAGTGATATTCAGGCAAAGACCCGAGAGTCTCTCTGCATGTTTCTGAAACTCCTTTTCTCCAGTGTCCTCGTCTCCAGGACCCTGCCCCCCAAATCCCAGTCACCTCAGGAGCCTGAACGCCGATATCTGTTTCCTCTACTTGGCAAGACTTCTGTTTCCTGTTTGGGCTTCCTCTGGCCAGCCAGACCCCTGTGGAGATTAAATGTGATAATGTGATAATTATGCAAAGCATTGAGCAAAGTAATAGAGTAAATCCTATATGGTGTGTTATTTTTGTTCTTTCTTTTGCAAATGTTTAAATGATGTTCAGAGAACGGAAAATAATGTGTAATGTTCCTGGGCCATGTGTAAAAAAACAGGAAATATCTTCCAAATATAAGTATCATTTTTCTGAGTTGTTTAAGGTTCTGGAAAATCAAGTGGTCCTGCAGGAACAATGGAGAGTTTGATGTCCATCCCACATGTAGCAGCCTCCTGACTCGAACATTCTCTCACTTGTTATTGATAAACATGTCTGTACTTCATGCCCACTGTTTTACTCTCGTTTAAGACTGTTCGACTCCTCGGAGCGCTGAGACCAGTTTTATTTACGTTTGTCTCTCTTATGGACAGTGGCAGAGCACATTGTAGGTTCATTCAAATATTCTTAAAATTTTTTAATCAAATAAAAAAATTTTCACACAAGAAAATATAAACTGGCATTATGCACATACCCTGCCAAAGCAATATGCTGTAAAAGTGGCAATACAATTATCCCTTTTACTGGCTCCACTTAATACTGAATGCAAACTAAGCAGTGGAAAGGCCTGGGGAAATCACGATCTGGTTTTCCACCCTAGCTTCCAGCTGTTTTCTAAATGAATGACCTTGAGTATTTATTCTTAATATTGAGAATATTAATATTTATAGAATTTTTCATTTCTTTATAATTTAAAGTCAAGGCTATGGTTTTTCCAGTAGTCATGTATGGATGTGAGAGTTGGACTATAAAGAAAGCTGAGTGCAGAAGAATTGATGCTTTTGAACTGTGGTGTTGGAGAAGACTCTTGACAGTCCCTTGGACTGCAAGGAGATCCAACCAGTCCACCCTAAAGGAGATCAGTCCTGGGTGTTCACTGGAAGGGCTGATGCTAAAGCTGAAACTCCAATACTTTGGCCACCTGATACAAAGAGCTGACTCATTTGAGAAAAGACCCTGATGCTGGGAAAGATTGGGGGCAGGAGGAGAAGGGGATGACAGAGAATGAGATGGTTGGTGGCATCACCGACTCAATGGACATGGGTATGGGTGGACTCCAGGAGTTGGTGATGGACAGGGAGGCCTGGCGTGCTGTGGTTCATGGGGTCACAAAGAGTCGGACGTGACTGAGCGACTGAACTGAACTGAACTGAATACTTTAAAGATATTAATAATTATTATTAATTAATATAATGATATTCTGAACTTCAGTTCCTTATCTGTAAGAAAGGAATAATGACTACTACTTCCTAGTGTCTTTTGTGAAGATGATAAAGAAATAACACATTTAAAGTCTCTACCACAGATTCTTCACAGTACATCGTGGAAATTCAATTCACATGATTCCATCGATTCAATCAACCATTAGTTAACTCTGGGTTTTTATGTTCCCCAGTAAGTTTGGCTAACATTACACAGTAGATCCGGGGCTAACGTGGACATTCACCTATGATATCGTCTGTCCAACCATCTCTTGTGGAGAACGGTTTTTCCCCAATTGCTTCTTTCATTCATGTGGGTTTCCTGTGTTATTCAAGGTTCCCTGAAAAGTAAGTTCTGAGATGAGATTAGAAGGGCAAGGCCTTGATTAGGGAAAAATGCCTATGAGGGAAAACGTGGAGGGAGACAGAGGGTGCTGGAAGGCCTTCTGGTCAGGCCGAGATGCAGGTCCAAACTTTGTGAAGAGGAGAATGGGGCGGGGTCGGGGGAGAAGCTGGCTGGGATAGTCTTGGGCTGCAGTGTTCAGCAAGTCTGATGGAGAGTACTTGCACCAGAGTAACCCATCAGAGGGGTCTCGTGTCTCCCAGAAACAGCCCATCACAGAATCCTGTCACATCCGGTCACCACACAGTTATGGGACACCCAGTTAAATCTGAATTTCAGATAAACAATGAATTATTTGTGCATGCTCAGTCACTCAGTCACGTCTGACTCTTTTGCGACCTCATGGCCTGCAGCCCACCAGGCTCTTCTGTCAGTGGGATTTTCCAGGCAAGAATACTGGAGTGGGTTTCATTTCCTCTACCAGGGAATCTTCCCAACCCAGGGATCAAACCTGTGTCTCCTGCATTGACAGATGGATTCTTTACCCCTGAACCACCTGGGAAGCCCAATTTTTAGTATGTCCCAAATATTACACAGGCATCCTGTACTTGTATCTGCTAAATCTGGCTCCCCTAAGCTTGTGAGGACCTGGGCTCAGTGAGAACACAGTGACGGATCTCAGTGTGCAGCCGCTGAGTCCATGGGTCAATCACACTCCCACAAGGGATCTTTGAGCCACATGTTCATGGCTGCCGCAACACTCTAGGACCCTTCCAGCAGATTCTCTTTCTCCAACACTAGTTTGAGTTGTGCTTTTATTGTCTGCAACCCAGAGAGTCCTGACTGACTGATGCAGTTATCAACTCACGTACAACAAACTACTCCCAACTCTGTGGTATAATACAGAAACCGTGTTATTATGCTGGTGAATTCCACGGGTGGTGAGTTAGGATAGACTTTAGGGGCATAGCTTATCCCTGCCCCATAAGGTCTGAGGCCTCATCTGGGATGCAGATAGCAAAGGATGCACATTTGGATGAAGGACTGAGTCGTCCTGAGGCTTCTCCACTCATGGGTTTGGTACCCAGGATGGGGTGTCCTGAAGTCTGGGCTCAGCTGGAGCTGTAAGCCTTCACATGTCTTCACACGTGGCTTGAATTCTTACAACACGGCTGCCTCAGGGCAGCTGGGGTTTTTAGCTGATTCTTTGGGTTCCGAGCATGATTGTTGAGGTAAATAAGGCAGAAGCTGCATGGTTTTTTGTAACTTAGCCTCAGAATTCATACAGCCTCAGCTGCTGCTGCATTCTACCTGTCAAAGCAGTCACAGCCACCCAGATACAAGGAGAAAGGACCTTGACCTCAGCTTTTGATGTGAAAGAATTTACAGTCATGTTTTTCACAGGCCACACTCATGAGCTGACCAAGCTGAGAATGTCCTTTTTAAAAACCCACCTTCAGACCTTCCTCTGTAAGGAACTTTGGCTTATTCACAAAGTAAAATCTCAAGTACTTATTGAGTCAGAGGCATAACATTCTTTTCCGAATATCCATTCAGATCTTCCTTGGGAGCCCAGCAAGACTCTTCCTGCATTCTTCCTTGACTAGATCTTTGATTAAAAATGTAAGCAACTGCATGACACAGTGGAGACACCAGAACAAGAGTGTTTTCTCTGTAGACAGAGACCTCCAGCTCCATCAATTATTCTCTGTCATTTGCTGTACAGCTATGGATAGAGGCTGCAACAGCTGTGAGGCTGTGCAGCAGGAGAATAAGAACAGCTCTTCTCATCGTCAAAGGTCTTGGGCAGATCAACTCTCATTCTCATGATCAAGTGTCTAAAGATTTTTGACAGCCCAGATATCAGTCATAGAGAGTTGATGGAGAAGCATTTCTTCACTGGGTGATGTGTGCACAGCTTCATAACTAAAAATAAAATGAAATGCTATGGGCTCCTTTAGAAAGCAGACATGGTTTTAAATTCCTTCTTTTCCACTTCTCTCTTGGGCAAGACACTCGACTTCCCAGTCTCTGTTTCTTCCCTGAGAAACTGCATTGCAGATTGTAACTCTGAGTTCGTATGAGGGTTATGATAGTACCTGGGAAATAAAGCAGCCAGAACACTGCATAGTGGCTGCTGCTGCTGCTGCTAAGTCGCTTCAGTCGTGTCCGACTCTGCGTGACCCCATAGACGGCCTCCTACCAGGCTCCTCTGTCCCTGGGATTCTCCAGGCAAGAACACTGGAGTGGGTTGCCATTTCCTTCTCCAATGCATGAAAGTGATAAGTGAAAGTGAAGTCGCTCAGTCGTGCCCGACTCTTCGCGACCCCATGGACTGCAGCCCACCAGGCTCCTCCGTCCATGGGATTTTCCAGGCAAGAGTACTGGAGTGGGTTGCCATTGCCTTCTCCAGCATAGTGGCTCCTGGGGTCTTAAGATGAATTGTGGATTAAAGCAGCATCAAATGCTTGCCATGCACTGAGCATCACATTAGAAATTTCAGGGGACACAAATTTCCTGTCACCAGCTACCATAGCTGGTTAAGGGGGTGCCTGCTCTGGGCAGAAGGAACCAGACAATCGGAAACTGAGTCCCAGGTAAGGAGCTTTGTGTCAGCAGCTTCCTCCAGCTAGCCAGCATGTGCTCGGTGAACATCTGTTACAGTGGGAATCATAATAACAACCACCCCCTTCCTACCTCACAGGGTTATTTTGAATATTACTTAAGAGGGTAGGTATTAAAGTGCTTTGTAAATGTTAAAATATCAAAGATTGGTCTTGCCTCGCAAGCAATGTGTCACCTATGGACCATCAGAACTGGCATCACCTGGGAGCTTCTTAGAAAAGCGGACTCTCAGGCCTCATCCCAACCCTACTTAATTAGCATTGACAGTTTAACAAGACCCCCAGATGACTCCTCTGCGTGTTAGTGTGTGAAAGGCAGTGGTCTGTAAGAGTACACATTCTGATGAAATGAAAACAAGGCAGCTTCAAGGCAAGGCAACCCGTGGGCAACATGAAAGGATCTAGTAATAATTAAAAGCCCAGTTTCCAAGGGTATCAATTAGAAGAAAACCCACAGGGCTAGTTAACGGAAGAATTCCCAGAGGGCATGTGGTTTTGAACAAGTGCTTATCACCCAAGAGCCTCCGTGGGAAGGAGTGGTATAATCTCTCTGCCCTGCCTGCATAGTTGAGCCTTGGCCAAACAATCGCTTTCCCACCTCAATGATCAAGGCACCTCGTGGTACTCTGGGCTCACTGTGCCCACTGCAGCCAAGCCAAGATGGTCCCCCGTGGGTTGGTTCAAGATGGCATGCAGTATAGGTATCTAGCTCTCCCGGTACTTCATTCACTCCCCGATCGTAACCTTATCCATTTTCCTCTGCTATCGGGGTTCAAGTGTCTCCTCCACAGTGCTGTGAGCTCCATGAGGTCAAGGACAGAATCTCTGCCTTCTCCCTGATTCCCAGCACAGTGCTGCAGGAAGCCTTAGCCAGGGGCTAAGGAAGGAGAAGGTCCTCATTCTGCTGGGATCCAGGATGTGCCCCTTTCCCTCCTTACACGGCTTCAGTGCTTCCGATTCCCTTCCACCTACTCATCTCAAAAAGTTCTAATTCTTTACCTGTGCTAAGGCTCTGGATTCATTTTAAACGCAGGTACTTTATGAACATATTTCTGCTCAGGCTACTGTATCCTTAAGTTCAGTTCAGTTCAGTCCAGTCGCTCAGTCGTGTCCGACTCTTTGTGACCCCATGGACTGCAGCACACCACGCCTCCCTGTCCATCACCAACTCCAGGAGTTTACTCAAACTCGTGTCCATTGAGTCGGTAATGCCATCCAACCATCTCATCCTCTGTCGTCCTCTTCTCCTCCCGCCTTCAATCTTTCCCAGCATCAGGGTCTTTTCAAATGAGTCAGCTCTTCTCATGAGGTGGCCAAAGTACTGGAGTTTCAGCTTCAGCATCAGTCCTTCCAATGAATATTCAGGACTGATCTCCTTTAGGATGGACTGGTTGGATCTCCTTGCAGTCCAAGGGACTCTCAAGCATCTTCTCCAACACCACAGTTCAAAAGCATCAATTCTTCGGTGCTCAGCTTTCTTTATAGTCCAACTCTCACATCCATACATGACCACTGTATCCTTAATCATGTTGTTTTCAGGGTTTAGTTAAGAAAAAATACTCTATGTATTTCAACAAGAGTCTAAATATGCAGTTTTTGATGACAAAATTGCTGGAAAATTGGAGTGCAAAGGGGGAAGGTGATGTTACTTACATGAGGAACTGCAAAAAAAAAAAAAAGACCCTACAAACACCTCTAATGACTAATGCTGAGCATCTTTTCATGTGCTTGCTATTTGCATATCTTAGGACAAATGTTTACTCAAATCCTTTGCCCATTTTTAAAATACGTCATTTGCCTTTATGTTGTTGAGTTCTAAGAGTTCTTCACATATTCTGGATTTGGGGTATGGATTTAAATTTCATATGTGATTTACAAATCTTTTCTTCCATTCTGTTGCTTGTCTTTTTACTTTCTTGATGCTGTCCTTTGAAACGCAAAAGTTTTTAATCTTGATGAAGTCCATTTTATCTGTTTATTTTTTCTGCATGCGTTTTGGTGTCATATCTAAAACAACATCGCCTGATCTAAGAGCATAAGGATTTAAACCTCTGTTTTCATCTAAGACCTTTATAGTATACAACTCTTACATTTAGATCTTTGATCCATCTTGAATTAATTTTTGTATACGGTGTGAGATCGGGCAAAATGTTCAATTTCATTATTTTCATGTGGATATCTAGTTGTCCCACCACCATTTGTGGAAAAGTCTACTTTCCTGCCATTAAATTACCTTGGCATCATTGTCCAAAATCAGTTTACCATAAAGGTTTATCTCTGGACTCGCAGTTCTGTTCCACTGATCTACATCTGTCTTTGTGTCAATACCATACTGTCCTGATTACTGTAGCCTTGTCTTGTTTTGAAATTGGGAAGTACGCCTTCTCTAAGTTATTTTTCAAGAAAAGATAAAAAGGTGTTTTGTCTTACAATACTGTATGAGTTTTCAACAAACTTAAGTGCTTCTCCCATGCTCACACTGCACTGTATCTACATTTCCAGTAAAGCAAATACTTTATAGTATTGTGCTCATTATGATGTTTGTGTTCTGATTAGAAGATCATTTCTTGAAGACAGGGCACATATTTAATTTAGCTCTGTATTTCCAATGCTAGAATAAAATTTGGCCCAAACCGGGCCAAACTGATTTGGCCCAAATCAGTGGTCAAATTTCCATTATTCAGTACCCTACCATATACTATATAACAGCATTAAATTTCTTTCGCCATCGGTAACTCAAGAATGTTACCGACTTAACTACTTCATCTCAAGTACTTGACAGACAAATAGAGAAAGAATGCACGGAGACCTGAAACCTGTTCTGGCACCGTCACGGAATTCTGTTACAAACACTGTGAAACCCTCTGAGTCTAGTTCTGATTCTTATTCTACAAATTAGGGGTGAAATCTGCTATTCATTTCCTGTGATGGTTCATTTTATGTGTCAACTTGGCTGGGCCATGGTCCCCAGATAATTGGTCTTCGTCCTCTGGACTGTTTTTTTTTGTATATGAGTGTTTTTTCTATGTGATTAATATTTAAATCTGGACTTTGAGTAAAGTAGCTTGTCCTCCATAATGTGAATGGGCCTAATCCTATCAGCTGAAGGCCTTAGGAGAATAACACAGACCCCTCCTGAACAAGGACTGCAGCAGAAGACAGCCTTCGGACTTGGACCAAGACACTGACTCTTACCCAGGTCTCAGTCTGCTGGCCCACCATGCAGAGTTTGGACTCATCAGCCTCCATGATCATATGAGACAAAATTCCTCAAAATAAATTTCTCTCTTTATATGTATATATACACATACAATAAGAGATACATATCGCTTATTGGGTCTGTTTCCTTGGAGAACCCCGACTAATACATAAGAATGCTTTCCACCATTATGGAAAACAGAATGGAAGTTCCTTAAAAAAGTAAAAATAGAACTACCATATGATGCAGCAATCCCACTTCTGGGCATAAAGCAGGAAAGACAAAAACTGTAATGGGAAAAGATACCTGCACCCAGATGTTTGCAGCAGGACTATTTACAATAACCAGGATATGAAGCAACCTGTCCCTCAACAGATGAATGGATAGAGAAGATGTGGTATGCAGACACCATGGAATATTACTCAGCCACAAAAAAGAATGAAATATTGCCAGTTGCAACAACACAGAAGAACCTAGAGAAGATCATCATATAAACTTAGGCAGAAAGAGAAAGTGAACGTGAAAGTCGCTCAATCACGTTTGACTCTTTGTGACCCCATAGACTATACAGTCTGTGGAATTCTGCAGGCCAGAATACTGGAGTGGGTAGCCTTTGCCTTCTCCAGGGGATCTTCCCAACCCAGGGATCAAACCCAGGTCTCCCACATTGCAGAGTCTTGACCAGCTGAACCACCAGGGAAGCCCAAGAATACTGGAGTGGATAGCCTATCCCTTCTCCAGAGGATCTTAGGCAGACAGAGAAAGACAACTACTATAAGATATCACATATATGTGAAATTAAAAAAAATAACACAAACGAATTTATTTACAAAACAAGCAGACTCATGGACATAGAAAACAAGCTTATGGTTACCAAAGTGGGTGGAGGTATAAATTAGGAATTTGGGATTAACACATGTACACTACTATATATAAAATAAGCAACAAGGACCTACTGTATAGCACAGGGAACTCTTCTCAATATTTTCTATTAACCTATATGGAAAAAGAACCTGAAAAGAATTTTATGTATATTCACTGTGCTGTACATCTCAAACTAACACAGCATTATAAATCCACTATGATTCAATTTTAAAAAGAATCTTTTTCATTGGCATATACTTTAGCTCTATCTTGCTGCTAAGAGGTAGATTGTTTGGGGGAAGTGTTCAGAAAATGAGCCCATTGGCTCCTCTACAAGCAGAGCAATGTATTATTTTTGGCAGGATGACGGGTATGGGATATCTGGTGGATGATGCTGATGACGATATCTGCCCACATTTATTGAGTACTTACTCTTTGACAGCGTTGTGCTAAGCGTTTGTATCATCAGTCTGTGTAATGGATGCGGTTGAGGGTGTCATCTCACAGTGACAACTTTCCAAACACAGCCCTCAGCTGCAAAGAGTCATACACCCTTTGGAGAGGGGATAAACTCCTCCCAATAAAGGGTCAACGCAGGAGACCCCAGCTCCCTCCCGATATTTCAAGACAACTCTGCAGGGCCTCCCAGCTTCAGAGCATCCTGCAAGAGCGGCTGGAGCCTGTAAGACTGTACTGCAGCCCAGTTTCTCCGTCTGTCCAGACCTGCTTGAGTCTCGCTTCTCCACAAGTGTCAGTCCCCACCTTCCTGCCTGCGCATCCTCATCTCAGAACCTCCTCTCAAAGAACCTGACCTGCAACGTCCTCTTGTAAGGATTAAACGGAAGAGTCCACAAAAAGAGCTTTGACCGCGCCCCCTGACAGAGAGTAGGCATTCAAACCATGAAATTACCAATTGTCATTGGAGTATAGTTGGCCTACGACGTTGTCTTAGTTTCTCCTGTGCAGCAAAGCGAACTAACACAGCACTGCAGACCAACTACACTCCAATAACAACTAGTAATCCAAAAGAGATTATTTCAAAAAATTAATACAAAAAGAGGGGAGATATATATATATATATATATATCTCCCTTCTTTTTTTGGATTTCCTTCCCATTTAGATCACCACAGAGCATTGAGTAGAGTCCCCTGAGCTATACAGTAGGTTTTCACTAGTTATTTATTTTATACATAGTTTCAATAGTATACATGTGTCGATTTCAATCTCCCAGTTCATCCCACCACCTTTCCTCCTTGGTATCCATATGTTTGATCTCTACATCTGTGTCTGTATTTCTGCTTTGGAATTAAGATCATGACCAACCTAGATAGCATATTCAAAAGCAGAGACGTTACTTTGCCAACAAAGGTCCGTCTAGGTCAAGGCTATGGTTTTTCCAGTGGTCATGTATGCATGTGAGAGTTGGACTGTGAAGAAGGCTGAGCGCCAAAGAATTGATGCTTTTGAACTGTGGTGTTGGAGAAGACTCTTGAGAGTCCCTTGGACTGCAAGGAGACCCAACCAGTCCTTTCTGAAGGAGATCAGCCCTGGGATTTCTTTGGAAGGAATGATGCTGAAGCTGAAACTCCAGTACTTTGGCTACCTCATGCGAAGAGTTGACTCATTGGAAAAGACTCTGATGCTGGGAGGGATTGGGGGCAGGAGGAGAAGGGGACGACAGAGGATGAGATGTCTGGATGGCATCACCGACTCAATGGATGTGAGTTTGAGTGATCTCTGGGAGTTGGTGATGGACAGGGAGGGCTGGCATGCTGCAATTCATGGGGTCACAAAGAGTCGGACACGACTGAGCGACTGAACTGATACCATTTTCTAGATTCCACTGCTACTGCTGCTGCTGCTGCTAAGTCACTTCAGTCATGTCCAACTCTGTGTGACCCCATAGACGGCAGCCCACCAGGCTCCCCTGTCCCTGTGATTCTCTAGGCAAGAACCCTGGAGTGGGTTGCCATTTCCTTCTCCAATGCATGAAAGTGAAAAGTGAAAGTGAAGTCATTCAGTTGTGTCCAACTTTTTTCGACCCCATGGACTGCAGCCTACCAGGCTCCTCCATCCATAGGATTTTCCAGGCAAGAGTACTGGAGTGGGGTGCCATCGCCTCCTCCACTAGATTCCACATATATGCACTAATTAGTTTTTCTCTTTCTGACTTATTTCACTCTGTATGACAGCCTCTAGGTCCATCCATATCTCTACAAATGACCCAGCTTCATTCTCTTATATCGCTGAGTGATAGTCCATTGTGTATATGCCACATCTTCTTTATCCATTCCTTTAAAACAATGAGATTATTATTAACCACCCCAAAAATGTAGATACTGTCCCTACCCTGCACTTTACAGATGAAGACATTGAACTTCAGAGAGGTTAAATTACTCAACCAAGATTAAAATTAAAATTAAAGATGTATTTCAAATCCAGGTATGACTGTCTTCAAAACTCTGCTCATTCAAGCTTCCTTATTTTTCCCATTTTCCCCACGAGTCAATGAAGTCTCAGAGTGACTAAGCCAGTGAGAGGTAGGTCACACAACAACCCTGCCTGCCTCAGAAACAAGTCTGGCCCCTGAGTGACTAAGTCTCACTTCTCTTAACAAATCCTTACACAATGTCCTTTAAAAAATAGGATACTTGGTCTTTCACTCAACTTATGTTCATCAAACTGAGTTGCTTTCAGTAGCTATAAACTTTTATGACTTTTTTCTGGTTATTACTGAGAATATGCTTTTCCTTCAGTGCCTTGGTGGTTAAACTCACATGTTACTATCTATCTGGCCTCTTAGTAGAATGCGATCATTTGCACAATCTGTTCCTTGTACAGGGTTTATTTCCTGGACCAGCTTTGGATTAATTATAATGCCTGTGTTTAATGTTCTTATGGGTACTGTTCTAAAATCATTTTTAAGTCAGTTATCAAAAACAATAGATGACATAAAAATGGTTGTTCTTGTATTTTTTTATGAAAAATCTCATTTAAAATTCCCAAGTTCTAACTCAAGGACAGAAATTAATTTTGTGAATTGAAGTAGGGGATAATTTATGGACTCTAACAAAGATAAATAAAACATTGTTATTTTTCCTAAAAAAAATCTGTGCTTATCCTTATTAGGCTATCCTGCCCTTTTGGGGGCTTCCCAGGTGGTGCTAGTGGTAAAGAACTCACCTGCCAATGCAGGAGACATAAGAGATGGGGGTTCAATCCCTGGGTCAGGAAGATCCCCTGGAGGAAGGCAAGGCAACCCGCTCTAGTGTTCTTGCCTGAAGTATCCCAGGGACAGAGGAGCCTGGAAGACTACAGTCCTTGGGGTTACAAAGGGCCTGACCCGACTAAAGCGACTTAGCACTACCTTCTTTCAAACAGCCATCTAGAGACTATATCCAAATGCAAGATCTGGAGGAAGGTATACAGCAGGTGGAGACTGCGTTGTGCAAGCAGAGTACAAAACAAGCCCGCATTGGCAGTGAACGACAAGTAAGCGGCAAATTGGAAACCACCAGCAAAGATGGGAAACAAAGCAGAGTGGATGAAAAACAGGAAAAACAAAAAAACAGAAACATGAAAGTGCTGCCCAAACATCTGGGGCTGTTCCACAAGGAAGGTTTCGCTGCATCCGGAGCCAAATATGAGGGAACAGGTAAGAGTGTTCAAGACATCTTCCCTGCAAAGGACTTGGAACACAACTTTATAGAAGCACCTAAAAAAGGTCAAAGATCCTGGACACTCACTGTAAACAAACAAAAAAAAACAAACAAAAATCCTGAACCAGGAATCAAATTTAATTCTCCACATGATATTTACTGGGCACTCTGCTTCATGGTCTCTGTCTTTGAGGAGCTCGCAGTCCACTGTACTAGGAATGGAGATGGCAGTGGAAAGGACATTTTCAGTGTAACAACTAACTGTTACACAAAACATAGAAAAGACTGAAGCCACTAGAAAGACTGAGGCTGCTATAGAAAGTGTGGTTAATCCTGCCCAAGAAAATCCTGGAAGGCTCCACAGAGGAGATGACATTTGAACAGGACCTTGAAGATTAATAGGAGCCAAGGAGAATTTTGAGAGACTAGACTATATTCTAAGGGGGAAAAAAAGACACATGCTTTTCCTTGCTTTCCTCCAGCGTGTGGAGGGCACTCCACGAGGAGTAATCCCTGCGTCGTCTTGCAGTGGATCAGGGGCACTTTGTGTTTTCCGTATTTCAACACCTGGGAGAATCTCTATAGATTCAAGCACTTCACCCTTTGAGAAGCTTGTCACGGGGTAAAAGAAATGGTCCTTTGAGTTCACATGTCATAAAACACCGAGAAGCAGCCTGTGTGTAGGGAAGGCAGCTTAGGTTCAGTGGAGCTACACGGAGGAAACAGATGTTTTGCTGTTTCAGACAGACTGTGGGCCAGTCCTGAGAGGTTGCTGAGAGATGGCTCCCTTGCTTCCAAACCACGTTCTTTTCCCTCTGAGATGTAAAGGAGAGCACCATCTCTGAGCCCTGGTGGCGTTTATGTCTAGGTCACAGGAATTCTATCCTCAGGCTCCGACACTGGCCATGAAGCTAGATGGCAGCTTCATGCTGATGGCACGGTACCCACCAGGAGCTCTGTACCCAGAGGATCCAACTGCACTGCTTCAGAAGGAAGTTTTATCTTTCCCCATACTGCTGAACAGATGGCAGCTTTGCACTTGGGAAACATTTGTCGCCAGGATGAAGTCATGTCTTTTAGCAGTTATGGTCTCATTATTTTTAATGACTATTGATGCCATGCTCCGATGTGTCTTAGAAAGACCTTGTAACTCCTGGTGGGGATTGCACCTGGTCCTGATCCCTGGGAAGGAACATTTTAAGGAATTCAGAGGAAATGGAAATGATGCTTTCAGCCCATCTCTGTTAATAACTAGCTGTGGTTAAGTGTCCTTTGACAAGTCCTTCAGTTACTCAGACTAGCTCAGTGTGGGGAGTGGGCACCGCGGGAGAGGTGGATGTCCGCTCTCAGGCACCGTGAGCTCCTCCCTTACTGTTGAAACCGGGGCACTTGGACACCTAGTGATCAGAGTGTTTGGGGGGCCTATTCCACTTGGAACTTGGGGAACCAGCTGAAGAGCCAGGCAGCTTCACCTGTCACTCTGAGACTTATCTATCAGACACATTAAACCCTGTACATGACCCTCTGGTGACAGAAATCTCCCTCCCTCTTTGACTCGGTCTCTGACATGCCAGGGTTCTGCCCCTTAGAATCATCTGGAGAGATTTTTTTTTTTTAATACCAATGTCAAGGACCCCACCCCAGATATTCAGATTCAGGTCTCGGGTGGGGCCTGAGAAATGCTCTCTTATTTTAAAAACTCCCCGGATGAATCTCATGGGCAGCTAATGTTGAAAAGTCTTGCCCTGGAATCTCATACCTTTGTATAAAGCATACTTTTATCCAGTTTCATGCCAGATATCAAGTTTTATTCAGCTTTATGCCAGAACAAAAATTTTTACATCAGTCGTTGAGAACACCAGCAACAAAAAATATTATTGATAATTGCTTAAAGCATACTTGGCTAGCAATTTACAGTTTACTATCCTTAAAATGGCCTCAGGCTCAGGGAGGTAAAATAGCCCACCGGGAATAAGCAGGTCTCTGCCGCAGAACTTGGTCTAAAACACCCAGGTTTTCTAATTATTTGAGCTCAACCCCTCTCACTATTTCACCCTGGCTCCTAAATTACCAAGCCTGTTTTCAGTTATCAGACTATTTGAGGCCCGTGAGACATTTACAGCTGGCCCTCCACCACCAGACTGAATTGAAACGTTGAGGTAATTATCTGAGTAATTCAGGCAATGCCGTTTATTTTTCCTGAATTACCTGGATAATTACCTCAAGCCTAATAAGATGGAAAGAAGCCAGAGCCACATTCTGATGGTTTTATTGCCCCCTCAACAATGCATTCTTATTTTAAAGGTCCTGATTTGAAGAAATAAGCTGTGGAAACGTGGGTCCTCCTCATTCGCCACAGGATACCCCATTAATCATCTGGGGAAGATGGCGGTTGGCTCAGGAACACAGTCGTCCTGTTCTCCAAGTCTCTGGGAGTCGCCTCAGCTAATGAGGTGACAGAGAGGAAGGCTTCTGGGGGTTGGGTGTTTCTGCTTTTCTACTTGAGCTTTGCCACATTTCTCTCTGAAACGGTGTCACTCAACACTCTGCACCAGCTCCTTGTTTTCTGGGGCCGGGCCGGGCCTGACCAACTAAGTGGAGCTCGTCATCCGTGCAGCAAGGCCTCACCTTTCACTTCAAGGCTCGTGGCCAGAAGCCGGAGGGCTCCTTCCAACTAAAGGGGCAGGAACCCCCTGCTTCTACCGCTGCCACTATCGACCCTGTTAAGACGACCAAATGTGTCACAGGAAGAGGTGTCCACCCCATTTCCTCAGGAGGATTCTTCCTCCTGGTGCTTGGTCGTCTTTCTGGAACCTCGCTTCATGGGTCACTCCATCCCCTTTATCTCTCTTCAAGCTTTGCTCTCCATTGGCTCCTTCTGTTCTGCCTACAGAGGCATTAAGACTCCTTCACCTTGTAAGCAGAAAGCAAGGAAGCCAATGAGATTGGGAGGAAGCAAGCCATAGCCAGAAGCCAGCAGAGTGACAGAACTGGGAAATGGGAAAAAGAAAACAGGAGCCAGAAGAATGGAGTCAGGTCAGAGCAGACTGACGCGATAACACAGAAGCCAAGGGAGATGCAAGTTTCCAAAGAAACATGACTTGGTGGAGAAGTAAGTGTGGGTCTGGAATTGAATCCTAACTCCTTCACTTTCTGGCTGCATGATCATCTTTAAAACAGTGATGTTATTAAAGCTCACCTCCAAGGTGTCATGGGAGTGAAGCAATTCATTGCATAGAAAATTACCTAGAGAGATTTTATGCTACTTAATTATTACTGTTATTATTGCAAATGGGAAGGGCTGACCAACAATATTAAATGCTTCTCTGAAATCAGATTGGAAGAGGTAGTTGGAGTTTTCTAGTCTTATCATTTAAACTTTTTATTATAAACCCCTTCCCATGATATGAAAAACATTTATAAATGGTCAAGAATATTCACTCATATATACGTATATTATATATATGCATGTTTGTCACTCAATCATATTCGACTCTTTGCAACCTCATGGGCAGGCTCCTCTATCCATGAGATTTTCCAGGCAAGAATACTGGAGTGGGTAGCCATTCCCTTCTCCAGGGGATCTTCCCAACCCAGGGATCAAACCCAGGTCTTCTGCTTTGCAGGCAGATTCTTCACCGTCTGAGCCATGATGCTTTCATATGGATGAGATAAAATGGCTCACCATCACCATAGCCACATTCGGGAAGAGGGCACATGGAAAAATTATACCCCCTTCTCTTTAAGGATATAACCTGGAAGTTGCACCCACCACTTCAAATCATGTTCTGTTGGCCAGATCATACCTATGTGCCCATTCCTTGCTGCAAGAGAGGCTGGCCAATGCAGGCTTTATTCCATGTGGCCAGGATCATGGTTTTAAGGACTAGTAAATAAGAAAGGGTGGCAGGGGTAGACAATGAAGGGCTTCCCTGGTGGTTCAGTTGTAAAAGAGTCCATCTGCAATATGGAGACATGGGTTCAACCTGGGTCGAGAAGACCCCCTGGAGAAGGAAATGGCAACCCACTCCAGTATTCTTTGGAAAATCCCAGGGACAGAGGAGCCTGGTGGGCTACAGTCCATGGGGTCACAAAGAGTCAGACATGACAGCGACTAAACAATGACAACAAGTAACAATGAAATGAAAAGAGAACACCTTGATTACTCTTTTGGGAAGTTTGCCAATGAAGAGAAGGAGAAGCAGACTAGGAACAGGGAAGTCAGGCTGAAAGAAGGAGAAGCTAACCTTCACTGGTCGTTTTGAACTTGAAAGCTCACAGTACAAATGCCATCCATGTAACCTTGCCTAATCCCAGGACTAATAATCTCATTCTCCCCATTAACTCCCATATCGCTTGACATATCCCCCTCTGCCTCATCTCTGACTAGTTTACGCATGTGTCTCATCTCTCCTATAGCCTCTAAGCATCTCATTTATCTTTCTAACCCTTACCACTTCTAGTATGATGCCTTGCCCAAAGCTGACATCTTTCTCATGTATCACCTTCCTCCCTATTGGTCTTGCTTTAGTCAGAAGCACAAGAAAGAGTCTAGTGTTTCCCTTCCCCTTTCAACAGTGAGGAGAGTTGACAGTGCTCTTTGAACAGTACTCTTTCCATCTTGTGCTCGGAATGAATGCAGAAAATGATTGGTCACAGACCCCAGGGATGGGAGCACTGTTGCTCAGGAGTGACAAGTTGCTAACATGCAGAAAGAATGGGTGATGGTTCTTGCTTCTCACGATGCATGTTTGCTAATAATTTTGTCAGGCAGGTTATAGAATTGATAAATCTGTACAAGATCATAAAACTGGTTATGACTTTTTTTTAAAAAAGAAGCAAGACTTCAGATCCTGAGTTTGAAAATCATAGCTTTAAATCAGATTTTGTTTTGATATACAGGAACACACAGGATTTAATTAAAGAGTTAAATATCGCTTCTACCCAAGACAGTCTAGCATATTGGAAAATATTTTGAATACTATGAATAAAGGTACAAATCCTGGTCCTAGTGTTATGATCTTGGGAAAGTCACTTAATTTGTCTGGGCCTCTACTTTCTCATCCATTAAATGGGGTTAAAAAACTCATCTTGCATGGTTATCGTGACATATAAGGCTATTGTGTGAAAGTGTTAGTTGCTCAGTCATGTCCAATGCTTTGCAACCCCACAGACTTTAGCCTGCCTGGCTCCTCTGTCCATGGAATTCTCCAATCCCATCATTAGAAAAGACACTGATGCTGGGAAAAGCCAACTCATTGGAAAAGACCCTGATGCTGGGAAAGACTGAGGGCAGGGGGAAGAAGAGGGTGACAGAGGATGAGATGGTTGGATGGCATAGCCAACTCAATGACATGAGTTTGAGCAAACTCTGGGAAATGGTGAAGGTCAGGGAAGCCTGGCATGCTCTAATCTATGGGGGCACAAAGAGTCAGATACAATTTAGCGACTGAACAACAACAACAAAGGCTATTATGACATATAAGGCCAGTGTCTATCATAAATTCTATGCATTTATAAATTTTTCACACTAAACTGAGAGTATTTGGATTTTGGGCTCCATTCATCTTTTTCAACCAAATTTATGATATTACTATGTAGACACAGTTACAGTTAGTAGAAGAAAAGTCATACTTAAGTCAGTGATAAGCTATTTACAAAGATGAATTAATAAATGCCTCTCCTTAATCCATCAATCATTTCAGGCAAATTAATGGGAAGAGCCACAATAATTCGTATAATACAACTAACAGTTTATCTTTCTGTTAAGTGGGTAAGGTGGGGAGGTGGTAACTGGTTTCTGGTAGTAGCTCTATAGCTTTTAAACTCTATCTTTGTTTCTTACTTTGGCTAAAGGATCTTTTAGGCTTTTTAAAACTTAAAATAAGTCTCAGAGACCCCACTTAAAACTACTGATTAAGTTTGTACAGAAAACCTTTTTTCTAATCAGCATGTTCGCTTTCATAGTTTAATCAGGGCCACCAAAAATGTACATTTAGAAAAATTCATGAAAGGATGTACTTATTCAAATTGCTTGCCATGTTTAGAAGCATAGATTTCTTGGTTGTAAATTTTTGTGTATTTCCCTCATTCCATGGTTTAAATTGACATGGAGAATCAATAAAATAGCAATCATTTAAAAAAAAAAGAGGAAAAAACCTTTTTTCTAAATGCAGTTATAAGGCAAATGTTTCAGAATGGCTATAAGCGATGGTATTTTAATAATTTTGTTGAGCCTTAAGGTATAGTATCAAATTCTGCTCATTCTTTCCAGTGGGGGAGAAAACTGGAGAAGGCAGAGGGAAATTGCTTACTTGCCTCCCCGCCATTCTTTAATAAGGCACTGACCCTTGTCAAAGAAAACACATATATGCAGGCACACAAACAAGGACCCCCATTTACCTTATTTTCAAATTTAAATGATGGGATCCGGTCATTCATCTTTGTCACAATCCACCAAACAGTTTTGCAAGAGCATGTTTCATAAACAAGCTCTCATTTCAGCATCAGCCAGGAAGGTTAAGGTTTAGATCCTGCATGATAGAAACCCTTTTTGTAATTCTCCCCCAAACATCTGTTCAGTCGCTCATCAACATCTGTCACCCATTTCTAGGCTCAGCCCAGACAAAGCTATGTTTTTCTAACACACTCCATTCCAAATTGTTACCAAGTGATTCCTACTCAGACTAATCTTACACAGGGATTGAGAAGATGTCTTATTGGATCAAATTCGTCTTCTACTAATGGAGCATCTACCCTGCAGCCTTGGCAAAAGCCCAATGGCTCAGAGGAAGGGAAATTCCTCATAATATGCTAACACTTTTCTGACTCAGATTGTTACACTGAGAACTTTTCATTTTCTTCAGTGCTTCAGGGTTAGCACACATTACCCTATACATGTGTGTATCTTTAACGTACCCGATTCAAGGCCCAGAGGGTTTGCTTTGTAAAGTAACTGAAGTAAGAACATAAAAAATGTTTTCTGGGCTTCCCCGGTGGCTTGGTGGTAAAGGCTCTGCCTGCCAATGCAGGAGACATTGGCAACACATCAGTCAAATCCAGGTTCGATCCCTAGGTCAGGAAGATCCCCTGGAGAAGGAAATGGCAACCCACTCCAGTTTTGTTGCCTGAGAAGCCCCATAGAAAGTGGAGCCTGGTTGGCTACAGTCGATGGGGTCGCAAAAGAGTCAGACACGACTTAGCGACTGAACAACAACAACAAAATGTTTTCTAATACTTGACCCAATTGTTTGCGTGAAAAGACAAGAAATGTTGGATTATTTGGAAAGACATCACAGGTAAAAGCGAGCAGAAAGACTTGAACTGAGACCTTGGAAATGTACCTCTGAGGCAAGTAACCTTGTTGGTTTTAGTTAATGATCCTGAGACCTCAAATACCTAATGAGAAAAATGCATACCTCATAGGATTACAGAGTGAAAACTGTACTTGTACATTGCATGGAAGGTGCTGGACACTGTAAGCGGCATAGAGCAAACAACTCAGTCAGGGGTAACTCTCGCTATCACCACCATCATCATGATCATCACTGAAGCAGAAAGACATCAGGAAGGCTTTACCTTCCTCTTTTGCTCCCAGCCTCCCTTTTCCCTTTCTGTTCAGCCAGCATTTACTGAGTGCCTCTTATGAGCTCAAATATGTGCCAAATATGAATCTGGTAAATTCCTTGTCCTCAAGGAGCTGTCTCCTTAATAGTGGAGATACACAAACCCACATTCTACTCAAATCAGACACTGATAAATGCTATAAAATTATAAGTAAAGCTCTTCACAGAATATTTGAAGATGTTTTAATACCAAATCTCTGTTTTTCTTATTAGCAGACTTTAACTGGGGCTCATCTTACACAGTAAATTAGGAATTTAAACCCCAGGGCAGAACTTTCATTTCAATGGGAACCTGCTGGTTATAGTTTAGGTCAATGTTTATAACGTCAATAGTGCAATGAGGAGGAAGAGAAGGGTTTTCACCTCTGTTTCCATGTACATTAAAAATGATAATGAAGATGGCCCCCAGACTGAACCAAAGGGAGCAACTGAATTATTCTTTTTTATTTTCTTCATGAAGCTGAATATAAGAAAAGATTTGAAGCTGCCATGACTCATTAAGGCCAATTTGACTGACATGGGTACCAAATATTAATGTTTAGATATGTAAATGTATCGAGAGAGATTTTATTAGAGATAAGAGTCCCACAGACTCCACTTTCTATTGTTCCACAGGAAAGAGTCCCTTTGGGAATTCCGTGCTGATGGTCGCTAAGGGCCCCTTTTGCACATCATCCGGGGAAAGAGCAAATGGCACTGAGCGCCCTTCAGATGGATATCCCTCTGCTGCTGTTCCTTCACGGGTCCCTGTCCTAGGGGCCCAGGTCTTGTGTGGGAGACAAGTGTGTCACACAGAGGACATGACTCCATGTGCTGAGATGAGCAGAAAGAAGCTGAATTCCTCAGCAGAGGGGGCAGCAGCCAACAGAGACCTTCCAGGAAGAGGAACCTGCTTCCAGGGAGGGGTCGGGGCCCCTGGTCAGGAGTTAGTCTGGGGAGGGCCAGGTGCAGAACCCAGGTGGGGAGTGGAGTGACTGAGACTGGGAGGAATGGGCCAGAGGCAGTTCTCGAAGGAGAACTCGCATTTTGTGTTCACCAAGACACCCGCTAGAAATGAGTGAGATCCAAGGCCCATTCTAGAGGTCCCTCTATGGGCCATGAGGACCACCTGTCCTCATGGAAGTTTCACAGGGCATGAATTCCCAGGCTTTATCAACCAATGTCATGTAACTTCCCTCCTTCAGCAGACTGATAAATTGTTATGTTATGTAACGTCTCTGAACTTGCATTTCCTTCGCTCTAAATGGGGAAAACAACGCCCACCTCTCCCAGCATCCAGGAACGTGTATGTACCTTGTCTGGTGGTAACAGGCATGCATCTATTCATTTCTTGGAGGCCAAGAGTTATTCACTAGGAAGTGATAAGGAAACAAACCCAGGTATGCAGACCACACATGTCACACACGTTTCAGGGCATCACTCCACTTCCGGGCACACCTGGCAGGCAGAGGACACCCGGGAGTCCCAGCTGAGCAGCCACCAATTTTACACATGAAACTGGGGAGCATTTGCCTCCCACCCTTCAACTCCCACCAACCTCAACAAATCCTGGCTCTGCTGACTCCTCTCCCAGCCCAGTCCCACTGATGGGGAGCTGACAGAGGACAACCAAGTCAAGGAAAAACATATTACTGCAGGGAGGGGAAAGTCATGACAAGTGACACTAAAAAGACTGGATTTTTTCAAGATGTTTTCGCTTGTCTTTAAAAAAAAAAAATTACAAAGGCAAATCAGATAACCAAAGAATGCATGGTCTGTGAGGGAGAAAAGTAGGAAATTGAGTTACAAAAGGAAAAGGGCTGACTAAACACCACTTTGAAAACAGAGATGTTTCTAAATCAACAGGCCCCAAGGACATGTTTCCTGAGGTGCTCATAGACGAATATATTCCTTTCACTGAAAATCAACTTAAGACCAGAATCCTGTTCTTAAGTTGGGGACAGCTTTAAAACCTGATTTATGGTTTCCC
The DNA here is from genome assembly GCF_019923935.1 of Bubalus bubalis. Taxonomy (NCBI): domain Eukaryota; kingdom Metazoa; phylum Chordata; class Mammalia; order Artiodactyla; family Bovidae; genus Bubalus; species Bubalus bubalis. The sequence continues at coordinate 89,171,564 of NC_059161.1, read as the reverse complement.
ACTCAAAGCCTTCCTGGGCTGCCATTGCAGACACTTTATACTTTGTTGCAGGGTCTGGAAGCCACATTCTGCCTCCCAGGCAGGACCCCTTGGTAGGGGAGGCAGGTGGAGAAGGCAGTCTCTATGTGCCCAGGATACCCCTGGCTTTTACGCCCCCCTTGCCATAGAGCTTGGAAAAGCACCTGGCCCAGGGCACCACGCAGGGTGTCAGGCACTCAATGACTCAAGCTGTGTCATGTGCTTCTTAAATGTTTATCTGATCCGTTCTATGGGGCTTCCCAGGTGGCGCTAGTGGTAAAGAACCCGCCTGCCAATGCAGGAGACTTAAGAGACGCAGGTTCGATCCCTGGGTGGGGAACGGCAACCCACTCCAGTATTCCTGCCTAGAGAATTCCATGGACAGAGGAGCCTGGTGGGCTATAGTCCATGGGTTTGCAGAATTCCCAGATATTTCACAGGGTAAACAGATTACCCTCCTTCCCTGCTCACGGCCCTTCTGTGACTTCCCTGTCACCAGAATGAAACTCACACTCTTTGCCAGGGGCTTCAAGGCCCCGTGGGGTCTGGGTCTGAACCACCCAGACGTGCTCCATTTGTACCACTCTTTGCCACCGTGTCGGAGAAGGCAATGGCACCCCACTCCAGTACTCTTGCCTGGAAAATCCCATGGACGGAGGAGCCTGGTGGGCTGCAGTCCATGGGGTCGCACAGAGTCGGACACGACTGAAGCGACTTAGCAGCAGCAGCAGCAGCGGTTGCCACGGTGACTACGCTGTGGCTGTATTTGCCTGTGGACCCGTTTGTAGGCGACACTCTCTTCTTTCCGGCTTACAGTCTACACAAGTTCCCTCTGCCTGGAATCTCTTCTCTGAACTCTTTGGCAGACTAGTGCCCACTCCTTCAAATCTCAGCATTATTGGACTTCACCGGCAGTCCAGTGGTTAAGATTCCACACTTCCAATACAAGAGATGTAAGTTCAATTCCTGGCTGGGAAACTAAGATCCTGCAGGCCTGTGTAGGCCCCCCAACCCCCTCCCTCAAAAAAGGTCTCAGCATTATTATCTCTTTCTGAAAGAGGCCTTCCTTGCCTCTCAATCCAATTAGGTCTGCCTCTTTTTACACTCACAATAGCCCAGTCTCTTCCTTAATAGCAATTAACTAAACGTTGTGGAGTTATTTGTCTAATGTTTGTCACTGCATCCCTGACAGATGAGGACATCAACCACATCTATTTTACAGGTATTATACGCCATGAATGGGCTTCCCAGGTGGCGCTACTGGTAAAGAACCCTCCTGCCAATGCAGGAGATGTAAGAGTTGGGGACTCGATCCCTGGGTCGGGAAGATCCCCTGGAGGAGAGCCTGGCAACCCATTCTAGTGTTCTTGCCTGGAGAATCCCATGAACACAGGAGCCTGGTGGACTATAGCCCAAAGGGTCTCAAAGAGTCAGATATGACTGAAGTGACTCGGTACGCAGCACAGCTCCTGACTCAGCCTGGTGTGTGACAAACAGTTGGAGAATCAGTAAAAGGCTGCCTTGAAGAGAACTACAAAATCGTCTGCTCCTGCAGCTGGCACAGAAAGGGTATAGGTGGCTTCTGACCAAAATCAGCTCACAACCAAATATCAAATTATTAAAAGTGCTTGTTGTCAAATTGAATTAAAGGCAAAATTGTAGGTTGGCAGACCATCTTCTCCTTCCAGCCAAGGAACTGCAGTCAAGGGAGGTCACTGGTCTGAAAAGTTAGGAAGAACTTTGAGAAAAATAAGAGCCACTTTCTAAAACCGGGAAACCCGTAAACACAAGTTTCCTGGAGAACTGGTCACCCAGGTGACTAGCCATATAGCGACCCCATGGACTGTAGCCCGCCAGGCTCCGCTGTCCATGGGATTCCCCAGGCAAGAATACTGGAGTGGGTAGCCTTCCCCTTCTCCAGGTGATCTTTCTGACCCAGGAATTGAACCTGGGTCTCTTGCACTGCAGACAGATTCTCTACTGTCTGAGCCACCAGGGAAATCCAACTCTAAAACCAGGAAGCCCCTAAACACAAGTCTCCTGGAGAGCTGGTCACTCAGGTACCCAGCCACACGGTCACCCGTGTAAATGCCAAAATGTAAATGCCAACTGTGCAGCTGATACTGGAAAGAGAAGCAGCAGTAGAACCTGGGCCCCAAAGATCCTTGCCCACATGGTACAGGGTTTGCCCATGTTAATCAGAGAAGCCTAGCTGTTCCCATAACTAAAGGCAACTTCCAGGCATTCCTTTGGTTTTCCACTGATTATAAAATATTATTATAAAGGCATAGCATGTCAAGGCATATCATTTATGAAAACCAGGACTCTTTTAGAGAAAAGCAGATAAAGAGAGAAGCCATGACTCATGTCTGTCTCTCTCTACTGAACTGGGACTGGGGCTCCCTTTCCAGGCTGGAAACGGGATGTTCCTGGTCTTTGTTTACCCAGAGCCCAGAGCAGTGCTGAGCACAGAGGAGATCATCCGTTAAGGTTTACTGAACCTATACATGAATAACAGACGGACAAGAGTGTGTCTACACAATTCGTGGAGCTTTGTCTTTCACTGACATGAAGTTGCCCCTCCTAAAAATGTGCTATACTTTGTTGGGATGTCCCTGGTGGTTCAACTCCAGGCTCAATAGACATGAGTTTGAGTAAACTCTGGGGGATGGTGAAGGACAAGGGAAGCCTGGCTGCTGCCGTCCATGGGCTGCAAAGAGCTGGACACGACTGAGCGACAACAACAACATCTGGTGGTCCAATGGCTAAGACTCCAAGTTCCCAGTGCAGGGGGCCTGGGTTCGATTCCTGGACAGGGAACTAGATTCCACATGCCACAACTAAGGCCCGGTGTGGCCAAATAAAGAAAGAAACATTAAAAAGAAGAAAATGCTATACCTTTGACCTGACCCACCTGTGGCCAGACCCCATGGAGGCATACTCCACAGTCCCTGGAATCCGTCTCTCTCTGCTCCCAACTTCTCCTCCTCTGTTTAGACTCAGCCTGTGTCCTGACTTTGACACTCTCTCTCAGTTGAGGTCTCCTCTCCCTTGGCACAGGCATTTGTACTCAATTTTCCACTTTCTAACAACTGTACTGCTGCTGCTGCTGCTGCTGAGTCGCTTCAGTCGTGTCCGACTCTGTGCGACCCTATAGACGGCAGCCCACCAGGCTCCCCCATCCCTGGGATTCTCCAGGCAAGAACACTGGAGTGGGTTGCCATTTCCTTCTCCAATGCATGAAAGGGAAAAGTGAAAGTGAAGTCGCCCAGTTGTGTCCGACTCCTAGCGACCCCATGGACTGCAGCCCACCAGGCCCTTCCGTCCATGGGATTTTCCAGGCAAGAGTACTGGAGTGGGGTGTCATTGCCTTCTCCGTTTAACAACTGTAGCTTTATCTAATTCCCATCTGCGGCTACTTGAATGAGAGTCTTCATCCAACCTTTCAGCCACTTCAGATCCACCTACCTCCCCTCAGCCCACAACCTCTGTGAAATTTTAAAGAAATTAGACAAGCTGGCTAGCTGCCAGGTAGGCAGGGAACAGTGCCAGGGTCCAGCCCCGGCTGATCCAGGGTATTCGAAGCGGGGACGGCGTCGGCGACCTATTTATATTTATTTATTCATCAAAGATTCAAAGAGTAATAGAATGAGGATAGCTCAGTGAGGAAATTCAGTGGAGAAAAGCGGCTGAAATAAGGATAGCTCAGTAGGAAAATTCAGCGGAGAAAAGAAGCTGAGTGGCTTGGTTTACGCGGAAAATCAATATAACCCGTGACACCAGGTTAGCTCTGACCACGGAGGCCGCAGGCGCCCTCTCGAATAGCGGAAGGTGCCCCACCTTAGACACCTTCTCGAGTGGGTCTTAGAAGCCCAGGCAAATAAATGGTCGCAGAGGACATCCACGCTCCAGATGGACGCTCAGCCGGAAGTTAAAGGGAAGAATGACATGGGGAGACCAAGTTTCAGTGAACAAGGCCCGCACTTTATTTTCCAAAGTAGTTTTTATACCTTAAGGTATGTATGCATAGAGGATAATGGGGGAAGGGGTAGAGTCATGCAGCAAGCCAGGCTTTCTTCCTGCAAACTTATCATATGCAAAAGTTCAGGTGATTGACATCATCTTCTGGCCCGGAGGCCTGTTAACATTTTAAGAAACTTATCTTTCTCTAAAGGTGATTATTCCAAAGTCAGGCGCCAGCCTTCCAAAAAGCATTGGACAAAGCGGCATTTTACATTTCTATACACCCATTATATCAATCAATACACTGCCAAAGACACAGTAGGTAAGGAGTATGGAGACTTAGCAGCAAACATTGGCCCAACAAGTGAAAAACCCTTCACCAATACATTTTCTAATCAATCTTTTAACTACTCAAAGGAATCTGTGTTTAGGCAGTTTAGAACATCTCCTGCCTCTCACAGTTGGGAGGCTCTGAACAATCACACGTGGCCGGAAAAACCTATTCAGGCAGGCTAGAGGATTTCCAAAGGAGTTTGTAGGTTGAAACACTGTCACATCCAGGAATTATTAACTGGAGCTGTAAGCTTAACTCTCTTTTCAGAGAGAGGTAGTGGGAGACAGCCCCCCGTAAAGTCAGAGGTGTAGGTGAAAGCACAAAGCAGAAAGTAGGCAGACTCTGGTTTTGGGGATAGATGCTCGAGAATTTCCAGGGGGACTCCTGAGGCTCGATCCCGCCTTTGCGTATGCCGAGCCTCCTTCCTCATGACCTTTGTCATGGGTGGAGTGCCTCACGCTGGCTCTCAGCAGTGATAGAATTCCAGTTGAGCTATTCCAGATCCTCACTCAATATGCAATATGCCGGCTCCCAGCAGAACAGGCTTCGTGTCATCGGCCCAGCGACTAAACTACCTCTAGAAGTGAAAGACCAAGGAGAAAAGATTAGTGCACGTGATGCCACTACCTACGTTTTGTTTTTTTTTTTCCCTAGAAAGACAGTAAAGAAAACAACCCAAAACAAAACATCAAGGCACAGATTGGTGCTTATTTTTTTCCGACCTTAGCTAATTCCAAACTGTTTCTCTCAGCCAAGCCTGAGTTGGACATTTCTTCCCCTTCCCCCAAGGATGAAAGACATATATAAGTGTTAAGTGCCTGGACTGTGGCTTCTGGGATAGTAGTGTGGTCTACTGGGTCTACTCTGGGTCTACTTCTTAGTTGAGTGAGCAAGTCATGTAATCATTTCAAGCTTCAGTTTCTGTGTTGTCAAGATATGGAAGATAACAGCTCAGAGGAAGATTACTCACTGAGGTGTCTGGGCGCTCACCCCGCTGGATGAATGGTACTTCCAAGTGTAGGTATTTCATCTTCAAAACAGCTCTTCCTGCTATCATTTGACCCGGCTCCAGAATCTTTTCGATGTTTCTCCTCCCCTTCCACTTCCTCCTTCTTGCCCCTTCTCCTCCTCTCTCTGTTCTCATCTATTATATGGATTAAGAGACAACTGTCTAATGTCAGTTTGCACAATCAGTTAAGAAAACCTAAAAGAAGCGCCATCTGCCAAAATACAAACAAAAAGGAAACATCTCAGCTTCTCTTTCACCAGGTAACTGCGATCACCTGTCCTCATTCACCCCATCTGTGTTTCGTGGACTGAGCTCCCAGTCATTCCCACGCCAGCCACATGCACCACTACCATACCCAGTGGTTCCTCAATTATTGTAATTTTCATGCATAGTCTTTTAAAATATTTTTGTAACAAGTAGTTGCCATTGGTGTTAAGTAAATCATTTTTAAATATATTTCTATAGGGAAATATATTTTCTTATTGTGATAAGAACACGACATGAGATATACCTTCTTAACTAGTTTTAAGGGTACAATATAGTATTGTTAGGGCCTTCTCAGGATGCCCAGTGATAAAGAATCTGCCTACCAATGCAGGAGACGTGGGTTCAATCCCTGAGTCAGGAAGATTCCCTGGAAGGACATGGCACCCCTCTCCAGTATTCTTGCCTGGGAAATCCCATAGACGGAGGAGCCTGCAGGCTACAGTCCATGGGGTCACAAAAGAGCTGGACATGACTTAACAAGTAAACAACAACAAATAGTATTTTTTAACAACAGGTATGGAGAAGTCCATGGATGGAGAAGCCCGGTGGGCTGCAGTCCATGGGTCAGAAAGAGAGGGACACGACTGAGCGACTAACACACACACACACACTGTGCTGTAGAGCAGGTGTCTAGAACTAATTCATCTGACACAACTGAAACCCTGTATCTGCTGAACAGTTACACCCCAGCTCCCCCTGCCTTCAGCCCCTGACAACCACCACTCTACTCTCTCCTTATGGGCTTGGCTGTTTTAGGTCTTTCATATAAGGGAAATCACACAGTATCTGTCCTTCTGTGACTGTTTATTTTACTTAGTATAATGTCCTCAGTCTCATCCATGTTGTCAAATGTGGCAAGACTCCCATATTTTAAAGGCTAATATTCCACTGTGTGTACACACAATATTTACTTTATCCATTCATCCATCAATGAACACTTAGATTGTTTCCACAGCTTGACTGTTGTGCGTAATGTTGCAATGAGCATAAGCATGCAAATATCTCTTTGAGATCCTGATTTCAATTCTTTTGAATAACTGCCCAGAAGTGGGACTGCTGTATCATATGGAAGTTCTGTTTTTATTTTATTTTTTAAGTTTATTTATTTGGTTGTGTCAGGTCTGTGCTTTGGCACACGGGATCATCTTTCTTTGCATCCTGCGGGATCTTTCATTTGCGGCATGTGGACTCCCCAGCTGTGGGATGTGGGGTCCGTAGCTGCAGTCCACGAGCTTAGTTGCCCCGAGTCATGTGGGATCTTAATTCCCCAACCAGCGATTGAACCCGAGTCCTCTGCATTGCAAGGAGGATGCTTAACCACAGAACCATCAAGGAAGTCCCTCTACTTGTATCTTTTGAGGAAATTCCATGCTCTCTTCCAGCATAGTGCACCATTTTACATTTTCACCGAGAGTGTGCAAGGGGGACATGTATGAATAATATAAATACATGCATATCTATCATTTTGTTGGTCTTTAGGAAAATGTGTCAAAAGTAGCAAAAGTTTATGAAGATGTTCATAGTCTTGAGCCAGTTTGTTGTTGTTTAGTCACTAAGCTGTGTCCAGCTGTTTGCGACCCCATGGACTGTAGCCTGCCAGGCCCCTCTGACCTGTGATTTCCCAGGCAAGAATACTGGAGTGAGTTGCTATTTCCTTCTCCAGGGGATCTTCCCAACCCGGGGATTGAACTTGCGTCTTCTGTTTGGCAGAAGGATTCCTCACCACTGAGCTGTGTGGGTACTCCTACAGATTAATCCCAGGGAGGGACTGGAGGAAACAACCATCACCCTCCCGCCGTCCCAGGAGCACACTGCTTCCCTTGCAACCACTCCCAGAAGACTCACTGGTCTGATCATACACAAAGTCAAACAACCGATGCAATTTCATGCCCAGTGTTATGGAAGTGGTTGGGTAAGTGATGTTATTTCAGCTCTATGAAATATGTGGAACTATTTAAAAACAATAATTACAATAACTTTGCAGTCTGTATAATTTGTAGAAATATGGGAAATATTTTAAGATGTACCTCTATGTGAAAAATATAAGAAGTGAAAGTAATGTTAGGGTGGTGGAATTTAGATAATTTACTGTGATTTTTATTTTCAAAGACTTGAATGGTTTACATTCCCCTTGAACAGAAGCATCAGTATCAGTCAGTCTCACCCTGAAAATCTTGTTAGAAATGCAGAGTTGGGGGTCCTACCTGGAATCTACTGAATATGAATTTTCATTTTAACAACATCCCCAAGGGGTTCATCCGTGTGCGTGCGTGCTAAGTCATGTCCGACTCTTTGTGACCCTATGGACTGTAGCTTGCCTGTCTCCTCTGTCCATGGGATTCTCCAGGCAAGAATACTGGAGTGGTTGCCATTGCCTCCTCCAAGAGATCTTCTCAACCCAGAGATCAAACCTGCGTCTCCTGCGTCTCCTGCATTGGCAGGCGGGTTCTTCACCACTAGCACCAACATACGGTTTATAGTATCATTATATCAAGAAAAAAAAGACGTTTACTGACTGCATTTCCTCACTTTGGTCTTCAAACAATCCTGAGTTGCTAGCACAGGAGTTGTCGTCCCTGTTGTACCGATGAGGTGACAAGATTGGAGTTAAGTGACTTGACCTGGGACATGTACCATTTAGTGTCTGGGTCAGCTCTGAAGCCCAAGTCTCCCGGTTCCGAGGCTGAATCCAGGCCAGCCCACCTGGCTTGTGTTTGCCCAGTCTTCCTACTTATGGCCCACAGGGGACCACCCAAGGTCACGGCCTGAGGCTCAATAGTACAGCTGAAAGCAGCCCACAGGTGAAGAGGAAAAGTTTAAGTTTTACCTCCTCCATCTGCCTCTGTAACTCAGCTTGCTCAATGCAAAGTCTAGATCATGGAGGTCACAGAAAGTGGGGACTTACAATACTAGGAACTGGAACTTATCTCACTCACCCTTGTCCTGCTCTTTGCAATCGCCTGGCCCCTGCAAACCTGCAAACCCGCTTAATCATGCCTGTCCGTGTATAAAAATTCTGTAACCCTTTTGTTTGGGGCTCAGAGCTTGGAGTGTTACCTCCTCTGGGCCCGCTGGCGTAATAAATCTGAGTTCTTCAACTCTCCAATATGGTGCTTGGTTTCTCGAGTACGGGTTTCTGCAACACAGGGACCCCTGTTTCAGGAACAAGAAGAAGACAGGCTCATTTTCCTGAGGACATTTCTCTCTCTCCCACTGACCCTGATGACACTGGGCTGACTCTCAGTGCAAATGGTGAGGCTCAAGTGTTTGGGAACGTTCCTTGGGGTTGTAAGGATGGGTGTGAGCGGGGGAGAAGGCCACCATACATCAACCAGAAGCTGCCTGACTCTCATCTGGGCCTTCCCAGGTGGCTCAGTGTGTCAAGAACCCGCCTGCCAATGAAGGAGCTGCAGGAGACCCAGGTTCAATCCCTGGGTCAGGAAGATCCCCTGGAGGAGGGCATGGCAGCCCACTCCAGTATTCTTGCCTGGAGAATCCCATGGACAGAGGAGCCTGGCGGGCTATAGTCTATGGGGTTGCAGAGTGTCGGACACGACTGATTCGACTGAACACATACACACACGATTCTCATCTCATTCTACTCCATCCATCTTCAGAGGGAGAAAGGGGCTCAGAGAGGAGAAATGACTTCACCCAAACCACAGAGCTAGTTCGAGTCAGGCCGATAGACCTGGTGGGCAGCCCACTTACTAGAAGGCAGGGCGGTGTGGCTGGGGGTGACTGCGCAGGCAGTGGCAATCAAGAGCTTGCCGCTTCCTCGTCAGGGAGTGCAGAGCCCTTTCTGGAGAACAGTCTGCAGTACCTCCCTCAGTGCCGGGACACCATGCCAGGCATGTACCTGCTCTCATCTGAAGTCCATCCCATTACTCCATGCTGAGGACTGTCTGCTCCCTGTCCTGTGTGTTAGGTATCTCAAATGCTTTTCCCTCTCCAACCATTGATGAAACCATATGCAGAGTAGTCATTTAAACATAAAGAGAGACTTCCCTGGTGGCCCACTAGTTAGGAATCTGCCTTCCAATGCAGGGGACTCTGGTTCGAAACTACCTACATGCCACACGGCACCTAAGCCGCATGCGCCCCAGCTAGAGAAACCCACACGCTGCAACTCGCAAGCCCGTGTGCCACGTGGAGACTCAGCACAGCCACACACACACACACACACACACACACACACAATCACAGACCCTGTAATGCAAGTAAAATAAAAGCAACATTTAAAAAACAAAAGGTAAACATGAAGAAATAAAATGAATACTCAAGTTCAGGTCTGCTAAAAGGCAAGACTGTATTTAAATCCATAGTGTGCTGTGCACTGGGCTATTCATCTACGTGCTTTTCAAAATGGAATCTATAGGCTTCTTCAATAAAGTGCACGTTCAACTAAAAAATTAGCCCCAAATTTGACTGTTTTAACTTAGTCTCCAAGGTAACTTTTATATAACCCGCAGGAAATAGAGAAAATCATTAAAATACATGATTAATTACTGGGATAAATGGAGAGATGGAATAGTAATTAATATCACTTGAGCTCAGATTGCCCCTATAAGGTCTGCAGAAATTGCGCAATGGGGCAAGGTTTCATAGAACAATATTTCATCAGCAGATAATGACATTATCGAAAGGGAGATAACAGATGTTGGAAGAACACTTTTCATAACAGTTCTCTGATAGTAATAATACCTGTGCCATCTCTCAATGACAGAGACATAATAAATTCGTACTCTATCTAAAGAACACCAAAACAATAAGTCAGTTCAGGGTTTTAAAAAATTGATCAAAAATTGTTTGGCTCCATATAGAGATCCAGCCATAGACTGAAACTTCGTAGGATATATTTGAACCTTTTACTGGTGAAAAATAAAACACACTTAACAATAAAAGAAGTACCTAAATGAAAAATATTTATATCTTTAACCTTTGCTACTTGAAGATCATTCCTAAAGTATCTAGAAAGAGCTAAAATTTTTTCAATTAAAAAAAAAGTTTCCTGTAAGTACCCACTTTCAGCATTCTAAATATTCTCTCTCTTGCTCTATCTTGTCCAGAAACACTATTTTACATTTTTGTAATTCCCACCTTGGATATGAGATTACACATCTATTTGTTTATTTTCCTCTTGTGTGACTCACCTACTACAGTGAGTGCAAAGATTTTTTAGGGCTGTGTTCCCAGGACCAAGGGTAATTCTTGGCACATAATTGGTCTTCAGTGACTCAGTATTGAATAATGAATTATTTTTACCTTTGTTCCCCTATGTCTCCTAAATGTCCTATGCATTACTTTTGTAATAAGGAATAAGAAGAGTAAATTATTTTAGAAGTAACAGGATCTGAAAGTGACAGATGTGGATCACTACATGATGAGTTCTGAAGTTGCTTTCTCCTTTCTTAGGTCTCCCCCGCCCCTATTCTCCACCAATTTACAGCTGCTAGGGTTACCCAAAAGCTTTCCTCTGGTTCTTTTAACTGCTGAGAATGTATGCTTCTGTCCGAGTTTTAGCTGCCCAGTAGAGCACTGACTGGAGTTTTCCCTCAGGCAAAAATCTGTAAAACATGCAAAACTCACACATGACATTTCATTCTTCCAAGCATGACTCTTATCCACCATGTCTGCTTCTGGTTACTCTTTAAGTGCTTCCCCGTGACTGCTTCTTATATTTTTTTCTATAGCTTATGGTTGTTATTTATGGAAAACTTGTTCTTACGGGATCAACTCTGCCATTATCAGAAGTGGAACCTCAGATTTAAGCATTTTAGGAAGTACCCCACAGGAGTGTTGGGAAAGGGTTAGAAGTGAGTGGAGGGATAAAGAGAGAAATCCGGATGCTGCAATGAGATACCTGGGGAAAGAGGACAAGAGTTCACAGCAGTGACCATTATGGGGAAAGAAAAGGTCATATCTGAGAGTTCCAGGCTCTGAAATTTCAATTCTTCAGAGAAATGGCCAGCATTTGAGTCTGCACTAAAATGTCAAAAGTTCTGGTTAGGGATGTAGGTTGCGGTAAGAGTTGATGCAGTAGTCTCAGGGGGTGTTCTCCCAGAACAGGGAAAGGGAAGGAAAGGGGGCCAGAAGCTGAACATGGGGATGATGCAGAGAGATACAGGGAGCAAGGTGGCTCAAACGGTAGGAGACATCAGAGAATCAGGAAGGTGGTAGTGGTGATGATGCTGAGGCTGAGGGTTGCTGTTGGTTAATAGCATCAACTGCCTCCATTCATCAGTAATCCAAGGTCCAGAAAGCTCCTATTGGATTTGGAAACTGTAAAATCACTGGTGATGTTTGGGAGCAGTTTCAGTGGAGGTTGGAGAAGCCAGGTTGGGGAGGGTTAGAAAGTAAGTGGGGGTGGGGTGGACTTCTTTAGTGGTCCAGTGGCTAAAACTTCACGCTCCCGATGCTAGGGCCCAGGGTTCAATCCCTGTTCAGGGAACTAGATCCCACATGCCGCAATTAAAAGAGCTGCAACTAAGACCTGGTGCAGCCAAATAAAAAAATTAAATAAATAAATATTAAAAGAAAGAAAGAAAGAGAGTGGGAAGTGAGGCAGCACAAATTGCTCTGCATCTATAGATGCCTTCACAGCATTCCACTTGCCTTCCCATGATCTTTGTCCACACACAAATTTCACAATCATGCACCATATAACTTTTTAAATATAATTATATTAAGCCATTATTTGTTCCCATTTTATGTGAATATCCTTCAAAAAAGCTCCATTTGATTATGCTTTCAAAAGCATTTAGAAGCAAACAATTGGCAAAAGGATTGCAATAGTGGCAGACACTTTCAATAATGTCCATCTATAACTTTCCCCTCAAAAAATTTCATAATTGCACCTCCACTAAAGTAGAGATGTCTTTGTTAATTTGCACTTCCGGTTGGTTGGAATTCCAGGCTGCCAATGACTAGCTAGATGCCTCTAGTCTTCCTGAGCCTCAGTTTCCTGGCAGAGATAAAAAGACCAGCTAATCATCTGGAGAAGGAAATACTTCAGTATTCTTGCCTGGAGAATTCCATGGACAGAGGAGCCTGGCGGGCTGTAGTCCATGGGGTCACAAAGAGTGGGACATGACTTAGCAACTAAAAAAACAAAAAAAGGCATTCATATGACACTTACCTTTTGCCAGACACTAAATGGCACCCCACTCCAGTGTTCTTGCCTGGAAAATCCCATGGACAGAGGAGCCTGGTAGGCTACAGTCCATGGGGTCGCAAAGAGTTGGACATGACTGAGTCACTTCAATTCACTTCACATATAATAATGAATAATTTACTTCTTTTGACAGATCAACTAGGTACTATTATTATCCCCAGTTAGATGGGAAAACTGAGGTACAGAGAAGTTAAGACACTTGCCTAAGCTCTCAGAGCTAATCAATGACAGAGCAGGATTTGAACACACAAGTAAGGACCTCATTCAATGGCAACTGATATACTAATTATCACAATTTATTAATTCACTCAATAAGTATTTATTGAGTACGTATTCTAAGGCAGGCATAGTACAAGGACCCGAGTAAATACTGAAGAGTAAAATCCTGGCCTTTGCTAGAAAAGATTCTAACCTGACTGGGGAGATGAGCAATTTAAGAGTGAACAAAAGATGAGTATGCAATAACAACATACCAGAGCGCTATGGAGAAAACAGCCGAGATGCGGTGTAAAGAATAATGGGGGGACTTCCCTGGTGGTCCGGAGGTTAGGAGTCCGCCTGCCAATGCGGGGGGACACCAGTTCAACCCCTGGTCTGGGAATATCTCACATGCCATGGGGCAGCTAGCCCAGCACCCTAAAGCCCAGGCTCCACAAGAAGAGAGCCCACCGCAGTGAGAAGCCCCTGCACCGCAACTAGAGAATGGCTCCCACTTGCCACAACTGCAGAGGGCCCGCACACAGCAATGAAGATCCGGAGCAGCCAGGAAAAAAAAAAAAGAAGAAGAAGAAGAATGGGGACTCGCTTAACCCTAGGTGGTAAGGAGGGCTCCTCTAAGAAGGTAGATGTGAAAACTGACACCCGGCTGACAGAAAGGATCCAGCCATGCGGAGCACTAGGCAAAGAGGCATCTGCACTTGAAGGTTCCAAACACATAAGACCTCGAGGACCGTCTGGACAAGAGCAAATTGAGATCAGGCAAAGGACGGAGATGTGGACAGGTTGACCGGAAAACGCAACGTCTTGCAGATCGTGGTAAGAAGTTCGGACTTTACTCAAAATACAATGCAGGACTTCCCTGCTGGTGCAGTGGATAAGAGTCCACCTGCCGGTGCAGGGGACGTGGGTTTGATCTCTGGTCTCGGAAGATCTGACATGCTGAAGGGCAGCATGTCAAACTGTTCGCCACAACTGCTAAGCCCACGCTCTAGAGCCCGCAAACCTCAACTACCGAGCCCATGTGCTGCAGCTACTGAAGCGCACACATCTAGAGCCTGTGCCCTACAACGAGAGAAACCACCGCAGTGAAACGCTGGAACGCCGAAACGAGGAAGAGCCCCCGCTCGGCGCAACCAGAGAAAGCCCGCGCAGAGCAGTGGAGACCTAACCCCGACCTAAAATAACTAATTAACTTAAAAGATATCTAATGCAGGTTCTTTGAAAGGTTTGAAGCAGGGAATCGTCATGATTCCGATGATATTTTTAACAGCTCACTCTGGTTGTGACACGGAGAATATCCTGGGGAAGGGGCGGGGGCTGGAGAAAGGAGGTCAGTTCAGGAGCCGGTGAAGTCGTTCGTGTACGAGATGACTGGCATCTAAGATTGGGTGGTGGTTGGGTAGATGGGATTCCCCCCAGGGCAGACGGAAGTTGGTAGAATCTTGCAAGTAACTGATGGCCACAGAGATGGCCAGAGAAAGAGATGAGACAAGATGAACCGAAGTGCTGTGTGAGAAATGCCTAATACAGCCTCCCTTTCAGCTCACGGAGACTGGGTGTCTAGAAATTCTCTGGACGACTTCCTTTCTTACTGGTTTTTTATTATTATTAATGAAGTGTATATATATATATATATATATATATATATTTTTTTTTTTTGGAGTTACAGACCTCCTTTAGTCTCACTGGCCAGCCTTGCTGGCAGCCAGGAGCAAGCCTGCCCAGCCAGGAGCAAGCCTGCCCAGTGCTGGCGCTGAGATGGCTGTGAAGGGCTTAGACCCGAGTCCGTTCAATCCCTGGTCTGCGCACGTCATCCCTGAACAAAATCAAGGTTCTGTCAAGTAAGGAGGAAGCAGCGAAGGGTTACTGGCTAGACAGCCAACACCACCTACGGAGACAGGTTTGAGAGGAAAACCCCAAGAATTCGGATTTGATCTCCGAAAGTTTCCAAACGTCTGAGAAACTATGTCAATTGGACTGTTGGGTACATACCCAAGTCTGCTTTGAGCTTGATTTTTTTTTTTTTAAGTTTAGAATTCTCTTTAAAATGTGCTGAGCTGTTGAGGGCACGTTAGATGTTGGAAACCATTGAGACTACAAACGGGAGTCTGAAAGGGGCACAATAGCTATGAGGCTTTCGTGAGTCTGTCAGGAGTCCGTTTTACAATATGAGACGTGATTAACCTCGCGGCCGGCCTATCTGAGAACAGCTGGGAGCGAGGCGAGGAGGAACATATGCTGCAGCAGTTGGGAGCCGTCAACGGCGGCAGCGCAGCGGCCTGGCCGCTTTCCAATGGAGAGGGTCTCGTTGGAAAGGCTTCCGTCTGACTAAGGGTTCCAGGTGTCCATGGGAACTTGAAAGGAGAAAGATGAGGATTAAGATTTTGGCAAAGGAGAGTACCAGAACATTCTTCCATCATAGGCACCGATGCTCTGTAAAGATTGAAAACAACAGGGCGAAGACAGAGTCCAGCATAGGTAGGGCTGGCTTAGGAGTTAGCAGCACCTGGGCTCCAAACCTGGCTCTGCCTTTGGGACAATTCCTTACCCTCCTTGAACCCCAGTCCTTTCATTTCTAAATCACTATAATGCCTACATTGGAATCTTAAGATGAGGGAATAAGATAATATATCACTAGTGTCTCTTAAAAAGGCAGGAATCTGCTCACAGTTGCCATAATGTAGTAACCAAAAATTGGTGGGAGTGGGGGAGTGGGAATATGAGTGTCCAAAAATACCTTAACCACTTAAACCCGCATGGCAGGATGTTAAATATCATTTATAATTAGGTTGTACAGGACACAATTAATGAGGATACGTTTACCATATAAAGTTATGGGAACAGAGCAGGATGTAAAATGCATATAAATATTATTCTGTGCACATCAGAATGTTAACAGTGTTTGTTGAGACTGAAAATTATAGATTTGGGTTTTGTTTTTATATAAAAAAGAGCACACAGATTTTTATCATTCTTCTGAGCTTTCTGTGAGAATGTACTGCTTTTATAGAACCTGGGAATTTAATGGGAGATATTAAACGGTGGATGATTTAATGTCACTGTGCTTGTTACCCTTCTTAGTGTATTGTTCTAATTCGCCGTTCCTCAAATCCACCTCTGGCATAGCCCCTGGGAAAATGGCAACAATCCAGTGGGCCCAAAAATGTGTACCTAGAGGAATTAAAAGGATTTTTCTTCGTTTAATCTGGGTGGTTTCCACCAGCTGGGTGTGCCTCATCCTGACAGGAAATGTGTGTCACCAGAAGAGAATTTTATTCTTTGCAGCAAAAAGTCGGTTAGTGGAGGGAGGAAAAAAAAACCACCACCCGCTCACAGGTTCTGCTTGGCTGTGTCAGACCCAGCTCTCCTGTGTGGCCAGCTTGCCTCAGAGAGCAGATGTCTCCACTCAGGGACCGCGCTCTGCAACTGGGCAGGCTGTGCTGGAGGGGTCTCCGGGGGCTCCAGAGGTCGCCTGCACAGGGCCCCCTGGGCTCTAAACCTGACTGTGTTTCTTGCAAGAGTCACCATTCCTTCCTCAGGCTCAGTTTCCCAACTCTAAAATCTGCATCTGCCTCGCCTCTCCCCCTGAAAAGGGAGCTTCTTTCTGGTTTGGGACCTTGCTTCGTTCCTTTCTGCATCCTTAGGGCCTGCTTCCTCAAGGCCTGCTGCTGCTGCTAAGTCACTTCAGTCATGTCTCCTCAAGGCCTAGGATCAGTTAAAGTCTGCAACAATATTAATAAAGTGTATGGGAAGATGTGTGTACGTTATATGCAAATACTATGCCATTTTATAGGAAGGACTGAAACATCCATGGATTTTTGTATGTGAGGGGAGTTCTAGAACCAACTCCCTGTGGATATACAGGGATGACTGTGTATTTTGAACTTACCAAAACAATAAGTCTAATTAACATCCATCACAAAATAAATTAAAAAAGAATGAAGTCTGCTAAGTGACAAAGTTGTGTAAGTGGCTTTTTAAATGTTCCATCCAGGCTTGGTCATTAAATGTGTGAATGTGGTCCTCCAGGCTATATTGGACATAATGGTTTATTTATGGAAAAAACAATTTAAAATAAATGCAGGAAGGTGAACAACAAAGGGACTCAACCACACATACACATGTAACCATTCTCCCCCAAATCCCCCCTCCCAAGCTCAGAAGAATGATAAAAATCTGTGTGCTCTTTTTTATATAAAAACAAAACCCAAAGTTAGGCTTGCACATAACATTGAGCAGAGTTCCATCAACATTGTTAACTGGCTATACCCCAATGCGAAATGTTTTTGGTGTTAAGAAATAAAATAAAAATAAAATTTTTAAAAATAAAATAAATGTGGGGAAATGTGAAGATCAGTCTGCATGGTGGTTTGTGAGTATGTGAGTGGACCCACATAACACCCATATTAATCTCTTTGATTCTTGGTTTCCTCAGATCTGCAAAATAATACTGACCTCACTGAGTTCTTTCTGTGCCTTCAATGAGAAAGTGTTTTGTAAAGTGCTTAGCATGCTTGTGCGTTCATTAAATGTCCATTTCCTTTCAGTAAGGAGAGTGAAAGGTAGGTCTCATAGCTAACACTGGACTGTTTGATGTGAAGGTCCTGACCCCAGGCCCCCTGGTTGCCATGCCAGAGTGGTTATATCCAATTGTGACACAGATTGTTCAATGGGTAGTAAATGCCTCCCATTAGCAAAGACCATAGCATTGATCTCAGCCTGTATCCCATCCAATGTTGGAAAGGCCTTGTACAGTCATATGGGAAAGCCTAATTAGTTGCCCATTCACCTACAGAACACCCACCACATACTCAGCATTGTGCCAGGCGCTGGAAATTCAGGAAGGAGAAGCACAATCCCTGACCATGAAGAACTGACTGTCCAGGCAGAAACAAAGTATTACAATACAATGCAATGAATACTAGATGAATCGCTCGTGGGAGGAAGTGAAACATCCAACCTCATTTAGCAATGAAATGTACCTCTCATTTTTATATGAAGCCCCCCAGAGGCTCAGTGGCAAAGAACCCACCTGCCAGTGCCACAGATATGAGAGACCTGAGTTCAACCCCTGGACCAGGAAGATCCCCTGGAGTAGGAAATGGCAACCCACTCTAGTATTCTTGTCTGGAAAATTCCATGGACGGAGGAGTCTAGAGGACCACGTCCAGTCCACAGGGTCACAAAGAGTCGGACACGACTGAGCAACTGAGCATGAGCATGGCTCTCCTATGTTTCTGAAGTGTAGAAAACATTTGGAAGAGACTGTGTGTGGAAAATAAAAAGGCATCACCTTCACAAAGGACAATCTCATTTATGTCGTAAAGAGAATGAAATGAAATGCATGGGTGAGATACACAGAAATGAATACAGATGATGCGGAGACCAAGTTCAGGAAGGGAATACACCATGGTCAGCGTGTTTACCAGGGAGATGAAGAGGTGATGGGTGGTGAGAAAGACGCTCTTATCATCTGTATGTTTCCACATTGTTTCATATTTTTAACATCAAGGATGTCGTCAGACATCGCTTAAGTATAACTGCATTACTATATGTGCACAAGAAATAGAAGAGGAGGGAAAAGCCTCTCCTCGGATGCCCACGCGGTTTGCTCCCTCATCTGCTTCAGGTCCTCGATCAAATGGCACTTTCTGAATATCGCACTTCGAGTCGTCACCTCATCACCGAGAAAGCCTCCATCCCTTTCTTTTGTTTCTTTGTCCTCAGAGCACTTACCAGTCTGACACTATGCATTTTACTTCTTTTTAAAGTTGATTACCTGTCTCCAGAACTATAATGGAAGCCCTGGCAGAGCCCAGATGGGTGTGTTTGTTTCCCAGCTCTAAACACAGTGCCATGGACACACCTCAGGGACTCCACTGGCCAACTGCCTGACTTATGGGGCAATAGGTCAACAGCGATGATTTCTTTCCTTTTTTTTTTTAAGTTTATTTGGCTGCACAGAGTCTCAGTTGCTGCAGAACGTGGGATCTCTAGTTGCAGCATACAAGCTCCTAGTTGCAGCATCTGGGATCCAGTTCCCTGACCATGGCTGCATTGGGAGTGTGGAGCCTTAACCACTGGACTACCAGGGAAGTCTCACGGTGACAATTTCTGAACGGAGGAATAACAGATCCTTTTATTCTCTTCTTTCTGCTACTTGGTATCTGAATTTTTGTAATGAACTCATATTAATATAATATTGGGCTTCCCTAGTGGCTCAGATGGTAAAGAGTCTGCCTGCAATACAGGAGGCCCGAGTTCGATCCCTGGGTCAGGAAGATCCCCTGGAGAAGAAATGTCAACCCACTCCAGTATTCTTGCCTGGAGAATCCCATGGACAGAGGAGCCAGGTGGGCTACAGTCCATGGGGCTACAAAGAGTCAGACATGACTGAGAGACTTCACTTTCTTTCTTTTCTTTCATATTAATATTACTGTCTGAAGTAAAAAAAAAAAAAGAAAGAAAGAAAGGAAAAGAAAAGTCAACTGGGAGGCAATAAAATGTGATACCCAGTGGAAGCCACAAGGGCAGAAGAAAGGGCTGGTGGGAGGTGACCCAGGCACAAGGAGCAGGGACAGCTCCCAAGACCTCTGGTGGGGGGACAGAGCCCTCCCCCAAGACGCATCGTCCAGGCTACTGGCTCCTTTCAGACACCGGGATAAAGCCGGTCTACAGGTCACTGCTCACAAAAGCTCTTCTGCACCACAGCGCCTCATTCCCCACACAGAGAGGCCAGAAACCTACCTTCCTTCTTCTAGCTGCCAAATGTTTTTATCTAGTTTCTACTTAGGTTTCAACCAACTCTTTGCTGAAGCAACTTGGCTTCTTGTTTTCCTTGGGAACCAGACTCCTTTCAAATTGAAGCCGTAAAAAGGATGAAATCCATTCCCTGATTCTTCTCTATTCAGCCATTCAAACCCTGGCCAGATGGAGGCCCTGCGGGCCACACTCTCACTGTGGCTGCGGCATCCAAGCTGGACGCTTGCGGGAGGCACACAGGAAGGCGAAGGCTCAGGGTTTGTTTCTGCCGCTCTTTTCTTTCCTCCATTTTTTTCTCTATTCTATTTCCAAATTAGAGCTTTTGTCTTGAGGGAATGATTGTGGAAACAGGTCAGTCCTCCTCTCCGAGTGTCGCTGGAGGATTGTGGAGGCAGGCGGTCATGGTGGTCCAAACCTTAAGGGACTTGAATTCTCCTAAGTGCTCTGCACGTGTAACTAACATGTAACTAACATGTAACTAACATGTCACATGATCGTAGTTAAATCGTGTTATCTCTCCGCGCCTCAGTTTCTTCATCTGCAAAGTGTTTTTGAAGTGTTTCTAAAGTCCCTGCCCCCGATCTGTTTTTGTTTAACTGAGGATCAACAGTGACATCTTGTGGTACCCCTTGGCTTGGGTTCCATTTTCCCAGCCCACAGCCCAGGACGCTCATCAGCAGAAAGCCAAGCCCCCTCCCCAGCCCACCCACTCACAGACGAAGGTGTGTGCCTCTGGGGTGAAGCTTGAGACGATGCAAATGCAAGGGTTTCACCCCCAGCTACCTTATGGGGCTGACAGTGCAGCTCTAGAGAGCTAACCTGGCAGGAGGTGAGATTCAGTGGTTTTCAGGGCTCCTCCTAAGCGGCCTCATGGACTGTAGCCCGCCCAGTCCATGGGATTTCCCAGGCAAAAATACTGGAGTGGATTGCCGTCCCCTTCTCTGGGGGATAATCCCAGCCCGGGAATCTAGTCCGCACTGCAGGAAGACTCTTTACCATCTGAGCTACCAGTTCAGTTCAGTTCATTTGCTCAGTTGTGTCTGACTTTTTGCGACCCCGTGAATCGCAGCACACCAGCCCTCCCTGTCCATCACCAACATCACCCAGAGTTCACTCAGACTCATGTCCATCGAGTCAGTGATGCCATCCAGGCATCTCATCCTCTGTCGTCCCCTTCTCCTCCTGCCCCCAATACCCCCTAGCATCAGAGTCTTTTCCAATGAGTCAACTCTTCACATGAGGTGGCCAAAGTACTGGAGTTTCAGCTTTAGCATCATTCCTTCCAAAGAAATCCCAGGGCTGATCTCCTTTAGGATGGACTGGTTGGATCTCCTTGCAGTCCAAGGGAGTCTCAAGAGTCTTCTCCAACACCACAGTTCAAAAGCATCAATTCTTCTGAGCCACCAGGGAAGCCTAATTCCTGAAATAACACAACTCCAAATTGCTCTGTGCTTCTGTTTTCCCATTCATGAAATAAAATTGCCACTCAAATCTGCCTTCAAATTGACAGTTTAGTCATTCTTTTACTTATACATCAGCCATTTAATTAGCCTCATCCTGGAGTCAAGTTCTGAGCAACTACCTGCACTTATGATACAAACCAGAAGGCACAGTCCCTGCTTTTGTCCAAGTTTAAGAGAGACAGGAAGGCCCTCCACAACACACCGTAAGATACAGCCCTTAAGGCAAAGTGTACACGGAACGGCCCAGTGCCCTAAAACAGACATCTAACTGGCCCAGAATAAATGTCAGACAGAAAACAGAACCCTTCAATCTGGATCTCACAGAATGGGCAGGAATTTGCCAGAAGAGGAACTCCAGAAGAGGAAACACGGTGAAAGTGTACAGGTTCTATCTGAACATCAAAACTGAAACGTCCTGGATCCAACCACTTCCCCTTCTACATATCACTCAGTTCCTTGGCTTCCTATTTTGGCCAGACTTTCCAAAAGAGCACATTTCATGCCCTGGCCTCACCCCTGCACTTCCTAGTCAGCCCCAGCCCACCCTGACTTAGCCCCGCCCCTCAACGGCTAAGCAAGGGCACCGTGACGCCACATCCCAGGGCCCCTTTCTATTGCTGCGGTTGTCAGCCTCTCGTTTCGCTCCCAGCTGCAGGTGCCACATGAGGCGCCCTTCCCTTCCTGAAGCTCTAGCTCTCAGCGTCCATGAGACTCCCCACTCCTAGCTGGCCTCCAAGGTCTGCTTCTTCCTGAGCTCCTTTTTCAGCTCCTCCTAATCCACTCAACTTGAAATGTCAATATTTCTTAGTAACTAGACCTGGATTTCCTATTCTCTTTTTTTCGGTCAAGGGCTTCTCATTTATTCTCCTGGTTTTAAGTGTCCTGTATCAGCTCCTAGATTTGTAAACCCAAATCTGAGTTCTGAAATCCAGACTTCTCATCTAGCAGGTGGTGGTGGTGGTGGTTTAGTTGGTAAGTTACGTCCGATTCTTTGCAACCTCATGGACCGTAGCTCACCAGCCTCCTCTGTCCATGGGGTTTCCCAAGCAAGAATATTGGAATGGGTTGCCATTTCCTTCTCCAGATCTTCCCGACCCAGGGATTGAACCAGTGTCTCTCACATTGCAGGTGGTCTCCTCCTTTGCAGGTGGATTCTTTTACCGCTGAGTCACCAGGATAGCCCAATAAGCAGTGTCCCGGCTTAAATGCTACCTGAAGGTCAAGCAGCCTCCCCTGGCATTTTTCTTCCTTATGTCTGCCTCCCCTCCCATCCCTCTGCACCATATATGCAGATCCAGCCCCTAGAGGGTACTCAAAAAGTATTTGTTGAGTTAATGAAATATAAGTAAACAAAGTTATTTCAAAAGACAGAATAAATGTGGTATTGATTTTTTTTTTTAGTACTTTAGTCAAACCAGTTCAAGTCCATGCAGGTGACTTTCACAGGGTATCATATGCTCTGTGTTTCAGGATGTGATCCAATTTTGAATTGTTTTTTGATGCAAAGTATCACCCTTTCCCCCACAACACACACACACTGTCTACATTCCTCTAGGGAGATTTCCGCACAAAATCACACCTTCATTCTCCTGATTATTCCTGGTTCACAGGCTTCTTAATCTGTGGCCTTTATGGCCGTGGCTATTCTTCCAGGAACTACTGGAGCTACAGAAGCTTGTGTTCTAGTTTGGTGGATGTTCACGCTCTGGGTGCTTTTTATCAGCTCAGACAATTCCCAAATCAGCAGGACCTGAAAGCAGAATGGTCTAGGCTATGGAAAATGAAAACTCCTCCGGGCTGGGCCCCTCACCACCTCAGGGAAGCTTTGGGCAACACGCTCAATTTAGAGAAACAAGGTAAACCCTCCTTGAGGTGAACTTGAGGTGAACTTGAGGTTGAGATGTGTTTCAAGTTGAGGTCTCTGACCTAATTGACCTTGAAAGCTTCTTCACAGCAAAGGAAACCATTAACAAAATGAAAATACAGCTCACAGAATGGGAAAAAATAATTGCAAATGAAGCGACCAACAAGGGATTAATTTCCAAAATATACAAATAGCTCATGCAGCTATATGTCAAAATAATAAACAACCCAAGCAAAAAAATGAACAGAAGGTCTACATAGACATTTCTCAAAAGAAGACACATAGATGGCCCAAAATCACATGAAAACATGCTCATAATCACTAGCTATCAGAGAAATGCAAATCAAAACTACAGTGAAGTATCACTCATACAGGTCAGATCGCCATCATCAAAAAATCTACAAATGATAAATGCTGAACAGGGTGTGGAGAAAAGGGAACCCTCTTATGTTGTTGGTGGGAATGTAAATTGGTACAGCCACTATGGACAACAGCATGGAGATTCCTTTAAAAACTAAAAATAGAGCTACCATATGATCCAGTAATCCCACTCCTCAGCATATATCCAGAGAAAATCATAATTAGAAAAGATACGTGCATCTCAGTGTCCGTTTTAGCACTATTTACAATAACTAAGACATGAAAGCAGCCTAAGTGTTCATCGACAGAGGAATGGATAAAGATGTGGTACATATATACAATGGAATATTACTCAGCCATAAAAAGAACAAAATAATGCCATTTTCAGCAACGTGGATGGACCTAAGGATTATCATACTAAGTGAATTGTCAGAGAAAGACAAATACCATCTGATTTCATTCATATGTGGAATCTAATTTTTTTTAATGATACAAATGAACTTATTTACAGAACAGAAACAAATTTAAAGATATTGAAAACAAATTTATGATTACCCAAGGGGAAATGTGGTAGAGGGGAGGGAGAAATCAGGAACTTGGGATGAAGACACACGCACTACTATATACAAGATAGGTAACCGACAAGGACCTGCTGCACAGCACAGGGAAGTACACTCAATATTCTGTGATAACCTACATGAGAAAAGAATCCAAAAAAGACTGAGTGGAAGTTTACGTATAACTGAATCACTTTGCTGTACACTTGAAACTAACCCCACATTGTAAATCAACTATAATCCAATAAAATTTAAAAAATAGCAACAATAAAAAAAAAACAAAACCCTGAGGCCTCTGAGGCACAGAGCAGCTCCCAACAGCCAGGGAACTGAGTGTTGGAATGTCTTCCTCTCTTCCTTTGCAGCGAGAGCCTCAGGCAGTGGGAACTTTGATCACCAGGGATGGAAAGGTATTAAAATCAACCTCTAGTCACTTTATTCAGGAAACTTTAGGAATGTTTCTTTATTTATTTGTGTTTTGTGTGCATGCACTGCCATATTTGTTTGTTTTTATTTATTTATTTTTGGCTGCTCGGGGTCTTTGCTGCTGCGTGCAGCCTTGCTCTGGCTGTGGACAGTGGGAACTGCTCTTTTATTTATTTATTTTTAGCTTCTCGGGGTCTTTGCTGCTGTGTGCAGCCTTGCTCTGGCTGTGGACAGTGGGAACTGCTCGCTAGTCGCAGTGTGCAGGCTTCTCGTTGTGATGGGTTCTCTAGTTGCAGAGCATGGTCTCTAGGTGCACAGATTTCAGTAGCTGCAGCACAGGGCACAAGACTGTGGCTCTCGGGCCCTAGAGCACGCAGGCTTCAGGAGCTGTGGTGTGGACTCAGCGGTTGAGGTCCCCAGGCTCTAGGGCACAAGCTCAGTAGTCGTGGCACGTGGGCTTAGTTGTTCTGCGGCATGTAGAATCTTACCGGACCAGGGATCGAACCGATGTTCCTTGCATTGGCCAGCAGATTTTTATCTACTGCTCCACCAGGAATGTTTCTAAAAAGGCGAAAATCATCATGTCCAAGGAATGTTCATTCACCTTGCTCACATCTCCATAAGTGACACTGACCAAGTTAATCATGCCTGCTTTCTGTGACAGTCACAGCTCCGCCTCTGATGTGACTTGTGCATGAATTATTCAGGTTCTCTGAGCCTTTACTTTGTCTTCTATAAAATGGACACAATAAAGTCCCTATGCAGTCACGCTGAGGAATAAATCAGACAATACCTGTTGAATGCAGAACACAATGCCTAGAACATAACAGCAGTTTGGAACAAATACTTTGCTATCCTCAGTACTGGAGTAGAGGAAAATGCCCTCGCGATCCAGATATTGTCCCTGGAGAATTTTCTTCTTGACTTGCTCAACCAAACATACAAATGCATGATCCAGCAGCCTAGATGGGGAGGGACTCCCAACCTTGGGTTATGATTTCTGGTTTCCAAGGCTGTCCACTTCATCCTCTGCTGGGTTTCGTCACCTTCATATCCCTGCATCCAGAGAGTGCCTGGAACATAGAAGGTGCACAAAATGTTTACTGACTCACTTTGGACTAAATCTGTGCTGTCCCTATGGTAGCCGCGAGCCACACCTGACTGTTAAGCACTTGAAGTGTGACTAGTCTGTGTCAACTGTGCTCTAAGTGTAAAATACACACCAGATTGTGAAGATTCAGTACAACAAGTATAAATCATTTGCTTATACTTTTTTTGTTGATTACATAAAAAATATATTGTCTTTTTTGTTGTTCAGTTGCTAAGTCATGTCCGACTGCAACCCCATGAACTGCAGCCCGCCAGGCTTCCCTATCCTTCACTGTCTCCTGAAGTTTGCTCAAGTCCATATCCATTCAGTCAGTGATGCTGTCTAACCACCTCATCCTCTGCTGCCCTCTTCTCCCTTCTGCAGTGGACCACGTTTCATCAGAACTCTCCTCTATGACCCATCCATCTTGGGTGGCCCTCCACGGCATGGCTCATAGCTTCATTGAGTTACTCAAGCTCCTTCACCACAACAAGGCTGTGATCCACGAAAGGGATATTGTCTATACTGGATTAAGTAAAATATGTTAATTTCACCTGTTTCCTTCTACTTTTTAAATGTGATTACTAAAAAAGCTTTTGAAATTACTTATATATTGTATTTCTACTAGACAAAGCTGAACTAGATTACAGAGCACCAACTGGCTGAGAGATTGATAGATACAGCCCCGAATTCTCTCTCTGGGGTCCCTCATTTATAAACGATGCACAGCTCTGTCAGGGGCTTTTCAGTTCCAGAAGTCTATGCTTTTACAAGCTTTAAGCTACAGTTTCTTAGGTATGAATACTTATTAAATTTCTACTATAGGCTTCCCTGGTAGCTCAGATGGTAAAGAATTTGCCTGCCATGCAGAGGCCCAGGCTCAATCCCTCCTGGGTCGGGAAGATCCCCTGGAGATGGGATAGGCTACCCACTCCAGTGTTCTTGCCTGGAGAATTCCATGGACAGACCATGGAGTCACAAAGAGTCAGACACGACTGAGCAACTAACACACACAGGCCGAACAGTTTTCCATGGATGTTTAACATGTATACTAAATGGAAGAGGAAAGAATGATTCTCCTCATTCAACAAATGAAGAGAAAACCTGCATGGGTTAAGACCATTGGCTAAGGTGAGCTGACTGCTAGGTGGCAGAGCGAAGTTAGAATGTCCACCCCTCTTCTCTGGTTCTTTGTAAGAATTTTCAACAGAAAATGTAATCCAAGCATTGAGTGTGGGTGCTTTGGCTCAGTGGTCCCCTAAGATGTATTTCCTTGTTTGGAAGAACTGTACATCATCAGAATCAGTATAAAAATGGATACAAGAGGCTCCTTGGAGACTGGCGGGGTTTGGTAGATCCTCGACACCCAGTAGTTCCCAGATGGCTCACCAACTAAAGACACCGCCTGCAATGCTGGAGATGTGAGTTCGATCCCTGGGTCGGGAAGATCCCCTGAGGAGGAAATGGCGACCCACTCCAGTATCCTTGCCTAAAATAAACCATGAACAGAGGAGCCTGGTGGGTCCCAGTTCATGGGGTCACAAAGAGTCAGATGCAACTGAACAACTGTGCGTGCAGGAGCACAGCGAAGTGTGGGAAGGCTTTTTGGGAGAGAGGTCCGAGAGCCTCTGGAGGTTAATTGTTCACCAGTTTCAGAAGATCTGGCTGGGAGGGAGGCAGGGGGTGAAACATTGACCAGCATCTGATTTAGATGCAGGAATGCATTAAGGAGGCACCTGAGACCGCTCCCACGGGCAAAATTCCTCTCCCTGTGAGAAGGGACAGGGAAAGGGAATGTGCTCAGGAGGGAAGCAAAGGGCCTCTGGCCTCACTGTGCCCTTGTTTTACCAGCTCTGACAGCCATTCCCAGGGCCTGCTGGAGAGAGGGGGAAAGGCGAGGTCATGTTTGACTTTTCGACCTCCCAAAGTCAACTGAATTTTGGAGAGCTGGGACCAGGCAGGGAGGGGTAGGGAAAACAAAGATGCATAATTTAGATATTGTGCTTGCTTTGGGGCCAAACTGGAAAATTCAATGACTGGGCCTGGAGGCTCTTGGACTTCAAGTATTGGCTCCATTTAGCCGGGTAATCCTGGGCAGTTTAGTTACTTTCTGAGTCTCCGTTTACTCAACTGGAAAAGAAAAGTAATGAAGTCTACCTCCAAGTGTTGTTATAATAACCACATGAGCATGAGAAAGCTCCTGACTCCCAGTTCCATCAGGGCTTAGCTAAAGAGTGGGAAAGACAATATCACTGCTTAAATCAGCTCCAAGGGCTCCCACAGCCTCGAGGGGGAAGGTTCAAACTCACATCCTCTTGTGAACTGACCCCATCTCATCTTCCAGCCTCCTTCTACCCTCAGCTTCCCACTCCTACTCCACCCTCAGCAGCTTCGGATCTGGGACTTGTTTAGAACCAACCTCTTGGGTGCTGAGGTTCTTGATGATTCCCTCCTTTGCGATTTCTGCAGCCTTTAAGTCACCCAGGGGAGTTTACCCCTCGAAGGTCTTCCCTTAGCTAAACCCAGCAAATTACCCATGTCCTTTGCCAGGATTAAACCCTAGCCCTGTGGGGCCGCTCTTCATCACCACAGACATCATTTGATGAAGAGCACGTTGCATTTCTCTTAATTTGTCTTAAAAACACAAAACAAAAGTTTGCTGGCTGGCTGCCCAGTTTCTGTTATGTAGACCAAGGTTGAATTTTTCTTGGACTGGTTTGCGGGGCCGCTGGATGCTGAACTGAAAAGTGATTTACATTTTTCTCTTGGCAGGAGATGACCCAAGTGGGACTTGCCCTGAAAAATAGCTGTTTGAAGCTTGTGTGTGTGTGTGTGTGTGCACAAATGTACACGTCCCCTGATCTGGTCAGGCTGATAAGTTCTTCTCATTGTCTGATAGGCTTCAGAAGTAGAGTTAGAAAAGGAGTTTGCAAGATCATAACCTTAATGGGTAACAAGGTTGCCACTGCAATGTCGTAAGCTTGATTCTGGTCCCTGGGTTAAAAGGGAAGCATCATCAGGCAAGTAGCTCTTCCCATCAGAATGGAGGTTCTCCTGACTCTTCTTGGGAAGATATTACAGTAATACTCACCTACCGTTCACTGAGCTCTCACTCTGCATAAGGGTACATTTAGTTCTTACAGCAGCCACACAAATTTTTCTTTATGGTTGAGAAAACTCAGACTCATGGAAGTAATGACTTTTGTAGGACTTGGAGCCTGAGTTGCTACCTAAGTATGTCTCCCAGTCTCCCCAGCCTGGGACAGACATGACTTCAGCAATGCTTTCAGAGCAAGTAGACTACTTTGGGAAGCTGTCTGACCTTCAAGTAGAAATGGGTTTGTTCTGTGTTCTGTTCAAACTGGAAATGAGTTGACTGACAGGCTTATCTCCATCCCTTCTTCCATTGGGGGAAAAAAAAATACATATATATATAGAGAGAGAGAGAGCGAGAGAGAGTCCATCTCATTAGGTGCCCTATATTCCTTTCCTTCTTTCTTCCTTCCTTCCTTCCTTTCACTTTTTTCAGAATGAGTTTCTATGTACCTTCAAAAAATCCTATTAGAATTTTTATTTGAATTAAATTCTACAGATAATTTTTTGTTACCTTTCATTTAATTGTAAGTTTACATTTTTCTGATATCCTAATTTTGTTTTAATTTTTATCTTGTATTGGAGTATGGTTGATTAACAGCTTTGTGTTAGTTTCAGGTGTGTAGCAAAATTTTTCAATTATACATATGTGTGTTAGTTGCTCAGTCATGTCCACCTCTTTTCAACCCCATGGACTGTAGCCCACCGGGCTCCTCTGTACCATGGGACTCTCCAGGCAAGAATAGTGGAGTGGGTTGCCATACTCCCCACAGGGCATCTCCCCGACCTGGGGATCAGACCCGGGTCCTCCACTTTGTAAACAGATTCTTTACCATCTGAGGCACCACTTCTTTTCCCACTCAGGTTATTACAGAATATTGAGCAGAGTTTCCCTGTGCTACACAGTAGGTCCTTGTTGGTAATCTCATTTCTTTATTTAAAGCTCACAACAATTGTGTGACTTAGAGCGTAAAGGACGTTGGGCACCAGAACAGGTCCCACATGGGAAAATTTAAATAAAGGTGGACACATCATTGTAAGTGTCATGTATCAGAGAAAACTTGAGACCAAGAAGTGTGACTGGGTTTCAGAAGAGATGAGAAGTGGAAGCTGGGAAGTTAGAGCTCAGAAAGGGGGCTCCCTCTCCAAGGAGCACCATCTCCCAGCCCTGCACCTCCATGTTGGGGTGACCCTCCTTGGGTCCAAGCAAAAGAACCCCCTTTCAGGTTACACTCAGTCTTTGATGAATTTGAGAAAAGTACCAGGAATTCACCAATCAGCCACTCTTTCTTCTTTAGAGGCCCTCAGAAAGCCCCCTGCTTCCCTTTCTCCATCTGCGTGGAGTGACCTCTAACCACTCAGGACTGCTTACAAAGTCCATCCCGTTATAGGGCTCAGCACTGCCAGGCTGAGCCAAGTTCATCAGAAAAGGCTGACGCATTTCTCTTCCTAGGCTGTAACCTCACAGGAGCCTGGAGGCGACAGTCCACACGTCACAGAGACACAACTGAGTGACTGAGCACAGCACTCCCCACCCCCGACCCCACCACACACACACACACTGGGTCCTATGCCCAAATTCTTTTGAGATTCTGAAGGACCTCACTTGGGCCAATCCACCCTGGGCCCAACCATCTCTCCCAGGGACCTGGAGTCACAAGGTACAAACAGGGAGGGGAGTCACTGGAAGCAGAGAACTGAGGACCAGCAGAAGCCTCGTGGTTTCTGTTGTCATCTCCTTTCCCCCCAGCAGGAAGGTGTTCCTAGGAGACGACAGTCTCACAGCTGCTATCGGAGCTGAGTCACAACAGAGACCGGCCCGACCCTCACCCCCATGCTCGTCACTGAACGGAGTGATGGGGGCCGGGAAGCCAGCCCTGAGCTGGGTGCTCTCCAGTTGGCATTCGGCAGGGTCCTCCTCATCCAGCTCCGGTCCAGTCGTGTCTGAGTCTCTGCGGCCCTGTGGACCGTAGCCCACTGGGCTCTTCTGTCCGTGCGATTTTCCAGGCAAGAATACTGAGTGGGTTGTATGTCCTATCAAACAGTATATTTGGCATCTTATAAATGATTTCAACAGTAACACCGAGCGGACCAGAGCCAAGATTTTTACCTTCTACCCTTTAATAGCCTCTCCTTTTCCTTTCTCCCTGTGGACCACCCTAAAAATGTGGGGCTGCACACGCTGATAGAAATCATACTGTACGTATATTAACGCATATATATGGAATTTAGAAAGATGGTAACGACGACCCTTTATGTGAGACAGCAAAAGAGACACAGATATAAAGAACAGACTTTTGGACTCTGTGGCAGAAGGCAAAGGTGGGATGATTTGAGAGAATAGCACTGAAACATGTATGTTACCATATATGAAGCAGATCACCAGTAAAGGTTCAATGCATGAGACAGGGTGCTCAGGGCTGGTGCACTGGGATGACCCTGAGGGATAGGATGGGGAACACATGTACACCTGTGGCTGATTCATGTCAATGTTTGGCAAAAACCACTACAATATTGTAAAGTAATTAGCCTCTAATTAAAATAAGTAAATTAATTTTTTTTAATATTTTTAAAAAAAGGAATCATACTGTACTCGTTGCCAGGAAATCCTCACTTACGAGCTGTGTGTCCTAAATCATTTGACCTTAAGCTCTTTGATCATCATTCAGTTTTTAATCCCTTCAACAATTATATATACTTGTATACAGTACATATGCTTAATATATATTAATAAATAAAATATATGCATTTGGATACATCATATATATTGATAGACAATACATATGTTTGTTATTGTATTGATAGATGTATTGGATATATTGCCAGGCACTGTGCTATGTAATGGAGAAGGAAATGGCAGCCCACTCCAGCGTTCTTGCCTGGAGAATCCCAGGGACGGGGGAGCCTGGTGGGCTGCCGTCTATGGGGTCGCACAGAATCGGAAACGACTGAAGCGATTTAACAGCAACAGCAGTGCTATGTAATTAAAAATATAACAAATCCTACTAGATGCTTAGTTTCTCAAGTAAGAAATGCAAACTAAAACAAACTATGCCAAGATGATATTTTTCTATTCTCACATTGCCAGATCGCCAAATGCTCTGCAGCAGATACAGCGAGGTCAAGGGCAAACAGGCTTTCTGATTCACTGCAGGTGGGTGCATAAAGTGATACAACCCCATGGAAGGCAATTTGCCAAAATCTGTTCAAATATTATACAAACTCAAACTTTTTGTACCAGCAATTTGTTCCTATGAAATTATCCTTTGGGTGTTCCAACATTCACAAGAAAGTAACATGTGTATATGATTGTTATCACTACAACATTGATTAGCAAAAGATGAAGCATAACTGAAATGGCCATCAGGATGGGCCTGGATCAGTCCTAGACGGAGCGTCAGGCTTAAGGGACAGACCAGCCCTAGATGTAACGTCAGGGAGAAGTGACAAAGAATGAGAAAAATTTCTAAGTTTTGAAAAGGAAAATTACCAAGACATATTGCTAAGTGAAAAAAACAAAGTGCAGGATGGTGTGTAGAGTGCACTAATGTGAGACTAATGATAGTGTAGTTGTTCAATGAGGAGCCTGCACAACCCAAAGAAATTCCTTTCCAGAATAGGTCTGTATGAGATTTTACACACATTTACACTATACTAATTATTAACATTACTCTAATATTACTGTATCAATTCATTATATTAGTATATTTACTTATTATATTAGTATATATACTAATTATATTGGTTTATACATATATAATGCAGTCAAAAAAAAATTCCCCTCCAGAAAACGCCTATATGAGATTTTACATACACATGCACTATACTAATTTTTAGTATTACTGTTTCTAATATTATTATATCAATTTACTCTATTAGTATATACATATAAATTACATTAATGTAGATCACTGACCTAGAACCAGACATCCTGGATGTGAAGTCAAGTGGGCCTTAGAAAGCATCACTACGAACAAAGCTAGTGGAGGTGATGGAATTCCAGTTGAGCTATTTCAAATCCTGAAAGATGATGCTGTGAAAGTGCTGCACTCAATATGCCAGCAAATTTGGAAAACTCAGCAGTGGCCACAGGACTGGAAAAGGTCAGTTTTCATTCCAATCCCAAAGAAAGGCAATGCCAAAGAATGCTCAAACTATTGCACAATTGCACTCATCTCACATGCTAGTAAAGTAATGCTCAAAATTCTCCAAGCCAGGCTTCAGCAATATGTGAACCATGAACTTCCTGATATTCAAGCTGGTTTTAGAAAAGGCAGAGGAACCAGAGATCAAATTGCCAACATTTGCTGGATCATAGAAAAAGCAAGAGAGTTCCAGAAAAACATCTATTTCTGCTTTATCGACTATGCCAAAGCCTTTGACTGTGTGGATCACAATAAACTGTGGAAAATTCTGAAAGAGATGGGAATACCAGACCACCTGACCTGCCTCTTGAGAAATCTGTATGCAGGTCAGGAAGCAACAGTTAGAACTGGACATGGAAAAACAGACTGGTTCCAAATAGGAAAAGGAGTTTGTCAAGGCTGTATATTGTCACCCTGTTTATTTAACTTATATGCAGAGTACATCATGAGAAACGCTGGACTGGAAGAAACACAAGCTGGAATCAAGATTGCCGGGAGAAATATCAATAACCTCAGATATGCAGATGATACCACCCTTATGGCAGAAAGTGAAGAGGAACTCAAAAGCCTCTTGATGAAAGTGAAAGAGGAGAGTGAAAAAGTTGGCTTAAAGCTCAACATTCAGAAAACGAAGATCATGGCATCCGGTCCCACCACTTCATGGGAAATAGATGGGGATACAGTGGAAACAGTGTCAGACTTTATTTTTCTGGGCTCCAAAATCACTACAGATGGTGACTGCAGCCATGAAATTAAAAGATGCTTACTCCTTGGAAGCAAAGTTATGATCAACCTAGATAGCATATTCAAAAGCAAAGACACTACTTTGCCAACAAAGGTCTGTCTAGTCAAGGCTATGGTTTTTCCAGTGGTCATGTATGGATGTGAGAGTTGGACTGTGAAGGCGGCTGAGCGCCGAAGAATTGATGCTTGTGAACTGTGGTGTTGGAGAAGACTCTTGAGAGTCCCTTGGACTGCAAGGAGATCCAACCAGTCCATTCTGAAGGAGATCAGCCCTGGGATTTCTTTGGAAGGAATGATGCTAAAGCTGAAACTCCAGTACTTTGGCCACCTCATGCGAAGAGTTGACTCATTGGAAAAGACTCTGATGCTGGGAGGGATTGGGGGCAGGAGGAGAAGGGGACGACAGAGGATGAGATGGCTGGATGGCATCACTGACTCAATGGACGTGAGTCTGAGTGAACTCCGGGAGTTGGTGATGGACAGGGAGGCCTGGCGTGCTGCGATTCATGGGGTCGCAAAGAGTCAGACACGACTGAGCGAGTGATGTGATCTGATCTGATATATATAATACAGCCAAAAAAAATTCCTCTATAGAAAATGCATTTATGAGATTTTACACATAAAGATCCGCTGGAGAAGGGAATGGCTACCCACTCTGGCCTGGAGAATTCCATGGACTGTATAGTTCATGGAGTCGCAAAGAGTTGGACACAACTGAGTGACTTTCACTTTCATACACATATGCACTATACGAATTATTAGTATTACTCTTTGTAATATTACTGCATCAATTTATTATATTAGTATATATTTATATTATATATACATTTATATATGTATATATACATATAATATATATTATATAATTAGTATATATTCTTTATATTAGCATATGTACTAATATAGTAATGTACTAAATTGATGCAGTGATATTACAAGAGTAATACTAATAATCAGTATAGTGAGTATGTGTGCAAAAGTCTCACACCGGCATTTTCTGGAGAGGAAGCTTTTGTTGCTGTGCAGGCTTCGCTGTGACGCGCAGGCTTCGCTAGCTGTGACTCGTGGCGTTAGTTTGCCCCGAGACACGTGGGATCTTAGTTCACTGACCAGCGATCAGACCCGCATCCCCTGCAATGGAGGTGAATTCTTAACCAGGGAAGTCCCTCTGGAAAGGGATTGAAGGGAGTTTTTCTGTGTTTTTTTTTAGGTAGGTGGGAAGCCAGGCAAAATGGAACAGGAGTGCACCCAAAACTTTTCACTGAACATCTTTTGAGAATCTTTGAACCGTATGAATGTATAGCCTATTCAAAACCTGAAATAAATACACGCGATTTAAAAATAACAACGGCACGATGAATGTTAAGAAGGAGAAGACCCGGGCATCACAGGAGCAGGTAACGTGTGACCTGACCTCGTCCACAGAGGAAGCCCCTGAGGAAGTAAGCCGTAAGTTGAAACTTGAAGGATAAATGGGCAGAGAGTCCAGTGGATGAACAGGGGTCATCCAGGAAAAGAGGAGGGAAAAAACTTCACAGGGAAGGAGACTGGAATGCAGATACAAGGGGGCAGGGAGAACAGGAAGCAGTAGCTGATGCAAGCGAGGGGCCACGCTATGCACGCCGTGTTTAAAAATTTGGACTCCATCTGAAGGGTAGTAGAAAACCATTGAAAGGGTTTCAGCAGGAAAGTGATGGGATCAAGGTTATGTTTTGAATAGATTGCTCTGGAGTCTACAAGGAGAAATGACTGGAGGAAGCCAAGTGGATGTTGACAAGCCATATATCTGACAAACCACTTTGGAGAACTATTTGGTGCTTTTTTTATAAAGTTAAACATACATCTACCCTATGACCCA
The DNA here is from genome assembly GCF_019923935.1 of Bubalus bubalis. Taxonomy (NCBI): domain Eukaryota; kingdom Metazoa; phylum Chordata; class Mammalia; order Artiodactyla; family Bovidae; genus Bubalus; species Bubalus bubalis. The sequence continues at coordinate 89,136,218 of NC_059161.1, read as the reverse complement.
GCGATTTCATTCTTAGGTATTTATCCAAGTTAAATGAAAACACATGTTCACAAAAGTATTTGTACAAGAATTTTTATAGCAGCCATATTTATAAAAGCAAAAAGTATGCCCCCCCCAAACTCCACAAATTTCTATCAAAAGATGATTTCAAAAGCAAATTATGATGTATTTACACAATGAATACTATTGGCAATACAAACGTAGACTCTCCTGGTATACACAGCATGGATAATTCATGCATATACTGTGTGATTCCATTGATATGAAATGAAACTCACATACCAAAAAACAAAAATTGTAGTGATAGAAATCAGAAAGTAGTTGCTGCGGGGAGAGGGAAATTGGAAAGAAAAGTGAGGAAGTGTTCTGGGGTGATGGAAATGTTTTGTGTCTGTTTGTACCTGGCAGTTACACAGTGTGTAAAACTGTCAAAACTTGCCAGAGTGAACAATTGAGACTTGTGCTTTTTATCAGATGTTAAGTATGCCTCAATTTAAAAGAAAAAAAGAAAGAGTGGACATTGAACAAGTTGAGGACGTATTTACAGTAATCAGAAGAAAAGTGATGCTTGCCCAGTGGCCTATTATGGGGCTCAAATAAAATAATGCATTTAAGAGGGCAAACTGCAGACTCCATGAGAACTATGCATGTGTGTGTGTGTGCTCAGTCAGTTGCTCAGTGTCCGACTCTGTGTGATCCCATGGAGGATCCCACCAGGCTCCTCTGTCCATGGGATTTCCCAGGCAAGAACACTGTAGCGGATTGCCATTTCCTCCTCCAGGGGATCTTCCTGACCAGGGATCAAACCTGGGTCTCCTGTGTTGGCAGGTAGACTCCTTACCACTGAGCCACCTGGGAAGCCCATGCAAGCCATAAAGCTCTGTATAAACTGTGAAGCCCTGTGCAAAAGTGAGGATTTAGTCTAACATAATCCATACCAAATTTTGGAGGTGATTGTGGACCATCTATGGAGAAGGGAATGGCAACCCACTCCAGTGTTCTTGCCTGGAGAATCCCAGGGACGGGGGAGCCTAGTGGGCTGCCGCCTATGGGGTCGCACAGAGTCGGACACAACTGAAGTGACTTAGCAGCAGCAGCAGTGGACCATCTAAATTGTCCAAAGTAGTCCTCTTTATTTGCAATGAAGAGTTGAGAGGTGATTTAACGATTATTTTCTTGTTGGTTTGTCACCTTTTAGCAGGAAATAGGTCCAATGACTTCTGAGATTCATCAGAATACTTGTTCTAAAAAGAAACGTTGGGGTGGGGGGCGGGGCAGCAGGGCAGATGCCTTTGCCCAGGGTAATCTTCTGCTGAAAGCTGGGCTTTCCAAAACAAAAATATGCATTCAGCTGTTGGGCTTGAGTCTTTAATTTAGTTTTTTGAATGATTAGGGTTTTAAAGATACGAAAGAAGGAAGCAGTCAGTTCCTGAAGCAGAGACCATACGATCAGTGACACGGCCACCCAGCATTCAGGGGCGTGCTGAGAGCTGAAAGGAGGTGAGAAACACACATGGGCTGCTTGAAGCCCCTGCCTCTGAGTGTAGACAGGTCTGGAGAAACAGCTGTGTGGAAATCAGTCACAAGCCATCTGAAAAGCTGGCCCCTTACCATTTAATTGAATTCAACTTGTTTATTAAATGGTAAGGGGCCAGCTCTTCAGATGGCTTGTGACTGATGTCTGCACAGCTATTTCTCCAAACCTGTCTACACTCAGAGGCAGAGTGTATTTAATTTAATTGAATTCAACTTGTTTATTGGGCTTCCCTCATAGCTCAGTTGGAGAAGGCAATGGCACCCCACTCCAGTACTCTTGCCTGGAAAACCCCATGGACAGAAGAGCCAGGTAGACTGCAGTCCATGGGGTCGCTAAGAGTCGGACACGACTGAGTGACTTCACTTTCACTTTTCACTTGCATGCATTGGAGAAGGAAATGGCAACCCACTCCAGTGTTTTGGCCTGGAGAATCCTAGGGACAAGGGAGCCTGGTGGGCTGCCGTCTATGGGGTCACAAAGAGTTGGACACGACTGAAGTGACTTAGCAGCAGTAGCAGCATAGCTCAGTTGGTAAAGAATCTGCCTGCAATGCAGGAGACCCCGGTTCGATTCCTGGGTCAGGAAGATCTGCTAGAGAAGGGATAGGCTACCCACTCCAGTGTTCTTGGCCTTCCTTGTGGCTCAGCTGGTAAAGAATCCACCTGCAATGTGGGAGACCTGTGTTTGATCCCTGGGTTGGGAAGATTCCTTGGACAAGGGAAAGGCTACCCACTCCAGTATTCTGGCCTGGAGAATTCCATGGACTGTATAGTCCATGGGGTCACAAAGAGTTGGACACGACTGAGCCACTTTCAAAGTGGAAGTGGAAAGTGGAACTTGTTTATATGTGTTTTTCAATGACAATAAATGCCTAATTATTTGTTTTCATTTAATGTTGATTTTTCTTCAAAACCACTTTGAAGGAACAGACACTGCAGGGCCCTCCCTATCCACAGCAGTGGATGGAGGACCCTCAGCACTGTACTTGGGCCCTTTATCCCACACAAGGCAGGACCTCAGAGTCCATGGCCTCTGGAAGATGCCTGCACGTCCTCTTCTGAGCTGCAACTGGACAGGCATCCTAGTTTAATTGTCTAGTGTCTCTCAACCAACCCCTCTCTCTTCCTAAGGACTGATCTCGGTGTGGTTTTTCTTGGTGGGAGGTTGAACCCATCTTTCACATAAAAAGTAGTCAGGACCTCTCTCTCTGTCTTTCTCACACACATACACACACGTGCACACTTACTCTCACACACACACTCACACTCATACACACACACAAACACACACTCACACACACACATTCACACACACTCACACAGACACACACACACTCACACACTGGCCCTAGCAAAATCTGAGGGTTGGCAACTGACTTGGGCTCAGCCGCTCTGGTAGTCTTCCCTTGAACTGGCAGCCTCCAGGAATCAGTGCAGGAATGCAGATGTGGCTGGTGGTTATCCACGGAGAGAGCTGGAAGCCGTTGGTTCAAAAGCAGCGGAACTGGCCTGCTGACCACACTGCTGCCGGACACCACAGCTGTGGCCTCGCCGGCCTTGCCCACTGACTCTCCACTCCTGGGTGGGAGACCGGAGGCCCAGGATGTGGAATGACACGTCCGTGTTCACACAACAAATTATCAACCAAGAGAAAACTCACACTTGGACGTTTTCCCCTCCCCCACTGCGTTCTTCACAGCACACAACTTCCTCTGATCTCTACCCATTTCTAGTTCTCTCCATCCCCTAATATCCCGCCAATAAACTGCTCTGCAAATAAGTTCTCTGGAATCTGTTTTCATTGCTGACACCCAAGACAGATATACAACCATAAAATACAGTAAGTCCCCTACACACAAATGAGTTCCATTCTGAGAATGCGTTCGTAAATCCAATTTGTCCCTAAGTCCAACAGAGTCAGCCTAGGGAGCCAGCTAACACGGTTGGTTGTATAGTCCTGTACTATAACAGGTTTATAATGCTTTTCACACAAATAATACGTTACAAAACAAAAAATAAAGAAAACATTTTTAACCTTACAGTACAGGACCTTGAAAAGTGCAGCAGCACAGCACAACAGCTGGCATACAGGGGCGGGCATCGGGTGCACAGGCGAGGAGAGTTAGTGATGGAGGAGGGAGCGGAGGTGGGCAATGGAAGAGCCGAAGGGTCGTCAGCAACAGAGACGGAGGGCAGGCTGCAATTCCGCTCGCAGCTGACGTTGATGGCACAAGCTCTGGTCCACGCCAGACTCAATTCCACCTAGCCTCTTGAAAAAATGATCCAATGATTTCTGGGTGGTAGCTCGTCTCTCTTGTCAGGGATGCCACGGTAGCCCTGGATTGCGTTCTGAACGGCTGCTGCAACTTTCATACGTCTTTCGACTTTCAGGTCTGGTGCCTCAAAAACTACTGGCAACCCACTCCAGTGTTCTTGCCTGGAGAACCCCAGGGATGGGGGAGCCTGGTGGGTTGCCATCTATGGGGTCACACAGAGCTGGACACGACTGAAGCGACTTAGCAGCAGTAGCAGCAGCCTCAAAAACTAACCATGCCTCCACAAGTAGAGAAAATCCCCTTGCCGTTTCCTGTGTCGTGAATCCCTTTGGTTCTTCAGTGTCTTCTTCGTCCTCTTTTCTCTCTTCATCCTTTCTCTGGGCCTCCAACTCCATCAGGTCTTCACATCCACATCTTTGAAAGCTCACAACTTGTAGGCTAGTATGTAGGGGGTTTAGTGTGGTGGCTGCACTTCCTGTTTGAAGCCTTCACAGAGATGCTGTCAAGCAGTATCTCAGATACGCAAATCCAAAGCTTTTACTTTGGGGCCCAGGGAAATACACCTGAGTAAGTGGGAGTGGGGAAGGGGTAAGAGCAGTGAAAAAGAGAAAAGGAGGAGGAAAAATCCTATGTATTTCTCATCTGCTCTGCACCGGAACTGAGAGTGCAGGGTCGGTCAACAGAGGCAGAGGCTCCAGCAGACGTCAAGAGCTGCGCTCAGCACTTGCCTTTGTGCTGACAACACAGGGAGGGGGCTGTTTTCCCATCAGAAGTGGGAACAGGGAGGTTGGATGACACTGAGAAATTTGCAGATGGTCACACTCACTTATACCCAGCACTGGAGCGGCAGGACTGGCATCAGGACTCATTGCCAGCCAGGTCTGCCCACTCCAGGGTAACAAGTGTGTTGAAAGCTGGTAGGAAGCCATGCGTCTGTTTTCTCTTTTTATTATGATTTCAGAATTGTATCCACGACTCGGAATGAGCTCACCTGAGCATAATGATGTCACGAGACCATCGGATCTTGTACTTATTTATTTAAGAAACACGAGGTAGAAAAGTTCCTCCAGCTTCTGAAGAGCAGAGCTGGGGGTGTGTCGAAGCCTGTTTTAAGTGGAATGGATCCAGCTCGCGTATAAATTCGAGGCCATGTTTGCTTGAGTCACACTCTGTTTTTTCAAATGACTTTTGTATGTCTCATTTCCTCTATTTCCCCCCTACTTCTGAGTTAGAAAACTGAGGTCTAGGACTTGAAAAATTCAAGTGCCAGTCTGCACAACAAACTGTCATTCGAGCCGAAACTCAAACCCAGATCTTTTCACTCTATTCCAATGCTTCCTTCCCAGCCTGAGAATTAACGCTGAACCAAGTGAGTTTATCAAGACTGATCCATCCTGATAGTCTGATTTAGCTTTCTGGGATTCTTCAGGTAAATATGGGTCCCACATCTCTTTTCAAATACGTTCAGCCTCTGTCTTTGTTTCTTCATCTTTTCCCTGCATCCTGCCCCTCCTCCCTTCCTCTGTTAACCTTTCCATCTCTGCTTTCTTCCCTTCCTCTCCTCCTCTTACAAACACATTTGTTTTTCTTGCCTAGAGGTGGTATCATGTCAGTGGGGTGGCTGAAATGAGAAGTATCTTTTAAGTCTCTGGAAGGAGAATATTTTCTTATGGATATTTTTTTTATTATAGTTTGGATTGTTTTTCCAATGATTGCTTTTCCATCTTTCTAATGAAAGATGACTCTGAGCCCCCCTTATCTCAGGCCAACTGGAGGATGCATTCAAGTTTTTTATTTTTTTTTCCCCTTACAAATGCACCCAGAAGGTCACTCTCAGGTCCCCGAGATAGCAGTGGGTGATCAATCACAGCTAGGACATCAGCATCACAGAGGATAATCTCATGAATGGGAGGATCTGGGGAAGGAGAGAGGGGAGCCAGGCTTGTGAGCTCCGTAAAGGGGTCTGATGGATTGCTTTCTCTAGAAGTTCTCTGAGACAGTCCCAAGGATATTCATTCCAGCCCCAGTGGCTGGCCTTCCCCTCTGATTTTTTACTCCAAATAAGTAAATATACACTTACACAAAAGACTCAGACATTTCCCAGGTAATCTGATCATTGCAACTCAGCAAGCAATAAAGATGGTGTGTACATGGGTCCCCACGGGGCCCTAAGCACTCCTTTCAAAACAAACAGAAGGGACTCCAGTTCTGGCTTTGCCAAGGACGGGCTTTGTGAGCCTGTGTAACTCACTCAGTTTCTCTGGGCTTCAGCTTTGCAACAAGAAAATCAAATAATGAGCTAGTTTATTCTTTCAACAATTATTTACTAAACATCTACTTTATGACAGGCGTTGTGAAGAGTTTTGTTTGTTTGTTTGTCTGTTTTCAAGGATAGACACAGTCCCAAGTCTGGAGAGGTAGGGGAGAGGTCTCAAAGTTGAATGCAGAAAAAGATTTATAATAAAGGAAAATAATGATAATATAATGTTTTCACGTGGTTTAATTCAAAGGACTGTGGAAGGACAAAGGTCAAAACATCTGGACCTAAGAGCTCATCTTTAGGATTCCTCCCACCTCTAAAAGTCTGTGTGTATGGATTTTTTGGTTTGTTTTGGTCTCCTTTTCACATTCATGTATTTTGTTCTTTCTTAACTTGTTAATTTCAAATCATTGTCATCATCATCAGCCATTGCCATCACGTGTACTGTTTAACAGCCCTGACAATTACAGAAGTTAGATATTATGGTCACCATGATCACCGTTTTAGATATAAGAACACTGAAGGCCAGAGACGTTAAGCAACCTAGTCACACTCACACAGCTGGGAAATTACAGAACAGGGACCTGAACTCCCAACTGCTGACTCCAGAGCTCGTGCCCTTTCCACCGCACGGTGCTGCTTCAGGTATGTGCAGCCACTCGGGTCTTGCAGCACAATTTGCAGGACCAGGTGCAAAGTAAAAATATAGAAGCTTTTATTCAAAAATTATTAAGAACTTCAAATGGCAACCCACTCCAGTACTTTTGCCTGAAAAACTCCAAGGACTGTCTGCTGAGGAGTCTGGTAGCCGACAGTCCATGGAGTCGCAAAGAGTCGGACATGACTGAGCGACTTTCACTTTCACTTCACTCAAGACAGCAAGAGCATTAAAGCCTGAGACTCTGAATGACTGCCCTGCTCACACACACATGAAGCCTGACTCTCCCGACCACAATTCACTTTAATCATCTCCCATCCAGGAGCAAAAGCATCCTGGCAGTTTGCAAGCCCAGCCCACAGTGGCAGAACATTTTATAGTCATGCTTCACATGTAGGTTACCTGCACAAAGGGTTCAGCCTGGACCACCTGGGCAGGATTGGTGAGCACTCTGGGATAGCTTTCCTGCAGCAGGAAAAATTCTTTATGTGGGGAACGCTGCATAATCTTGGGTTAACGAGGGTTCTGATCATACCTTCACAATACCTTAAGAACCTAAGGAGGATGACACTAACTCAACACCAATGGAACACAGGCAAAAGCCCTTGACCTCTCTTTTTAAATTGTAGACCAGACCCGTAGGTGCCCTAACGAAGGACAGTGGAGAAAAAGCAACAGAATCGCTGGTTTATAAGCCTCCCTTGTGAAGCACTCAAGAAAGTGTCAACTCCTACTGAGCCAATAAAAGATTACGAGCATCCTTTTTGCAACAATTCTTCATCAGTGGTATTCAATCTTTTGTGATCATATACCCACCTATGAAAGATTGGACCATTTCGCTCCCCAAAGACACATGTGTGCATTATATATTTTTCATGCAGTTACAGACTTCCTGCATTGACCTCAGAGTTTTACAAATGCTTAGATCACAGCTCCTCCAGTTATAGAAACTGTGATGCACCCAGATAAAGACTTAGGAATCCTTTTTGTGAAACCATCATATTCCTCAGGGGATGAAGTTTGAGGCCATTTGATTTAATAAGTGGTTCTGTACACTTTCAAAGACCTGCTCTCTTGACTGTCAACTCTACTTTTGAACTAGCTGCACGCTCCCCACCCTCTCCTATCAAAACACTACAGCCCAGCGGAACAGTCTAAGCCTACAGACACTGATGTCAGGACGTCAGTGAACATTTGCAGGGCACCTGGACAAGCCAGGGAGTTAGGCACCAGGACAGTCCTTGTCCTTGAGACTATCACAGATGTCTATGAGAGACATGTGTGCAAACAATGGAATGTGAGATAACATGCAATTATAGGTGTTTGAGAGGTGACTGAACTGAACTGAACACAGGGGACACAAGGTCGGCCAGGAGGGATCATTCAAGGCTCCCAGGAGAGAGAACGCTTACACGGGGTCTTGAGCAGTGAGTCCAGAGCCTTGGAGGGACAGGGTCTCCTGGCTGAGGGGACCTACATGTGCAAAGCAGAGAGGAGTGAGACACAAGGGAGTTGGAATTGGTTAGAACACACGTCAAGTCTGAGGAAGAGGCGGGAAGTGGGGCTGGAGGAAAGGGGAAGGGGCCCCACTCTGCAGGCCTTCAATGGACCTGCAGAAGAATGTCAGCCTGGGTAATGGAAGAGGGAGCCTCTTCCTGGGGAAGGCATGAGGAGGCTAGATACCCATCTGTCCCAGGCAGCCTTCTGCTGGACGGCGGTGCAAGGAACTCGGGGGCGAAAAGCCTTTCTCAGATTCTTATCACTGCTTCCTCTAAAAATTAGCTGCTGCCCGACACACTGGAGAACATTAAGAAAGGCCCTGTAAACCCTTCGTAAAAGACAGGGGCAAGGGGACTTCCCTGGTGGTCTAGAGGTTAAGACACTGCCCTTCCAAGGCGAGGGGCCTGGGGTTCAATCCCTGGTTGGGGAACTAAGATCCCACATGCCGTGTGGTGTAGCCAGAAATGAAAACAAAAAAGACCAGGACAGTCAGCCTAAAACATATCTCTAAGGCATCCATGAGATTTACTCAACAGAAAAATACCATTCTTCTCCACAACCAGATGACCAAATCGAACTTCTTACAAATACAGAGACTGCCTTCATTAAAAAAAAAAAAAAAAATGAAGAGACCCTGATCCTGACTTGAAATATCGATGTGCTTCTCTCTCTAAAGTCTCAGATTTTTCATTCATTCTTAAACTGAACCAGTTTAAGTGTGGGCTGGCTAGGCAGTGGGCTGGCTCTGAAGAAATATTAATCAAAAGAACAGAACATCACCAGAAATGTTTAAGGATTGCCATTTCCAGATCATCACTTCACAGGGTTCTTAGGCAGTATGGGCATTAAGAAGTGCTTGGAACAGGTGTGTTTTCTCCCAAAGTATTCGTCGTTCAGTGTCTGACTCTTTGGCACCCCATGCGCTCTGTCCATGGGATTATCCAGGCAAGAATATTGGAGTCCAGGGGAATCTTCCCAACTCAGGGATGGAACCAGGGTCTCCTGCATTGCAAGCAGATTCTTTACCGTCTGAACCACCAGGGAAGCCCATTTTCTCCCAAATGCATAACTAAAAAACCCTAATCACTGAGACAGTGTGTGACACTCACCTTCAGCTTTAAAGCGGCCCTTCCCCCTATTTACCACTAGGGGTCATGAAAACCCTGTTTTAAAAGAAACAAAGCTTCAGAATTGCTGACCAAAAGAAAACCATTCCCCCTAGTGTTCAGATTTTTCAGTAAAAAAAAAAGAAAAACTTTTTAACAACAGCAAACAGAAAAAAAAATTGCAAATGTTCAGAATTTATCTCGAGTAGCTACATAACGGTTATAATCCCTCAGACTATCTGCAAATAAAACGGTTCCTACGAGATTACAACAAACAGATTCTTGTTGAAATATCCACAGTAAACGTACATTGTACAGGAAATTCCATTGCATTTACACTATTTATTTAATAAAAATAATCTCTGTGATTATTTGCATTTATTTCTGAAGGAGGATGTTTTTCCTTCCTCAGAATAAGTTCAGGAAGTGGGTGAAGTGTTCAGGAAGTTAGCTAAATGCTGATGTAAATCCAAAAGGAAGGTCTGTTGTTTGGGAAAAAAAAAAAAAAAAAGGACCCAAAAAAAAAAAAAAAGAGAGAGAGAGAGAAAGCTAGCAAGTGGTGGTTCTCTCTTTCACTGATGGAAAATGTTATACAGAATTTCTGATTTAAAAGGAAGAGGACTAGGGGAAAGGTGTGTGCTGATGACATCTTTTGCTGTGGATCTGGCTGGCAGTCCAGACTTCTTTTTTACTGATCACAGTAGCCCGCAGAGAAAACTGTCAAGAAACAAGATCTAGATGGAAAACGTGAGTGGGATTAAGTTGGTGTTTATACTAAGTGAAGTCTTTCCTATGGAATCTGCAGCAGCTATAGTCTCGATAGGAAACTCCGAGTCCAAAAGAGGTGGTGGGGCGGCTGAAGACCACATAAACAGCTCAACACGGTGCCCACCACCCAGGGCCGCTGGCCTTTCCAGCCCCCGACGGATGGTGTCACGCTGACCTGCAGACTCTGAGGGAGTCCGTCTCCTCGGGGAAACCCCAGCTCCCCGGGGTGCCACGGGCCGCAGCCCCGGTGTGATTCCTTCGGTCATTATTTATCTGGGTCTTGCAACGTAGGGAGTGTGCCGTATCAGGTGTCCGGAGCAAACAGAGAGCTCTGGGCCTCTGGAGCACAGGCCGTTTAGAAAGCACAGATTCAGCTCATTGAATTGTGCCGAGGAGGACGCGGTCTGTCGCCCGTTTCTCTGAAAATCGCCCCCTCCTTTCCAAGTCTCTGCTAACCTCTTCGTTGAGGCCTTCACGGTCTCTCAAACTGGTCTGTCTGCCCCGTCTCCCCCATACCCATCCTGGCCTTGTCTCCAGTCCAGGCCCCCCGAGGCAGCCAGGGAGAGCTCCATGAGACACCCTTCCCCGCCCAGACCCCCGCCACCTCCCTGTGCCCGGCGAGGAGACGGCGCAGCCTCCGAGGCCTTTCCTAACTCGGCCGGAGTCCACCCTCCCTCCCGCTCGCAGGATCTCGGGCTCCAGAACCACTCACTGCCCGCACCTCGGTTGACTGCGTGCTTGTCTTCATTTCTGTAGAGCAGACTCTCTGGATTCGTAGAACTATGGCGAGAGAGAAGCAAGAGAGGGATCCCACAGGGCACAAGGCAGACACAGCTACACACACCACCTTCTGGGTGCAGGTATCATAAATCACGTGCGCCAGCGGAGATGTTCAGAGGAGGCAGCTGGTCGGATGGCTAAATGCCTCTAATGCCACCTTGTGAGTTTAGATTTTTATTTTTTTACAATTTTGGGGGGAAGATTTTTTGATGTGGACCATTTTTAAAGTCTTTATGGAATTCACTTAAATTGTGCTTCTGCTTTATGTTTTGGGGTGTTTGGGGTCCTGAAGCACGTGGGATTGTAGCTCCCTGACCAGGAATCGAACCTGTGCCTGGTGAACTGGAAGGTGAAGTCTTCACCACTGGACTGCCAGGAAAGTCCCCTGTTTTTTTTACAGTTTGAACAGGGGGTGGTTTTGATGAGCAGACCAAGTTTTAGAGAAGTCAGGGTGCCTGGACTCTGCCTGCTTCCTGCCCCCTCCCTACACACTTACCTATTGAGACCAAGGTGTCCTTCAGCGGATCAAATGGGATGACAATGGCTTAGAAAATGCTTTCCTGTTGCACTCAGTCCTCAGAAGCTGCAGCACCCACACTAAACAAACAAAGCCCCAGGACTCAGATTAGGAAGAAATTACATAATGAACACGGTAGGAACAGTAGCTCTGATCCATTAGTGGGTCCGGAGCCTTTACCAGGTACGGAGGGCATGTGGTTTGTTGCCGTGAACTTCTGGAGGGAAAAGGTTGTGCCTTAGTTATCTTGGGGCTGGACCCTCGTTCAGCTACTCCACAAATATTTACTAAGCAACAGAGGATTTGTTTTTCCAGGTTTGGAATTTTAAGCTTGTTAATAACAGATGGATTCTTTCTCTGTTTCGTCATCTGTACTCTTGGACTCAGAGTTGGACCTTGTCTTTGCGGTTTTCGACAATCACTCCCTCTCTCCCTTCCCCAGCCAACCCCAGGATTCTGCATACAGTAGGCATTCAGCAAATATTTGTTGGGGGTGGGGCGGGGGGGCGGGTAGAGAAAAAAGAGGGAAGAAAGTCGACAATAAGCAACACAGCGGGTAGGTGACCGGTGTCACAACCAAGACTGCAGGGTTTTCTGCCACTGCCCCCAAGCTTCTTTCCAGAAACTTCGGCCTATGTGATGCCTCTTGTTACCTTTGGTTTTCTTTCCCATGCTGGCCACATCTGTCACCAAAGCCCCCACCTAACAAGATAAAACACCGTGTTCTTCTACCCTGCTTTCCTTAGTCTCTCCCCAGATATTTCCGAAACCCTTGCTAGACCCTGAGGACATGCGGGTGGGCACCTTTGGGTGCTCAGAGTCATCATCGGGTTGCTCATTCTGGTGGAGAGATGGATACAGCAACAGACTATAACAAACAGAACAATCAAGGCTCCCAGAGTTGAAAGCACAGAGGCTTAAACTTACCGGTGGTAAGAAGCAACTGAAGTGGGACTTCCCTGGTGGTCCAGTGGCTAAGACTCCGCCTTCCCAATGCGGGTGGGCCCAGGTTCGACTCCTGGTTGGGGAACTAGATCCCACATGACACAACTGAGTTCTGTGTACAGCAATGTAAGATCCTGTGTGCTGGAGCTAAACCCCAGAGCAGCCGAATGAATGAATATTAAAAAGAAGAAGCCAAAGGAGGCAGGAAGTGGCAAGTTGGAAGGTTGGGGACGTCTTCCCAGGAGAGGTGACCTAGGATCTCAATGTCGAAGGAAGACTAGACACAGCCTAGTTGAAGGAGGGAAGAGTCCTTGCAGACGAAGGGAAACACCCATGGAAAGGCAAGGCAGTGTATGGAAAGCGACGGAACTAGGATGGGTTTTCCTCTGTGACTTATCAACCCTGTCTCAGTGCTTTGCACTCTACACTTAATTCCTCTCGAGTGAAATGATGCAGTCCTTCGGCATCCTGGAAAAGGTAGATAGCCAATCATTTCATCTCTTAAAGAGATAGGCATTGATAATGAGGGTTATCCGTGAGATTCATCAGGCTCTTGGGCAAAAACCACATCGGGGGCTTAAGGGAAGCCATGTGGGAAGCTGATGAAAATCAGCCAGTTGATGTGAAATGTAATAAATCTTACTTTTTATTCTTTCTCCCACGGAGTTTGAGAAATTGGAAGCCTTTCCCTGAGAGCAGATGAATCCTTGGGTTCTCTTCTCCTTAAGGATGAGACAGAAGGAAAAGCTCAGAAGGAAAATTCCCGACTCTTGGAATTTCGGGTGGGACCAAGGTCCCGTTTTGAAAACTTTTTGGACTAAATCTTTGCAGGTCCAATCTTTTCAAAACGTTTACCAAGATGTTCCCAGTCCTACACCCCAGCTGCATGAAGGAAAACTGAGCAGAGGGCAACGCCCTTCTCAGAGTGTGGTTTATTTCTGTTCGCAGCAACTCTGAAGACAGGAGGCCAAGGCTGACCTCTTTAGTCAAGAGTCTGGTCAACTTTAAAATTATGATTGCATGTGAAAGCTAAAATGGGAAAGAGAAAAAATCAGTTCTCAGGACAGAAATGCTAAAAACCCTTGGGCCACATTCCAGCCAAGGTCCTGGCCCTGCATACGGAGCTCCCATCAGGGGCGGGTGGATGGGGAGAGCGGCTAAGACCGGTTCAGGTCGGTTGAGTGTCTGGGATCCTGGGGTTTATTCTAGAGGTGTCCAGCTTAAAGATAAACTTACAAGAGTAATCACCTACATAATCCTTAAACAACAGAAGCTCATGGCCAGGTCTCATTATTGAGTTGCCTGCCAAAACATTTATCCATTCTCGGTGAACTATCTGCAGTAAAGACATCAGAGGAATGGGGCTTCCCAGATGGCTCAGTGCTGAAGAACCCACCTGTGAAGCAGGAGACCTGGGTTTGATCCCTGGGTTGGGAAGATCCCCTGGAGGAGGAAATCGCAACCCACTCCAGTATTCTTGCCTGGAAAACTCCATGGACAGAGGAGCCTGGTGGGCTACAGTCCCTGGGGTCGCAAAGAGTCGCCCATGAATGAAGTGACTTAACACGCAGGCATGCATCTAGTATGAGCTGATTTTGGTTACAACTGCAAAGACCCTATTTCCAAGGAAATTCACATTCATAGGTAAAGAGTGATAGGTCTTCAGTGTGTCTTTGGGGCAAACACGGTTCAACTCGCAACTCACTGTATTAGGTTGGCCAAAAAGTTCGTTTGGGTTTCCCATCACATTATATGGAAATCCCAGAAGACTTTTTTGGCCAACCCAGTAGAATGAAAACAAAACCCTGGGCTAAGCAGGAAAGAGCCTGGCTGGCCAACAGGCTACCCCACCTACAGAGGTCCCCCTCAGCAAGTCCCTTGTCCTAAGTTTCCGTTCTCATCTCTAGCGAGGTACTGCCCACCCACCTTGCTTACCTCCAAGGTGACATAAGTGTAAAATGAAATTATGTAAATAAAAGCATTTTCTTTCCAGAAAGGGTTTGTACCAGTGCAAGGGATTATCGTGAATTCACCCCAGATTGTGTTGACTTTTCCCTAACATCGTAACTACATAATGAGTAGGTAATGAAACGAGACACACAGCCTGTTCCAGGGAAGAGAATTTAAATTACATGCCTTCCTTCAGGTACGGTTGGACTTAAAAGTACAAGAGCAATCTGCAGTGAAGGAGAAGAGCATTGCAGATTCTTGCTCCCTGGGTTTTCTACGCGCAGCAAAGCAGGGTGGTGTTCAGGTAAAACCGAAGGGTGGAAAGAAATTCAAAGGTAAACCAAAAGAGCCAACGTTCTCCTCAGGGACCTCAACAGCATCTCCAATCGATGGCAATCACTCCCCTTCCCTGTGTGCCTGTGTGGTCCATAATATTGCTTGCTCCCATGGCAATGTCCTGACAAAGGCCTTGAATTTGCTTTGTCTGATGACTTCTGGCTATGGGGACACAGACCACCCAACTTATAAAATTAGCTGAAGAAGTCATTTTCCTGGCTGACTGATGTGACATACTCCCATGTCAATTACACAACACAGAACCATTGTGTAACCAGAAAAAAAAAAAAAGATTGTTGTTTTGTTTTTTCAAAAAAATTGGAGTTAAAAAAAAGCTCCCTTTCCCCTTTTTGAGTGGCCTGAACTCTAGCAATGATAAAACTTTCTTCAGGCTGCAACATTAAGCCAAAGGGACTGAGAAGGTGTGTAAAAATGGTCACGTGTATTGAAAATGCCAAAATGGGGTGTGATGGAGTGACAGCTTGAGAACTTGAGTCACATCCGAAGCATCATGTGACCACTTGAGAGTTACCAATGACCACAGCAGTGATGGATTCTGTTGACCTTGGACCTCAGAGGGTTGGCTGACCCAGGAGAAATCCCAAGGGGGAAAATTGCATCAGCAAAAAGAAGACAAGGCTGTGCCTCTGCCCTGCAAACCCAGCTCTTTATTTCTCCCTTCTGGGTAAGCGTGCTTCCCAGGGGCTTTCAGACACCTGCAGGAAGAGGCCAAATTACACACCAGCTAATAAACAAAACTTTATTTTCCTTTAATACAAAAATTAAATAGCAAAGTTTATTTTTTTTTTTTGTACAGTGATAAATTAGAAATTTACAGTACAGACATTAATGCAGACATACGTTTGTACATCCTCGGTAGCAGGGTCCATTTCTTCTGATGCTCAGCAATTCATTCAGGGTGCGTCGTAGGGGTTTGCTGGTACCTCGAATGTCGAACATCTGAAAGTCCCTCAGGTTGGCCTCAAGGGGGCTGGGGCTGGGGCTGCGGGTGGCCCGGGGGACTCAGACAGGCCACACAGCACGAGCTTGTCCGCCACACCAGCAGGCGGAATTTCATCTCTGTCTAGATCACACCTGATACTCACTCCACCTTTCCCACCAAGAGCTCAAGGAACCTTTGTCCTCCTCTCGTCTGAAGCCTCACGACATCCCTGTGAGGTAGGAAGAAATTCAGGGCCACCTAGATGCCCCACTGGGAGAGACACCAGCGTCCCCTTCCCAAAGGCCCCAGCCAGGCTGGCCCGAGCCCTCGGCAGGATGGTGGGAGGGCAGATGGACCCAGGCTCCGGGGGGCAGGGGCGCTCGCAGCCTCGGAGGAAGCCTGCTGGGATGACAGTGGTCGTATACTGAATACTGTGGGCAATCAGGGAGCTCCGTAAGCTTGGAGGACATGGCTCATGGGTCCCCAAGCAGGCCCTTGACAAGTTGCCTGGGTGAATAATGGGGATTTGCTGGTGCAAAGAAGAAGGGAAACAAGGTAAATCAGAAACAGAAACAGCAAGTGGGTTTACCGCGGGGTAGAGGCTTGTTGGGGCGGGCGAGGGGGCTCCGGGGTTCACTTCCCTCTGGGTAACGCCCAGTGGGCATCACTGCACACACAAGGACAAGAGGTGGCAGCAGACAGCTCTGCCGAGGCCACAGCGCAGCAAAATCCATTATTTAAGGCTCTGGGATCTGATCCTTGGTAGGAGCAAAATGCTCTGCAAGGAGTTTCCAAGATCTACGACCTAGGCCCTGGAGAAAGATGAGAACCCAGGTCCCTATCCAGATGTAATACAAACCCAGACGGGGACTCTGAGCCCAAGTACAGTAAAGGGGCAAAAAGAATCGTCAAGGGTCCAAAGACGTGACATAATTGGCTGGGACAGCAATTCTCTCCAACTTCCCCCATCACGGAATGCAGTTCAGGACGTAGATCGATTCTGGGGCTCCTTCCAGGGGGCGCTCTACAGCCCTCTTCTAGCTGCGGCGGTGGCCCCCTCACCAGAAGCCGGCGTGTGCACACCTGGGTGAAATCTCCAGTTAAGTCTGCCTTCCAGGGCTGAGGCTGTGGGGTCCCTCCCTATACCCTCAGGTCTCAGCTGGGTTCGCAACACTGAATTCAGTGGTCAGGAGGCTGAGTAGGGCAGGGCAGAGAGGACAGAGCTGGGGTGCTGGTGGTGTCAGAACCCAGACACAGAAGCTTCCTGGGGTTCAGGTTTGGAGGACGCAGGAGACAGAGGGCTAGGGGAAAGCAAAGTCAGAGAGCATCTCGGGGAAATAAATGAGTGTCCCTCTTTCTCCTGGCTGAGGTCCCTGAGCAAGCTGCCAGTTCAGGAGCAGTCTCAGGATCAGGAAATGGGTCTCCACAGAGGAAAAAGGATATGACTCAACCAAGGCACTGCATCAGGAGGTTCTGGTCAGCTTCACTCTGCCCAGGTTCCTCTGCCCTGAGGTGCAGCCCTTATGGAGGAGGAGAAAGGAGCCTGCCAGAGAGGAAGCTGACAGAGGTGCCCTTGGGCCTTTTCGAGGCCAAGGGATTTTGTAGGAAGTTACAATTATATACCTACTTCTGGATTTCTGAGAAAGAGGAAGAACACTAACCTTCTCCCTAGCAAGCTGCTGTCCCCAAATTCACCTGTGTGAGTCACTAGATTGGCTTCCCAGGTGGCTAAGTGGTAAAGAATCTGCCTCCAATGCAGGAGATTCGGGTTTGAACCCCGGGTTGGGAAGATCTCCTGGATGAGGGCATGGCAACCCACTCTGGTATTCTTGCCCGGAGAATCTTTCTGGACAGAGGAGCCTGGTGGGCTAGAGCCCATAGAATCGCAAAGAGTCAGACACGACAGAAGCAACTTAGCGTGCACACGCAAGTCACTAGAAAACCCCGAGCCCTGAACAACCTGCCCCGGAAGCCACATTAGATGAAGCCAAGGTTCATGATCATCCGGGGAGGTTTCCATAGAGACTGTCCTGTAACAGAATTGATGCTTTCTGGCAAAACCCCTGTACATCAATTTGCAAGGAACCCTGGGAAGGGCTGAGTGATGGGTTAAAGTTGGAAAGACCCAGGAAGAGGTTTATGGGATGGAGACAGTGAAACAGGTGGCAATTCAGCAGCCCCTGCTCTTCTGAAACCAACGGCAAAGTTCAGCAGAACCAGGTTGGATTGGTTAGAGGAACAGAGTTGATCCTCCCTGACATCCCTTAAGGTGCCTAACACAGGGTGTGACACACAGCTGGCATTCAATAAATGTGCTGATAATTAACTTTTTTTCAAACCAATATCAATTTAAGAGGTGATGATAACTCACTTCAAGGTAACTGATAACTAACTCTTCAGCCACAAAGCTCCTTTCCTAAAACCGTAAACACCCTCCAAGGTCTAGAATGAGAAAGGAACAACCTATAAGCCTGTGACATTGTCAGTGTGTGCCAATGGCCAGTTCCGATCAAATATACTTCCCCTGAGAAGGCAAGAGACTTATGGAAGAGACATTCTACGACCTAGAAAGCTCCAGAACTTGGGCATCCAGGTTCACCCAAGTACCCTTACTGTCACTATTTCATCATTCATAAACACAGAGCACCCTCTCCACAACTGGCCCTCTGCTAGGATGCTTGTCTCGGTCACCCAGTCACTGAAACATTACAAAGAGAATTGCATTGCAAACCCCTGCACGGTCCTTCTTCCCTTTCCTGGGCCAGAGTCTCCGAGCAACTCCCAAGACACTGGAGAGGAGCGTGAGTAAGGGCAGGCTTTGCCCCGGGTGCATGCTCCAGGACCCTGGCCAGCTATGGGAACCATCTGCGAGCAGCAAAGGGAGTTCACATTCTACGTTTCAGGGGTGATGCAGTTGTAGATGGAGTTCAACTGGCCCTTCTGGGGAGCATTTCTCATGCTCCTGGAGCCCTGACCCAGAGTCCAGCCAAGGTACTCAGGCCCAGAACACACAGTGGGGGCCACCAGTACCCACTTAGCATCTGTGCACGAAACCCCAAGACTTTGCCTTCCAAAACAGGCAACAGTCCTTACGCACATCTTCATCTCAGCTCGAGAACCACACCAGACCAGAAAGAGAAGAAAGGAAAATGTCAAACCAGGGGCATGAAGCTCAAACAAACAAAGACATGCTTATTTCCAGAATCTGAACTCCTATTTGCAATTTTGAGTCCCTGGAAACATTTTTCCACAAAGAAATGGGATAAAAGAGCTTTCCTACCTGTTTTAAAGGGGCGGGGAGGGGCAGGGATAAATAAATAATCATCCCAAAGTTGCTAAAGCAAAGACCGAGATGAACTTCAAGGACAGCAACCTGTTACATCAATCTGTCCCAAAGATCTGGTGATCAGAAGACCTCAGGGGGTTGAGGAGAAAAGCCAGTTACAACTTTAAAAGAACTGCAACTTTTGAGAGGCTGCTAGGGGGTACCCTCTTGCAAGGAATATAAAGCATACATTTTAAAAGCTCTGGATACCCCTGCAAAATGCAATTAAGACCTGTGCTGCACGAGTTTGCAGTTCATTTCATATGGTCTACACTTTATTCCCTACAAACCAATCAAGCTCCTGGCTGGTATTCTGGAGATTCATTAAGCACCATATAAATACTCCAGGCCACACTGCCTCCAATGAAATCTTATACGGAGCCCTTGCCAATTACTAGGAAACAATTATGCACCAAAGTAGTTGGATTAGTTGTCCTTAGCTCCCTCTACAAAATTGAAAAAGTCTCCATTGTGCCAAGTAGACCAGACTCTGATAACATTCTTATGCTAAAGAGAAAAAAAAAGGCACTATCATTCTGAGAATGCAAGCTGACCATAGTTTTAAAGTCAGTTGAGTAACTATTAAGTCATGGTCCAAGAATGTGCTTTTAATTGTAATTGACACACACAAATTATACAGTTAATCTGTGTGAATGCAAAGTTGCCAAGAAACGTAACATTTTAGCTCTTCCAGACTGGCGTCTGCATAGATACAATCACACAAAGTAAAATATATTAAGTCCCTGGTGCTCAATGCAATCGGTCTCTGGGGTGGGTAAGGTAAGTCGACTTGGTAGATCTCCTTTTCCTCTGAATTAAGTGATTGTCAAGAAAGTGAATCGCCCTTCCTTTCCCCCCTCATTAGACCTGCTGCAGTGCAAACATTCCTATAAAAATACCTATTTTGAGTCATTAATGTAAAATGGAGAAAACAGCAGCGGTCTAGTAGGGAGCTGTTGAAATTTAAGAGGGAGAGAGAGAAGAAAAATCCACGGGATACCTCATGTGTGTTTGTACAGTACTTTTGTTTGTTCAAACAATTCTGTTTTATGACAAAGGCACTGAAAGATTCTGACACCACCTCTTGGGAGAGCAATCCACAAAGTTCTAAACAGCAGACAGTGTACCACAGAAAATGTTTATGTTAGATCAGCCAAACTGTAAAAGTCTTGTAACACTTCTCTGAACCTAGTGCTTCCAGTGTTTATAGATCGCTCTGCTGTCTGAAAGACCCAGTTAGTATTTAAAACTTTTAAAGGGTTAAAAAAAAGTTAATCTTTCTCCCTGTAAGTTGCCTACTCACAGCTCAAATCCCACCCTGCAGGGAAAAGGAGCATCCCCTGGACTTCCTGGAATCTCGGGAGGACCTCCACGCTCCAAGCTGCGACCTGCTCAAGTGATCAATGTTTTGATTTTTCACAGCTTTGAAAGCCTCTTACTGGCTTTTCCATTTTGGATCATTCCAAAGTCTGCAGCAAAATCACTAGTTTTATGATGCTGGGGGGAGATGGGGAGCGGGGGGAGAGCGATGGTGGATTATTGGGGGGGGTGGTTACTGAAGTGTTGCTAGTTTGTTCAAACTGAGATTCACTGCATAAGCTTTTTAGTAGCACTTGCACCCCAATGCTGGCATTCCCCCTGGAAAGTGTGGAGGCTGGCTAGCCTTATACCACAGTCTCATTACCTCTCCCAGGCTTCACCCAACCATTCCCTCTTTTCTCTCTCTTTACCTTCCCAGAATTCACCAATCTGTTGGAACACTTCTGCCACGTGTGCAGAGTTTTGGCAGACCAAATCCACATGCCTGAAGTGATGCCCACCAGCAAAGACATAAAGATTTTCAACATTTCCACCGCCATGTTGGAGTCATCTGCAGAATACCGGAAAAGCGCCCAGTTGGAGATTTCATAGAAATAACAGGCAATCACGCAGGTTGCAGGCACTGTGTACAGGACCGAGAAGACCCCGATCTTCACCATCAGCCTTTCCAGCTTGTCTGTCTTCGTCCCATCCTTTTGAAGATTCGACCGAATTTTGAACAAGGCCACCAACCCCGCAGCAATAAACAAAGTCCCAATCACCAGGTAGGTGAACAGCGGGGCCACCACAAAGCCTGTGAGTGCATCCAGGTTCTGGTTCCCCACGTAGCACAGGCCAGTCAGCTCGTCTGCATCCACCAGTCTCATAATCAAGATGACAATGGTTTTCACCGCGGGGATTGCCCAGGCTGCGATGTGGAAATAAGAGCTGTGCATTTCGATGGCTTCATGACCCCATTTGAGTCCCGCTGCCAAAAACCAAGTGAGCGTCAGAATAACCCACCAGATGGAACTGGCCATTCCAAAAAAGTACATCAGCAAGAAAATGATTGCACATCCTGTGTTCTTAAGGCCTTCTTGAATGAGAACAGGTTCTGCTGCCTCTTCAAAATCGCAGGATATCCTTTCCCGGCCTACAGTCAGCCTGACAATATAAGCAATGCTATAAATATTATAGCACATACTGAGAAAGATGATGGGGCGCTCTGGGTAGGAAAACCTGGAAGAATCGATCAGGAAGGTGAGCACAGTGAAGGCGGTGGAGATGAAGCACAGGCTGGCCCACACGGCCATCCAGACGTCGGTGAACTCCTTGGCCGAGCGGCTGTACAAGCCAGCGTCATAGCCACACTTGAGAACACAGTTCAGGCTCCTTTTCACCCAGATGTACTGATCCGAGTTGGTTCCCACGGAGTGGCACTCTTCCCCAGGCTGGATGGGGGTTTTGTGAGGCAAGGGCACTTCCTCATCACCTGGCCCTTCCATGCACATGTGGTTGTGGTCGTTCTGGGGCGGGAATTTGCTGCAGTTTAGGCTCTCCGGCCAGGCAAAGCCAAACTCCTTCAACACAGGCTCGCAGCGTCTCTTGACAGAAAGGCACATCCCGCCGCAGGGCCCGATGGGGATGTTGACCTTCTCTGTGCACATGGGCACATACACAGAACAAAGGAAGAACTGGAAAAAAGTCAAGAAACGAACAAAGAAAACAGTGACAGTTGACATGGAGGTCTGACCGAAGGCTTGCACAAATCTGACTTGCTTCTGGGCAAAGTCCATATCTACTTTTAAATCAGTCTATAGGGGTATCTGACTGTTGACTCTGACCTCAAATGAGCTTGCCTAATAATCCATCACTTACACCTTTTTCTTCTTCTGGGTCTAGTAAACCCTTTCCAGGAGAACATAGATAAATAAATAGATAAAAGGGACCCAAAGCATTACATAATCCCCTTTTGCACAACACTTAGGGAAATAAACCTTAAAGAGCTGACTTTGAGCCTCCCTCCCCTTTCAGCTACTATATGAAAGAGCTGAACAGACTAATCAGTCTGACTCAGTTCTCTGGATGATGGGGTGCTTTATTTTTATCCCCATTTCTTTATTACCATAAAACTAAATATTCAAAAAAAAAAAGGAGATCCGGCTTTTATCATGTTAATAGTCTCTCCTTCCTCTATTTTATTCCCCCAAATTATTTTTTAAACAGTCTCATACTGAAACAGAAAATGTCCTCATTGACGCTGTTAAACCCAAGGATGGGAAGCAAGTTGAAATCTCTGGGTATCGGGGGCTTTGTTTGGCCAGGTTTCCTCAATGAATAATAATGAAGCACAATAGGAAAATACAAATGTTCAGTCCCTGAAACTGCAATACCAGCAGGGGAGAGTCCAGTTGCTGTCCTCAATTCCTCCAGCATTGATAAACA
Source organism: Bubalus bubalis (assembly GCF_019923935.1). Taxonomy (NCBI): domain Eukaryota; kingdom Metazoa; phylum Chordata; class Mammalia; order Artiodactyla; family Bovidae; genus Bubalus; species Bubalus bubalis. Next base: position 89,113,574 of record NC_059161.1, on the reverse strand, counting down.
GTCTGCTGGGCTCCTTACAGATGTTGTCTATGAAGTCTAGAGTTACAAGTAACTATTTTCCAGCATGTAAAGGGATCTCGTCCTGTCCTTCCAAACAGCTTGGCTGCCTCCCCAGGATACGTGTAATTAAAAATATATATCCCTGAAAAGCTGTTTGCCAACAAAATTGCCACTGGTGTCAGGATATGTGTTGTTTCCAAACTGAGAGCTCGAGAATCATTTTCCTAAGCTTTCATAACCTAGTTCTAAAATCCTGACACTTCCACAGGGACATTTCACCAGCAACAGGTCTAATCCCAACCATCCTTCTGAAACCGCCGTCCAACTTTCCAAATGACCTATGTAAAAACATCCACCTAGTAAGTCAATTGCATGACTGTTTATCTCTTAGAAGTTACAACCAGAACCACAGATTTCCAAAGCTTTCAGCCTGGATAACTATAGAACTATCCTCTATTCCCCTCCACTCCTCCCCCACCCCACCAGTTCTCTCTCTTCTAAATTTCTAAAAATCACTCATAGCCTTTCCAACAGAAACACAACCAGTGTTAACATTTTTAAGTTTCCTTCCAGTTCTTTTTTTTTTTTTTTTTTCAGTGAACTTGTGGTTGTGGTAAGATTATAATCACCCGTATATACAAATTCTTTCTTCACTTATTATGTTAGGAAGAACATTTTCTATAGGACTACATAAGCTTTAATATTTTTAATGACTGGGAAAAAAGAAAAAAAAAAAACTTCCAATATACAAGCTACCTTCTGGAGCTTGACCCTACTATCGCCTCTTCCCCAAGTGATGCCTTCCCCCCCTCCATGTACTAAACCTGCCCTTAACCCTGAGAATAAGAAGGAACTCAAGACAGCGCAACCATTCCTTCGTGCATGACCTCTACAATCATGCAAGACACCGCGAGGGGCCATTCTGCAGAAAATGGGCCAGGGGTGTTGCATTTAATAACACATCCAAAAAATACGGGGGAGAAAGGAGGTCGGCGAGGGAGCAGAAATTCCCTGTCGCCTTATCACTCCCTTCCAAGTCTTAGCTGCAACTGGCTGCCGTGCGGAGGACTCGCCCACCGAACAGCGGCGGCCAGAATCCTTGGCAAAGATAACTCTCAGCTCCGCTGGGGTTAGGGGCTTGGCCAGACACGGGTGGGCAGAGGAGAAAGACGGAAGGGCGGGGTGCAGAGCGGGTTCTTTCGCAGGCCAGATGACTTACACAACGTTTTGGCCTCCAGTCCCTGAGGAGGGACAGCAAAGTGGGGGTGGGGATGGAAATCACTTTTCCCGGATAGATATCGTTCCTTGAGACCTAGGAAGGGCACAGGGGGCTCGACCTGGCAAGGGCCGCGGGGAGTGAATCCGGGGCTCGGAGGCGTCCCCCTGCCCCAGGGGTCCCGCCCGAGGAGGGGGCGCCCACCTGCAGCTGGCTGGAGCAGCCGTACTGGATGAGCGGCGTGAATGTGGTCAGTTGCAGCTCGGCGTCCGTCTGCAGTTCGTGCCCCACCAGGTTGGGCATCTTGGTCACGTTGTAGCCCAGGTTCTGGCACATGGAGATGCGGATGGGGTCGCAGCGCCTCTCCTCCTCGTCCCCGAAGCCCCGCGCCGGCCCCACGAGCAGTAGCAGCAGCAGCAGCAGCAGCAACAGCCGCGGACTGAGCCCGACGCCCCCGGGGCCCCCCAGGACGCGCGGCCCTGCGCCCCGCCAGGCCATGGCCAGAGCCGGGGGCGGCGGCGGCGGCGGCGGCGCGGGGGGCTGCTCCAGCAGACACCCCCAGTTTGCACGGGGCCGCCGGCCGCCCGCGCTGCTCCCGGCTCCGGGGAGAGAGCGATAAGGCGCCAAGGGCGACGACGACGGGGCGGAGGGGTAGCGGCCGGTTCTCTCGCAGCTGCGCGCGACTGCGTGGGGGCACTAGACGCCGCGAGCCGGGGCCGGAGGACGGCCTGCGTGGGTCATGGCTACGGGCGGCGAGCCCCGGGACGGCGCCGGCCACGTCCGCGCAGCGACTCCGCCGAGCCCGCCAGCACCCCGCACCACCGCGCCGCTCCGCCGCCCGAGCCCGAGGCGGCGCTATAGGTTCGCGGGGGCGGGCCCGGCGCGCGACGGACGGCGTGCCTCTCCAGTGGCCGCGCGCCGCCCGCCCGTGCCCCGCCCTGCGTCCCGCCCCGCGGCCCCGGGCTCCCCGCCCCGCTCCCTGGCGCTCGCCTCCCTCCCACCCGGTGCGCGGCGCTCTGGGGCCGGGCGCGGAGGCCGCCGCCGCTCTCCCAGCCGAGCCCGCGCGCCCCTTCTCCCCCCGGAGGGGATGGGGGGGGCGGCGCGCCCCCAAATCCTGCCGGCTCCTTTTGCTGTCCTCCAGCTGTCCCCTCGGCCCCTGGCCGCTTCCCCATTGGGCAGCGAAACGTACACAAAGAACACGGGATTCGGGTTATTTACGAAATCGTGGTTTTTAAACTGCCGGCTGTGTGACCCGGAGCAAACTGCTCGGCCTCTCGGTGTCAGGGTCCTCGCCCGTAAAGAGACTGGGGAGGATAAGAGCGATAAGGCTTTTCGAACACGGGGCCCTGCTCCTGGCACGGCGCGGGCGCGCGGCTCCGTGCGCCCCCCAACCCGCCCGGCGTGCAGCCCGGCCCTGCTCCCGCGCCCCGCCTCGGCCCGACCTGCAGCCGAGAGTCGGGGAGGGGGGGCGCCCCGGAGCCGCCGACGGCCTCGCGCTCCGATTTCCTCACCGTACGAAATGAAATTCCACAGGGGGATTCGAGAGGAAATGAGACCGGGACGCTCCGTGCTTCTCGGCCCGCCGCCCTTCCTGTCTCGGGGACACGGTTTCTAAATAAGGTTGGGAGGGCGAGAGGGCGGGAGGGGAGAAGCTTGACCTGTGCAGGAGGTGCTGGCGGGGTGGGGAGGGGACCGGGAAGGCTGCCCTCCCCCAGCCTTCCGGGCATCCACCCACCCCACCCCCCCACCTGCCTCCTGCATCTCTTTCCAACTTTCTCTGCTTCTCCGGGGGTCCTGGGGATCATGCCAGCCGTGTTTTGATCCAGCTTTACCCTCTCATTCCCAGTCCTCTCCCCACCCTCCCTTCCTTCGGCCGAGCTTGGTGTTAGCCCACACTCTCCACTAAAGCCTCAGCAGGTGGATTCCTAAACGATTTAGTCCTTGCAGGACTGCCAGTGTGCCTCGCAGAGCCTCAGATGGGTCACCTGTAAAATAAGGAAGTTTGTATCTATCCCCACGCAGTTGTTCTGACTTAAATGAGATAATGTGTGTAAATTGTTGTGGACACTGACTGGCACGTCGTAAGTGCCAAATAACTTGATTATTGTTGATGTTGTGGAAATCTCCTGCAGCCCGGGTCTAAGGATCTGGGTTAAGAGCTTTCTGCTCTCTTCCTGAGATCTTTTTGTCCAACACTTACCACAGTTCTCCAAGAACTTGGCGACAGGGACCAAGCTTCTAATGTGTGTTTATGTCCTCCCATTTCAGGTAAGTCTAGAATATGGCAGAGGCTGGATGCAAGTTGAAAGGACCTCAGTACCACTCATGTGGTAATCGTGTTATGCCTTGTATATATTACCAACCGGTCCTGGGTAAGGGCAAGAATGGAATCAACTTTTGTTTTTTTTTGCTATTTGGCTCTGTGCCTAGAATTGTGTTAGGCACATAGAAGCTGCATGGTCTCCAGCCATCATCATAACCTTCCAGGGAAGGAGACTCTATTTGTCCCTCAAAGAAATGAAGAAACTGAGGTCAGAACCAAAGTGATTGTTAGAAAATGAAAAAAGTGGGAGTGGGGGGGAGCAGGGTTATTTCCCCAGAAAAGTTCCCATCTGGGAATCTATGTACTCAGCAGTAGGGTTGAATCTTCTCTTTATCTTTGCAGAGTAATGCATGAGACTTACAGAGATGAATAAATGATGAGTGAATCAAATGTATAGACGGTTCTCACCTTGTAGGAACTCAGAGGAGGAGACAATAAACAGATAACAGTAACTCCATGTGTAAGTGCCCACAGAGAGAACTGTGGCTAAATTGAAGGTAGAAGTAGCTGAATTTAAAGGGCTGCTCAAAAGGTAGAATTCTGAGCTACTCGGCAAAGCAGAGCTGTGTGCAGTTGGCACTTCTCCTTGGGCACTTGCAAGGAGGGCAGAGGGGTTTGCTTTGTACTAAAGATTTGCGTACACGGTTTATTAAGCAGTGGGTTCTATGAGGTCAAGAAGCAGGAGCTGTCCCTGCACAGAGCCTAGTGCACAGAGGCAGCTCGTTGTGTGGGCTGAAGGAATACTACTATCAAATCAATAACAGATAATTCATGTAGAACCTTTACCCTGCGCCAGATATGGTGTTACACACTTTGCATGCATTTATTTCATGCAACGGCCTCAGCAAACTGATGTTCCGAGGGGGTAAGCCGTTTGCCCAAGAACACACAGTAAGTGACAGAGGCGATGTGTATCTGCCGGCCCGAAAGTCTGTGTGCGTGGCGCCGCGTTCACAGAGGAAGCTGCCCGAAACTCTGCCTAATCCATGGTTACAGATAACCCTTTTGTGATCTGAACCTCTCATTCCTAGAGTCCTGCCATCTCTGCCTCGGCCTGCTTGATGCGACTGTCTCCTTTGAGAGCCCTTGAAAAAGCCCCTTGCCCGACAGAAGCTTTTCCTGTCAACAGCTTTTCTTTCCCAGCATGGAACTCATCGCAGGTATTTTCCAAAAAAGAAAGCCCGGGGAATCACATTTCAGTCTGAATGTGGAAAGAAAACAAAGCCCACGACTTAGAGCTAAGTCTGAATGGCCTGGAGCCTCCCTCTCACCGAGTGGTTTACACAGTCGCCAATCTGCGCCTGGTGACAGGCATGGCATGTTTGTCTTTGTTGCAGAAAACGCTTCCCCAAGGGAGTTCCAGGCAGAAGGCTATCCACCCTGTGACATGCACTGTTCAAGAGAGGTGCTTGCTCAGTCTCTCAGTCACTCTGTCATATCCAACTCTTTATGACCTCATGGACGATGGCCCACCAGGCTCCATTGTTCGTGGGATTTATCAAGCAAGAAAATCGGAGTGGGTTGCCATTTCCTCCTCCAGGGACTCTTACTGGACCAGGGATTGAACCTGCGTCTTCTCCATTGGTAGGCGGATTCTGTACCACTGAGCCACCTGGGAGGCCCAAGAGTGGAGTCAAAGATAGTGTCTTGAGAATAGACCTGTTAACCTAAAGGATGGGCCATGGGTCCCTAGTGGCTCTGGCCTGAGTGCCTGGGCCGCTTCCTCCATCCACTCCTTGAGTAACAAAGATGCAGCTGCTTTGGAGCCGCAACAAACATGACTTCAGCGGGCTGTTGGGCAGTTGGAGGGCTCTCTATTTGCATCTAATGAGAGGCTGGGTTCTAATTAACTCCTGTGATGTGTTAATTTTTCAACCTGACATTTTCTGCTCTAATAGATTCTTGTAATGGTTCCTAAATTAAAGACTGCATTTGCAGACTAACGTTTAGGTTAAAATCCACCACCTAGAGGGTGGGGGAGGTGGCCCATAAACATCCTTTCCCTCTTAAGGGAAACCTCTCATTTGCAGTTCTTTGCTAACCCAATTAAGTGCTGAAGTAGTCACCCTAGAGCCTGCTTTTTATTTCCTGCGAAACAATCCAACTAATCCATATTCAGTAGCTTCCAAGAAAAGTCTTATTCCAACCACTCATGAAGAAACCAGCTTCTTTGAATCTGGAGAGAACATTTAAAACTCACAAAGAGCTGTCTTGATAGAAAATGTAAGAAAGTGGTTCATTATTATCCTGTTTGGTTTTTGAGGGAGAAATTCACTGTGACTAAAACCTCATAAGGATTGGGAATTTACTGTGGGACCACAGAGCAGGGGGGCAAGCCTTGCCCCATCCCTCCGTGTATAGTCTGAGTGGTGCATCTTGCCTTGCACCCAAGAACATGTAGACTGAATAAACCAGAAGGGAAGACTCATCTAGCTCAAAGTTGAGAAATCAGAGGCCCCAAGGGGTTAAGTAAAGTGAAAGTGTTAATCACTCAGTTGTGTCCAGTACTCCAGAGGAGCCCACCAGGCTCCTCTGTCCATGGGATTCTCCAGGCCAGAATACTGGAGTGGGTTGCCATTTCCTTCTTCAGGGGATCTTCCTGACCCAGGGATCAAACCCAGGTTTCCTGCATTGCAGGCAGATTCTTATATATAAATATATATAAGAATCAAGTCACCACAGAACTCTTGGGTGTCACGGAGTCAAAGCCTGGTTATTCCTCCTTCCAAGCATAAGGTGTTATAGAGGACACTGTTGGTGGTGGTGGTTTAATGTACAGATGGGCAATCAAGAACCTTTGCAGGAGGCAACACGTAATGCAAACATTTATGGACATGTCACTGAGCTGGATACTGAGTGGAATGCAGTTAAAAGGGGGCCCCTGCCTTCAAAAAGCATACAGTAACGGAGGAGGAGATTAAGACACGAGACTGAGTGAAACAAAATTGTTTATAGTTAAGTGCTTTTTCTTGAGCTCCCTTACTGTATTACAGTTTAGTTTTTTGTTTTGTTTTGTTCTTTTCCTTCTCCTTAAAAGCCTCTGAGGCTGTGTCCTTTTCACTACTGTGCTGCTGGACAGCAAAGGAAAAATACCACCTGACCCAGAAAAAGCACTCAAGATACTTAGATAAATGAATGAATGTTCACGATATAAGTGCTCTAGTTATTCAGAAAAAGAACCTTCATTATGTGCTGGATATAGATGACCACCAAAATACAGCCTGCTGCTGCTAAGTCGCTTCAGTCGTGTCCAACTCTGTGTGACCCCATAGACGGCAGCCCACCAGGCTCCCCCATCCCTGGGATTCTCCAGGCAAGAACACTGGAGTAGGTTTCCATTTCCTTCGCCAAAATACAGCCTAGCTGGTCCCAGAATGATGGTCAAGTCTATTGTATAAGCCATTCCTGCAAGTCAGCTTTCAGCTCTCTTCTGAACTTGGTTGTTTTACCAATCGTTTATCTTTTCTATTTTATTGTGCCAATTCCTAAATCCTTAAAGGTAGAAAAGTGTATTGACCCAAATTGTTATTTGATTCAGAAGCCTATTTCTCTACTTCATAAATTAGCTCAAGACATTTTCTTATCACTGTTCGTTGGCTAGTTGACTACGCATCTCATTATTGTCAGTCGTTAGGAATCACACATGCTTCAGGACAGGCAGTAAGCAGGGGTCGCAAGCCAAGGAGTTATAACTTAGGGGATCACCTGAGAATGATACATTTGTAGAAAAGCTGGAACGTGAGTTTAACTGTGAGGCATGTATAAGTTTCCAAGAAACCTTGGGAAGCATGGAAAAGAAGTCACCTGTAATAACATTCTCATAGGCATCACTTGTCAGTTGGTACAGGTGAGGAATGAACAGGGATGAAAATGGTGCTAAAATATTACCAAAGGGTGAGCCAGCCACGTGCTGTGGATAAGCATGACCTGGATTAGACAGAGTTACAGATGGTGGTTTTAAACCACAGCCTTAGTTCTTTGACGTTGTTCCCGTTAAAGGGCAGAATGTATGTTCCTTTTCCTTGAATCTGGAATCCTTCAACCAATAGAACATGATGTGGCACTAGGTGACTTCCAGAGCTACGTCGTGAAACCATGCAGTTTCTACCTTATTTCCTGGAAATTCATTTTAGAGCTGTGAGCAGCCTTGTAATGTCCAGTTACCTTGATACCACTATACAGGAGAGGCCACCTGTGGGCTTTTGAGCAGACAGTCCCAGACAGATCTGTCCTTCAGTCATCTCAGGCCATGTGCCAGAAATGTGAATGAAGATGCCCTCTTGGAAATGGGGTCTCTGGCCCCAGCTTATCCTACTTCCAGCTGTTTGAATCATCCCAGCCCAGACCTTATGGTGCATAGACGAACCATCCTTACTGTGCCCTTTCCAAATTCCTGACACACAAAACCCATGTAGGCTATTGTTTAATGCCTATCTTAGTCCATTTGAGATGCTGTATCAAAATACCACAGACTGGGTGTCTTAGAAATTTGTTTCTCCCAGCTCTGGTTGCTGAGAAGTCCAAGATCAAGGAACCAGTAGATTCAGTGGGAAGGGGCCCACCTCCTGGTTCATAGATGTCTGGCTTTTTGCTGTGTTCTCACATAGCAGGGACTTCCCAGGTGGCTCAGTGGAATAGAATCCACCTGCCGTTGCAGGAGATGCAGGAGACATGGGTTTGATCCCTGGGTTGGGAAGATCCCCTGGAGTAGGAAATGGCAATCCACTCCAGTATTCTTGCCTGGAGAATTCCATGGACAGAGTAGCCTGGTGGGCTGGAGCCCAAGGGGTAGCAAAAAGTCAGACATGACTGAGCAACTGAGCATGCACACACACATAGCAGAAGGAATGAGGGAACTCTCCAGCGTCTTTTTTATAAGGGCATTAATCCCATTCATGAGACCCCACCCTCGTGACCTAATCACCTCCCCAAATCCCCATTTCCAATACAAACATATTGGGGACTGGTGTTTCAACGTACGAATTTTTTCCTTTATTTATTTATTTTTAATTAATTTATATGGCAAAAATCAACATGTGAATTTTGAAAGGACACAGTCAGTCACAATACCTATGGGTTTAGGTTGGTTTGTTACTCAGTATCATATAACCAAAGCAGAAGTAAAGGGACAAAATATCCAAGGAGAGTGTGACTGTTAGAGAAAGAATGACTATCACCCAAAGGATGATTTTACCACTGTCTTTAGAATTCTTTAGCTCAGCTGGCAAAGAATCTGCCTACAATGCAGGAAACCCCTGTTCAATTCCTGGGTTGGGAAGATTCCCTGAGGAAGAGCATGGCTACCCACTCCAGGATTCCTGCCTGGAGAATCCCCATGGACGAGGAGCCTGGCAGGCTGCAGTCCATGGGGTCACAAAGAGTTGGACATGACTGGGCAACTTAGCACACACACATGGTTTAAAGAAGGGTGTATGACTGCCACGTTGACAGACAGTGACTCTGGTACTATGTCCGTTTAGCTACAGTAGAACTACATTTGCCCGAATTCCCTTCCCTGCATGATTCCAGATTGGGGTTAGCCACAAGAGAAACTGTCCCGAGACTGGCAAGGTGGAAGTGAAGCTGCATTTTATACTCTGAAAGCCAGTGTTGGGTACCAGGCACCGTGGCAGTTCACGTGCGTTGTCCCTGACGGCTGGCTCACTTGCTGGGTGGAGCGGCATCTAGACCTGCCCTGTCTCCTTCAGCTCCTGAGCCAGGTGTGAGTAATTCTGTGGCCGAGAGCTGGGGCTTCTGCAGGTCACCTGCACCTTCAAGATTATAGGTGGCTAGAGACAGACACAGAGAAGGCAATGGCAACCCACTCCAGTGTTCTTGCCTGGAGAATCCCAGGGATGGGGGAGCCTGGTGGGCTGCCGTCTATGGGGTCACACAGAGTTGGACACGACTGAAGCGACTTAGCAGCAGCAGCAGCAGAGACAGACACAGGATCCAGTTTGTCCTTGTAGTTCCAATGTGCCCTCGACTTCCGAAACTTTGTGCTCAGCTTTCCTTGTTGATCGCAGTCCCTTCAATCCAGTACCTTTGCAGAGTACTCCACTGGCTTCCACATTTTGTAAGATCTGATGCTTACTATAAATTCTTGATTCTGCCTCACTCAGAGTGACTCTGCTTCTTCAATCAAACCCTGACTGATAACATCCGGTAAAAATGACTCATAGGATGTTAGCTCTGGCAGCTGCCTTAGGGATCACCTGGTCCACTCCTCATTTCTGAATGGGGAAACTGAGGTCCTCAATGTGACTTGCCCAAGTGGCACATAAAAAATGAGTGGTCGAGGGACTTCCCTGGTGGTCCTGTGGTTAAGAATCTGCCTGCCAATGCAGGGGACATGGGTTTGATCCCTGCTCTGGGAACTAAGATCCCACATGCTGCATGCAAAGCAGCTAAACCCACATGCCACAGCTACTGAAGCAATGCCCTTAGAGCTTGTGCTCTGCAGCAAGAGAAAGCACCATGGCGAGAAGCCCGCACACCGCAACTAGAGAGCAGCCCTCGCTCGCTGCAACTGGAGCAACCCCTCTTGCAGCAGCAAAGAGCCAGCGAAGTCAAAACCAAATTAATTAATTTTTAAAAATCTAAATTAAAAAAAAAAAAAGAGTGGTCGAACCAGCTTGCTTATCTGCTCTGTGACCTCAGTATTTGCCAAATTCCTCTGTGACTTAGGCAGTTGTGACAGGCCTGCTGTCCCAGATTCTGTTCTCTACCCAAGCACCTGATGGAGCCCCTTCCGTCCAGCACTGTGCAAGTTGTTTTACATAGATGACCTCATTTAATCCACAGGCTCTCCAGAGTATATCCTAAACCTGGATTACCTCTCTACGTCTCCACCACCTCCAACTGGCTGACCCTTGTCAGCGCTCACTCACGACTGTTTCTCCTAACAGCCCTGCTCATTGGCAATCTCTTCTCCACCCAGAAACAGGGGCATCGTTACAGCTTCCGCCACTGGCTCTTCGCTCCTGCTGAAAGCCTGTGGGTGGTTCCCCACTGCTGTTGGAATAAAGTGGATCAGGTCTGCACAGTGCCAGCTCCCCTCCACTTAGTTCACACTCTCTGCATGCTCCAGGCTCTCTTGGACGTCCACCTTCCTTCTGCTCCTAAAGCCCAGCCAGCTGATTGCTGCCGTGGAGGCTCCATAGTTCCCTAGGCCTGGAAGGCCACTCTCCCCGAGCCTCGCATCGCTGCTCCCTCCTGACAAACATTTCCTCTGTGAGGCCACCCTGAGCACGGCTGTCTCACCCCTCCCTTCAGTCACTTACCTTGACCAGGGATCAAACCCCGGCCCTTCTGCATTGGGAGTGAGGAGTCTTAGCCACTGGACCGCCAAGGAAGTCCCTACTGGCTTATTTAATAATGTTGTCTCTCTCCTACCTAGAAAGAATTTCCATGAGCACAGGGTCTTAAATGTCTTATTCGTTACTGTACCCCTGATGCCTAGAAAGTACTCAGAAAATATTTGTTAAATGAACAGACCTGTATGGTACCCACTATAATTCTCTCCACTTTGCAAATGAGGAGAGCGCCTGGGAGATTAAAAACTGGCCTGGAGCCCCATAGAAAATTGTTGTTCAGTCACCAAGTCGTGTCTGACTCTTTGCAGCGCCATGGATGGCAGCACACCAGGCTTCCCTGTCCTTCACTGTCTCCCTGAGTTTGCTCACACTCACATCCATCGAGTCAGTGATGCCATCAGTAAATAGCAGAATGGATATTATTCCAACCCAGATTCCCCTGATCCTCATGCATACTACTTCAGAGGCTTCATTGCCTCCATTAGTGTCCTTTGGGTGCAAAATGTGTCCAGGTTTTAGAACTGCAAGTGACCTTTGATAATCAGCTATGTAAGGAGCTTATGATAAGCTCTTTGCCTGGTCGTTATAGTAAAGTGACTCAATTAACCGTTTCTTGAGTCCTTCCTGCAGGCACCGATAAGTTAAATGCAATTGCTCCACCAAATAGGACAGACATTAAGGATCCCTTGTTTATCACATCCTGGGAATTTATAGATGCCTGTATGTTTATCCGACTCTCCTACAATAGCTGTCAAGTTTTCAGTTTCAAGAATGTGGCTGAATTTTAGACCTTCTTGTCTCAGTTTTTCTTCATTATCTCTTCTGCCTTCGAGAAGCTATACCATTTCTATTCTAAAACAAGAAGAGACATCTTTTAAGAAAACACTTTTCAGACTCATGGAAAGAAACAGTGGACAGCATCTGTTAGGTCACCAGAGACCTGGGAGGAACCTTCCAGATCATCTGTTGCAGAACCCAACAAATAAAGAATCTGAGACCCAGTGGATGCAGCTGGTTTATCCAAGATGGGGCTAAAAATAGATCTCCTTTACTCTGACTCCAGGACTCTTCCCACCACATTGCACCATCTTCCTTCTCCCTTCTTACTGGAGAAACTAGGATTGCTATGGAAACAAGATTATAGGTTAACAGCAGCAGACCCATTACTCAGACCCAAGGCTTCAGGCTGCTTATGTAGGGATCTCGGTCATAGAATGCTCTGTAAACCAGGCTCTTTCTACTTGTTCTCAGTAGCACTGCTACACGTGACCACTCCTGTGCCAGGGATGACTAGACTCGCCCCACCTGCATGCCCTTCAGAATGGCCAGTGGCTTGTCCACTTCAGTTGACTCATCCCCCCTGCTGCCTCGTCCACTCATTGTGTTTCAGAAAAGCTGTGTTGAATGATTTCCTTATTTCTGCTTCTGTGACTAAGCCTCCCTTGAAGGGTGAGCTGAGACATCCCTGCTAACCAAGTCTGAATTATAGTATCCTCATGCCGTCTATATGGGCTTCCCTAGTGGCTCAGATGATAAAGTGTCTGTCTGCAATTCAGGAGACCCGGGTTCGATCCCTGGGTTGGGAAGATCCCCTGGAGAAGGAAATGGCAGCCCGCTCCAGTGTTCTTGCCTGGAAAATCCCATGGACCCGGAGCCTGGTAGGCTACCATCCATGGGGTCGCAAAGAGTCAGATACGACTGAGCAAATTCACTTCACATGCCGTCTATGGGGTCGCACAGAGTCGGACATGACTGAAGTGACTTAGCAGCAGCAGCAGCAGCAGCAGCATGAGGTGGGCTTCACTAGAGACTCAGCAGTAAAGAATCTGCCTGCAGTGCAGGAGATCCTGGTTTGATCCCTGCATTGGGAAGATCCCCTGAAGGAGCAAATGGCAACCCACTTCAGTATTCTTGCTTGGAGAATCCCATGGACAGAAGAGCCTGACAGGGGTCACAAAGAGTCAGACACAACTTAGTGACTGAACAACAACAACTATTGTGTCTGTTTATCAGTGACAGAAGATTTGGAGGGATTAAGGCACTTTCTCAAGGTTACAGTATGGGGCAGAATTAGGTCTGTCCACGGAGAGACCTACAAATAGAGCAAGCAAATTAGATCCAGAGTAATCTGATTGGAAATTTTAACTTTATGGTTACTAGTATGTGATGCTGATCAGTTTGATCTTTCTGAGTCTCAGTGTCCATGTCTTAAAATGGGATAATAAAAACAATGGCAGACCCTGTTGGTTGTTTTGCCAGTAACCTCCCCCTACCCCTACTCAGTTCATTTTAGTTGCTCAATCGTGTCTGACTCTTTGCGACCCCATGAATTGCAGCACACCAGGCCTCCCTGTCCATCACCAACTCCCGGAGTTTACTCAAACTCATCTCCATGGATGGTGATGCCATCCAGCCATCTCATCCTCTGTCATCCCCTTCTCCTCCTGCCTTCAATCTTTTCCAGCATCAGGGGCTTTTCCAATGCGTCAGTTCTTGCATCAGGTGGCCTACGTCTACTGGCCCAATCCAAACTTTTTTCCTTTCTAACAACAATGTGTTAGACTGTTAAGTGCTTCAGAGGAAGATGAGCTCTTTCCTGGCTCTAGGGCATGGCAGCAAATCTCTCACCTTGCAAGAGACTGGCTTAGGAATGGGCATGTGACGTAACTCTAGCCAATGAGATGGAAGTACAAATGAGGGGCATGGAGGGCTCATCACAGGGGATGATTTTCCTGACTTTTAGAAGGGGATTTGCTGGTGGCTCAAACGGTAAAGAATCTGCCTTTCATGCAGGTTGTCTGGGTTTGATCCCTGGGTCCATTATAGCAAGAAGATCTGCCTCTTCTTCTTTAATGTATTTATGTGGCTGCATCAGGTCTTAGCTACAGCACGTGGGATCTTACCTTCAGGCACACGCACTCAGTAGTTGCGGCTCATGGGTTTCGCTGCCCCTTGGCATGTGGGATCTTAGTTCCTGCCCCAGGGACTGCACCCATGTCCCCTGCATTGGAAGGTGAGTTCTCAACCACTGGAGCACCAGGAAGGCCCCAATCTGCCTCTTCTTACTCCAGTTCTTGGATGTTGTTTGAGGATATGATAACTGGAACTCTTGCTGCTATTTTGCTACCCCAGAGAGGCCAAATGCTGAAGATGAATGTGTGGCTAATTTTATGGGTCAATTTGACTGGACTACAGGGTGTTCAGAATTTGCTTAAACATTATTCTAGATGTTTCTGTGAGGATATTTTTGAATGTGTTTAACATTCCAATTAATAGACTGAGTAAAGCAGATTGCTCTCCCTAACACAGATGGACCTCATCCAGTCTAAACAGAACAAAATAGGTCTAAATAGAATGAAAAGGCTGACCCTCTGCTGAGACGAGAAAATCCTTCCTTACTGCCTTTGATCTGGGACATCAGTTTTCTCCTGCTTTCAGGCTAGAACTGAACTAACTACCGGCTAGACTTCAGACTGTAAGTGCACCATGAGCTCTTCTGGTCTCTAGCTTGTCAACTCACCCTGCAGGTCTTGGGAGAGTCAGCTTCCATACCCACCTTGATATGTGTGTATCTGTTCTATTGGTTCTGCTTTTCTGAAGAGCCCTAATAGAATGAGAGAGCATAAAGCTGAAAAGAACCTGGGTCCTTACAGATACGATTGAGCTACTGAATTCATCAGCCGCAGTAGTCCTTATTTTTGAATTGATGGTTAAGTGACAGAAGCCACTTGTGGAAGCCACTTTTAATCGGGTTTCTTTCTTATCTCTTGTACCTGGAGACTCTATAAGCGATCCAGCAGTCAAAGTAGTAGGACTGTTGTGAAAATATAATGGTGGTTAGTAAATATTGGTTCTCCTCCCAGAATCTGAATTATAGAGCAAGATTCTTCTTAATACTGATAATCCCTTAAACGGTATAGTCTTTTTGTCACGGAATGCCTCCCTAGGCATTATTCTACTAGATTGTGGGTTTATTATTATTATTATTACTATTGGCCTCAGTGTGCAGCTTGTGGGATCTTACTTCCTGAACAGGGATTGGACCCAGGGCCACGGCAGTGAAAGCGCCAAGTCCTAACTACTGGATCACCACGGAAACCCATAGATGGTAAATGTCTTGAAAATTGACATCAGGTTTATTTTGTCTCTAGCTGTAACTCCTAGCACAGGTACTGAATCTTTCTTAGATTATGTCTTTTCGTGGATTTGTTCTTCAGTGACAGTGATGTGCACTTGGAAGTAGCTGCCTAGGAATTGGGCAAAGTGAATTAACACAACTCTAGATGTGTGCCTCATGGTATAGTTGTGGTCACGTGTGCATGTGTACTCAGGTGCTTAAGCTCTATCTGACTCTTTGTGACCCCATGGACTGTAGCCCACCAGGCTCCTCTGTCCTTGGAATTCTCCAGGAAAGAATACTAGAGTGGGTTTCCATGCCCTTCTCCAGGGGAGCTTCCGGACCCAGGAATCAAACCCGTGTCTCCTGCACTACAGGCAGATTCTTTACTGCTGAGCCACCGGGGAAGCCCTAGTTGTTGGTTATAGGATGGTTTAATTTGGTTCTTTGATTGGCAGACTTTATGTTGAGTTCAGTTCAGTCGCTCAGTCGTGTCCGACTCTTTTCGACCCCATGAATCACAGCACGCAGGGCCTCCCTGTCCATCACCAACTCCTGGAGTTCACTCAGACTCACGTCCATCGAGTCAGTGATGCCATCCAGCCATCTCATCCTCTGTCGTCCCCTTCTCCTCCTGCCCCCAATCCCTCCCAGCATCAGGGTCTTTTCCAATGACTTTAAGGTATTTAATGTTAGCTGCTATTATCTAAGGCCTATGTTATATTGAAGGCACCATTAACTTTATAACCTATCACATGAACATTCCCTGACTGTCAGGATTTCCACCAAAGGCTTAGAATTTACATTGCTTAGAAGGGCTTGGTTGACCCAGGGCTTCAGGATGAGCATTATAAAATGCTAAATGCAATCCTAAAAGATAAACAAGAATTTTAAGGACAGATAACCATCACCAAGTTGCTTCTGCTAGCCGGAGGATGAGTTTTCTATACATCGTAGACCATAAATGAGGAAGGCAGAGAGAAAGAGGATCCCTGTAAGAGTCCGTAATTTCGTGTACATGCTGGGGTGTGGGGTGTGGAGTGGAAAGGAGTCATCAAGGGACAGGAGGCCTGTGGCTGTCAGCATCTCCGGGCTTCTTCCAGGACGAAGCGCCTTTCCAAGGAACGTTCAACTCTTCACCATGACTCCTATACAGACTTTGTCAGTGAAGGGAACCCTTGACCAGAAAGCCTTCATTATGGTCAGCAAACCTGTGAGGAAATGAATATTATTACAACAGCTGTTCCCTCATTCAACCTCTAGCAAGTCTTGAATCTAAAAGGTCAGGTGTATGGCTCAAGAAATATTATCTTCTGTCAAGTACCCCAAGTGATGTTTTTAGTAATTTTTCAGACCTTACCTTGAGTATTACTAATAGAGAGACATCTGGACTCTGCACCCTGTTTTGAGATGGTCCTGCCAGCTAATTGCTGTGGCCTAAAAGGTCATTGTTTAATAGTCTCTGTAAAATAGGGTCTATTATACAGAGTGAAGTTAGAAAAGCAAAAATCCTATATTAACGCAAATATCTGGAATCTAGAAAGATGGTACTGATGAACCTATTTGCAGGGCAGCAATGGAACTGAAGACGTAGAGAATGGACTTCTGGACCCAGTGGGGGAAGCAAAAGGCAGGACAGATTGAGAGAGTAGCATGGAAACATATACATTACTATAAGTAAAATAGATCGCTGGTGGGAATTTGTATGATGCAGGGAGCTCAACCCTGTGCTCCCTGACAACCTAGAGGGCTGGGATGGGGTGGGAGATGGGAGGAAGGGTCCAGAGGGAAGGGACATATTCTTGCCTATGGCTGATTCATATTGATGTATGGCAGAAACCAACACAATATTGTAAATCAATTATCCTCCAATTAAATAAAAAAGTAAAAAATAAACTGTCATTGTTAGGCTTTATCTGTGTGCAGGGCATACAGGTGGGAGGCGTAGGTCTGGAGAGTACAATGCTCTGGGATTCTCTTCAGGAGGTGCTTATGGTCCCTTCCACCCATGAGAGGGACCTTGACCTTCAACAAAGGGTATGAACAATGTCAGGTCAGCTTCCAGCCCATTTCCTGTGAGAATTAGTACATTATCCCCTCTAGGTGGATACTCCTTGATGGGTTCTGGCTTGGTGAGAGAAGAAAAGGCTAGGTTTTAGCCCCACCTGTCCACAGTGGGCTGCCTTTGAACATGGTATACAATCTTCTCAACTGTACAGTATGGCCTTTCATTACATGAGATCCTGGTGGTGATTTAGTTGCTAAGTCATGTCTGACTCTTGCAACCCTATGGACTATAACCTGCCAGGCCCCTCTATCCATGGGATTTCCCAGGCAAGAATGTTGGTGTGGGTTGCCATTTCCTTCTCCAGGGGATCTTCCCAACCTGTCGATTGAACCTAGGTCTCCTGTATTGCAGGTGGATTCTTTACTGACTGAGTCACCAAGGAAGCCCTACCCTTGGCTTTCTCCAAGTGATGATCTTAGCCACCTGAGGGTTAATTCTTAAAAAGTAAGAGCTTTTTGCGGGGGAGGGGTCCCTAATAAGGCCCTAAATAAACAGCATCCTTATTTCCAACTATGTTCAAAACAAGTTGAGTAAATAAATAAATCGGCTAAAAATATTGCCTTTATTGGTGACAGAGGCTAGACTGATCAGTAGATATCACAGCTTTTTTTTTTTTTTTTAATTTGTATTCCTTTATCCAGCTGTGCTGGGTCTTAGTTGCAGCATGCCAGATCTTCAGTTGAGGCATATGAACTCTTAGCTGTGGCATGTAGGATTTAGTTCCCTGACAGGGATCAAACCTGGGCTCCCTGCATTGGGAGCACAGAGTCTTAGCCACTGGACCACCAAGTGAGTCCCTAGATGCTACAACTTGAGTAGAAAAAAAGTGGCTGCCCTTTATTTTCTGACCAATATCCATCTTCTCAACCCAGGAATCGAACCAGGGTCTCCTGCACCGCAGGCAGATTCTTTACCAACTGAGCTATGAGGGAAGCCCTACCAGGTGCTAACTGACACTATATCTAACCTTCCCATAATTTGAGGAGATCAATATTGTGGCCCCTATTCCGTAGATGAGGAAATTGAGTTAATAAATTGGAGGAGAAGTCAAACCCAGGCCTGACTAGCCCCAGAACTCCCACTTCTTACTTGGCACTGCCACTTCTGGAGAAGCAGCTGGAATTTCTGCAACCAAAACCCAATTAAATCAACCAACGATTCTTATGAGATTCCCAAAATTGTCCTCTGGCAGAGTTTTTTCCTTTCCCCAAGGTTCGCCTTTGGCACAAACCAAAAAGGCCTGGCTCCTTCAGCAGATCTAGAAATGTGTAAAGCCTCACATCTTCCAATTCTGGGCCATTTTTCATTGCTCCTGGGAGCACTAGGTCTAAGGCCAGCATGGACGTACTATTTTGAAACTAAAGGCGTTTCTCAGAAAATGCAGGCATGGTGCCATTGCAAGGATATATTTCATATCATCACCCAGGTCTTCGGCCCCATGGTGCAGTATCACCGCGGCCGTCCTTCCGCTGGGGCTTCACCGCCTATGGAGAAAGCCTGCTCTGTTTAGCGTCGCTTCCCAAGCATGTTGGAAAAACCACACGCACAGACCCAAAGGGCTATTTCGCTCTCGTGGATTTTTATCGTTACAAACGTACATTTTTCCATGGGATAGTTCTTGCTTTAGGTCAGGTTCCTTAGAAGCAGAGCCTGAAATGGATTGGTTTCAAGTGATTTATTGTGTTCAAGGAGGAGAGAAGCAGTCCTGATGGGGGAAAAGGGCTGAACAAGAATTTGGCTTCAGTTGGAGTCAAGCTTCTGCTTGATCCCGTGGAGACCTCCGGAGCACAGCCTGCACCACGGGGGTCATTTTGCCTTAAAGTTAGGAGGGTTGGCCCTGTGTACCCCCATGATGGCCAGTGTGGGGGCCATGGAGGCCATGTGTCTGTGTCCTGTGCACACAGCTACCTAGTTGAAGTGGCTACCATTTGCTCCAGGGGGCTCCCTCTAAGCCATGGGCATTTGTCCAGAGAAGGGAGTAGCTGTGAATTACACCGGCCAACTCTCCCAGCAGCTTGGGGAAAGAGCCTGGGTGCGCTGGCTGGTAAAAAGGGCCTGGGCAGGGCACCAAAACCAGTTCTGAGTCACAAGACACAAAAATCATTCGAATCTGAGGACTGGTTCATTAATCTCAACGTTCCCAGAGATTTTGCCTCGTTATATATTCCTCGCTACACATTTAATTGGTGAAGAAACCGAGGCAAAAACCAACAGCAAAATAGTCCTGCACATCCAAAGAGCTGCAGTAAAGATGGTGTTCAAGCAACAGCCAGCCTATTGCAACGTTCAGCCAGCCCGCTGGAGTACCCAGCTGTGACAGCTACGGCGAATCCCATCTCATGCCCAACAGTACCGCATACAAGCCAGTCTTCCAGTGTGACCAACAGGTGGCACCAGAAACACCCACATTTATTCCAACTAATTTATGCATTACGTATATATTGGCTAAAATGTCCATTCCCCTCTACTCAGACTTCTCATGTGGAAAAGACACTCAGAGCATTAAATCCACCTCCAAATTTGGTAACTTACAGTTTTCCATTTGCTATTTGACCTCTGTCTTGAAAGGTTACTTGAATGTGAAAAAAAAAAAAAAAAGGGTGATAGGGCCAGTAAATTCAGAAAGAAAACATCTATTCATTAGCAAAAGGAAGGAAAAAAGACTGGAGTCCTGCATCCTTTTCCTTCAAGGTCTCTTGAGTGTGTAAATGCCGAAGATTATTAGGAAATATGTGAATAACAGGATAAAAATGTCAAGGATACTGCCTCCAAAACATGAACTTTATTCCCGACTGAAAACAGACTTGGATGGCAACCAAGTTGTTCAAGGATTGCTCCGGCTAGTATCTGACCACGGGGTTCCACTCCGGGAAAGGTCTCTGGTCCAGTGTTCATCATTTTCAAGTTTGTTTCTTTTGAAGTTTGTCCTTTATTGTTGGTGAGGGGAAGTAAAGAGAGGGAGTGGATGCTGCATCTTCCAATTTTTTTTTTTTTTTTCTTCTGAACAATCCAGCAATTACCTTTTTTTCCTATGTAGGGCGATCCAAGGAGCAGAATGACTTCAAGAAAAAACACTGAACTGAGAATTAAGCCCCAGTACACAATACACTGAAAGGAGAATTAGGCCACTTTTATTATTTAATTCTTCAACTATGTTGGAAATTGTTTAAAATGGGGATGCTGAGTCTCAGAAAGGTCATTTGAATGACCTTAGCCAGGTCCTTAGCCAGTTTCTCAGTCCAGTTTCTCTGACCCCAAGGCCAAGTTAAATCTAGGTGTGCTGTGAGCTCACCATGCAAATTCGAACAAACCATGTTATCTAACTGGGCTTCAGCTTTATCTCTAACATAAGAGGCCAGACTGCATGGCCGCAACACACCTTCCAGCTTGAAACCTCCAGATTCTGAATAGTACGTGTGAAGTGCGGTGTCTTGTGTACTGATCAGAGCTGGAGGTGTGGTTTGGCACCACCGTCCGTAGGAAGGGAGGGTAAAGCTCACTTTGATAGTGTTCCAAAGTGGAAGGTGACACGGCTTTTATACAATGCGTGAAACAGTCTGGTTCTTGTATTTGGGGGAGAAAGTAAATACCAGATCCTGATTAGCCTTTCCTATACCTGTCGTCAGCTTATTGTACTGTAAACCCTGCGTCTCTGGGAGCCTTCCTTTTCAAATGAAATGATCCCAACATTTGGAATTCCTCTTCTCATGCCATGCTCTTCTGCCATGCATGCCGCAAATGATTTTCACTGCCCTTCTCTGAACTTTGACTATTTTTACTCTACCTTTTTGACAGCAAGACTGGTTAAAGGGAGTTTTGAGGGGAGGTTTTTTGTTTGGGGAATTTTTTTGTTACTTAAAGACTTGAGGCAACAGGACTCCTGAATGGTACATGTGGATTCCTTGCTTATTTACTTATTTTTTAAAATATTTTCTTTTCATTTATTTGGCTGGACCGAGTCTTAGCTGCGGCATGCGGGATCTTTGATCTTGGTTGTGGCATGCAAACTCTTAGTTGAGGCATGTGGGATCTAGTCCCCTGACCAGGGATGAAACCCGGGGCCCCTTGCATGGGGAGCGCAAAGTCTTAGCCACTGGACCACCAGAGAAGTCCCCCCACCCCCTGCTCATTTATATCTCCATAATGTGAATGGGAGAAGACAGGAAAAAGGGAGAAAAAAAATTAACCTTAATTGAGTACTCACAATATATCAGGCTCTCTGCTCAGCCTATTTGATGTCTTATCTCCTCTTGAGTGGGAGGCAGGGCAGTCTCGTGGTATAGTGGTTTGCCTGCGCCCTCTAGTTAGACAGACCTGGGTTCTCATCCAGGCCCTGTATCTGCTTCATCATATAACTCTGGGCAATCTATGTAACTTCTCCAAGCGTTGGTTTCCTCAGTGAGACAACATAAGTAGCTAGTATAAGCCCAGAGTAAACGCTCAATGAGTGTTAGCCAACATCGCTACCCTCCCGAAGGGCAAAGCTTATCTGCTTCACTCCAGAGAACAGCAACAACAAAAATAAAGTTCTAAGGAGTTAAGGAAAAGATTTCCAAACTTATATTGATCTGACTCTGTTATGGATACCTATCATTTCTTTTCCCCAGTACCATTCTTTCCTGGGCAAACCATCCTGCATGCCATTGTTTGGCTAGAGCAGCCGCCTTACTCCGTCTCCAAGCTACCAGGGTGGGCACGTGACTTAGGTCTGGCCAATCAGAGTGTCTTATCTTTGTGTTGCCCATGATGGACCCAGGGCATGGTCAGCACGATTTTTCTGTAAAGAACCGATAGAAATATTTTAGGCTTTGTAAGATACAAGATCCCTGTCACCACTACTCAAATGTACTGTGGCAGCAGAGAACACAGTCCATAAATGTATGGGTGTGGTGTGTCCAATAAAATTGAAATTTATGGACACTGAAATTTGAGTTGATACAATTTTCAGATGTGTTACAAAATATTATCTTCCTTTTTTCCCCCAACCATTTAAAAATGATGAAACTACTTAACTCACCTACTGTCCAAAAGCAGGAGACAGGCTGGATTTGGCCCATGGGTCATAGCTTGTTGACTCCTGGTCTAAGAGATGAGCATGTGACCCACAGAGATCAAAGTCCTGTCATGAGATTTAATACATGAACACCGGGAGGAACTGTGTGGCTCATCCTTTTGAATCCGAATTCCCCTGGCTGTCTTCCTTTCCACGTGGAGGAATCCTGTGATAGTATGAGAACCACAGCACAGAGAATCAGAGCCAAGCAGAGCCAGCTAAGGATGGAGGAAGAGAACAGAGCCCTGAAGACTTCATTTGAGCCTCCCCTCTAGTGATGCCTGTTAGTTCCATGAACCGACGGATTCCTTTTTTCCCTAATCTAGTTTGAGTCAGGTTTTGGTCACCTACAATGAGAGGGTTCTGACAGAGACTTAAGGGTTTGTTTTCTTCATACTATGCAATACCAGCTTACAAAATTATTAAGGAAAATGGAGAACTAGCGTGTATCATGTACTTACCATGTGCCAGGCCATTGGGTAAGGTGCTTTCACGTGTGATTTCTCATTTATGCGTGGATGCGTGCACTCGGTCATGTCCAGCCCTTTGCAATCCCATGGACTGTGGCCCCAGGCTCCTCTATCCATGGAGTTTTCCAGACAAGAATACTGGAGCGGGTTGCCAGTTCCTACTCCAGGGGATCTTTCCAAACCAGGGATCAAACCTGCGTCTCTCGCACCTGCTGCATTAGTGGGCCGATTCTTTACCACTGTGCCACCTAGGAAGCCTGGTTAGTTCTTATAAACCCATTGAGCTTGGCAAATACTTTTACCTCATTTTACCAAGAGCACAGATAGTTTGATGCCAGTCTTGCTGGCCCAGATCCAGTGTTTGAAGGTTGAATGGAGCAGCTTGCAGGGATTTGGGGGGCATTGAGGGAACAGACTTCTCAGGTCCGTTTTCTCTCCCACTTCACTCCCCTGGAAAGTCTGATGGAAGAATCAGGGCACGCTTAATCCCTTTTCTGAGAATGAGAGCACGCATCGATGAGGAATCCCTGCTGTCCCCTCTGGCCATCCTGGGTGCTGGGAGTGGCCATCCTGGAGTTCCCGCCCAGCTGCCTGGTGGAGAGGGGACGAGCAGCTGAGGCACTGGGCAATAGCCCGGGTTAATCCAGGCTGCAGTTTGCAACCCCTTGCAGGACCGATCAAGGATTTCCTTCAGAAGTATCACTTCCCAGCAGCTGGCTGGCTTGATTTTGCCAACTGCTTGTGACCCCTGGCTGCACAGGAAGCTTCAGCAGGTAGAACTTGGCCAGCCTGAGGATCAGACACACCCCGGAGCTCCTTAGGACAGAACAGAAAGGTTTGCACAAACAAGGTTTGCATGATACAGGATGAGAAAGGTGCCAGAGAAAATAATCCCCCATGTGCATTAACCCTCTTGATATATCAGCCCTTTGAGTTTTGGCCTGAAGACCAAGAGTTACCATAGCAACAGCTACAGGTGCTTACTGGAGCTACTGTGTCACCTCCCATTTCCTATTAAAATAGCCGCCATTGGTTATCAAGCAATCACTAAGTGTCAGGCACTTTACTTATATTATTCTCAATCATTTCAACAACCCTGCAAAGTGGACATTAAATATTACCTACTATTTTATGAACAAGGTAACTGAGAGGCTAGAGGTCAAGATATGACGAACTCTAGGAAGGAAGGGGAATTTGCACCTGGTCTGTCTCTATTTCCACCTCACTGTCACAGGGGTGAGGGATTAAGTGAGAAGAGAGGGGCAATACGTTTCCAGGAGCTGCTCAGGACGGGTCAAGCCACCAGAAATAGAAATGCGACTTGAGGCTTGAATCCCTTTTCAGGCTTTGGGTCACTTGGAAGCAGAGATTTTTGTTATTTTGTGTTTATCCCATATACCCTCCACACCCAACTCATACTTAGCTCTGAGCAGGGACACAAAGAGTGTTTGATAAATGAATGAGAAAGTGAGGCCTGGTGTCTGCTTTCTGTAAAACAGGAAGTGGCTGAAGGGCCACCAACTTGAGGAGGTCTTCTCTTTGTGTATGTCACTTTTAGGAGCTCTAAAAAGTTCTCAGGTTCATCCTGAGAACTCTTAGGTGCAGCCACACTACAATTTAGTGCAATGGACAGAAGTTTACATAAGTTCACAGGTCATTTGATAGGCAGTGATTTCACAAATGATATCCTGGAAGTGAAAGTGTTAGTCACTCAGTCATGTCCGACTCTTTGCAACCCCATGGACGTAGCCTGCCAGGCTCCTCTGTCCATGGAATTGTCCAGGCAAAAACCCTGGAGTGGGTTGTCATTCCCTTCTCCAGGGGATCTTCCTAACTCAAGGATCGAACCCAGGTCTCCTACATTGCAGGCAGATTCTTTACTGTCTGAGTCACCAGGGAACATACTCTGGTGGCATAAAAGAGTTAATGCATCTTTCAAAAATACATCCCACTGGACTGCTGGAGAGCAGCTTGAAGTAAGGAATGAATTTGATTGAAAAAATTTCTTTCTTTTTCTTTTTTTTTTGCTGAACCTTAACAGGTTCTGATTAGAGAAGGAAACAGCAACCCACTCCAGTGTTCTTGCCTGGAGAATCCCAGGGACGGGGGAGCCTGGTGGGCTGCCATCTATGGGGTCACACAGAGTCGGACACGACTGAAGCGACTTAGCAGCAGCAGCAGCAGCAACAGGCTCTGATCAAGTGCTGAGTGCTAAAAAAAGTTAAGCAGAGACCTCTAGAAGGCAAGTTTTTCAAAAACGGAAGGCGGAATACAAAATTAAAAGTATTTTTTTAAAAATAAAGTGAATCAACTATACTTCAATAAAATAATTTTTTTAAGATATGGAAAAAAAGGGAAGGAGGAAAAATTAGAGAAAAAGTTAATAAACCGGAGCTTTGACTGTTTCCTTCCTAGCAGGGAAACCCTGAGCCCGATTCCCCTTTGCCCGCTCTTTGAGGCAAGGCTGAGTTAGCAAGCTATAAATTCCACACGCCTAAGTGTGAGGAATGTGGAGATGAATGTGGGGAAGTCTTCATTCCAGAGGAAAGGGCATGAGAGTGGGCCAGCTGGAGATGGAAGACAGGACATACCCCAAGTGCGAGCCAACGGAGATTTGAAATTAGAATCTGGGCTCAACCTGCATCTGGGTTTTAAGAACTCTGTAAGTGGATAGGGCTGTCAAGCAGTTGGAGGGCATTTTGTAGAGACCTGAGGTGACACAGCATTGATTCACCCAGAAAAATGATCAGCATATTTATCATTATTTGAGTCAGTGTATCTTCTTGGCAAGGAGCAGCGTTTGGGTGGGGAGCTCTGACCTGGGGGGTTCCGGTAATGAAGGAGAGCCCTGCAGAGGTGAGGAGGGAAGGTCAGCTGGTGCAGAGAAGCTCCTCTGGCTTGGCCATCAAAGGCAGCTTGATGGAGACAGGCTGTCTAAACAACTTGCCAAATTTCCGGTGGATGGTAGGCGACACCCTCCCGTAGAACTCGTGCCCTGGGATCCAAGCCTGGCACTTACTCTGGAACTTGTTGTAGAAGATCATTTTTATTAGAAAGTGTGGTTTGGAGTGTAAAAACCTCAGAGGCCTCTATCTTTAAAAAAAATCAATGTTCGTTGGCACAAACTAAGGTTCTCTGGGTTCTTAAATATTTAACAACAGCCTCTTTCCTCACCACGATTAGCCTAGGTACAAACAATGACTATGTGGGAACTAAGAATTCAAGGGTGATGGCTCTCTTAAGGTTTGCTTTGAGCGGAAGGATTTAAATGTATATTCTTCTAATGTAACCTCGCCCAGTCATAGTGTGGGTGGATCGTGGAAAAGGTATTGCCTTAAATGGCCAGAAAGTGGGGACTGTGGACTAACTATACCATTACTGTGTGAAGTGGGGCAAGTTATTCAGCTTCTTATATCTCATTTTCCTTACCTTTAACATCATGGAGACAAGAGTGTTTTTTTTTTCCCCTCAGGAGTTCTTGTCAAAGGTAAATAAGATAAGTGACCATATCCTTTTTTAAAGAATGAAATGGATTCAACTACATTACATGAAGAAGGGTTGAGGGTCTGGATTTAAATCTCAATTCTGATTTACCACCTGTGTAATCTTGGACATGGCTTCCCGGACGGCGCAGCAGTAAAGAATCTGCCAGCCTATCTATGCAGGAGACGCAAGAGACGCTGGTTCCATCCCTGGGTGGGGAAGACCCCCTGGAGGAGGGAATGGCAACTCACTCCAGTATTCTTGCCTGGAGAATCCCATGGACAGAGGAGCCTGGCAGGCTACAGTCCATGTGGTTGCAAGAGTCAAACACAACTGAGTGCGCGCGCGCACACACACACACACACACACACGCATGCACACGCACACACACATGCAATCTTGGACATGCTTTTTTTTTTTTCAATTGGAGTATAATTGCTTTACAGTGTTATGTTAGTTTCTGCTGTACAAAAAAGTGAATCAGCTGTATGTATATATGTATCCCCTGCCTCTTGAGCCTCCCTCCCAAGCCCTGCCCCATCCACCCCTCTGGGTCATCACAGAACACGTAACACTCTCTGTGCGGGACAGCGGCTTCCCAGCAGCTGTTTGTCTTACACATGGTGGTGTGTATGTATCAGTGTTACTCCCCCAGCTCGTCCCGCCCTCCTTTCCCCTCCGTGTCCCATGTCGAACATGCTTCTTGTCAATTTCCTAGTCTCTAAATACCGCTCTCAAGAAGCTGCCGTGAATACTGAAGAACGTATATAAAGCACTCAGCTTATGGATGGGGCTTGCTAAATTATACTGGTTATGATTATGACTTTAATCAAGCAAGAAGCACATATAAAATTCATAGATTGGGACTTAAGCTGGAATATGGGAAATATTAATTATTATTATTGTTATCATTAATGTTTCTACCAGATACGAAAAAAATATTTAGAGGCAGAATTCCTTTTGCCTCTCTAGAGAATGGCTGAATAAAACAGAAATGAATCCAATCTGTGCAGAGCCACCTGGGCCTCATTGGACCTGGGTCTTTCCCTACCATCTCCGGAAATCCTGTTTCACAGGAGTTTCCATTTGATTCAAATAGGAACAGTGAAGGGACTAAAACCACTAACAGTGTTTAATGCACAGGCAAAACCCAAACTGGGGAGAGGCCTCAGACATGATTCCTCAGCAATAACTTAGTAGCAACCACAGCCCCACAAGAATGATGTTCTGCCAGAAACCTCAAAGCCAGGGTGGTGTCCTGCCACCAACTCACCACAAGAGAGTGTACCAAAACATTGGGGAGGAAGGAGCCACAGTTTAAAAATTACAGGACAAGGAAATGCAAGTCCAAAATATTCATAGGCAGAATGTATAATGGTCTCATAACATCCATAAATGCTAAGATAGAACTAACTACACCAGGACACTTAATCTAGTAAAAACTTCCCATTAGGTAACAAAGTTGGTTAAACTTGCCAAAAACAAATAAAACACTTAGATATTTATTTTTCTAGCTGGAGAGGCTCGTTGCTGCTACTGCTAAGTCACTTCAGTAGTGTCCAACTCTGTGAGACCCCATAGACGGCAGCCCACCAGGCTCCCCCATCCCTGGGATTCTCCAGGCAAGAACACTGGAGTGGGTTGCTATTTCCTTCTCCAATGCATGAAAGTGAAAAGTGAAAGTGAAGTCGCTCAGTCATGTCCGACTCTTAGTGACCCCCTGGACTGTAGCCTGCCAGGCTCCTCCGTCCATGGGATTTTCCAGGCAAGAGTACTGGAGCGGGGTGCCATTGCCTTCTCCGGAAGAGGCTCGTGGTTATGCCCAAAATGTTCTTCTGCCCATTATGTCTTTGTAGAAGCAGGATCAATTTTTGTGTTTAAGGAGTTTCTGGAAACTTACATGAAAAATTTAATGTTTAGAAATCAAGCAATGGCCTTATATGTGAGGAATTTTATCCCCAAGAAACAAAAAAATTATAAAGTCCCCAGAATATTTTATCAATGGTTTAATCTTGGCCTAAAAATAGAAACCAGAGTCTTCAACAACATATGTATGTGATTATTTAAAATGGTCAAAATGCAAATCAAACATTAAATACAGATAATTAAACTTCTTACCTAAAGTAATTTCTTACCTCAAATTCTGCTCTGAAACTATTTGAAATGATATTTTGTGGACATAAGATATTGGATTAGGGTTAGGAAGGAAAACTTTCTTTTTTTTTTTTGACTTTGAAATATAGCTTTTATTGATGATTTCCACGTATCAGATACTAAGCTAAATACTTTACAGTGTGTCTTATTTACCCCTCCTAATATTCCTACTACGTGCCCTTGTTAGGTCCATTTCATAGAGGAGGAAAATCAAAGCACAAAGAAGTCATTTGCTTAAAGACACACAGGTAGAAGTTACACATCAAGATAACTTTAGTTCATTGATAATAATTAGTGCTATCATAGTTCATGTTATTAAATATATGTGATGCTATATATTTAATGTTTTTCTGAAATATATCTTCAGAAGAAATTTTCTCCCTCCTTTAGGAAGGAAGACTTTCTGATGATAATTTTCCACGGGCTTGGGCAGGGTATTTTGCAGAGAAATGAGGCAACTGATAAGTGGATTATCAGGCTATTTAGTTTCCATCATATTTTTATCTTGGATTAAGATGGTGGAATGATTATACAAATTAATCTTGTTTCTCCCACCCTCAGAACCCCTTAAAATAACATAAATGATAATAAAAATAGTTAGGGTTGGCATATTTAGCAAAGAAAAAACCCCAAAAACAACAAAAAAGGATACCCACTAAAATATTTCAGATAAACAATGAATAATTTTTTAGTATAAATGCATCCCAAAAGTAATATTTTGGATTTATTATGTTTATCTGGCAACCATAAAAAGAATAAACCCATAACACTGTACTGTTGGTAGATCATGATTAGGAAGAGTTTGAGGATCTCATCAGATTGGTTTTGTCTTACAATTCTACTTCTAGGCATTCAACCAATAGAAATGAAAAGAAATAGAAATAGAAAAGAAACAGAAATGAAAAGATATCCACAGAAACACCTGTCCAAGCATTTCACAGCAGCTGTATTCATAACAGTAAAAAATGTAGAAACAACCTATTTCTCATCAGCAGTATTGTGCATAAATAATTTGCATTTCTGACAAGTTCTACTGATGCTGATGGTTCAGGTACTAGACTCGGAGAACTACTTTTATAAAGAAATCTATAAAAAATAGATTAGCTCAGAAAGAAAGATAAGTTTGATAGAAACTCCCAGCTCAGAATAAGGGTGACTATAAGTTAAGGGCAGTAAGGGGCCTTGAAATAATTAATTACCTGGATAATTAATCACAAGCTAATTTGAATAATTAATTACCTGGATAGTTAATCACAGACCTGCATCTAGAGCAGCAAAGCCAGTCATGTCCCTGACCACCCCCACCCCATCACCACCACCACTGAATAGCCAACCAGCAGCAGCAGCCTTAGACCCTGAGTTAAAGTCCCAGAAGAACAGCCCTGCAAATGGTGGGAACTTCCTATAGGGGAAGAATAGGATATGTGGCTGTAGAGGGCTGAGAGAGAAAAATTGAAAATTACAAAATGGACCCAGAAGGAATAAAAAAAAATTAAGTCATCTTTGCTTAGGTGAAAATTTCATTGACATCTTCCAGTGCCAAAGTAAAGCCCTTCTTCTCTGGCAATGAGGGAGGAGGTGGTGGTGAAGAGGATGAGGGGTTTTAGCCTGCCCATCTGCCCTACAATAGGTCCTTAAAGTGGAGTCTGTTTGTCAGAGCCCTGTGCGCCTATAGGAAGACCATAGCCACTCTCCCTTTTAGGGACAAAGCCTGCTGGGGAAAATGAATCTGAGTTGCTGCAGAGGCAGCCCACAGCAGGTAACCATAAGAATATGAGCAGACAGCTAGGAATGACCAGGTAAGTGCAGATCACCAGCATCAGGGCTAAGAAGAAGCAAAAAGACCAAACTGACCAGAGGCAGCAAAGCTAACTCAGTGAGCAGAGAAAGACTTGGAAAAATATGAATTTGTGTAGCTATGAGCATTTGAGAAGTTATCACATGCATAAAACAAAAATATGTAGAATCACAGCCTGAGGCTGCCAAAGAAATTTAATAGGATCTAGACATGGCTGGGGACTGTCTCTTACTGTTTCTCTCTTGTTTTCTTTGTAAATAATAATTTAGCTAGATACAATAAAATAGGCACAAAAACTGCAAAATAGAAAAGATGTGAGCCTGCCAAAGCAGCCTTGTGGGTTGGCAGGTGGCGCAGCCATGGGATACCTCAAATTGCTCATTAAACTGCAAGTGTAGGAAATTCCAGATTTGGTGTGGGAAAGGCATTTTAGGGGTGGCATGTGTCATGTGTGAAAATTGGGTTGTATAAAAGTTGAATATGTGAGAACTGAGAGCCATCTGTGTCCACATTCCATTTGGCTTTCCCCAGAGCTCAGTAATATAAATCTTTCCGCTTACACTCGATGTCACCGTAAGAATAATGTCTGTATATCACTTCACCGCTTCATAGTTTACAAAACACTTTTGCTAATTATTATATTTAATCTCTATCCTTGGGAGGCAGCTAATATCCCTGTTTTATCCTACAGGGAACAGAGTCAGCCAGCAATTTGCCTCTTCCTTCCAGGAAACAGAGAAACTCGTCAGAAAAGGCAATTTTGCAAATTGTTTCCCAAAGGATGTTTTGCAGATTGTTGATCCCATAGGATGTGTTTGTCAAACTTTAGTGAGCATTCGAATTGCCTGCATGGCTTGTAATAAAAAAAAGGAAAACACACAGATTGCTGCCTTCCACCTTCCCCCATCCCCAGCTTCTCATTCAGTAGATTGGGTGGAGTTTGGGAATGTGCATTTCTGACAACTTCTTTAAGTGATGTCGCTGCTGATACAAACTTTGAAAAACACTACCAGCTTCCCTGGTGGCTCAGACGGTAAAGATCTACCTGCAACACAGGAGACCCAAGTTTGATCCCTGGGTCAGGACATTCCTCTGGAAAATGGAATGGCTATCCACTCCAGTATTTTTGCCTGGAAATTCCATGAACAGAGGAGCCTGATGGGCTACAGTCCAAGGGGTCTTGACAAAGAGTTGGACACGACTAAATGACTTTCACTTTTCACCCTAAGATATCCTCTCTTTTAAAAAAAATTTTTTTTAATTTATTTATTTTTGGCTGCACAGACTTTCTCTAGGTTCAGTGATCAGAGGCTACTCTTCTCTGAAGAAAGAGTTCCGTGGTCAACCTGAGAGGTAGTGATTATGTACTAGGAAATAAAATAATTCCTGCTTTATAAGGAAAGAGGAGGAAAGTAAATACACTAGGATAACAGGATTATGAATAATTTTTATTTCAAAAATCTCTTTAGATGCCATGTCTTATCTTTTAAACTAAAATTGAGGGGGAGAATATAGTATACTGAAAAATAACCAAAATAAAACAGCATCTACAAAGTTTAATGAAAAATTCTTAATGATCTGGGAAAATGTTGGTGATATACAGCATGGTTTGAACTACTGATTTTAAAATAGATCTTTTTCTGTGAGCCAGAGTGCACGCGCGCGCTCACGCACACACACACACACACACACATCTAGAAAGACACAGAGAGAGAATGAACTGTTGTAGAAATTTTACAGTGGTTATCTTTGGTTTTGACCTTACGCATAATTTTTAGTTTCTTCTTTTTACTTTTTACACCGTACACATATTATTTATACAGTCAAGAAAATAAATCTGTAATTTTTAAAAAAGTGCTTAGGGTCTGTACGAACCTCAAAAAAAAAAAATCCCCATGGTGTTCTTTTTTTTTTTTTTTTACAAATACTATCTTTAAAAATCTCTCTCTTTTTTTAAACCAATTTTTCTGATAGAATTACACATTTCTTGTAACATAATTCATACAAAAGATAATTTGGGGCTATTTACTCGTACAAAAAGAGGATTATCCCATTAATCAACCTGGATCAAATTACCACATTTCAGTGCATATAGGCTGTAATTAAGGCAAGTCTAAACTAGATTGATCTTTTCTCTTTTTTTCCTTCCTTCCCATAATAATCTATTTTCATCTCCTTACCTACTTTTATTGTTGTGTATTTTATGTATTGCTATGTATTTTACCCAACTGTATTTGAAAATTGCCACAAAGCTACAGGCCAACCTCTGATATTCACACATAACAATAAATGTCTTGTTAATTTTAGAAAAAGATTGGTAAATCTGTGCATACTGGGATACTGACTGCAACGGCCACATACCGGACACGTGGACTCCCTTGCTGCAAGTTTCCCTATAGGGGAAATATTTCCCTGCGAGAAAAAATGAATCAATTGTTCAAAATTAAGTGAATTAAAAAAACATTTCCTTTTACCACTTTCCATTTTCCATGGGGTCGCAAAGAGTCTGACACGACTTAGTGACTGAACAACAACAGCAGCAACCAACTTTTCCTGTTACCAAGTTTCAGCTCTCAGGAGCTGCTCTGCGATTCGGAAATTGCTTTTCTTGCCTCTTCAGTCACCTGTCATAGGAGGTTCTTGCTCAATAATGATAGTGTAAGTTAGATTAATGGAGAAGGCAATGGCACCCCACTCCAGTACTCTTGCCTGGAAAATCCCATGGACGGAGGAGCCTGGTAGGCTGCAGTCCATGGGGTCGCTGAGGGTCGGGTGTCAGATTTAAAAGGAAAGATTCTGTTTCCCTTTGAAAGGAACTGTAAGATTTCATCTTTTAACCAACTGAACAACACACGAAAAGCAGCCTGCATGTGTGCGTGCTCAGTTATGACTGACTCTTTGTGATTCCATGGACTGTAGCCTGCCAAGCTCCTCTGTCTATGGGATTTCTCAAGCAAGAAAACTGGAGTAGGTTGCTATTTTTTTCTCCAGGGGATCTTCCCGGCCCAAGGGTCAAACCTGCATCTCCTGCAGTGCGGGCGGATTCCATACAGCTGAGCCATTGGGAAAGTCCCCAAAGCAGCCTGAAAGTGAAAGTCGCTAAGTCGGGTCCAACTCTTTTCTACAGTCCATGGGATTTTCCAGGCCAGAATACTGGAGTGGGTAGCCTTTCCCTTCTCCAGGGGATCTTCCCAACCCAGGGATCAAACCCAGGTCTCCTGCATTGCAGGCGGATTCTGTACCAGCTGAGCCACAAGGGAAGCCCAAGAATACTGGAGTGGGTAGCCTATCCCTTCTCCAGCAGATCTTCCCAATCCAGCAATTGAATCGGGGTCTCTTGCATTGCAGGTGGATTCTTTACCAACTGAGCTACCAGGGAAGCCCAAAAGCAACCTAGGGGTGAGCATTTCTTTGGATGCAATTGGGTTATTCACTACATATTATGAAAAAAATATCTGCGACTTTATTAATTTAAAAGGCAGCATTAAAAACTGAAAAAGAAGGGGAAGAAATAGCTTCTCTGTATTCATTTGGAGCTCCCCCCAAAAGGAGCCGTCCCGATGGGGCATCAAGATAAGGCTGACCACCAGAACTCACTGAGGGCACTGAGTCACTGACCATGCTGCGTGCGGCCCTTTCCTTCCACCCTGGAAGGAAGCGGCCTGAAGCCCCTCTGAAAAGCACCTCCCCCTCCTCTCTCTCTTGTTCCGAATGGTGTTTGTGTCAGTCTGCAGCTGTGTATGGTATAATGTTATGTCTTATAATCCTGCATCGCTTCTATCCTTTCCAGTCATATCTAATCCAGAAAATTAGTTTCCAGTGAAAGTAATATGCAGTGCTTTTATGATATTTGTGTGCAATGTCCCTTCTTCCACTGAAGATATTTGATGTAAAAGAAAAAAAAAAATCAGTTCCACAAAAAAAAACCAAAGTGATGAAAGTTAAAAACAATTAAGACATTTCCATTACTCAGCCATAAAAAAATCAAATAATACCATTTGCAACAACATGATTGGACTTAGACATTATCATGTGTTTTGATACAAACTACTGTATGTCAAATAGATAATAGTAAGGTCCCATTGTATAGCACAGGGAACTATGTTCAATATCTTATAATAAACTGTAATGAAAAGAACTTGATAAAGAATATACATGTATGTATGTGTAACTGAATCACTTGGCTGTACACCAGAAACTAACACAAACTGTAAATCAATCAACTATAAGTCAATACAAAACAAACAAAAAAACATTTTCCAGATAGTCCGGGGTAATTTATTATTTTTGCAATAGGGAGCTTAAATCAGACTACGGCCATTTAAAATAATGCCAAACTGTTCTTATTCTGTAATATGTTCATGAAAAGACTCTTAAAAATTGAGTTAATAATGCATATACTGTATACCAGGCTTCCCCCTGATGGCTCTGCCTGCAATGCAGGAGACACAGGAAATTCGGGTTCAGTCCCTGGGAGGTGAAAGATCCCCTGGAGGACAAAAATGGCAACGCACTCTAGTATTCATGCCTGAGAAATCCCATGGAGAGAGCAGCCTGGTGGGCTACAGTCCAAAGGGTCGCAAAGAGTCTAACACAGCTGAGCGACTAAGCATACGCATACACACGTACTGTATACCTCCTAAGTGCCCAATATTGTGACGTTTATAAAAAATTTCCTGCCATAAAAGAACTTCTCTCTAAATTGATAGAAATAAAATTTACACATATGAAACAAGAAGAGATAAATGCAGGACAGAAAAAATGAGTGGCTCAGTGAAGTCAGCCCACTAAACAACAGCAAGAGCTATGTTCCAGTCATCTTTTGTTGCTGTTCTTCCTCAGTCACTCAGTTATGTCCAACTCTTTGTGACCCCATGGACTGCAGCACGCCAGGCCTCTCTGTCCTTTACCATCTCCCAGAGCTTGCTCAAATTCATGTCCATTGAGTCGGTGATGCCATCCAACCATCTCGTCCTCTGTCACCCTCTTCTCCTCCTGCCTTCAATCTTTCCCAGCCTTAGGGTCTTTTCTAATGAGTCGACTCTTCATATCAGGTGGCCAAAGTATTGGAGCATCAGCTTTAGCATCAGTTCTTCCAATGAATATTCAGGACTGATTTCCTTTAGGATTGACTGGTTTGATCTCCTTGCAGTCCATGGGACTCTCAAGAGTCTTCTTCAACACCACAGTTTGAAAGCACCAATTCTTCAGCGCTCAGATTTCTTTATGGTCTAGTGCTGGGAGCCGGCACATTGCATATTGAGTGAGGATCTGGAATAGCTCAACTGGAATTCTATCACTTCTGAGAGCCAGCGTGAGGCACTCCACCCATGACAAAGGTCATGAGGAAGGAGGCTCGGCATACGCAAAGGCGGGATCGAGCCTCAGGAGTCCCCCTGGAAATTCTCGAGCATCTACCCCCAAAACCAGAGTCTGCCTACTTTCTGCTTTGTGCTTTCACCTACACCTCTGACTTTACGGGGGGCTGTCTCCCACTACCTCTCTCTGAAAAAAGAGTTAGCTTACAGCTCCAGTTAATAATTCTTGGATGTGACAGTGTTTAACCTACAAACTCCTTTGGAAATCCTCTAGCCTGCCTGAATAGGTTTTTCTGGCCACATGTGATTGTTCAGAGCCTCCCAACTGTGAGAGGCAGGAGATGTTCTAAACTGCCTAAACACAGATTCCTTTGAGTAGTTAAAAGATTGATTAGAAAATGTATTGGTGAAGGGTTTTTCACTTGTTGGGCCAATGTTTGCTGCTAAGTCTCCATACTCCTTACCTACTGTGTCCTTGGCAGTGTATTGATTGATATAATGGGTGTATAGAAATGTAAAATGCAGCTTTGTTCAATGCTTTTTGGAAGGCTGGCGCCTGACTTTGGAATAATCACCTTTAGAGAAAGATAAGTTTCTTAAAATGTTAACAGGCCTCCGGGCCAGAAGATGATGTCTATCACCTGAACTTTTGCATATGATAAGTTTACAGGAAAAAAGCCTGGCTTGCTGCATGACTCTACCCCTTCCCCCATTATCCTCTATGCATAACTTAAGGTATAAAAACTACTTTGGAAAATAAAGTGCGGGCCTTGTTCACTGAAACTTGGTCTCCCCATGTCACTCTCTCTTCCAAATTCCAGCTGAGCGTCCATCTGGAGCGCGGATGTCCTCTGCGACCATTTATTTGCCTGGGCTTCTAAGACCCACTCGAGAAGGTGTCTAAGGCGGGGCACCTTCCGCTATTCGAGAGGGCGCCTGCGGCCTCCGTGGTCAGAGCTAACCTGGTGTCACGGGTTATATTGATTTTCCGCGTAAACCAAGCCACTCAGCTTCTTTTCTCCACTGAATTTTCCTACTGAGCTATCCTTATTTCAGCCGCTTTTCTCCACTGAATTGCCTCACTGAGCTATCCTTATTCTATTATTCTTTAAATCTTTGATAAATATTTATAAATAAATAAGTCGCCGACGCCGTCCCCGCTTCGAATACCCTGGATCAGCCGGGGCTGGACCCCGGCAGTCTAGCTCTCATATCCATACATGACTACTGGAAAAACCGTAGCTTTTGACTATACGGTCAGCAAAGTAATGTCCAGTCATCTTTCAGTTCAGTTCAGTTCAGTTGCTCAGTCGTGTCTGACTCTTTGAGACCCCATGAATTGCAGCATGCCAGGCCTCCCTGTCCATCACCAACTCCCGGAGTTCACTCAAACTCACACCCATCGAGTCAGTGATGCCATCCAGCCATCTCATCTTCTGTCGTCCCCTTTTCCTCCTGCCCCTAATCCCTCCCAGCATCAGAGTCTTTCCCAATGAGTCAACTCTTCGCATGAGGTGGCCAAAGTACTGGAGTTTCAGCTTTAGCATCATTCCTTCCAAAGAAATCCCAGGGCTGATCTCCTTTAGAATGGACTGGTTGGATCTCCTTGCAGTCCA
This sequence comes from Bubalus bubalis, assembly GCF_019923935.1. Lineage (NCBI taxonomy): Eukaryota > Metazoa > Chordata > Mammalia > Artiodactyla > Bovidae > Bubalus > Bubalus bubalis. Next base: position 89,076,642 of record NC_059161.1, on the reverse strand, counting down.
AGGGACTCTCAAGAGTCTTCTCCAACACCACAGTTCAAAAGCATCAATTCTTCAGCGCTCAGCTTTCTTCACAGTCCAACTCTCACATCCATACATGACCACTGGAAAAACCATAGGCTTGACTAGACAGACCTTTGTTGGCAAAGTAGTGCCTCTGCTTTTGAATATGCTATCTAGGTTGGTCATAACTTTCCTTCCAAGGGGTAAGCGTCTTTTAATTTCATGGCTGCAGTCACCATCTGCAGTGAGTTTGGAGCCCCAAAAAATAAAGTCTTACACTGTTTCCACTGTTTCCCCATCTATTTCCCATGAAGTGATGGGACCGGATGCCATGATCTTCCTTTTCTGAATGTTGAGCTTTAAGCCAACTTTTTCACTCTCCTCTTTCACTTTCATCAAGCCTCATCAAGAGGCTTTAAATCTCTCTAAACAAAGGTCTCACAGATCAGTGATAGTTCAAGGTATTTAGCAGCATAGTAATTCTTAAAGAATTGTAAATTTCAAGTAAGGCAAAGTGAATTCTTGCTCTTCAATAAGGGGGCATTCCACCCCCCCCCCCCTTCTTTCTGCTACTACTACCAGGCTTCAGCACGTTTACTATCCACTGTAAGCTATGCTAAGTCACTTCAGTCATGTCCGACTCTGTATGACCCCATAGACGGCAGCCACCAGGCTCCCCTGTCCCTGGGATTCTTCAGGCAAGAACACTGGAGTGGGTTGCCATTTCCTTCTCCAATCCACTGTAAGCTAGTGAAGGAAATAGACAAGGGAGAGCTTTTCCCTTTAGGAAAGTATGCAGCTTGCAAGAGAAAAGCCCACTCGAATGTATATAATGAAAACAAAAATCGCCTATTTCAGAAGAAGCACAGAATGAGGATGGGTTATAGATGTATTAGGAGCAGAGGCTCCTATTATAGAACGAGGACTTTTTATCTGTACCTGTCCATCTCCATGCTCAGGCTGGTAGCAAAACGGCTGCTGCGTTTCTAGGGGGCATCCCCAGGTGTGGACATGGAACAGGGCAGGGATGAGCAAGCTATGACTGCGGGTCAAATCTGAACCACCATCTGATTCGGTAAGTTAGGTTTTATTGGGAAACATTCTTCTGAGGTCCTTTACATACGGTCTGTGGCTGATTTCATCTTATCATAGAACTGAGCAGTTGCCACAGGGAATTTGAAAAGTTCTCATGAAGCACTCCAAACAAGAGAGAGCCAGGCTCCTGCTGCTTACTGCTCACAATATCCATCCCTATGGCCAATAATTCATCTACCCATCCACCCACCCATTGACCCATACTTTCAGAAACATTTATTGGAAGAACTTCCCTGGTGGTCTAGTGGCTAAAAATCAATGCTCCCAATGCAAGGGGCCCAGGTTCCATCCCTGGTCAGGGAAGTAGATCCCACATGCGGCTACTAAGAGTTTGATGCTGCAACTAAAGATTTCACCTACTTCAACAAAGAATGAAGAGTGTAGCAACCAACACCCAGTGCAGCCAAATAAATACATATTTTTTAAAAACCCGAAAACCATGTGTAGGGTCCTATCTGTCTCTGTACGATGTATAGGGTACTATCTGTCTCTGTATGGATACCTTAAGCACACGCGCACACACACACACACACACACACACACATATACACACATACTACACTATTTTAAGAGAGAGAGATTCCCAGAAACTTGCTTCCTAGAAACTTGTTTCTGAACTGGCTGATTCTGAACATTTCTCAACCCTTGTTCCTTATGACTCCCAGTCCTGGACTAATCATTCTCAATCTTCTCCTCCTTCAGTCTTAGAGCACCTTCTTCTTGGGGCTCCTTTGTACACTGGGTCTGATCCTTTAATAAGTGAAGACTGTGAGAGTGTATGGCAAGGAGAAGAGAGGAAAGGAAAATAGAACATCATCTACTGAGGGTCTCATTGTGCAGGGCACCCTCTGGGCTTCTTATCTTCGCACCTGAAGTCAGGGACAGGTGGTGAGGAACCTTGGCAAGCAATGGAGGTAGGGAATGCAGAAGGACACTTGTATTAATACTTACCAGGGAGAGTTCCTTGCTCCAAATTGTTTGACAATTCCCTGGGATCTTTTCAGATCAGGCTCCTAGTAAACTAGATATTCTTTTTAGATTTTCCCTTTTCTTGTCTTTCTGAGGCCCTGGAAATTTAAAATAAGAGTGAAACTAAAGATGATGTTGAAAAATATTCCATTCTAAATGATACATTCTTGAAAGGAGCTTGTACAAAATGTTAACAACGCTGATCACAAAGATAATAGTAACAATTTTATGTGAAATGAAATATGAAGAGAAGCATTGTTTATTGAGCATCTATTATGTGATTTTCATATTAATCTCATATTCCCAATAAACCTGTGATATATTAAAATTACTTAAGGAGAGATTTAGTTGCAAAATGCAGAAAATCTAACCTGAGTGGTTTAACAGCTTAGGGATTTCGAAGTCCAGTAGCTGGTGCTGGCATCAATTCAGCATCTAAGCGATTGATATCTAGGAACTAGTCTCTTTTTCTGCATCAGTCTCCTTAGAAAGTTGGCATTTAGTCTTATGCTTGTCATCTCATGATTGCAAGACGGCTGCATCAACACCAGATATCACATCTGCGTTCAAGGTACAATCAAGAAGGAAGCCTAGGGCCTCCTGTATGAGTCCCGATTTTATCAGGAACACAACTTTTCCCAACCCCAACCCTCCACCCCCTGCTTAGACTTCTAGTTAGATATCATTGGCCAAAACTAGATCAGATGGATACCTTTAGCTTCAAAAGAAGTGGACAAAGTAGGAAATAGGATTGCCAGGGTGGCCTTAGACTGTTGCTGCTACTGCTAAGTCACTTCGGTCGTGTCCGACTCTGTGCGACCCCATAGACGGCAGCCCACCAGGCTCCCCCATCCCTGGGATTCTCCAGGCAAGAACACTGGAGTGGATTGCCATTTCCTTCTCCAATGCATGAAAGTGAAAAGTGAAAGTGAAGTCCTCAGTCGTGTCCGACTCTCAGCGATCCCATGGACTGCAGCCTTCCAGACTCCTCCGTCCATGGGATTTTCCAGGCAAGAGTACTGGAGTGGGGTGCCATTGCCTTCTCCTGGCCTTAGACTAGGGATGGGGAAACAACTACCAAACCTGGACCGCTGCCTATTTTTGTAAATAAAGTTTGTTACCACATCTCCACACTTGTTCATTTATGTATTGTCTATAACTGTTTCCACGCTTCAGTGGCAGAACTGTGACAAAGACTCAGTGGTTTGCAAAGTCTAAAATTTGCGATCGCGCCTTCTACAGAAAAGTTTGCTGACCTTTGCATTAGACCGCTCATGAACCACCACATAGTTTAGGTACTTTCCTCTCCCAAACAAAACTGGGAGAGCTTCTGACAGCCCAAAGGATGGACCCTGTCCCTGGGGAGGCCACCAGTATGACTTGCCACACTATTGCCATTTGTTTTCGACGTGGAGACCAAGGCTCCGAAAGTATTAGGCAACTGACAAGGACACAGGTTGAGAGACTGCAGCCTCAAGGTCAAACTCAAGGCTCCCTGGCTTCATATCCTTTTGGCCCTACCGTATTTTTGTGTGTTTTCTCATCTGTCAAGGAGCTGTGAGATATCCATTATTCAATTCATGAGTTGTACAAAAAAGGACAGAGAGCCAATGGATCTATCTTAATAAGTTCAGAAGGTAATGAAACATTTACTTTTTAAAAAAACTTTTTGTCTTCTTTTTTTTTTTTTTCTGGCTGCTCCGGGTCTTTGTTGCAGCATGCAGGCTCTGCGCTGTGGCATGTGGGGCTTCTCTAGTTGCAGCACTCAGGCTTAGTTGCCCCAAGGCACATGGGATCTTAGTTCCCCGACCAGGGATCAAACCCACGTCTCCAGCATTGGAAGGTGGACTCTCAACCCTGTACCACCAGGGAAGTCCTATGAAACATTTACTTTTAAATTGCATCCCACTGCTCATTTTCCATCTTGTTTTCTTTCCAGTACATGTCTTCATGGGCTAGTAGACCCTGAGGAGAGGCGTTTTTTGGTTTTGCTTTTCATCCTTTCTTCCCAGCACGTCACATATAGACAATCCCTCATGCACAATAAGGACTTGATAAAAGTTTGTTGTGCCCCTCTAACCTATTCTTTGGAGAAGGCAATGGCATCCCACTCCAGTACTCTTGCCTGGAAAATCCCATGGATGGAGGAGCCTGGTAGGCTGCAGTCCATGGGGTCGCTAGGAGTCCGACACGACTGAGCGACTTCACTTTCACTTTTCACTTTCATGCATTGGAGAAGGAAATAGCAACCCACTCCAGTGTTCTTGCCTGGAGAATCCCAGGGACGGGGGAGCCTGGTGGGCTGCCGTCTATGGGGTCGCACAGAGTCAGACACGACTGAAGCGACTTAGGAGAACCTATTCTTGTCTCAGAACAAGTACATATATAAGCCGTTCATGTTTGTATGCATTACCTCCTCAGTGGGTCTATGGATTACATCAATGAGTATCCACGATGCACTCAGCATATGCAGAATGACTGCATATGACTGCCACCCCACCACTGGCCCCTTGGGACAGAAAATGATTGAAGTTGCAGTGTTAAAAGGCAACACGGATCACCTTTGGCCGGGCTGCCTGGTCTCCCCTCTGTGTGATGGCAACAGCCTCGATACGATCTCAGACCTCAGCCTCCACCTGCCTCTGTCCCTTCTCTGCAACCTTGAAACAACGGCACAAGGGTTAAGCACAAGGGTTAAGACAGCTGTTAACCCTTAGCTGTTATCAGCTCTTATTAACCCGATCAGCTGTTATCAGCATACTCTGGGATGGATACAAAGGGCAAAGGTTTGAACCGAAGAAGAGGAAGACGTTTGCAAATATATCTTTCTTGTTTTTCTTCTCACCTTTCTCTGTAATTCGATCTAAGGGAAACAGGAAGAGATCCCTTCGCCTCTTCCCATCTTCCAGCCCAGACATCTTCAGCTTCCTCAGATGCTCTCTAGCTCTCTTGCCTGCTGGTCTTAGCCATTTCCTTAGCCCAGGAGATCCTTCTTCTCCATTCTCTTCCCCTTCATCAGGCTACCTCCCCTTCTAAGATTCTACTTTAGAGTCAACTTTCTTCCCCAAAGCCTGCTTCAGCATTTAAAGATGCCCCTTATAGCACAGCCAAAGCATCCTATACCGTTTGGCCTAATTGCCTGTCTGCCAGATTATCTCGTTTGGGTCTGTAAGTAAAACCTCTGTGGAGCCACATGCAGTTTATCCCATGCGCTCAATTAGTGACTGATCTGTGAAAGAATGAGAGCAGGGGTAAGAATTCCAAGGGTCGGGCCTGGGAATTCCTAGTTACACTGGATTGACTCTTCCCTTGAGGTTTCTATTTGTTCCTCAGACTTTGGGAACTGTTAACCAGAAGGAGCTCCTTTGTTTGGAGATCTTATCCTCGTCCTTCACCATGGGGTGTCGTTTTCCTCTGTCTCTCCAGCCAGGCCTTCCTCTGCAGCCAAAGCAACTGCACCCTAGTCCTGTAAGTGCTAGAGCCTGGCGCCCTGGACAGAGTGCAAAAGCTACAGTGTAATCTTGCTGATTCTCAGGGCCAGGGACCAGAGGAAACAAAAAGCACACTGATTGGGCTCCCCTGATGGGAACCAGCCAGTGGCTCTGAAGTTTCCTTCGGTGTTTAAAATTCCTTATCTGGCATTGCTAGCAAGTCAGCAGGCCCACGGGTCAATGGAGCCTTATCTCCAGAGCTGGCTCTTCAAAGAGATATATGCACACCACTCCCCTGGGTCAGATAGCTGTGCCAGGGAGAGACGGGAGTAATTGGGTTCCGTCAGCTTAACACATATATAACACAAGCCATTCACCACTTTTTAAAAGCAAAACCTTTTTTTTCCCCCCCACCATTGTAAAAGTAATCAGCACTCACTGAAAATTTGGCAAATACCAAAAAGTGCAAAGCAAAATACTCCTCAACAATTTAGTATATTTGACATGTTTCTCTTTAGTTTTTTAGTGAGTGAGTTCCTTAATGGTTGTCATCCTATACATTTTGTTATCATATACATTTGTGTTCTGGCTTTTTTTTTTTTGCATTTAAAAATATAACAGGAATATTTCCCCAACTTTTTACATAATTGGGTAAATATGGTTTTAATGGCTGCGTTGTGTATTTATTGAATATTTTATTTCTTCATTGTTAGGTATTTAGGTGGTTTCCAGTATTTTTCATTTGAATTGTTATGAATGTCATTGAACATATAGCCTTTTCTAAATTTATACTTACTTCCTTAGGCTGGAATCCCAGGAGAGGAACCAAATAATATGAGTATTTAAGATTCTTGTCTTTCCTTGGAAGATAATTGACAGAAAGGCACTACTAATTTATGCTTCCATCGGCAATGTTTGAGAATGCCAGTTTATTACACCCTAGGCAAAATTAGATGGCCTTCTTCAATATTGTATATTCTTCTTGTTTGGTAGGAAAACAATTTCATCATGAGTTTAAGTTGCATTTCCTTTATTTATTATTTATGAAGTTAAACATGTTTATCAAGTATTTCTTTTTTAGACATAATCTATTTATGTCTTTTTTCTCTCTCTCTATTCGGCCTTATACTATTTTTCTTGTTAAATTTCACATGACTTAATTCTTATCTTCCATATACACTGGGAATAGGTTCTCTCTATATGTTATTTTCCATTGGATTTTGGCTTGTCTGGGGTACAGAAAATTAGCAGCAGCAGTAGCAGCAAAGCACTTGTCACAATATTGCTTCTGTTTCATGTTTCGGTTTTTTTGGCCACAAAGCATGTAGGATCTTAGCTCCCGGATCAGGGATCGAACCCACACCCCCTTCATTGGAAGTCAAGGTTTTAACCACTGGAGCATCAAGGAAAGTCCCTCTTCTGTTAGTTTTAAATAGTTTACCTCCTACACATTTGATAATCATTCTTTTCTTTGTTTGCTTTGATTATGTTAGCTTGTTATATTTGTTTGGCTTATGAGGGTAGTGATTAAGAAGCCCAAATCCAGAGTCTCTTGAATTCAAATACCACCTCTACAACCCACCAACTCTATAATGTGGGGCAAGTTACTGAAATTCCCAGCATCTTTTCATCTGAAAAATGTAGACACTAATACACATGCACTGCAAACAGTCGCTGTGACAGTTTTATCAGAACTGTTCTTAGAAGCTTACAGTAAGTGCTATGCAGCTGTTGGATATTAATATTTAATCATTGTAGACGTACGTTGATTTAAAATCTAATGAAATAAAGTTCTAATTTGCTATTTTAAAAAATTTGGGGAATTCCTTGGTGGTCCAGTAGTTAGGACTCCACATTTCCACTGCAGGCAGCACCGGTTCAATCCCTGGTCAGAGAACTAAGATCCTTTTTGCCGTTTGGCCAAAAAAACAAAGAAAAAGAAAAATGCTTATTTCTCAAATATTTTTTGGGTAATTTCACCTACTTGATTTTCAGTATGAAACTTCAGTCATACTCTTAAAAGATTGACAAAGGGAGTTTTATTGGTCCTTCCGCATCTTCTCAGTAAGCTCACAAGGCTGGTAAATGACAACGGTGCAGTGGTTAAGACAGGAATTAAGGCGTCAGTGCACCAGGGTGAGTGTGCATCTTGCTTATGCCACATTCTAGCTGCCTAACCTTCGTCAGGGTACTTCCCTGAGATGCAGATGTCTCACCTCTCAAATAAAGCAGAATTCATACCAGTAGAAGCTGCAACAACACAAATGTGTATCAGCTGATGAATAAATAACCAGAACATGATGTAGCCACACAATAGAATAGTATTTGATCGTAAAAAGGAAGGAAGTATGGTATATGTTACAGCAGGGATGAACCTTGAAAACATTATGCTAAATGAAAGAAGCCAGTCCCCAAAGATCACATATTAATATTTTATGATTCCATTCATATGAAATGTCTGGAACAGGCAAATCTGTAGAGACAGAAAGTAGATTAGTTGTTGCTTAGAGCTTGAGGAGATGGGGAAACTGGAAGATGACAAGTAAAGGCTATGGGTTTCTGTTAACAGTTAACTCTCATGTGCTTTTAACTGACTGTTGGTACCAAAATTGTGTGCTTGCACTCTTGTTGCAAAGGATACCGGCTATGTGTGTGCATGCCAAGTGGCTTCAGTCGTGTCCGACTCTTTGTAACACTATGGACTGTAGCCTGCCAGGCTCCTCAGTTCATGGGATTCTCCAGGCAAGAACACTGGAGGAGGTTGCCATTTCCTTCTCCAAAAGGATACCAACTACTACACTGGAATATTTACTATACAATTTATGCTGCTAAGTCTCTTCAGTCGTGTCCAACTCTGTGCGACCCCTGAGACGGCAGCCCACCAGGCTCCCCCGTCCCTGGGATTCTCCAGGCAAGAACACTGGAGTGGGTTGCCATTATTGCCATATAAGTACAGGAATTTCCCCCAACATAGAAAGGTCCTTCAAAAGACAATGAACAAGACTTCCCTGGTAGTCCAGTGGTTTAAGAATCCTCCTGCCAATTGCAGGGGACATGGGTTCGATCCCTAGTCTGGGAAGATTCCACATGCTGCAAGACAGCTAAGCCAGTGTGCCACAACTACTGAAGCGCGAACGCTCGAGAGCCCGCGAGCTGCAAAACCTGAAGCCTGTGTGCCCTAGAACCCGCGCTCCACAGTGAGACAAGCCGCCACAATGAGAAGCCTGCATGCCGCAACCAGTGAAGGTCCGCATGCCGCAGCAAAGACCCAGCACAGCCAAAAATAAATAATTTTTTTTTAATTTAGAAAGAGAAATTTTTTTTAAAGGACAATGAACAGTCATGATTATAACCAAATACAAGGACAAAGACTTTCAGAAAATCCCAAATCTTAGAGGTGGACAAAGGAAGGGGATCCAGAGAATATAGAAAGGAAGAAGGGCATCAATGGTAAGATGAAACATAAAGAAAAATAATGGAAGAAAAGGATTAAAGAAGTCCAAGAAGGAGAGAGTAGTGATCAAGAATGTTAGTTCTATTCAGAAGTTAGATAAATATTGAGACTTATTCATTGTCTTTAGTCGTTAAAAGTTTATTTAACAGTCTTAGTTCAGTTCAGTTCAGTTGCTCAGTTGTGTCCAACTCTTTGAGACCCCATGAATCACAGCACGCCCGGCCTCCCTGTCCATCACCAACTCCCAGCGTTCACTCAGACTCACGTCCATCGAGTCAGTGATGCCATCCAGCCATCTCATCCTCTGTCGTCCCCTTCTCCTCCTGCCCCAATCCCTCCCAGCATCAGAGTCTTTTCCAATGAGTCAACTCTTCGCGTGAGGTGGCCAAAGTACTGGAGTTTCAACTTGAGCATCCTTAGTAACAGAAGTTTAATTCATGTGATGAGGAGGAAACTGAAATTCAACTCAGTTCAATTCAGTTTCAATGGGTTGAAAAGGAAATGAAAGATGATGACATAAAGACATGCAGTCTCTCAGGACTTAGGGATCTAGTCCAAACATGTGCGTGCTGTAATAAACATCATCCTATTTGATCTATGTGAAGTCGTACGAGGTAGAGGCTGTTATTATCTCTACATTACAAAGGAGACCCAAAGTCATGCAAAGGGCAGATCTGGATCTCACACTCACCTGACATCAGGATCAGAAAGAACCCTTGGGCACTGGAGCACCCTGCCAACATTTCACAATAGCTGTGTGTCCTAGGGCAATCCCCATCTTAACAGATTCTCACAATAAGAAGGGGTTTGAACTCTGTTCCATCTCTTGGCTTCACTTTCATGCTTCCTTCTTAGATCCTTAAAGCCAGAGTGTGTCTTTACCCCATCCTCTCATCGTTCTAGAGCTTCCCAGGAGGCTCTACTGGTAAAGAACCCTCCTGCCAGTGCAGGAGACACAAGAAACGTGGGTTTGATCCCTGGGTTGGGAAGATCCCCTGGAGCAAGGAATGGCAACCCACTCTAGTGTTCTTGCCTGGAGAATTCCATGGACAGAGGAGCCTGGCGGGCTACCGTCCACAGGATCACAAAGAGTTGGACATGACTGAAGCGACTTAGCACGCTTGCACTCATCATTCTATGCTTATCCTTCTGTTATATTTGTTTTTGAATCATTTCTCTCCTTGCTGGTCATAGAAGTCTGCTTGTTTTTCCTCTGAGGAACCACCCATTCTCTTAGTCTCTGTCTATCTGCTTCCCAAGTGCTGCCTTGATCCTTGTCTCTAGGTCTGGGGAAGTCTGAGTCTTGACCAGTTTCAACTTGGCATCCCTCTGGCCATTATGATAAGATAAGGGTTAAGCTTGCAAACAAATTCAAGCCACTGAAAATCGCATCCAAGACTTAAATTGTGGTGGAAAAGAAGCCCTGTTTTTGTGATATTTGAATCTTGGAAGACAGAGACCTGGAGCTCTGGGAAGTCATCATTTCTTCACATAGAATCTAAGAGTAAACCTATACTTGGGTGAGCAGACCTAGAAGAGGCTGAGAGGACTGGGGTCCCAGCGAGCCCTTGAATCAAGCCCCCTTTGAGACCAGCAATTTTGTACTTCTCATTTTTGCTGTTGTTTAGTCACTAAGTCATGTCTGACTCTTTGTGACCCCATGGTCTGTAGCCCGCCCACCAGGCTCCTCTGTCCATGGGATTCTCCAGGCAAGAATATTGGAGTGGGTTGCCATGCCCTCCTCCAGGGGATCTTCCTGACCCAGGGATCGAACTTGAGTCTCCTTCATTGGCAGGCGGGTTCTTTACTGCTGAGCCATCAGGGAAGCCTTACTTTTCATTACATGAACTACATTACATGAATTTTGCTGGTTTAAGATAGTTTGAACAGGCTTTTCTCTCACTTAATGCCAAGGAAGAGCTAATGTGTAGCTTAGCACCACCTGCATGGTATCTTCTTCCCACAGAGTGCCCTAATCCTGCCATATTTCAATTTGTGCTGCATCCATCCTACCAATGCCTACGATGGTACCTTGTGTGTAGTAAGTGTTTAGTAAATGCCTGATGGGTTCAGTAGAATTGAATGTGGGCTGATTCCTCAACAGTCCTTGAAAATTGCATCAGAAAAGCTTCCTGTCTATAAGCTCGCTGTTTTGTCTCTTAATCACAGAAGTAACCTACAACAAAATCTCCAAATATTTGATCTTTCCATTTGTTTTATTCCATCTTAAACTGGAATTTAATGTCAACACGTGCTTGGAATGTTCACTGTGCGTGCCAACGGAACAGCTTGAAAGAGTCAGAGTGGATTGCCCTGTGAGTGCTTCAGTAAAATGAAATGTTCATTTTTCTGTCCTCTGCAAAAAAACTAGTGTTTTTCTCTGAGGCTTCATTCCTTTCACACAGAGAGACTCCCATCCTCTCAAGTGAAAATCAGGTGGAGGAATAGGATGTTTTTCTGGGTATTTCTGTGAATACATGGCAGCAATTCTGTGCCCAAAAGGCTTTCAGCTATTGCTGTCATGCAGAGTTTAGGAACACTGCCCTCTCAAGCTGGCTGGGTTCATTTAACCAAGAAAGATACAGAGAGAAAGATACACTTTCAGAACACTTTGAGAAATGCTGTTAAATGATGTGTCATAGCTATGGATGGCTGAAAATTCCTGATCTGCTGGTATTAATAAATGCTGAGGATGTTTCCCATTGAAAGGAAGGGAGAGTTTTCTGTGCCATATCCTTATGATAAAAAACACAAACACTAGGGGAAATATTTTGACTTGATCATATTAATATTCCAATTCATCATAAATCATAGCTGACCCTTACTGAATATTTATCATGTGCCAGAGCACTTTACACATATCAATAATAGGCAGGGTCGGTTATTATCCCCATTTTACAGCTATGAAACTGGGGTACCACACGATTACTTAACTTGCTCAAGGTCACGCAGGTTGTAATGGAAGAGCTAGGCGTCATGCCAGCTAGTCCTGCTCCAGAGCGTCTGTCATTAACTATCATGCTTCACTACTTCTCAGAACATTTGCACAGACAAGTGCAAATCAGCTTGTGAGAACAGGGGACTGTGACCTTTGGGAAAGTCATCTCTCAACATCTATTAAAATTTAAATTACACAGGAGACTTCCCTGGCAGCCCAGTGGCTAAAGCTCCGTGCTTCCACTGTAGGGAACACAAGTTCAAACTAAGATCCTGCATGATACGTGGACTTCCCCTCTCCCCTAAAGATTAAATTACACGTGTCTTGGACCTAACAGTCTAGGAACATGTTCTACAGAAGAAATAAACATACTAAAGAATTCACATATGAGAATATGTATTGCAGTGTCATTGCTAAGAACTGGAAAATGTCTGAATGTCCGTCAATAAGTGGAGACAGAATTAACTGTGAATTGGTCATCTTTGGCAGGTATATTTAGGAATGAATTTGATCTAGATCTGTTAACCTAGAGGTATATCCATGCTGTACCATTTAGAAAAGCAAACAAAGAGCCGAGAACTGTATATAGTGTGATCCATTTTTACAAAACAATGATCAGAGAATATCTATATTTATATGTGATTTCATGAGAATTGAGTGGAGTTAGAGTACTTTTGCCTGGAGAATCCCATGGATGGAGGAGCCTGGTGGGCTACAGTCCACGGGGTTGCAAAGAGTCGGACATGACTGAACGAATCCTTAGTACTTTAGTAGTAGAATATATCAGGCTTTTTATATTGGGAGTGGGAAGAAATGGACACAAGGAAAGGTAAGAAAACAAAATGGAACAATATGCATGGCATAATGTCAGGTTAAATATGAAATATTTAAATATGTCAAATATGAAAAGTCCATAGTAGTATTACTGTAAATAGGTAATACCTGAGTAGACACTTAGGAAAGATGGTAACAAGGACAAATGTTAAATAAAACATTAATTTGATTAAATGGTAATTGTGTGACAATTTTTTTCTTGGATTTTGGTTGTCTTCTAAGGTTGATTTTTGTAATAGAAGATTATGAGTGGGAAATGGGGGAAAGGATTTAAAACTTTTTTAGTAGAGGAGCAAGCCTGGAACCTAGAGGTGACGTTAAGACAAAATTAAGTGGTGTGGCCAGTGCAGAGCAGTGTGAACGCGGGCTCCGTGAGATGCGCCAGGGCAGCATTATCAAGCACCGCGGGCCAGGGCCAAGGGGAGACCGTGGCGGCAGCACTCGGCTGATGTGGGGCTCCACGCTTTGGCCACCTTTACCCATGCTCTTGATTTGCAACTTGTTTTGCTCCAATCACAGCTTCTTGGATACGTTTAGTCATTGGACCCACTAACAACTCTAGGGTTTTGGAAACTACTTATCTGTGTTACAAAGGCATCTGCCACCCACCCACCCACCCACCCATGCAGCCAGCCAGCCAGCCAGCCACCCATCCATCCATCCATCCAATTCTTCACTCAACTAGTGTTTTCTGAGTGCCTACTGTGTGCTGGGCCATATGTCAGGTCTTCATTCTGTGGTAAGATTGCTTCTACCGCAGAAGATGAAACATACTCTCTCCTTCCTCCCCCAGACCCTATCTGAGCATATCCACCTTCTCACTAGGCAGAAGAGAAAGGCAGTGCTTTTTCTTAAATTGGGGCTGGGATGGGAAGCAGACTTTTCACTGGGGTCCATGTTGAATATCCATGACCCACCATGGCAACATGAGGCTCTCCACTAACCTGACCCTGAGCTGTTCGGCCTGTTTCTTCCCCTACCAGTTCCCATCCTCTATCAAAACAACCATGCTAAATGTCTGAGCGTTCCCAATAGCATGCTTTTTGTAAGTCTCTGCCTTTGTAATTGCCAGTTACTTTGCCTGGAAAATCTACACCCATCCTTTAAGAATCAACTCATATGTCACCTCTGAGGCCCACAGTCAGTTTCTGAAAGGATTAATTCCTCCATTCTGCTGATCAGTACTAGTTGTCAGTACTTGAGGTCTAGAGGAAGTTCAAGAAGTTGGAAACCTTTGGAATAAACTGCCCACATGACACTGAAACCCTAAAGACAATGAATCATCTCTGGACCAGAGCAGATATGAAAAATCACCTAGAAACAGGAAAATTCTCAAACCTAGAGGATTTGAGTGCAACTTGACTGAAAGAAAAAAGGTACAACTCTCTGAGAGACTGTTCTATTGCAAAGCACAGAAAAAGAGTCTGAGAAGCACACATGAATGTTTCCCATCACAGCATTGCCCCAAGGGGAGAAACTTACTGCTGGAGAAACTATGTGAATCATTTCCAGGTCTAACGACAAGGTGGTTCCTACTGTGGTGATAGACACAGGAAGTTATCAATTTCCAGTCTCATCAGCAAGACTAAGCCTTATTTGTGAGAAAGATATAACAGAATATCTTAGCCAGGCCTACAAAGTAATATTATGACTATAGACTTCCAAAGTAACTTAATAACAAGAAGCATCCTTCAATGTCATATTGACATTCCAATCTATTTGACTGTTTTAGTACTCACTGAAAATTATTCAGAAATAATCCTGGTGTCTGTTTTTAGCCTCCTGCGAATTTTATTTATCCTGAGTCACTGGCAGGCGTCTCTGATCCCCGAACACTGAACTCAGAGAGTATATATACTAGCAAAGCAAAGGAAGAGGTCTTAGACTTTGGCAGTCATCAAGACACAGGTCAGTAGTGTTCAACCTTTGTTCCACAGCACGCGTGGCGAACAGTGTTCACATGAACAGTTCCCATGGACTGTTCTAGGCTTATGTGACTTCCCAGTGTGCTGGGTCTCACTCCATTTCTTTCTTTTCTATTTAAGAAAGCATATTAGAATGCACGTAAGAACCATATGGTTATAAAGTCACCACGGAGACGTTGAATCGGCTCTAATTTCTTTTTAAATGTAAATTACTTTTTTTTTTTTTCCTTTCCAGCAGCTCCACTCTGGTCTGTCCAGTTTTTGGTAGGTTGTTTGTTTTTAGCTTATAAACAATAGAACTTTATTTCTCACAGCTTGGGAAGCTGGAAGGTCAAGTTGCCAGCATGGTCATGCTCTCGTGAGTGCCCACTTCATGGTTCACGGACAGTACCTTCTTGCTGTGTCCTCAGACAATGGAAGGAGCTAGAGGTCCCTCTGGAATCTCTTATCTAAGGCACTAGTCTCATTCATAAGGGCCTTACCCTCATGAGTTAAGCATCTCCCAAAGGTCTCACCTACTGACAACTATCGTCTTTGGGAGTTAAGATTTTAACATATGAAATTGGGGGAGGGAGGGCAACAAACACTTTGGTCTGTTTAGTTTTGACGGTGCAGTCTGTAAAAGCCTTTAGTAGATGAGTGATGTGATTATATTTGTGTTTTAGAAATGCAAAATTGGAAGCTATGTAGAATGTTACTGCAGATTTGGGCAAGACCTACTGATGGCCTAAGTCAAGGTTGTGGCAATGAGGATAGAGAAGAAAGGATAGAACTGAGAACTGTTAAGCAGTGGGATGAACAGAATGAACATTGAGGTAGGGGGACAGATGAGAGAGGTGGAGAAGTTATAAATAAAGCCAGTTTGCTTGAATAATTGGAAGAATAGTAACACCACTAAATAGGAAAAGGGTCAAAAGATAAGGAGCTGCTATGGGATAGGAGAGGACACATTTTACTATGCATGTACGTTAGGTTTGAGGTTCCTAAGGGAAATCCAGATATCAGTTAAAAAGTCAGAAATACATGTCTAGAGGTTAGGATCCTGGAGGAGGGCATGGCAACCCACTCCAGTAATCTTGCCTTGAGAATCCCATGGACAGAGGAGTCCTGGTGGGTTACAGTCCATAGGGGCACAAAGAGTCAGACACAGCTGAAGCTACTTAGCACACACAGAGAGATTAAGATAGACATATAAATACTAAGGATAATAGGGTTATAAATGAATGCAGTCAAAAGAGTAGTGTATGAGGTGAAAAGAAAACAGGTGAAGGACAAAATCGGGGAATAGATATATAAAAGGACAGACCAATGAAGGAAGAAGATGGGGAAGAAAGTTGAGAAGAGAGATGTTGAGATTCATCAGAAGAATCAGGAGTATGGATTGTCATGGAAACAAGAAGAGGAGAAAATTCCAAAAAGAGAATAGAGTTTGATGATGTCAAATACCCCAGAGAAAACAGGAGGAACGATGGGAAGTATTTACTGCCCTTGGCAATAAGAAGGTCATTGAAGATCTTCTAAAAGGACATCTGAGTGTGTGTGGTGTGTCTACTGGAGCTCTGTGGGTCCAGGTGTGAACATGAAATAAGGAGTAAAAGGGAGCAGAGAGTTTGGTGATGAAGGAAATAATGAATAATAGTGATAACTAGTATTTATTGACTGCTTATTCTGTGTCAGGCACAGTGCCTGACATATAACTTCTCATTTCATTTTACAAACCATGTACAATTATAATCCCCCTTTATACACCAGCAACACACTATGGAAATTAAATGAGTTGCTGAAGATCACTCAACTAATAGGTTGTAAAAATGTGATTCAAATTGGATACACGTATATGTATGGCTGAGTCCCTTTGCTGTCCACCCGAAGCTATCATAACATTGTTAATCAGCTATACCCCAATACAAAATAAAAAGTTTAATATTAAAAAAAAAGATTCAAATGTGATTGAATTGGTGCTGATTGACCCAAAGCCCAATGTCTTGCCCAATATAGTGGAGCTAGGAGATAAGGCAGGGCCAAAGTGTACTGTTGTTTATCCAGTCATAAGATTATAAATGGAATGCTTCTTTTGAAATGATAGATTTAATTTTTAATAATGAAAAATCACACAGACACAAATAAAACCAGAAAGAAATGGTTTCCTTGAATTGTCACTCTGATCTCATGTCTGGAACCAACTGATAACTACTCTGGTTCTTTCAATGTCAAACCTTTGCAGCTAGCCAGCTAGCTAGTCAGTCATTAACACAAGCTGAGCACACGTTGTACAGGATGGTGAGCCTGAAGGGAATTAAGGCATCGGCCTCAACTTCATGGACTTTCTAGGAAAAGCGGCAGGTGATATACAGAACAGCAGGGAAGGAGGGTTTGAGGCCCACCTCTCTGTTTCCTATCTGTGGAGAGGCGGCCCAGAAAAGTATTTTGGTTATAGCATCCTTGTGGGGACCCAGGTCCATTCTTGAGTTGGCCTGGAATCTGTTTCACACTGGGACTCTGGGTTCTCCCTGAAAAAAACTTGAATTCTCAATTGTATTAAGAAAGTGGACTCCCTGAGATCCCTTGGTCTCATGGATCACCCATCGTGTGCCAGATGCTCTGAGCCAATGATGATAAGAAAGAAGATAAAACCATTCTGACCTCATTTACTATCCTGGAATCCAAATATAATCACATCTAATTTTTTTTGGTTCACTGCTCTCCCCATGTATCTCCATTAGCAGAAAGTCCAATAGCTCCTTTGCCTGAAGTTATTTAAGAATTCAAGGGACTTCCCTGATGGTCCAGGGGTTAAGAATCTGCCTTGCAATGCAGGGGATGAGGGTTTGATCCCTGGTCGGGGAACTGTCTCACATGCCACGGAATCACTAAGCACGTCCGCTGTAACTGAAGTCATTGCTCTGCGATGAACAAGCCTGCATGCCACATGAAGACATAATCAAATAAATGAATACTATTATTCAACATAGCTAAATAAATGAATATTTTTAAAAAGAATTTTAAAAAATGAATTCAAAACATTTCCTCTGTCTAAAGGGTTATAACCTGCTACCAAAAGCCAGGTTGAAAGAGAATGGGTGTGTCAATCCATTCAAAAGTTTCTTTGTTCCGAGTCTGCCATACTGGGTCCCCACTGCCCCTTCATCATCTACTGGGCCTGTCTATGGTGGATGTACTGCTGTTGCTGTTCAAGATATTGCCCTGGCTACATGGTGCACCAAGGTTTGCCTTCAAGATTCAGCTCCTCAGTTCACCGGATACACAAGTCCATGTATTCTGTCATAGCTTCCTGATGGCGTCCTCAGAAAGCTTTGCTGGCCCCATCCCTTTAGGGGCTTCCCAGGTGGCTCAGTGGTAAAGAGTCTGCCTGCCAATGCAGGAGACACACGTTCGATCCCTGGGTTGGGAAGATCCTCTGGAGGAGGGCATGACAACCCATTCCGGTATTCTTGCCTGAGAAATCCCATGGACAGTGGAGCCTGGTGGGCTATAGGCCATGGGGTTGCAGAATCAGACACGACTGAGCAACTAAACAACAGCTAGGTTTCCCATTCAGTTCAGTTCAGTTCAGTTCAGTTACTCAGTCATGTCCAACTCTTTGTAATCCCGTGAACTGCAGCATGCCAGGCCTCCCTGTCTATCACCAACTCCCGGAGTTCACCCAAACTCATGTCCATCGAGTTGGTGACACCATCCAACCATCTCATCCTCTGTCGTCCCCTTCTCCTCCTGCCCTCAATCTTTCCCAGCATCAGGGTCTTTTCAAATGAGTCAGCTCTTCACATCAGGTGGCCA
The DNA here is from genome assembly GCF_019923935.1 of Bubalus bubalis. Lineage (NCBI taxonomy): Eukaryota > Metazoa > Chordata > Mammalia > Artiodactyla > Bovidae > Bubalus > Bubalus bubalis. The sequence continues at coordinate 89,058,198 of NC_059161.1, read as the reverse complement.
AAGTATTGGAGTTTCAGCTTCAACATCAGTCCTTCCAATGAACACCCAGGAGTGATCTCCTTTAGGATGGACTGGTTGGATCTCCTTGCAGTCCAAGGGACTCTCAAGAGTCTTCTCCAACACCACAGTTCAAAAGCATCAATTCTTCAGTGCTCAGCTTTCTTTATAGTCCAACTGTCACATCCACACATGACTACTGGAAAAACCATAGCCTTGACCCATTACGCAAATAATAATACCTGTCATTCATTTGGCTGATATGGCACCAGTACTTTACATGCATTATCTCCTCTCTCTTACAGAAGAATTCTGAGTCTAATAATGGAGTTAAAATATACAGAAATTACAGTATAAGGAAGAATGTGAAAAAAACTGCAGGAGTGAGGTAAGTGCAATGTGCCAAGAAAGCTTAGAGAAGGGAGGGCTTATTTCCAGCCAGCAAGGCTCATTCAGTCAAACGTAAGCATATAATTATTGCAAGCTTTTTACATTCTGGTCTCAAGAATTTTCCAGATGAAGGGAAAAAGGACAATGAAACAGATCATCTTGATAGCATGATGTCAGCTGATGCAATCTGGCCATCAGGGCAGACTCCTCGGAAGAGGAGGCATGGGAGCTATAAGCCCTGAAGGTTCGGGGAATCTTCTGAACAGATAAGCCTGGGGATCCCTGATATCCCACAGTTGCATCTGGATCTCATTACAAGATCCCCGTCCTCTAGAAGAGAGAGAGAAGGGGGCGGTTGTTAACTTCCCGTTCAGTTCTCCTCGAAAGCCCTCATTTTGAAGCTGTTAATGGTAACCAGTCCTTTCTCTGTGCAACTGGCTTTTCTCCCACTGAAGATTGCAATGCACTTTTTTGTACTTAACTTCATTCAGTTTGTGACCTCCTCTCCAATTTACCAATTCCAATTCACATCCTCCATCTTTTCTCCCACTGAGAAGAAACAGCTGACTTTTGGACTTCCAAGCTTCCTGGAAAAAGGCCAAGCTTCCATAAACTCCAGAAATATTATTGTGTGAATTAAACTGTTCACATGGTATCAGCTATGCAGTTACTCCAACGTTTATTTTGGAAAATATTACATTCGGAAAATGGGAAGCATTCCAGAGCATTCTCTTACCTTGAAATATCAGTAGACACAAGGGTATTCGGAGATAATTTCTTGTTCAAAAGTTAGCAAACAATCTGTACAATTAGACACATAAAACTGCCTTAAATAACATTAGTTAAGGGCTCTGGGACTTAAAAAAATTGCCTATAGAATATTTGTAGAGAAATTTGGGGCAAAAAGCCCACTCACTGAAGTAAACTTTCAAAATGCCTTTGAGTTGGTTAAATCCCCTTTGGCTCTTATTGCATATTTCTCTTCCAATCACTGATGAGTAGACCTTGCTCAATTGCACATTTTCCAAGATCTTACATGCTTCAGACTTCATCGTTCTGGCTACAAGAGGTAATAAGTCTAGTGCTCCAGTGAGAACTCCAGCTAAACCTGAAGGCCTGAGGGACACGTCCATCTTTCCCTTCCTTTCCTCTTCCTTCCATCTGTTTCTCCTCAGCGCGCTCATGCAGTGTTAAAGCTGTGGGAGGAGTGCCGAGGGTCCGCTGTCCCGGGGAGGCCTCACTGGTGCACCACTTTCTTTGACGTGGTTCAGTTCCCAGAGCCTAGGAGGTGTTTGCTGTGGCTCCAAGTGAGACTGGAGGGTCTTGAGAAGACAAGTCCTAGAATGACGGATGGGTTGCAATCCGTCTTATATGTTCTTCCAAGCTTTGAAATTTGATAATACCTGAAACTCAACATTGTCTATGATCCCATTTAAGAAAAAGAAAATCCAGTGTGTGTATGTGTGTGCATGTGTAGATAAATAAAGAAAAAGTAGGAGGACACAGGCTAACATATGACAATGCTTAGCTCTGGCTTCCCAGGTGGCACCAGTGGCAGAGAATCCCCACCTGCAAATGCAGGAGACGCAGAGATGTGGGTTAAATCCCTGGATTGGGAAAATCCCCTGGAGGAGCAAATGGCTACCCACTCCAGTATTCTTGTCTGGAGAATCTCATGAACAGAGGAGCCAAGTTGGACATGACTGAGCAAGTATATGCATATTTTAAGCTCTGGGAAAGGCCATGTAATTAGATAGGAGAAGTAGCAGACTATTGATTAACATACGTCACTTTTTTAATATTACCAATTTATTTATTTAACGTGTGAATAAACATAAAGAATAACTGATTTAAAGTAGAAAATTTTCAAAAGAACTAAATAGAATTTGATGTAGTAGTATGTAAAACTTTCCAAGAAATGTTAAGTTAAAAATAGCAAGTGTAAAGTCGTACCAAAAGTTCAGTTTGGGGGAAAAATGCAAATATACCCACATATAATTGGTCGTATATGCATAGGAAAAATCACAAGGAAAATACAATAAATTAGTGCTGTGGCTATTTGTGGGAGATGGAAAAGGGGATAGGGATTTTAACTTTCTACATTGGGTATTTCCTAGAATAGTCAAAATGTTAAATATTAGCATGTATTGATTTTTCTAGCAAACAAATTGGCTGAATAGTATTGTGCCCCTGTGTACTTGACATTGCCCTCAAAAGACTGACCAAATTGGCTTCAATGGGCCAATATGGAACACCACATTGACTGATCTGAACTGCTAACTCACCTCCCAACACAAATGATAGTGTTCATAGGAGGTTCTCATACTTAACAAAGATCCTAGCTTTCACATCTGTACCTACCTTAAATAAGTAGTTCCTTCTGCTACAGTTCCCTTCTTCCCCTGGTAAACTCCTATTCTCCTCCTTTAAAACTCAGCTCAACTATTAACTTTCCCTAACTCCCTGGAATGAATTAGTCATTTCCACTTTGCTTCCATAGCATTTACGCATACCTCTGTTTCCATAAGCTATTCCATGTATTCTAGTTCTATTTTTAACAAGTCTTCTCCTCTGAATTGATAGCTCCTCAGAGCAGAGATGGGCTTCCCTGGTGGCTCAGACAGTAAAGAATCTGCCTGCAATGCAGGAGACTTGGGTTCCATCCCTGGGTCTGGAAGATCCCCTGGAGAAGAGAATGGCAACCCACTCCAGTATTCTTGTTTAGAGAATTCCATGGACAGAGGAGCCTGGCAGGCTATAGTCCATGGGGTCTGAAAGAGTTGGATACTACTGAGCAACCAACACTTTCAGTTTCACAGAGCAGGGATGAAAAGTGAAAGTGTTAGTCGTTCAGTTGTGCCCAACACTTTGTAACCCTATGGACCGTAGCCCACCAGGCTTCTCTACCCATGGAATTCTCCAGGCAAGAATGCGGGAGTGGGTTGCCATTCCCTTCTCTAGGGGATCTTCCTGACTCTATGCATCTGCCTTGGAGCTTAAAATAATGAATAGTACTTAGTGTTCAATTGATTTGTTTCCTCAGCCCACCCTAATATAAGACTTTTAAATCTGGTGGACCCCAAACATGGTTATTTTTTAAAACTGATTTTTATTGGAGTATAATTGCTTTACAGTTTTGTGATACTTTCTGCTGTAAAACAAAGTGAGTCAGCTATGTGAATAAGTATATCCCCTCCTTCTTGGACCTCCCTGCCACCTCACCCCCCCATCCCAGCCACCTAGGTCATCACAGAGCCCCGAGCTGGGCTTCCTGTGCCTTATAGCAAGTTGGCACCAGCTATCTATCTTGCACATGGTAGTGTATATATGTCAATCCGCATCTCCTAGTTTGTCTCACCCCCGCCTTCTCCCCTGTGTCCACAGTCCATACTCTACATCTGCATTTCTATTCCTGCCCTGGAACTAGGCTCATCTGTATCACTTTTCTAGAGTCCACATATATGCGCTAATACATGATACTGGTTTTTCTCTTTCTGATTTACTTCACTCTGTATGACAGGCTCTATCTAGGTCCATCCACATCTCTACAAAATATGGCTATTAGCAGAATCTCTTGGTAATGCATTAATAGACCCAGGCACTAATGCCCCCTGAGAGTGATCCTCAAGTCCAGTCTCCCAAATGGTTCTTCTTCTTCTTCCTCCCCCTCCTCCTCTTCCCATTACTTTGCTTCCTGAACGGTTCTGTCCAAAGCCATTGACTGGCTCTGAACAAAGTAGGCATCCACGTGGTGGTAAGGGGAAAGAGACCCAGTGTGGGGTGACAAAGCCCAGGCTGGATGCTGGAGCCTCAGCAGAGTGAGCAGGGCATTTAACAGGGGATCACGCAGAGGTGGCCAGGGAGTGTCAGAGCCTAACAAAAGGGTGTCCCTGGGAGGAGTCCAAGCAAGGTGAGAGGCCCCTTAGTGCAGCATTTTCCTGCTTGGATGGAGCATCTGTGCCCAGAGGGGTGGGGAGAGTATCCACATGGGTATTAGTGGTCTAGGAGAAGAAAAAATTAGTAAATAAGTGTATTTATCACTGGGAAGTCTCTTTCTGTCACAAAGTTACAAATATGGAACAGGAGAAAACTAGAATGAATCTTCTGGTGTTGGATGAGAGTTGGAAACTCCCATAGTTTTCAATATAGAAACAGACACAGAAATAAATACAGGTTTAAATGGTGTGCATATATAATATACAGGAATGGGTGTGTTTATCTAGATATCTATTCCTTAGCCCTGTTTACCTGAAGGGCTTGAAAACAGCAACACCTCAGGAGCAAGGAGCATCTTGATTTAGCATCTCCATTTCTAAAAGTTCTTTGCAGGATTGGCTGATTTCAGTGCTGGGGTGGTGAAAGTAAAAAGCGACCCTGGACATATTGTGCCAAAAAAACAAGTCAAAGAATAATGACTGAAGAGCACCTGAGCCAGCTTGAAGGAGTTCTCACTGGACATACCTGGGACAATGGGAGCATCAAAATAAGTAAGGATAGTAGTGGGTTATATACAGCTCATTGAATAAAATCAGAATCCATGAGTACATACTAACATAAATTAATACATAAATAATCTGCTTTATTGACTATGCCAAAGCCTTTGACTGTGTGGATCACAATCAACTGTGGAAAATTCTGAAAGAGATGGGAATACCAGACCACCTGACCTGCCTCTTGAGAAACCTATATGCAGGTCAGGAAGCAACAGTTAGAACTGGACATGGAACAACAGACTGGTTCCAAATAGGAAAAGGAGTCTATCAAGGCTGTATATTGTCACCCTGCTTATTTAACTTATATAAGAGTACATTATGAGAAATGCTGGGCTGGAAGAAGCACAAGCTGGAATCAAGATTTCTGGGAGAAATATCAATAACCTCAGATATGCAGATGACACCACCCTTATGGCAGAAAGTGAAGAGGAACTAAAGAGCCTCTTGATGAAAGTGAAAGAGGAGAGTGAAAAAGTTGGCTTAAAGCTCAACATTCAGAAAACGAAGATCATGGCATCCGGTCCCATCACTTCACGGGAAATAGATGGGGAAAGAGAGGAAACAGTGTCAGACTTTATTTTTGGGGGCTCCAAAATCACTGCAGATGGGATTGCAGCCATGAAATTAAAAGACGCTTACTCTTTGGAAGAAAAGTTATGACCAACCTAGAAAAAATATTCAAAAGCAGAGACATTACTTTGCCAACAAAGATCCGTCTAATCAAGGCTATGGTTTTTCCAGTGGTCATGTATGGATGTGACAGTTGGACTGTGAAGAAAGCTGAGCACCGAAGAATTGATGCTTTTGAACTGTGGTGTTGGAGAAGACTCTTGAGAGTCCCTTGGATTGCAAGGAGATCCAACCAGTCCATTCTGAAGGAGATCAGCCCTGGGATTTCTTTGGAAGGAATGATGCTAAAGCTGAAACTCCAGTACTTTGGCCACCTCATGAGAAGAGTTGACTCACTGGGAAAGACTCTGATGCTGGGAGGGATTGGGGGCAGGAGGAAAAGGGAACGACAGAGGATGATATGGCTGGATGGCATCACTGACTCGATGGACGTGAATCTGAGTGAACTCTGGGAGTTGGTGATAGACAGGAAGACCTGGCATGCTGCGATTCATGGGGTTGCAAAGAGTCGGACACAACTGAGAGACTGAACTGAACCAACTGAATTGGAAATTTTGATAAGGAACCAGATATTTACATAATCTTGAGGCTCTCTCTCATTAAAAACTTATTAATTACAGAGACAGAAAGAATGACTTCATAGCGGACAGTTTGGCAGGCACCATCTTAAACACGTCATTAAAGTACCCATACTGGCAACAGGGCATGGCAAAGTCACACACCACCTGATCAGATGCGATGAGAACGTGACATCACTTCTATGATATTCCTTTCTCAGGTGCATAACCTGAGTCCAATCATGAGAAAACGTCAGCCAAGCGAACTGAGGGTCATTCTACAAAATAGACTGTGATTTTAAAATGTCAAGGTCATAAAAATCAAGGAGCGTTTGAGAAACTGTTTGCAAAATAAGGAGACTGAAGAGACATGACATAAATACAGTACATGATTCCATTCTCTTTTACTTTAAATGATGTTTTATGATCAAATGGCAAAACTTGAATGGGGTCTGAGCAATAGAGATGACATTTATATATCACATAATGATATTACATTTCCTTGTTCTGATGGGTTTTCTTTGGCTATATAGTAGAATGTCCTTGTTTGTAGGAAAGAATAAAGTATCCGAAAAGAAAAGAAAACAATTTTAAAAGAAAAAGGTATTGAAGAGTGCTGCTGCTGCTGCTGCTAAGTCGCTTCAGTCGTATCCGACTCTGTGCGACCCCATAGACGGCAGCCCACCAGGCTCCCCTGTTCCTGGGATTCTCCAGGCAAGAACCCAAGTGGGTTGCCATTTCCTTCTCCAATGCATGAAAGTGAAAAGTGAAAGGGAAGTCGCTCAGTCATGTCTGACCCTTAGTGACCCCATGGACTGCAGCCCACCAGGCTCCTCCATCCATGGGATTTTCCAGGCAAAATTACTGGAGTGGGGTGCCATTACCTTCTCCAATTGAAGAGTGCTGCTGCTAAGTCACTTCAGTTGTGTCCGACTCTGTGTGACCCCATAGATGGCAGCCCACCAGGCTCCCCTGTCCCTGGGATTCTCCAGGCAAGAACACTGGAGTGGGTTGCCATTTCCTTCTCCAATGCATGAAAGTGAAAAGTGAAAGTAAAGTCGCTTAGTCGTGTCCGACCCTCAGCGACCCCATGGACTGCAGCCTACCAGGCTCTTCCGTCCATGGGATTTTCCAGGCAGGAGTACTGGAGTCGGGTGCCATCGCCTTCTCCGATTGAAGAGTGCTAGGGCACCACATCAACAACCAACACTTGTATGGTTCAGCAAAGTGAAGTTATTTGTGATCTTTTTGCAACTTTTCTGTAAGTTTGAGATTGTTGCTATTGTTTCCCTAAGTCATGTCCATCTCTTCTGGCCCCATGGACTGTAGCCCACCAGGCTCGTCTGTCCATGGGGTTTTTCAAGCAAGAGTACTTCAGTGGGTTACCATTTGCTTCTCCAGGGGATCTTCCTGACCCAGGGATTGAACCTGCAACTCCTACTTTGGTGGGTAGATTTTTTACCACTGAGTTACCTGGGAAGCCAAGTTTGAGATTTTTCCAACTAAAAAGTGAAAAAATTTTTCCAGGTGAGTCCAGGGATCTCTTGTGGAGCACAAGCTTCCCAGATGATTCCATTGTTCTGCATTGGAAGCTACTGGTCTATACTATATGAGTGGGTCCTTATTAACTTGGGTATTCCTTTCTCACATGGGCTTCTTTGTCATATAAGAGGGCTTGGAAAAAATATAGATTCTTAGGTCCAACTGGAAGCCCACTGGATCAGAATTTACAAAAGTAAAGCCTGGGGTATTTTCATTTATATTAAGTAGTTCCTAGGGGACTTCCCTGGAGGTCCAGCGGTTAAGACTCTATACTTCCACTCCTGGGGGCACAGGTTCAGTCCCTGGTCATGCAATTAAGATCCCACATGCTGCATGGCGTGGCCAAAAAAATTAAAAATTAAAATAAATGACTAGGTAGTTGTTAAAACACCCTTAAAAAATATAAGTAGCTCTTAGGATCAGAGATGTTTGGGAAACATTAAAATTCATCATTGCGGTCATGGAACCTTTTCTCCAAGGCATGCAGGTGTGTCAGTTTAGTATCAAAATGGTGAACAATGTCTGTTTATTAAGGAAGAGGAGGTGGCCAGAACAAGCTTTCTAAATTCTACTGCCAAGGAAGGACTTTTGTTGTCCAGGCGTCAATGGAAAATTGTGGCCGGGAAAGTGATGGTCCTGGAGGTTACCTACACAGACGCTTTAGCTGAGGACAAGAAAGGGTCTGTTGTTTGGGAGAGGAATGAAAATAGCACTTCATATTTTTTATGGTTGAAAAGGAAAGTTCGCTGGCCTGTGGTGGGATCCCAGTACTAGAATTGTCGTGGTTTTGCAGTCCGTGAAGGGCTGACACCTGAACTGGTCTGAGTACTACCATGATGTAATTGCTGTTTGGGCTGGAAGGAGGATGGTTATGCGTGATTAAAAGGACTGAGCACTAAATACCACCGCCTGGGAGATCTAGCAAGGGCTGTTCTCTGTTGACTAAGGGAATGGAGTCTCTTACGAAGTCACCTTCCATGGAGGTAACATGCTGGCCTGTGCAGTGAATGGGACCAGCCTCTGACAGTGCCTGGCCTACAATGGGGGACCAACTTTCAGCAATTCCTTGAGGTATCATGGGCTAGCTTGGATGCTTAGATACCAGTGCTCTTCTTAACCTGAAGAGGAACTTCCTAATTGAACAGTGTACACCCTCTAGGATTCCCAGAAGATCTAGAACAGTGGTCCCCAAACTTGAGATCCATTTCATGAAAGACAATTTTTCCTTTCAGGGGGGTAGTGGGGGGAAGGCAAATGGTTCAGGAAGTAATGCTAATGATGGGGAGCAGCAGATGAAGCTACACTCATTTGCCAGCTGCTTACTTCCTGCTGTATGGCCCAGTTTCTAACAGGCCTTGTACCAGTGCTGGTCTGAGGCCCAGGGATTGGGGACCCCTGATCTAGAAGAAGGGAAAATGGCCCTAAGGAAGTGACACCAGATTCCACACTAAACTCACAGGAGGGGGGTCAAGCCATTTTTCTCTTTAATTAGGAGAATTGAATATGTAATCCTAGTTCTACCTTGAGCGTGAAGAAACAGTTTACACCAGCTACATTTCATTGGATCCACATTGATTTCTACGCTGTTTGGCATGTGGTGGAATCCAGTACATGATTACTAATAAATGGATAAACACCTCATGATGATTATGATTTCAACAGATTTGGATGCGAACTCCTTTTAGGCTCACTTTTATATTCTGCAAACCTTATGTTAAATAGGTTACTAAGATACAGAGTTTATTTTATAGTGCATGCCAGATGCATATACCCAGCCTATGAGACCTCACCAGACTATGATTAAAAATGAGGTCAGGTTTACCTTGTAATGTGCAAATTACTGTAGCTCAGACGTTCATCGTGTCTGATGACAGGCAGTCTCATCATTTATGAGGTTCCTCTCTACACCTAGGTCTTTGCGCTTCCCAGTGGTTCACGTGCTCCACAAATCCACATTCCACAAACCCCCGGGCAGTGGTGTGTTTCCAGACTGTTCACCACAGCTCCCTGACTGCCGCCTCTCACCTGCAAACCCACGATTGAAGCCACCAGTTATGCTGGCCTCAAGGGAAGTCTCTTCTTCCCTTTACTAAATGTTCCCAAGGATGGACACAGATCCTCCCTTTCATTTCCCATCACATGACAAGGACTAGGCTACAACGTTTAACAAAATTTGATTAAAAGATTCAGGATAAGAGAAAGGAACGCTAGGGACTTCCTCGGCAGTCCAGTGGTTAACACTCTGCCTGCCAGTACAGGGGGCACAGGTTGAATCCCTGGTCAGGGAGTTAAGACCCTACTTGCGTCTTGGCCAAGAAGCCAATACATAAAACAGAAGCAATACTGTAACAAATTCAATCAAGACTTAAAAAAAAATGATCCATATCAAAAAAAAAAGAGAGAGAGAGAAAGGAAGGATAAAACACGAATTTAAAAACGGCCGAGAGTTCTGAACGTGCTAGGAGGCAGAGAGCTGGAGCTCAGGCTGTCGGGGGCCATGGAGGTGCCTTCTTGCCTAGTTCCCAGGCTTGGGCTCTCTGGCACAGGCTGCTTGTCTTCTCCCTGTGGGAGTGACCTCTGGCGAGTCCGCTCTACTGAAAGTCAGGCCCCCATTTGCAGAGGCCTCAGAGAAGACCGCATTTCTCCCTGCAGTCCCTCCAGCCTCAGGGCTGCCCCTCCTACCCCCGTTTCCTGTCCGCTTCCTCTGAGGAAACTCCAGCGGTCGCCGCTCTCGGGGTCAGGTCCGCTCCTGCGGCCTCTGAGAGATCATCTCAGCAAAGCAAAAGATCCGATAGGGCGACATTTCCCGTGTCTGTGTTTGAGTATTACCACATGTGAGATAATCACAGGCCCCTCTTTTTGTACTAAGCCTCCACCAGTCCCAGTTTCTTTTCCTGGCATTTTTCTCCACATGGAGTAAAAACCCAGAACTGTAGCTTCCCTGTCGTCCCAAGCTCCTCACTCCCTGGTCTCCTGTGAGAAACTCCTTAAACAGGAAGCACAAGCCATCTCTACGAAAATAAACAATCCCATACAGGCTAAGGGAGTTTACACCCACACCTTAAAGGAAATATTTCTCCAAAGTCATCTTCAACTGCAGAGATATATCTGCATCCATAATCAAGGCAACTTTTGATACCATGCTGCAGAAAAGTTTAGGTTTCTGGAGTTGGAGCTGTCAAATTTCCATTTTAGAAATTGGTCCGGTTTAGTACAGAATATCTTGCTAAAGCGCTTCAGTTGTGTCCGACTGTTTGTGACCCCGTGGACTGTAGCTCTCCAGGCTCCTCAGTCCATGGGATTCTCCAGACAAGAATGCTGAAGTGGGTTGCACGCCTGCCTTCAGGGGATCTTCCCCACCCAGGGATTGAACCCACCGTCTCGTGCACTGCAGGCAGATTGTTTACCTGTGAGCCACCTCGGAAGCCCATCAGTATAATTTAACCTTGTCCATTTAGATCATTCCCCCCAAACCAAAACTACCCTTGAAAAAACTCCTTGAAGATCTGAAATTACAACATTCAAGCCACTCTCCCCATCCTGGCCTTCAAAAAAATCTCTGCCTATTCTATGTTAGGCCTCTGGTTACAAAGATCACGTGGCTGTTTACCCCTGGAGATTATGGATTTTCCCAAGCATCTAACTCTAAGGTAGTCAAGCTCTAAGAAGGGAAACTGTTTCCTCCTTCCAGGGACCACAGCCCTTTCCCTCCCCACATAAATATGGAACTAATTTTGATTTCTTTTTCTTGCAACTTAGATACCTGGCTTGTCAATAGTCATTCAAAAAGAATTTTATAAAGGTTAAAGAATTAGAGTTAGCCAAATTGTGAAATTGAGACTCTTTAGGGACTCAATTTCTGTAGTCATAGGTCAAGCAGAATTAAATGAATTTGGAGGTGTGGATTTTAGTGGGTTTAGGTTGTGGAGATTGTCAACTCAGATAAACTGAAGCAAAAGGTGGATTTTCTCAATATTTTTGAATAGGCTTTAAGTATAATTAATAACAGCTGGCAAACGCTTACGTCTCTTTCCATTTGTACTGGCCACTAGCTCAAATAAGAGAAATGGATTTTTGCCAGTCATAAAGCTAAAATCATCAAAATAGGGAAAGCCATTTTAAATTACAAAACCACAAGTGGATATACAGTGTATAGAAGTGGAACTTTCCATTCTTTTCTCTCAGCATCAGTTGCATTTATTCAAATACTTATTGCCTATGTGCCAGGCACTGTGCTAGGTCCTGAAGCTGCTATCAAGATGAGTAGAGAGACCTTCCTGGTGGCTCGGTGGTTAAGACTCTGCCTTCCAATGTAGGGGGTGTGGGTTTGATCCCTAGTCAGGGATCTATGGTCCCATATGCTGAAGGGTGTGGTCAAAAGTTAAAAAAAAAAAAAAAAAAAATGAATGAAAAAGGCTGCCCTTGAGTTCTTTACCACCCAGTTGGGAAGCGCGGGTGAGAGGAGTGGCAGGAAACACTGCTAACTAGAGTATTAAAATAAAAGTCTGTTCTCAGTTGATAACACAGCAGTGAGTCATGCATAATAGAAGCACAGAAAATAACTAACTCTGCCCAGAAAGCTTCAAAGAGAAGATGCACTTGAATCTGATCTTTGATGAAAAGAAGGTCACCAAAGAAGGGGAGAGGAATTCAATGCCCATTTGATGCCTAGCCTTCTTATGGACACTGTCAGTAAATTCTGTGTGGTTGGGATTAATCTCGTTCATTGTTGTATGCCTGGCACCCAGCTCAGCACCTGGCAGACATCAAGTGCTCTAAAATATTAGTTGACCCGATTGACTAAAAATATCCTTGGCAGAGAGAAGCACATGTACAATAACAAATAAATAACACAATGATTTTTCTAGACTGTGGTTTATAATATCAGCACCATCAGCTCCTGGAAAGGAAAGAGAACTCTCCCAAGATAGCTCAAAAGAGTAGACTCTAGAGGGGAAGCTGTGACCTGAGTTTTAGACCCAGTCCTGTTATTAACGAGTTACCTGACTTTGAATCAAGATTACCCTGTACTGACCTAAGTCTTCTCACTTGTAAAATATCACTTATTATTACAATATTCAGTTCAGTTCAGTTCAGTCATTTAGTCATGTCCGACTCTTTGCGACCCCACGAATCGCAGCACACCAGGCCTCCCTGTCCATCACCAACTCCCGGAGTTCACCCAGACTCACGTCCATCGAGTCAGTGATGCTATCCAGCCATCTCATCCTCTGTCGTCCCCTTCTCCTCCTGCCCCCAATCCCTCCCAGCATCAGAGTCTTTTCCAATGAGTCAACTCTTTGCATGAGGTGGCCAAAGTACTGGAGTTTCAGCTTTAGCATCATTCCTTCCAAAGAAATCTCAGGGCTGATCTCCTTCAGAATGGACTAGTTGGATCTCCTTGCAGTCCAAGGGACTCTCAAGAGTCTTCTCCAACACCACAGTTCAAAAGCATCAATTCTTTGGCGCTCAGCTTTCTTCACAGTCCAACTCTCACATCCATACATGACCACAGGAAGAACCATAGCCTTGACTAGATGGACCTTTGTTGGCAAAGTAATGTCTCTGCTTTTGAATATGCTATCTAGGTTGGTCATAACTTTTCTTCCAAGGAGTAAGCGTCTTTTAATTTCATGACTGCGGTCACCATCTGCAGTGATTTTGAATTCCCAAAAAATAAAGTCTGACACTGTTTCCACTGTTTCCCCATCTATTTCCCATATTATAATATTATATACTGTAAAAAAACCAAAAAAACACACAAAAAATGCTCACTAGAAGGGAAAAGAATGTAGCACCGTGTCTTTTCTCTCATTTTCTAAATGCAAAATTAATACATGCTTCCCAAATTTAGGGCTTCCCAGGAAGCGCTAGTGGTAAAGAATCGGCCCACTAATGCAGGAGATACAAGAGACTGGGGTTCGATCCCTCGGTGGAGAAGATCCCCTGGAGGAAGAAATGGCAACCAACTCCAGTATTCTTGCCTGGGAATTCCATGGACAGAGGAACCTGGCAGGTTATACAGTCCATGGAGTCGCAAAGGGTTGGACATGACTAAGTGTCTGAGCTCATTCCCAACTTTAAGATGCAGATGGAATGCATACCTGTCATTTCTCCCTCCCTCACCAAAATTGAAAGGCTGATTAAAAAAAATAGGTTAGTGAATACTCAGAAACAAAGAAGGAAGTTTCTTTGAAGCAGAAGCCATGATCAAGTGGAAACCAGAGCGGCAGGCTGAGGCTTCCGCCACCCAAAAGCTCTCTTTCTTTGTCACATGCTGCCCCGATGGGGGGCCTTCTGGTTCTCTCTGATCTAATCAAAGTGATGAAGAGATAGAAAATAATTGAAACTGACAGGAAAGATAAGAGGCCTTGAGGTTACAGAGATTTTATCATCAGTCTAATGCAGGTGTTTTGAAAATGTTTTGTGCCTTGGGTCTCTCTTTAGCAGTTTAGTGAAGACTGTGGAAGCCCTTCTGTCTTAAGTCCTGTCTGGCTGCTATAACAAAATACCACAGACTGGAGAGCTTATAACAACAGAAATTTATTTCTCACAATTCTGGAGGCTGAGCAGCCTAAGATTGAGATGTTGTCATGGTCGTGTCCTGTTGAGGGCTATTTTCCTGGTCCACAGCCAGTACTCTTGCTATCCCTCACAGGATGGAAGGGGTGAGAGAGAGTTCCCTGGGGCTTCTATTACAAGGGCACTAATCCCATTTATGGTGGCTTCCTGGTAAAGAATCTGCCTGCCAATGCAGGAGACGGGGGTCCAATCCCTGAGTCGGGAAGATTCCCTGGAAAAGGCAATAGCAACCCACTCCAGTATTCTCGCCCGGGAAATCCCAAGGACAGAGGGGCCTGGTGGGCTCTAGTCCATGGGGTCACAAAGACTCAGACACGGCAGAGCAACTAAGCAACAACCACAACAAATTCCATTTATGAAGGCTCCATCCTCACGACCTAAGCACCTCTCAAGTCCCTACCTCCTATCACATTGGGCATTAGAATTTCAACATATGAATTTTAGGGGAACACAAACATACAGACCAGATTAATGCCTTCAAATGCATAAAGTAAAGTATACAAAATCATATAAGAAATCAACTATATTGAAATGCAGTTATCAAAATATTAATATTTCATGATGTGTTAACATGTTAGCAAATCCAATAATAAGACATGATGTGAACGTGGGAAAGTAGCTCCGTCGTGTCCCACTCTTTGTGACCCCCATGGACTATATGGTCCATCAGATTCTCCAGGCCAGAATACTGGAGTGGGGAGCCTTTCCCTTCTCCAGGGGATCTTCCCAACCCAGAAATCGAACCCAGGTCTCTCGCATTGCAGGTGGACTCTTTACCAGCTGAGCCACAAGGGAAACCCAATAAGACATGATCAGATCAGATCAGTCTCTCAGTCATGTCTGACTCTTTGTGACCCCATGAATCGAAGCACGCCAGGCCTCCCTGTCCATCACCAACTCCCGGAGTTCACCCAGACTCACGTCCATCGAGTCAGTGATGCCATGCAGCCATCTCATCCTCTGTCGTCCCCTTCTCCTCCTGCCCCCAATCCCTCCCAGCATCAGAGTCTTTTCCAATGAATCAACTCTTCACATCAGGTGGCCAAAGTACTGGAGTTTCAGCTTTAGCATCATTCCTTCCAAAGAAATCCCAGGGCTGATCTCCTTCAGAATGGACTGGTTGGATCTCCTTGCAGTCCAAGGGACTCTCAAGAGTCTTCTCCAACACCACAGTTCAAAAGCATCAATTCTTCAGCACTCAGCCTTCTTTCACAGTCCAACTCTCACATCCATACATGACCACAGGAAAAACCATAGCCTTGACTAGATGGACCTTTGTTGGCAAAGTAATGTCTCTGCTTTTGAATATGCTATCTAGGTTGGTCATAACTTTCCTTCCAAGGAGTAAGCGTCTTTTAATTTCATGGCTGCAGTCACCATCTGCAGTGATTTTGGAGCCCAGAAAAATCAAGTCTGACACTGTTTCCACTGTTTCCCCATCTATTTCTCATGAAGTGGTGGGACCGGATGCCATGATCTTCGTGTTCTGAATGTTGAGCTTTAAGCCATCTTTTTCACTCTCCACTTTCAGTTTCATCAAGAGGCTTTTTAGTTCCTCTTCACTTTCTGCCATAAGGGTGGTGTCATCTGCATATCTGAGGTTATTGAGATTTCTCCCGGCAGTCTTGATTCCAGCTTGTGCTTCTCCCAGGCCAGCGTTTCTCATGATGCACTCTGCATGATAGGCAGCTTATTATTGCTTTTGAGATATCTGCCACAGTTGTAACATAATATGATAACATCTGTGATTTCTGTTGGTGACAATGTCACAGATACTGCATTTTGGTGCATCAATGTATTTTGTTGCCTATATGCAAATAGAACAATTTATTTCTATTATTTATTATTTATTTTTTATTTTATTCAAAATAAAATAATTTATTTCAGTTAGAGGCTAGTGAAAATTAAAACATAATAGGTTTTTCATCTAATTACATGGACTCCCCTGAATTCTATCCAAAGACCTCAAGTTAAAAAAACTCTGGCTTGATAGAACTTACAGGAGATTTCCTTGGAACAGAGGATATGTGATTCTTTAATTTCTAGACCTGAAAAAAAAAGACATGACACTTCAGATTAAGAGAAATTGAAAATTTCTTAATTCATTGAAATTCATGAAATTCTAGCAGAATAATACAAAAAAATTAAATAAAGAAACATGACTGAAACTGATGGTAAAATATCAGTCATAAAGAGAAAATGCTAAAACTACCAGAGTAGAAAGATGAATTACAAAGGAAGGGGTTCAAATCACCCTGGGTATCTGATTAGCAAATTCTATGCAAGCAAACAATGCAAATTTTTTTTTTAAACACTGACGGGAAATTTATTGTGAATCTACAACTCCATTCATAACCAGATTATCAGTGGTTTTGAGGGAGAGTGAAAATAAAGCCTTTTTTGGACATTAAAGATTTAGAATCATTAGCACTCATGACCTAAAATAAACCGTATCAAGAAAAGGAAGTGTTGGAATGCAAGTATAATGTACACTAAGTGGGAAAACATTAAGTAATACAGTAGTATAAAACGTAAGTAAAAGAGCAGTGTCCTTACCCTTCAAAGCACTTGTAGGTTTTTACGTACCAGAGTTTCAAAAAACGTTGAAGCAACTGACAAACAACTAATCTCAAAAATATACAAGCAACTCCTACAGCTCAACTCCAGAAAAATAAATGACCCAATCAAAAAATGGGCCAAAGTACTAAATAGACATTTCTCCAAAGAAGACATGCAGATGGCTAACAAACACATGAGAAGGTGCTCAACATCACTCATTATCAGAGAAATGCAAATCAAAACCACAATGAGGTACCATTTCATGCCAGTCAGAATGGCTTCGATCCAAAAGTCTACAAGCAATAAATGCTGGAGAGGGTGTGGAGAAAAAGGAACCCTCTTACACTGTTGGTGGGAATGCAAACTAGTATAGCCACTATGGAGAACAGTGTGGAGATTCCTTAAAAAACTGGAAACAGAACTGCCTTTTGACCCAGCAATTCCACTGCTGGGCATACACACTGAGGAAACCAGAATTGAAAGAGACACGTGTACACCAATGTTCATCGCAGCACTGTTTATAATAGCCAGGACATGGAAGCAACCTGGATGTCCATCAGCAGATGAATGGATAAGAAAGCTGTGGTACATATACACAATGGAGTATTACTCAGCCATTAAAAAGAATACATTTGAATCAGTTCTAATGAGGTGGATGAAACTGGAGCCTATTATACAGAGTGAAGTAAGCCAGAAAGAAAAACACCAATACAGTATACTAACGCATATATATGGAATTTAGAAAGATGGTAATGATAACCCTGTATGCGAGACAGCAAAAGAGACACAGATGTATAGAACAGTCTTTTGGACTCTGTGGGAGAAGGAGGGTGGGATGATTTGGGAGAACGGCATTGAAACAGGTATAGTATCATATAAGAAATGAGTTGCCAGTCCAGGTTCGATGTAGGATATAGGATGCTTGGGGCTGGTGCACTGGGATGATCCAGAGGGATGGTACAGGAAGGGTGGTGGGAGGGGGGTTCAGGATGGGGAGCACGTGTACACCCGTGGCAGATTCATGTTGATGTATGGCAAAACCAATACAATATTATAAAGAATTAACCTCTAATTAAATAAATTTAAATTAAAAAAAAAGTTGTTTAAAGAAAAGCAGTAGAATTGTCACAAAGAGAAGCAAAATGCTGGTTCATGCATAGGTTTTTAAAGTACTTGTGAAAATTTAGAAAAAGAGTCACCTTATTAAGGAAGGACAGGGCTTCCCAGGTAGCTCAAGCTGGTAAAGAATCTGCCTGCAATGTGGGAGACCCCTGGTTCAAATCCTGGGCCAGGAAGACCCTCTGGAAAAGGGATAGGCTACTCACTCCAGTATTCTTGGGCTTCCCTGGTGGCTCAGTTGGTAAAGAATCCACCTGCAAAGCAGGAGATCTGGGTTTGATCCCTGGATTGGGAAGATCCTTTGGAGGAGGGTATGAAAACCCACTCCAGTATTCTTGCCTGGGGAATCCCCATGGACAGAGGAGCCTGGAAGGCTGCAGTCTATGGGGTCACAAAGAGTCGGACACGACTGAGTGACTAAGCACACACATTAAGGAAGGACACAGGATGTAGCTAAATCCCAGAAGAACAATTGTTTGAGTCTCGTTATGGTCAACAATAATGGGAAGGACTAGAGATGTCCTCAAGAAAATTAGAGACACTAAGGGAACATTTCATGCAAAGTTGAGCTCGATAAAGGACAGAAATGGTATGGACCTAACAGAAGCAGAAGAAATTAAGAAGAGGTTGTAAGAATACACAGAAGAACTATACAAAAAGATCTTAATGATCCAATAATCATGATGGTGTGATCAATCACCTAGAGCCAGGCATCCTGTAGTGTGAGGTCAAGTGGGCCTTAGAAAGCATCACTACGAACAAAGCTAGTGGAGGTAATGGAATTCCCGCTGAGCTGTTTCAAGATAGGTGTTGAACCTGATGATGCTGTGAAAGTGCTGCACTCAATATGCCAGCAAATTTGGAAAACTCAGCAGTGGCTACAGGACTGGAAAAGGTCAGTTTTCATTCCAATCCCAAAGAAGAGCAATAACAAAGAATGTTCAAACTACTGCACAATTGCTCTCATTTCACATGTTAGCAAAGTAATGCTCAAAATCCTACAAGCTAGGCTTCAACAGTACGTGAACTGTGAACTTCCAAATGTATAAGCTAGATTTAGAAAAGGCACAGGAACCAGAGATCAAATTGCCAACATCCGTTGGATCATAGAAAAAGCAAGAGAATTTAAAAAAAAAAAATCTACTCTGCTTCATTGACTACACTAAAGCCTTTGACTGAATGGATCACAACAAAGTGCGGACAATTCTGAAAGAGATGGGAATACCAGACCACCTGACCTGCCTCCTGAGAAACCTGTATGCAGGTCAAGAAGCAACAGTTAGAACTGGACATGGAACAACAGACTGGTTCCAAATTATTGGAAAGGAATACTTCAAGGCTGTATCTTGTCACCCTGCTTATTTAACTTATATGCAGAGTACACTATGCAAAATGCTGGGCAGAATGAAGCACAAGCTGGAATCAAGATTGCTAGGAGAAATATCAATAACCTCAGATATGCAGGTGACACCACCCTTACGGCAGAAACCAAAGAGGTACTAAAGAGCCTCTTGATCAAAGTGAAAGAGGAGAGTGAAAAAGCTGGTTTAAAACTCAACATTCAAAAAACTAAGATCCGGTCCTATCAGTTCATGGCAAATAGATGGGGAAACAATGGCAACAGTGACAGACTTTCTTTTTTTGGGCTCCAAATAACTGCAGATGGTGACTGCAGTCAAGAAATTAAAAAATGCTTGCTCCTTGGAAGAAAAGCTATGACAAACCTAGATAGCATATGAAAAAGCAAAGACATTATTTTGCTTACAAAGGTCGGTATAGTCAAAGCTATGGTTTTTCCAGTAGTCATGTACTGTAATCCATACAAAAGATTACAAATGTAAACTACTCCTTTTTGTATTTTGTCTAATCCTAAAGCCGAGATCATTCTCCCTTAGATTTATTAGAATACCCTTTGCATTCCTTTGATCTGAGAGTTTGACTGAAATTTCCCATTCACCATCCAACTCCCTGTGAAAGTATGAAAGTGTTAGCCGCTCAGTTGTGTCCGACTCTCTGTGACCCATGAACTGTGGCCCGCCAGGCTCCTCTGTTCATGGGGTTCTCCAGGCAAGAATACTGGAGTGGATGGCCATTCCCTCCTCCAGGGGATCTTCCCGACCAGGGACTGAACCTGGGTCTCCTGCACTGCAGGCAGATTCTTTACCATCTGAGCCACCAGGGAAGCCCTCGTTAGCACTGTCATTCTTGGCATCTGTGACAACAATAACTGTGTTCTTCTCTTTTCAAAAAACTTTTAAGCTTCAAGTCTCCATTTAACAGTTCATTAAGATAAATTGCAAGCTTTTAATTGTAATTTTTAAAATGTCCTTATTTCTTGGTCGGTATTTGCTGTGCCACATTGTAAACATAATGCTTATCATTATGCATGCAAACTACAGGTTCTATTACATTCAGAAGCAACTGATAATTAGTGACTGTATTTCTTGTTTGGTGATGAAAATGCTATGCTTTAAGTATTGTACATCCTAACTCAACACTTTGTTGCTCATAATTGGCATGTCACTTTATTTTAAATATGTGTTAGGAATTTCAGGGTTGACACATAACATATTTTATTTTTGCCCATTTGATAATAGGTTTCCCATTCAGCCTTTGCTTGAGGACCATCAGATTTTCAGGGATGGATTATTGAAATTAAGTAGGATAAGTCTGTGTGATCAGTCCTTTAATTTCCACGGACAAGTTTATGCTGTCTTTCTTATACTCTTACATTTTTTTTAAATTAATTTGTTTGTTTCTTTTCGGTTGCACTGTGTCTTCATTGTTTTGTGCAGCCTTTCTCTGGTTGCGGTGTGCGGAGGCTACTCTTGGTTGCCGAGAATGGGCTTCTCATTGCAGTGGCTTCTCTTGCTGTGGAGCACGGGCTTTAGGTGCGTGGGCTTCAGCAATGGCGGCACACAGGCTCAGTAGTCATGGTGCACAGGCTTAACTGTTCTACAGTATGTGGAATCTTCCTGAACCAGGGATCAAACCCAGGGCCCCTTGCATTGGCACGTGCATTCTTATGCACTGCACCACCAAGGTAATCCATAAGCCTCTCATATTTTGAACTAGAGATTTAAACAAAACAAAACTAAACAAAACTGTGATTATCCTGTTCCTATCCTATCATTGTGTACTGGCTATGTTAAAGAGGGAGATAACTTGAATGTGAGAGTGTATTTGTTCCTACAGAAGATCCCGGATGTTGAATAAGATGGGGTAAATGCATAGGAATTTAGGTTGTACCCCTTGAGAAGGAGAGGTTATTGTTATCTGAGGAAAAGGATGTGCCCAGATATTTGGGTGGCCAGAGGCGTAGAACTACAGCCGACACTTCTGGTTGCCCCCAGTATCTGTGCTTTTCATTTTGCTCAGTAATGAAACCCCAAATGTTAGCTGGGCATTTGTCCAACCAATAAAAAAGGTTATATTTCCCAGTCTCTCTTGAAGCTAAGTGTGGCCATGAGACAAACTTTGCGCAATGTTTGTAAGGAGAAGTGGTTTGCATAGATCTACTGTGAAGCTTACTTAAGAGGAAGTTATGTCCTCTGTTCCTCTTTGGCTGGTCTTCCTCTCTAGCTTGTGGATGTCTTGGCTCAAGGTGAAGTGGCCAACTTACAAGTTAGGATGGAAATCACAGGTAACAGTTTGCAGAACAAACTGTCAGGAGGAGTTTGGGATCCCTGATGGATATAGAGCCACCATCTTAGACTAAGACTGTCCATGCTGGTCTGAGAGAGAGACCAACGTTTATCTTTTCTACCACTGTAACTCTGGACTTTCAATCTGAGTACTTTTATTATCTCAGTTTATACTATCAATATATTATTAGCATAGCTATCTTATCTTGTTTGGCTTTCTTATAACTTAGTTTTCAGGTAACTAGTTGTTTTGTTTAAAATATATGGGAAGGCATTTCTTGAGTTGTGCATAAAAGTAATGGTATTAAACAGTCTAATGGCAATCTTTGATATGTCGCTTAAATGAATGATATTTCCTTCATTTATTGTTTTGAAAGGGCCCACTGGGGAAGTTCAGTTCAGTTTAGTTGTTCAGTCATGTCCGACTTTTTGCAACCCCATGGACTGCAGCACGCCAGGCTTCCCTGTCCATCACCAACTCCAATTTCTCCATTGGGGAAGAGGAAAAAGAAAAACAAAATCTAACACTATTCCAACTGACTGAGCTGTAGAAATGGAAGCTGCTTAACACTCAAGATGGTATTCGACTGTCATTTCATGAGTTTTCCTTCAAGTGAGACAACTATAATGTTTCCCAATTTCTCTCCAAGTGACAAATGCTCCTTAATTTCATCCCTTCCATTTACATGTCACTCATATTTAATATGGGCTTCCCTGGTGGCTCAGAGGTTAAAGCCTCTGCTTACAATGCAGGAGACCTGGGTTCGATCCCTGGGTCAGGAAGATCCCCTGGAGAAGGAAATGGCAACCCACTCCAGTGTTCTTGTCTGGAGAATCCCAAGGATGGAGGAGCCTGGTGTGTTACAGTCCATGGGGTCGCAAAGAGCTGGACATGACTGAGCGACTTCACTTCACTTCACATTTAATATATGTAGATTTCTTTTTAATGGCCTCTTTAGAGCTAGCATAAATCATCTTGTTTTTAAAAGGTGCACTCTTAGAAGCCCAGTCTTTTTTGTTGTGTATATGGCATCAATAGATCAATACTAGGTATTCTTAGACTTTTTTGTTGTTTATATGGCATCATACATAGCAAACTGGTAATCCTTCAGAGGTAGCAACTTCACAACAAAATGTGTAGGGGTCCTCCGTGGAATCACTAGTGTCATTTGTCAAGATCAGTTTCGCTTCCTCTATTATAATTATTTGTCTTTCCTCATCATTTAAACAGAACTTTCTTTCATCTTCTTTTGTGTAGAATATTTCTTTATTTTCTTATCATTAAAACCTTTGGTGACTTCATCATTCACTGTAACTCCAGAAGTCATAGTGCCTGGGGCTGCAATGCCAGCTCTGGCCCCAGCTCTATGGCACTGGGAGGAGATGGAGAAGTAGGTGGAAATCTTTCTTGTTCACAGCCGAATCTACCGAGCTTAGAATAGTGTCTGAAAATAATGTGTGTGTGTGCTCAGCCATGTCTCACTCTTTGTGACCCCATGGAGTGCAGCTTGCTAGCTCCTTTGTCTATGGAATTTTCTAGACAAGTATACTGGATCAGGTTACCATTTCCCACTCCAGGGGATCTTCTTGACCCAGGGATTAAATCCGCGTTTCCTGCTGGCAGATTCTCTGCCACGGAGCCACCTGGGAAGCCTGCCTGAAAATAGTATGTGCTCAGTAAATATTACAGAATGAATAAATGAAGACTAGATTAGAATGGGATTTGTCTAAAGGGCTGTATATAAAAGTAATAGTATTTAACAGTCTAATGACAAGCTCCTGCTTTAAGACACTTTAGAATTTGAAATTTCAGGGAACATGGAAAGTTATGTGTGAGGAAACTGACTCTTACCGAGTTTATAAGTCTCATGGGCCACACAGGTTCCTTGTCATGCCAACTGTTGGCAGCCCTCTAGCCAGGCATCAGTTCTAAGACCATGGCTGCCTCTACTAGGTGTACGATTTGAAGCCGAGTCCCCCTAAAATCGAGTTCCCTTCCCCAGTTTATGATTAATCTCACTATCTAAAACCTAATTTCCTTTCTCACCCTCCTATGACCTCAATCCTGTGCTAAGTGAACAGTAATCAACTAGTCAGATGACTAAAACTGCTGTTGCTGATGCCATTGCTAATATACTAAAACAGCTATTATAGATAACATCATTAATGTACAAACTCAGCCTGTTTCTCTACAACAAGATGAGCTCACAGACCCCCAAGCCATGGGCCACCTGACCTGAGAATCCAAGACATCCTGATTTCCAAAACTACGATAAAAAAAAGTCACAAGATGATTCATCCTAGTCTCTGTTTTCCCCTTTTAAGAAACCCCTAACTCATAGACAAAGTGGGAGCGGATCTGAGGCTTGTCAAGAAGTCAGTCTCTCTCACGCCCTTGCTTAGTGGTGGTGGTTGTTCAGTCGTGTCTGACTCTTTGTGACCCCAAAGGCTACAGCACGCTAGGCTTCCCTGTCCTTCACAATCTCCCTGTACCCTGCAATAAACCCTTCCTTTGCTGCAAACACCTGCTGTGTTTGCTATGGCCTGGCTTTCTGCGCCTGGGGCAAGTGAGTCCTTGCTGGGTTACATACTTGGCGGATGCGTACCTGTGACGGTGCTGTAGGATAGGCTGGCTGGCTCAGTGGCACAGGGTTTGGAGACAAAGACCTACTAGCGTCCTTTCCCTTACAAGAAGGGAAAGTGCACAACTAGCAAATTTGTTGAGCCTTCTCAGGCACCGCAGAGCTTAGAAAGCCGAGTCATCGAGGGCGCTGCTGGGTCCCAACCAGCAGACAGCCTCAGCTATTTACTACCTGGCGCTCCAGGGAAGGGGAGCTGGCCGTTCTGAGGAGGATGGTTGTCTGGGCTCGCCTCTGACAACCGTCTTCCTCCACCAGCTCCCAACAAAGACATTTCATCCCTTTCTTCCACTGCTCTCAATTCTACTTGGCTGAGCTTTGAGAGAACCGAGGCTGGAGTACACAGTGACCCAACGCGCCCACTGGGGCGCATCTGTCAGGGCGCGCGCGGCGCGGGCCGTGAGGAGGCGGGCGGCCGGCGCGTCGCCGAGCGGCGCTCTCTCTTCCCCCGTCGGCGGCGCGCGCCACTCTGGGACGCGCTTGGCCGGGGGGCGCCGGCGGGGGCGCGCACGCTCCGCCTCTCCCCGCCTCCCCGGGTGCGCGCCCCGCCCCCTCGAGCTGCCATACGCCGAGCGCCCAACATCCGAGGACTTTGGCCCAGAGTAACCCCGCTCGCGTTACCTTTTCCCTCTTTTCCGCGCCTCCCCCGGGGCCGGCCCTGGCTGGTCCGCCGCGGCTGGGCGCGGGCTGCCCTCCCCGCTTCCTCCCTTGCGAGCACCGGCTCAGCCCCTCCCGGCCCACGCGCGCGGCTCCTCGTCATGGCGGCGCTCAGCAAGTCCATCCCTCACAACTGCTACGAGATCGGCCACACTTGGCAGCCGTCCTGCTGGCTCTCCTTCCTGCACATCACCAGGGGCGCCCTGGAGGAGTCCCTGAAGATCTATGCACCCCTGTACTTGGTGAGCGCCGTCAGCCCTCCCCCAGGCCGAGGGCGGTGTGCGCGGTGGGCTCCTGGGAGGCGGGCTCGGGGCACTCGCTGTCTTGTCAGCCTCTCCTTGGGAGCGATCAGGGGTGTTTTTTTTGGGGGGGGGGCAGGAGTGGGTGGGCTTGGGGAGGGGGGAGATCGCGAGGGGCTGATACCCTAAATCCAGCTGGGACGGAAGAAGGGGGAAGGGAGTTAGAGGTTGAGCTGTCATCTGAACGTCTGCTGTTGGAGGAGAGGATGTCTTCTCAACTTCAGGATGAAGTTTGGGGGCCACTTCAAACTGTGAATGCACACACTTGCGTTGCTTTTCCTCTCTCCTGCCTTGTGATGGAGAGGTCTTCGTAGGTCAGCTAAGGGATGGGAAATGGCCTGCAATCATTCCTCACCTAATTCCCTCTGTTTTGGCGTTCCCCTCCCCCCACCCCCCCCCCCCCAGTTGTTTGTTTGTTTTTTTTTTTTTAGGGCTTATTTGACATCAGGTCCCCATGACCTTAGATCTTGTGTCAATTTGGGAATGACAGGATTGTGGCTTGAAGGTTTTTGCAAAGTGTTTTTGCAAGTTCACAAAGTGGTCTCCAGGTTGAGATTTTGCTTGGTGTTGTAAGGTGGTTCCAGTCTATGAGTCAGAGAAAGTGTCTAGGAGATCTGACTGTATGTCACTTGTAGGTCCTTTATTCCACAGCTTTACAGGTAGGGCAATCTAAATTTGGAGCTTTAAATAGAGACTATTTGAAAATATGTGTATGTATCACTGAGAGTTGTTAGTTTGTTCTTGAATGTTCTAACCAGCATCTCTCTCTCCCCGCCCCACCCCCCCCAGTAATCTCATCCTTTGTATTAAAGATTTCTTTAATCTTTAATTAACCAAGATCACTTTGGTTATTTAAGTTTATTGTCTTACTTTCTTACTGAATACAGTCTATGTCCTAAGAAGGCAGAGGTATATTTTTTGTACGTTTCCTAAAAGTTCTAGTCAGTATTCAGTGGATGGTCAGTTCTTCTCATTGAGTAATAATTTAGATTTATACCCTCATATTCCTGAAGGTGTGTCATGGCCATAGCTGTAGAACTTCTTCAGAAGTCTGATTATTTATTACAGAGATAACCGAGGAGAAGATGGTAACTTTCTCTGAGCTTGCAGAAGCCAGTTTCATTTGTATCATATTCACTGGTGCTTTTAAAACTTTAACGTGTGTTAGGAGTCTGCTGGGGGAGTATGTTAAAATGGGGGTTCTGATTCAGTAGATCTTGGTGGGGCCTGAAATTCTACATTTCTGACAAACTCCCAGATGATATTAATGCTTCTGGACCAAGAGTCACACTTTGAATAGTAAGGATCTGGAGCAGAGGCTGATAATAAACTTATCATTAGAGCGATTAATGTCTTCCTTGATTTTCTTTGGCAAAGATACATGTTTTTCTGCTTTTCTACTTGAATAGTCGCTAGTCTATAGCTCATTTATTTAAAAAAAAAAAAGGATATCTACAAACATGATTGAGCTTTTGGTATATTCAGAGAATTTTCATTCCCTTATAGGATTATGAAGTTATATGGGGAGAGAGTCTATGGTATGTACTTTCTCTCTCTGAAAATCCATAGCATTTTTATTGTGTCTCATTCATTCAACAATGATTTGTTGAATGCCTGATATTTTTCATATTTACAGCCTAGATAATTTATTGGTTATGTTCCATGATGACTAGTTCAAGGGAGCAACAGAAACATAGGTTCTTCTATGCCAGCAGGTGGGGTAGGGGCAAAAGTGTCAAGAGAAGTTTGTGTTTTATTATTCTCTCTCCAGCTAGGTTAAATACTTCTTGAAAACAAATTCTTGATCTTATTTGATCTTGTATCTGTGTTTGGAATATAGCTGGGTAACTCAAAGTTTGGGTTGCTATTCATAAGTGGTTGTGAAGCAAAATTAGTGGGAACTGACCAGTATTTTAAGTGAAATAGAAAAGAATAGGGAAAAAAAAAAAAAAAAAAAAGAGAGGGCACCACAGGTGGTATGGATAAGTGTTATTTCATTACAATTTTGTTTGTTGTATTTATATAGGTGGCTGGGGCTCTTAGACCATATTGCAGCATTTTGTTCTTTGTCCATGTTGGGCAGTTGTTTAAATGTGTAATCCAGGTGCCACAAGGCGGTGCGGGGGAAGCAATGGGCTTTTAAAGGCTATCAGCCACTTCTGATTTTGAATCTCAACTCACTCACTGTTTGACTTTGTGCAAGTTATTTTGACTCCTGTGAGAATTAAGTGAAGTAATACACTGAAGACTATCACATTTTCTAGTTCATAATAGGTCTTGAATAATTAGGCATTTTTTTTGTTCCCCATGCCCTCGGTGACACTTAAGTTAGATGCAGGTAGCGAGGGCTCCTTGGAAGAAGTAACATTTGACTTGGGCCTTGAAGAGAAGGATCACAGACATTGATTCATGTAGTAGATATTTACAGAATACTTAATGGAGCTGAGGGAGAAAAGTGTGAATTGAGGCAGAAATCCAAATGGTTTTGTAAAAGAAGTAGTAGGTGTATTGATTGACTGAAGCAGAAGTTTTGCATATAGGATGAGTAATGACAAATCTTATTTACTGAACACTCATGTAGCTAGCTTCCCTGATATCTCATTTGGTAAAGAATCTGCCTACAATGTACGAGACTCCGGTTCAATTGCTAGGTCAGGAAGATCCGCAGGAGAAGGAATCAGCTACCCACTCCAGTATTCTTGGGCTTCCCTGGTGGCTCAGTTGGTAAAGAATCCGCCTGCAATGTGGGAGACCTGGGTTCCATCCCTGGGTTGGGAAGATCCCCTGGAGAAGGGAAAGACTACCCACTCCAGTATTCTGGCCTGGAAAATTCCATGGACTGTACAGTCCTTGGGGTCGCAAAGAGTTGGATACAACTAAGCAACTTTCACTTTCACTTTCATGTGCTTAGACCTTTACATATCTTATTTAGTGCTTACACAACTCTCTCTTATGCCCATTTCGTAGGTAGGAAAACTGAAAGTTAGAGACTTTAAGCAGTTTCCAAGATGAAGAGTTAGTAGGGGGAAGAGACAGGCTTTTGTTTCTTTTCTTTGACTCAAAGACTGATGGTCAGGCTGAGGATGTCATGAGGTTTTTTTTTTTTTTTTGAATAAAAAGGGGTTACAAGTACAGAATGGTGTCTTCAGAGGATGAATCTGGTTGAAATGGGTAGACTGGATTGGAAAGGCTGTTTAGGAGTTGATGCAGTGGATTCATTTAAGTGATAGAAAATCCGTTCTCAGGGAATCCCACTTTGTAACTTGTTAGCAGTGTGACCTCAGGAAAATTATCTCACCTCTTTGAGCCTTAGTCTCTTTGGGTATAATTATACCCATCTTTTTTGGGCTGTTGTGAAGATTTAAATGGGATAATAGTATGTAGGAATAGCAGCCATCACATAGGAGGGCCCTAATCAAGGGTTGGTGTTATTAAAATAGTGCATTTGTTATGATCTTTGTCCCCACCTCTGATTAGAATGGTGGTTTGTATTCAGAACTAGCATGGTACTTCAGTAGGTGCTTCGGTAAGTGCCTGAATGAGTGCAAGTATGAATGGATGAACTCATGAATAATTCAGGAGTGAAGAAATAGTATTTGGCAGGCTTAAGGTAGTGGCAGAGAGAATGGAAGGGCAGGTTTAGAGGCATTTCACAGGAGAGGCATTTCATAGGAAGAATGAACAGGACTTAGAGATTGAGAAGGTTGGGGCAGTGTGAAGGCTTGTTTATGCTTCCAGGATTTCAAGTCTGACTGATGCTGTCGCCATCATCACTGATAGAAGAGAAGTTTAAGGGAAGCCGGGTTGGGGGAAAATTTTCATCAGAAGTGTCTTTTAGAGCTTATAGAAATCTGCTTTTCATTTGAGATATTACCACGTGTGTTGTGCTAAACCGATTCCTTTTGTCCCTTTCAGGTTTCCTCGTGGTCTGTACATCTGCTCTCATGTTTCTTTCTCATCGTGGCATCTAGCATCATGTCTTAGTATCATCTTCACTTTCTAATGCTTCAGATCAGATCAGTTGTTCAGTGGTGTCCAACTCTTTGCGACCCCATGAATCGCAGCACGCCAGGCCTCCCTGTCCATCACCAACTCCTGGAGTTCACTCAGACTTACGTCCATCGAGTCAGTGATGCCATGTAGCCATCTCATCCTCTGTCGTCCCCTTCTCCTCCTGCCCCCAATCCCTCCCAGCATCAGAGTCTTTTCCAATGAGTCAACTCTTCACATGAGGTGTCCAAAGTACTGGAGTTTCAGCTTTAGCATCATTCCTTCCAAAGAAATCCCAGGGCTGATCTCCTTCAGAATGGACTAGTTGGATCTCCTTGCAGTCCAAGGGATTCTCAAGAGTCTTCTCCAACACCACAGTTCAAAAACATCAATTCTTTGGCGCTCAGCCTTCTTCACAGTCCAACTCTCACATCCATACATGACCACAGGAAAAACCATAGCCTTGACTACACGAACCTTTGTTGGCAAAGTAATGTCTCTGCTTTTGAATATGCTATCTAGGTTGGTCATAACTTTCCTTCCAAGGAGTAAGCGTCTTTTAATTTCATGGTTGCAGTCACCATCTGCAGTGACTTTGGAGCCCAGAAAAATCAAGTCTGACACTGTTTCCACTGTTTCCCCATCTATTTCCCATGAAGTGATGGGACCGGATGCCTTGATCTTCGTTTTCTGAATGTTGAGCTTTAAGCCAACTTTTTCACTCTCCACTTTCACTTTCATCAAGAGGCTTTTGAGTTCCTCTTCACTTTCTGCCATAAGGGTGGTGTCATCTGCATATCTGAGGTTATTAAGATTTCTCCCGGCAATCTTGATTCCAGCTTGTGTTTCTTCCAGTCCAGCGTTTCTCATGATGTACTCTGCATATAAGTTAAATAAGCAGGGTGACAATATACAGCCTTGACGTACTCCTTTTCCTGTTTGGAACCAGTCTGTTGTTCCATGTCCGGTTCTAACTGTTGCTTCCTGACCTGCATACAGATTTCTCAAGAGGCAGATCAGGTGGTCTGGTATTCCCATCTCTTTCAGAATTTTCCACAGTTTGTTGTGATCCACACAGTCAAAGGCTTTGGCATAGTCAATAAAGCAGAAATAGATGTTTTTCTGGAACTCTCTTGCTTTTTCCATGATCCAGCGGATGCTGGCAATTTGATCTCTGGTTCCTCTGCCTTTTCTAAAACCAGCTTGAACATCAGGAAGTTCATGGTTCACATATTGCTGAAGCCTGGCTTGGAGAATTTTAAGCATTACTTTAAATATAGTGATCTATGCCTTTTCACATTGAATCTTTGTGTTTTCTTGATTTGTAAAAAGCATCAATCCTCATCAATCCATTTGATAGAATTTTTTCTTTAAGAACCTACAGCATGGCACCCCACTCCAGTGTTCTTGCCTGAACAATTCCATGGACGGAGGAGCCTGGTGGGCTGCAGTCCGTGGGGTCACTAAGAGTTGGACACGACTGAGCGACTTCCCTTTCGCTTTTCACTTTCATGCATTGGAGAAGGAAATGGCAAACCACAAGATTCAATGTGAAAAGGCATAGATCACTATATTTAAAGTAATGCTTAAAATTCTCCAAGCCAGGCTTCAGCAATATGTGAACCATGAACTTCCTGATGTTCAAGCTGGTTTTAGAAAAGGCAGAGGAACCAGAGATCAAATTGCCAGCATCCGCTGGATCATGGAAAAAGCAAGAGAGTTCCAGAAAAACATCTATTTCTGCTTTATTGACTATGCCAAAGCCTTTGACTGTGTGGATCACAACAAACTGTGGAAAATTCTGAAAGAGATGGGAATACCAGACCACCTGACCTGCCTCTTGAGAAATCTGTATGCAGGTCAGGAAGCAACAGTTAGAACTGGACATGGAACAACAGACTGGTTCAGGATCGGGGAGCCTGGTGGGCTGCCGTCTATGGGGTCGCACAGAGTCGGACACGACTGAAGCGACTTAGCAGCAGCAGCAGCACAAATGTTATAATATATGCTAACAATTTATGTATATACCAAAAATGTATTTCAGAAAGCTTTATTTCTTGACTCAGTTATTGTCACACATTCACAATAAGTGGTACCCATTACTACACATGTGAAACAGTTATTAAACCACTAAAATTAATGAAAGCATAGTGTCCTTGGTACTTTGTGGCAAAGTTAAAATACACAGTTACTCATTTAGGAGGATGGACTCTGTGCTGTTCCAATTCTTAGGTGCCTTTCCTAAAAGGAAAACTTGTTAACTTACCCCAGGTGATTCTAAGAGCTTTCTTATGTTTTTCCTGGTGTCTTTCCACAGGACTTCCAGATTAGGGTACTGGCATTTATCATTAGCTGATTTCAGAGAAGAATCTTTCTCAGTTTTGGGAAAGAGTGATTTAAAAATGTGCTTCTTTATTGACCTTTAGATGTTTATACCCTTCTTCAGAGTACGAAAATGGTTACTTAATATTTCCTTCTGTTGAGTCTTAACAGACTTGTTAGATTATAAAGGGTCAGTTCATTACCTTTAGACTGAATAAATACTTAAGCAAGAGTTGGACTTCTAGGAATAAAAAAAGAAAAAAAAAAAAACAACTTATGGACAGTTTTTAGTTAATTGTGAAAGACTTGAAAGGCAATGCCAAAGAATGCTCAAACTACCCCACAATTGCACTCATCTCATATGCTAGCAAAGTAATGCTCAAAATTCTCCAAGCCAGGCTTGAACAGTTTGTGAACCGTGAACTTCCAGATGTTCAAGCTGGATTTAGAAGAGGCAGAGGAACCAGAGATCAAATTGCCAGCATCCGTTGGATCATAGAAAAAGGAAGAGAATTCCAGAAAAACATCTATTTCTGCTTTATTGACTATGCCAAAACCTTTGACTGTGTGGATCACAACAAACTGGGGAAAATTCTTCAAGATATGGGAACACCAGACCACCTGACCTGCCTCTTTAGAAATCTGTATGCAGGTCAGGAAGCAACAATTAGAACTGGATATGGAACAGCAGACTGGTTCCAAATTGGGAAAGGAGTTCGTCAAGGCTGTATATTGTCACCCTGCTTATTTAACTTATATGTAGAGTACATCGTGAGAAATGCTTGACTGGATGTAGCACAAGCTGGAATCAAGATTGCCGGGAGAAATATCAATAACCTCAGATATATAGATGACATCACCCTTATGGCAGAAAGTGAAGAGCTAAAGAACCTCTTGATGAAAGTGAAAAAGGAGAGTGAAAAAGTTGGCTTAAAGCTCAGCATTCAGAAAACTAAGATCATGGCATTGGTCCCATCACTTCATGGGAAATAGATGGGGAAACAGTGGAAGCAGTGGCTGACTTTATTTTTTTTGGTCTCCAAAATCACTGCAGGTGGTGACTGCAGCCATGAAATTATAAGACACTTGCTCCTTGAAAGAAAAGTTAGGACCAACCTAGACAGCATGTTAAAAAGCAGAGATGTTACTTTGTCAACAAAGGTCCATCAGTCAAAGGTATGGTTTTTCCAGCAGTCATGTATAGATGTGAGAGTTGGACTACAAAGAAAGCTGAGCACCGAAGAATTGATGCTTTTGAACTGTGGTGTTGAGAAGACTCTTGAGAGTCCCTTGGACTGCAAGGAGATCCAACCAGTCCATCCTAAAAGAAATCAGTCCTGAATATTCATTTGGAAGGACTGATGTTGAAGCTGAAACTCCACTACTTTGGCCACCTGATGCGAAGAACTGACTCATTTGAAAAGACCCTAATGCTGGGAAAGATTGAAGGCAGGAGGAGAAGGGGATGACAAGTGGATGAGATAGTTGGATGGCATCACTGACTCAATGGACATGAGTTTGAGTGAACTCCAGGGAGTTGGTGATGGACAGGGAGGCCTGGTGTGCTGCAGGCCATGGGGTTGCAAAGAGTTGCACATTCCTGAGTGACTGAACTGAACTGTAAAATTTAAGTGATATGGCCAGAGGGTTTTTTTTTTAATGTTCTCATATAGTTTTATTTTATGGGAAAAACCCAGTAATTCTATATAACT
Source organism: Bubalus bubalis (assembly GCF_019923935.1). NCBI lineage: Eukaryota > Metazoa > Chordata > Mammalia > Artiodactyla > Bovidae > Bubalus > Bubalus bubalis. The sequence continues at coordinate 89,025,066 of NC_059161.1, read as the reverse complement.
TCCCAAGCTTACCTCCACTTACAAGATGCTGTTCAGATTTCTATATTTCAGTATGGCTTAGGAGGGGGAATTCTGGATTCTGGAATCAAATTGCCTGTGTTAGAATTCTTGCTCACTTCTTACTAGCTGGATAATCTCAGACAAATGACCTGTCTACTCTAAGCCTCAGTTTTTGTGTCTGTACTGTAGGAGAAATGGTAAATTTTAACTCGGGAGGCCGTGGTGAAGATTAAATGAGGCATAATAGGTTAAGTGTTTCTGGCATGTAGTATGCACTGAGTTTTTAAAGGTACTGTTTTAGCAGATTTTCTTGAGAAAATGAGACCAGAAATGAGACTTTTTGAAGCTTTTGATTTTTTTTTTTTTTTTTTTTTACTTAAAAAAGGGAGACAATTTAAAGTCATTAAGCAATATAGACTGCTGGGAATATTTGGATTATTTGACATTTGGAGACCATGGAATTTGTAAATATGTTGGATGAATCCCCCTTTGATTTTCTGCCTGAGGCCTACTTTAGAGGTGAAGGTGAAGGGCTCATTGTATCCTTCTAGTCCATAAGTAAATGATGATTTTTTAACAAGATTTGTTATTGTCCCTTTTGAGGTGTAACAGTCATTTGGTCTTTGTCTTTCAAATGAATAATTAGATGATGAGTTTTCCTATTTATTAATAAGAGATTGTGAGTATGTTGAGTTTGGTTTTCTGTGTGACATTTTGTTATTCTTTGGCTGACCTCTGTTGAGTTCAAAATACACTTCCAGCATATTACTTCTAGTTGAAAGTTGAAGACTATTGTACTGAACACTCTTGTAACTCACTCTTTTCTGTAGCAATCTGAGTATATAGTTGGCCAAATGTTCTTTACTGTTGCTTGTCTCTTTAGTTATCATAGATCAGGGATAAAAATTAAATTAGTATAAACATTGGAATATAGATCTAAATAGTTATGATCCATTCCTGTTCCTGTTTCTGAGTCAGTAGATTCTTATTAAAATGGATATTTATTTCATTAAATTTTTTTTTAAAGCCTTTAAATCCTTAGTAAGTATTTTTCAGTGTTGGCATTATTTCCGCTTGCCTTGTCACTAGAGAATTCTCTTCAAATCAGAAGGAGAGGGAATTTCCTTGGTAGTCCATTGGTTACATGTTGGAGCTTCCACCTCAAGGGGCCTGGGTTCAATCCCTGGTCTGGGAACTAAGATCCCACAAGCTGCACAGTGTGGCAAAAAAAAAGATGTTGTTGTGATTTAAGATTTTTTTGGGTGCATGCATCTGTTATAGGAAGGGGGACCTCTTCCAGGGCCTGAGAGTGGGCTCTTGTCTAACACTTGGAAATGAATTATCTGAGGAGTCACACATGCTGACAAAGCAAGAGAGTTTATTGGGAAGGGGTGCCTGGACGGAGAGCAGGAGGGTGAGGGAACCCAGGGGGACTGCCATGCCATGTGGCTCGCAGTCTCGGGTTTTATGGTGATGGGGTTCGTTTCCGGGATTTCTTTGGCCAAACATTTTGACTCGGTTCTGACTTGGGTTTCGTCGATGTGTTTCTTCTAACAAATCTGTTTTATCTTGGGAAAATAAGAGTGTAGTTAATAAGTATTTGTTAATGAGCCTGATTTATTAGTGAATCAAATTGGTATTGTAAATTGAGATTACAAATTGTATATGAAGCTCTCTCATGATTATACTTGCAGAGAATCAATTTCTGTGAATGGATGAGGATTTTAAGTAATTTTGCTTTCAGCTGCATTGAAAAATAATGAAATGGATTTATGTGTGGAAAAAAGTGTGAAAAGAGGGAAGAATGCTGGATCAAGTGTCATCAGGTTTGAGCAGGTTGCTTTTATATGAATGCTGAATTTATAGTGTTTTTAACTTATCACCATGTATTTTGTCAAGTCTTTGGACTCATTACATGTGCTAACTTGCTTTGGCTTCTTGCGTCTGGATCTTTGGAGTTTGCTTTGTGGTTAGTCCAGTTTGGGAGTTGCCTTGAAGGATTCCGTGTCTATTGGCAGTGACAGAAGAAAGCTTGTTATTCTGATCATTTTTGATTTCTAAATGTTGAATAAAGTAGACATGGTCCCATCTTTGTCAGATCTGTATCTCAGAAACCCTCTAGCCCAGGAGACAGGGATTTAATCAGAATTCAGATTGAATTTCAGAGTGCGTGCATTCGTAGCTCCACATGGAGCTCACGGAGTGTAACTGCATTTACCTGACTCTCTATTTTCTCTCTCTTTCCTATCCTTATTTTATTCTTCAACTATTACAGATTGCCTACAATGTATCAGAAATACAGGAGTGGGGTAACAAGATGTGTGTGGACATTTAGGTTAAGGGAGAAGATAAACTTGAAAGAAACATGCAAAAATTGATTTCAACTGTATTAAGTGCTATTGAGAAGTACAGGATGTTACTGGAGAGTGTTACATGAGACCCTATCCTGGAGTGGTGGGTTTTGGAAGGCTTTCCCAATGAAGTAACAAAGTGAATATATGAATATCTGTTAAGTGAATATGTATCAGGCTTAACATTTATGGCACATAACCCAAATTCTAGCATGTGGAAATTCAGAGAAATAAGAAGTAGTTACTTTACGGAAAGAGAGATTATGTAATGATTTCTTAAATCCGATATCCTGGGCAAGAATTTGATTTCTTTCTTTTTGACTTTAGGTCAAAGGCAATAATAAAGCAACTCAGATGATACAAATACCTGGATTAACAGATTCTCTGGGGTTGGATCCCCTTCTAATAAAACTTATATTTTAAATGAAAGTAGTCAGAAATTTTCAGTTACAAATGTTAGAAAAACTGTTTTAACTTCTATTTTCTTTCACTGATTTAAAGGTAAATAAAGTTTGTTTTGGGCTTCCCTTGTAGCTCAGTTGGTAAAGAATCTGCCTGCCATGCAGGAGATCCAGGTTTGATCCCTGGGTCGGGAAGATCCCCTGGAGAAGGGAATGGCTACCCACTCCAGGATTCTTGCTGGGAAATCCTATGGACAGAGGAGCCTGGCGGGCTACAGTCCATGGGGCCACAAAGAGTTGGACATGACTGAATGACTAACACTTTCACTTTCAAGGTGGTTTTGGACAAAATTGTCTATAAAGATCTGGGAAGGTCTTTTTAAAGCTTTCTTTTTTCTGTGCTCTCTCTCTCTTTTTTTCCCCCTGTGGTTAAATTTATGGTTAAATTTCTTTTCTGGTTTAGATTGATGGTCAGGGTCCTCCCCATCAAAAAATAGTCAGCGATTCTGTATTTGTTAATTATCAGACTTCAGTGTGGGTGAGTTTTAGCAAATGTGTGACTACAAGTACAGTTTAACCCTTTTGAGACTAGCTTTATTTTCTGTTAAAGGAAATTCATGTAACAACAAATGATGAGGCAGTTTGATAGTTTTTAGCCACATGGGCTTCTGATGTCTGTGATTTTTTCTCTTGCTCAAATTGTCCCTACTTCTCTGGCTTGAACTCTTAGTTTGCTATGGTTCTGTTTTAAGGATTCAATTCGGTATATCCAGTATTCTTATCGGAGAGACTGGAATGTATGTACATACCTTCTATTTTTCATCTGAACTTAGTTCTTCAATAAGAAGTGTATTATTTGAATTTTTCTTCATTAAGGTATTTTCATATTAGAGCCCATATTTGTATTTAAGTATGCAGAAGATAGTAGGTTATAAGAATTGTTTTGGTTTAAGACTATAGTATTCCTTGGAGAATTATAGCAATAAATTGAAGTAACAGGTGTGTGTTTTCAAGACTATCCCTATATTACCAAAAATATTAATATTACTTACTCAGTTTGGAACATGGCTATAATATACATAGGGCTCAATCTGAGTTTTGTTTTTGATCATATTTTGTCTCAATGTTATATATTTTCAGATTTATCCTTAAAGCCTGTGTCAACTTCCTTATAAATGTGAAAGTGGCCCTTTTACTGAGAGTAGACGATTACAAGCTTAATGGTCGTCACTGAAGCCTGATAGTATGATTTTCATTACAGGGAGGTTTAATAGTAAGTAGCTAAGGAAACTTTTGAACATTTACTTGTATGCTCTGGCATATATTAGTAACAAAGTTTTGTTTTGTTCTGTTTTTATTTTATTATTATTTTAAAATTTTATATTTAATAAAGTATAGTTTGTTTACAATATCATATTTATTTCAGGTATACAACATAGTGATTCAAACTTTTTATAGATTATACTCCATTTAAAGTTATTCTAACATATTGGTTGTATTCCCTGTGCTATATAATATATTTTACATGTAGTAATCTCCTACCCCTTTCCTTCTTGCCCCTACCCGCTTCCTTCATCTCAGCGGTAATCACTATTTGGTTCTCTGAATCTGTGGGTCTGTTTCTGTTATACTTTTGTTTTCTAGATTCCACATAACTGGTTTGTCTTTCTCTTTGTGACTTATTTCAAATATCTCAATACCTTCCAGACCATCCATGTTGTTGCAAATGGCATATTTTCATTGTTTTTAATGACTATATTCTTTATCCATTCATCTCCTTTATCTGTTCATGTGTTGATGGACACTCAGGCGGCTTATATTTCTTGGCTATTGTAAATAGTGTTGCTGTGGACATTGTGGTGCCTATCTCTTTCTGAATTAGTGTTTTTGTTTTCTTCAGGTTGTATACTTAGGAGTGAAATTGCTGGGTCGTTTGGTAGTTCCATTTTTAGTTTTTGGAGGGACCTTTATACTGTCTTCCACAGCGGCTGTACCAATTTACATGCCCACCAACAGTATGTGAGGGTTTCCTTTTCTCCACATCCTCGCCACCATTTGTTGTTTTTGTCTTTGTGATGATAAGCCACTCTGACAGGTGTGAGCTGATATGCTCATGGTTTTGATTTGCATTTCTCCGATGGATTAGCAGTGTTAAGAATGTTTTCATGTGCCTGTTGGCCATCTGTATATCTTCTTCAGAAAAATGTCTATGTAAATCTTCGGCCCACTTTTTTTTGATATTTAAAATAATTTTTATTTTTTGGTTGCGCTGCACAGCTTGCAGGATCTTAGTTCCCTGATCAGGGGTCAAACCCATGCTCCCTGCAGTGCAGGCACAGAGTCTTAATCACTGCACTGCAGGGAAGTCCCTTCTGTCCATTTTTTGATTGAAATTTTTGTCTTTTTGATATTGAGTTGTATGAGCTGTTTGTGTCTTTTGGATCAGATCAGATCAGTCGCTCAGTCGTGTCCGACTCTTTGCAACCCCATGAATCGCAGCACACCGGGCCTCCCTGTACATCACCAACTCCCAGAGTTCACCCAGACTCACGTCCATCAAGTCAGTGATGCCATCCAGCCATCTCATCCTCTGTCGTCCTCTTCTCCTCCTGCCCCCAATCCCTCCCAGCATCAGAGTCTTTTCCATTGAGTCAACTTTTCGCATAAGGTGTCCAAAGTACTGGAGTTTCAGTTTTAGCATCATTCCTTCCAAAGAAATCCCAGGGCTGATCTCCTTCAGAATGGACTGGTTGGATCTCCTTGCAGTCCAAGGGACTCTCAAGAATCTTCTCCAACACCACAGTTCAAAGCATCAATTCTTCGGCACTCAGCCTTCTTCACAGTCCAACTCTCACATCCATACATGACCACAGGAAAAACCATAGCCTTGACTAGATGAACCTTTGTTGGCAAAGTAATGTCTCTGCTTTTGAATATGCTATCTAGGTTGGTCATAACTTTTTTTCCAAGGAGTAAGCGTCTTTTAATTTCATGGCTGCAGTCACTATCTGTAGTGATTTTGGAGCCCAGAAGAATAAAGTCTGACACTGTTTCCACTGTTTCCCCATCTGTTTCCCATGAAGTGATGGGACCAGATGCCTTGATCTTCGTTTTCTGAATGTTGAGCTTTAAGCCAACTTTTTCACTCTCCACTTTCACTTTCATCAAGAGGCTTTTGAGTTCCTCTTCACTTTTTGCCATAAGGGTGGTGTCATCTGCATATCTGAGGTTATTGAGATTTCTCCCGGCAATCTTGATTCCAGCTTGTGTTTCTTCCAGTCCAGCGTTTCTCATAATGTACTCTGCATATAAGTTAAATAAACAGGGTGACAATATACAGCCTTGACGTACTCCTTTTCCTGTTTGGAACCAGTCTGTTGTTCCATGTCCAGTTCTAACTGTTGCTTCCTGACCTGCATACAGATTTCTCAAGAGGCAGGTCAGGTGGTCTGGTATTCCCATCTCTTTCAGAATTTTCCACAGTTTATTGTGATCCACACAGTCAAAGGCTTTGGCATAGTCAATAAAGCAGAAATAGATGTTTTTCTGGAACTCTCTTGCTTTTTCCATGATCCAGCGGATGCTGGCAATTTGATCTCTGGTTCCTCTGCCTTTTCTAAAACCAGCTTGAACATCAGGAAGTTCATGGTTCACATATTGCTGAAGCCTGGCTTGGAGAATTTTGAGCATTACTTTCCTAGCGTGTGAGATGAGTGCAATTGTGCAGTAGTTTGAGCATTCTTTGGCATTGCCTTTCTTTGGGATTGGAATGAAAACTGACCTTTTCCAGTCCTGTGGCCACTGCTGAGTTTTCCAAATTTGCTGGCATATTGAGTGCAACACTTTCACAGCATCATCTTTCAGGAGAAAGATGATGTCTTTTGGATAGTAACCTCTTATTGGTCATATTATTTGCAGCTGTTTTCTCCCACACAGTGGATTGTCTTTTTGTTTTGTCAGTGGTTTCCTTTCCTGTGCAAAAGCTTTTAAATTTAATTATGTCCTATTTTATATTTGCCTTTGTTTCTTTTGCCTTAGTAAACATATACCCCCCCCCCCCCCAAAAATGGCTACAGTTTATGTCAGAATGTTCTGCCTATGTTTTCTCCTAGGAGTTTCAAGGTTTCTTGTCTCACATGTAGGTCTTTAATCCACTTTGAGTTTACTTTTGTGTGTGATGTGAGAAAAGATCCTAATTTCATTTGTTTATTGAAGAGACTGTCCTTTCCCCATTGCGTATTCTTGCTGCTTTTGTCGTAGATGAATTGTCCTTGGAAGTGTGGGTTTACTTTTGGGCTCTCTGTCGTGTTCCGTTGAGCTGTGTGTCTGTTTTGTGCCAGTACCATACTGTTTTGATTATGGTAGCTTTGCAGTGCACAGTTTGAAGTTAGGGAGATGATTCCCTCCAGCTTTGTTCTTTCTCAGAATTGCTTTGGCTATTCAGGACCTTTGTGGTTCTGTATATTTTAGGATTATTTGTTCTAGTTCTGTGGAAAATGTCATGGATATTTTGATAGGGATTACATTAAATCTGTAGATTGCTTTGAGTAGTGTGGTCATTTTAATAATATTAATTCTTCCAATTCTTGAACATGGGATTGCTTTCCAATTCTGTATCATTCCTTTGTCAGTGTTTTATAGTTTACAGAGTATAGGTCTTTCACCTTCATGGTTAAGTTTATTCCTAGATATTTTGTTCTTTTCAATGTAATTTTTTAAAAAAATTAAAAAATTTTTAACTTTTATTTTATATTGGAGTATAGTTGACTTATAGTACTGTTTCAGTTTCAGGTGTTTAGTAAAGTACTTCAGTTATATATATACTTGTATCTATTTTTTCTCAGATTCTTTTCCTATATAGGTTATTATGGAATATTGACTTCTGTGTCCTATACAGTATGTCTTTGTTGATTATCTATGTTATATATAGTAGTGTATATATGTTAATCCGAAACTCCTAATTTATCTCTCCCCCCAGTTTTTCACCTTTGGTAACCATTAGTTTCTTTTCAAAGTCTGTGGGTCTGATTCTGTTTTGTAAATAAGTTTATTTGCATCTTTTTTTTTTTTTTTGGTTCAACATAGAAATGGTATCATATATATCTTTCTCTGCCTGACTTTCTTCACTTAATATGATAGTCTCTAGGTCCATCCGTGTTGCTGCAAATGGCATTATTGCATGTCCTTGTGTGGGAGCATCCGTATGCAGTCTGCATGTGCCAGGCTTTGGTGGGAGAGCTTGGTCTGCAGTGAGCACAGGTCATGTCTTCACCCTGGGCGTGCTGGCAGCTGTCGCCTTGGTGGGAGGTGGGGCTGGAGATTGATGGGTCAGGTCCAGGGCCAAGTGTGAGCCAGACCTTTTCCTCTACTCAGTGGTTGTTATTGCCCTGTTTGGGATGTGGTTGGGTCCTAAGGTGCTGGAGCAGAAACCCTGATGGTTGGGTCCGAGCTGCTTCCATTCCCTCTCAGTGTGAATTCTCCCACCTCCTGGAAGGGGCAGCTTTAACCCAGAAGGGAAGCAGCAGTAGAGCAAGAGATGTTGGAGCAGGCTGTGGGTGTGGCCCAAGAACATGGGGCCCCTTGAGAAACTGACCAGAGCCCTGGGAAGTCTCCATTTGCTTCCTCTGCCTTGTTCCCAGGAGTAGGCACGTATAGGCACGTGTTCTTCATGAGTGGAGTCTCAACTTTTTTGAGCTGTCTTGTAAATAATACTGGTTTTCAAACCATGTAAGGGGGCTTGTCTTCCTGGTGTTGGACCCCAGGGCCAGGGTATCAAATATGTGGTTTGAATCCTTCATGCCCCAGGGAGGGTCTCCCAGCCCAGGATATCTCTCTCATCTTCTATGTCCCATCCTCGGATTACAGGTACTGACCTGATCACTTCTCCTCCCTTCTTTGCTGACTCTGTGTGGGTTTTTCCACTCTTTGCGTAGGAGAGTCTTTCTGCCAGTCTTGTTTGTTTTCAGTGAGACTTCTACATGTTGCTGTATTTTTGATGTGTTCGTGGTGGAAAGTGAGCTCAAGTGTCTGTCTTTGCCATCTTGATCTCTTCCTCTTTTGGGGGGTGGGGGATGGTCACTGGAGGAGACAGTGCTGCTTGGGTGCTGGTGATATTGTGGTTTTTCATAAGCATCCTTGTTCACTGTTGGGCTGCACCCTGCAGGCAGGCAGTCCCTGTAGCTGCCCAGCTTCAGGACCAAGGGGAGAGCCCAGAGTTATGGATGGGGGGATCTTATATGTCTGAAGCAAGGTCCCAGAGCGACAGCCCACCACATGCTACGGATGGTGGGCAGGACATGCCAGCAGCCACCACTCCCGGGGAAGGGGACATTACCAGTTATAGGGGAGAGGCATCTGATTGGCACATAGGTTACCAGGGAAGTTAGCAGGGGGCATCCCGTTCACTGTCCCTTTGATAAGCTATCATTTTGGAGGTATTCTAGTTCTAATATGTAGACTAGCTGTGTGACTAGTGGTACAAGTGTATAGGCATGTGAGTAGGGTGTAGGTGAAGTAGGCACTAGACCATCAGGGGATATACCAAGAGCAAAAGAACGACCATCTTGGGTGGCCTGATCACACATTGGCTGACCATGAGAGACTAACGGAAACTTCCAGTTTTTAGTAAGCTGCTTATCTGTATGTGATAAGGCAGCATGGTGCAGTGCACTGGATCTGAGTTTTTGTTTTGCTCTGCAACTTATAGTTTGACTCCCAGTTTCCTTATATAAGTAGGTGATAACTCTGTCTTAACTACTCACGACATGCTTCGGTAATCATATGAGATAGTATATGTGTGAAAGCTTTGAAAACTGCAAGAAGACATGTAAATATTGGTCTGTGATTCTAGGTTCCTTGTCTTTTTGTTTTAGAATTTAAATTTGGCCTTTGTAGCTTCAAAATAGTTTTAACCTTAAAAATAAAAGTGTTGGAAGCAGTATAAGTTCAGTGTATTTGTTAGAGTTCTCCAGAGACACAGAACCTGAAGGGGAGGTGTGTTTGAGTATGTGAAAGTGTTTGTGTTATGTATGAGAGAGTGTGTGGTGTGCACGCACACACACGCAGTGTATATATATGTATAGACAGACAACTTGAGTAACTTCTTATAAGGCATTGGCCCAACCATTACGGAGGCTGAGGAATTCCAAGATCCACAGTTGGCAAGCTGTTCAGTTCAGTCGCAGTTCAGTTCAGTCGCTCAGTCATGTCCGACTCTTTGCGACCCCATGAATTGCAGCACGCCAGGCCTCCCTGTCCATCACCAACTCCCGGAGTTCACTCAGACTCACATCCATTGAGTCAGTGATGCCATCCAGCCATCTCATCCTCTGTCGTCCCCTTCTCCTTCTGCCCCCAATCCCTCCCAGCATCAGAGTTTTTTCCAGTGAGTCAGCTCTTCACATGAGGTGGCCAAAGAACTGGAGTTTCAGCTTTAGCATCATTCCTTCCAAAGAAATCCCAGGGCTGATCTCCTTTAGAATGCACTGGTTGGATCTCCTTGCAGTCCAAGGGACTCTCAAGAGTCTTCTCCAACACCACAGTTCAAAAGCATTAATTCTTCGGCACTCAGCTTTCTTCACAGTCCAACTCTCACATCCATACATGACCACAGGAAAAACCATAGCCTTGACTAGATGAACCTTTGTTGGCAAAGTAATGTCTCTGCTTTTGAATATGTTATCTAGGTTGGTCATAACTTTTCTTCCAAGGACCAAGCGTCTTTTAATTTCATGGCTGCAGTCACCATCTGCAGTGAGTTTGGAGCCCCAAAAATAAAGTCTGACACTGTTTCCACTGTTTCCCCATCTATTTCCCATGAAGTGATGGGACCAGATGCCTTTATCTTCGTTTTCTGAATGTTGAGT